>NW_015622824.1:1303942-1903942 GCF_000835515.1 Exophiala oligosperma
CGACTACTTGTGAACTTCTTCGATGCCGTCCTTGACCTGGCAAGCCAACTGCCGAGGCCTGTGGGATTGTCAGTGACCCTTGTAACACCCCTGGTAACTCCCGTCGAGAGAAAGGAAACAGCCCCGAGCCGTCCCGCCCGATGGCGCTTTTGAGGAAGACTCGGCTAGTAGGCGAATATTATGCTCATGAGCAGAGTTGGCCGAGAGTCATAACAATTTTTGTTAGGCCAGGGTGCTTCCAGCTAGTCTGTCATGGTAGAGCAAGAAGAGGACTTTGGACGATGAATTCTCGGGACAAACGTCTCCGATACAAGAGAACGGCCATCAATTCCTACGTGTAGCGTATCCTGTCTGGAGAGGCACCTTTTCACGCTTCGCGGTATCCATCGTTCAACGAACCGGGCATTAAGACTGCGAGAGTACCTTGCCGATCATGGTACATAGATCCTATTCCGGCGAGTCGCAGCATGCTATTGTTCTAACTAGTTCTCAAAGATAAAGCTATCTTACGGACGGAGAAACCAACCAGGGTGAGCAGGTTTCTGACCATGTTCAATCAATGCCCGCTTTTGGCAGGGGCCTTTGATCAGGGGGTTTCAGGCACTCTGAATACGTTCTAGCTCTTGAATCGGCATGCGGATGGGTGAGCGGAAGAGTTTTTCCCCCGACATGGTCAGCAAACCCCTGTGTTGATCAAGATAATGCAAGTTGCAGCTAAGTTCGTCACCGTCACTGCTGGCTTGCAAACTCCTGTGTATTCCTAGGGAAGCGACACGGGACTCAAAGCATCTTGTCACTTTCGCACCCACGTTGCGAGTCTCGAGATCGGACAATGTTTAGCTCGACGAGACCCTTTGTGCTCATACTATCACCAGCGCACAAATACAATGCCGAATATTGATCTGCGTGCGCGTTAGACGTGTGCAATCCCAAAATTGAGCGGGAGCACCACGGGCAATCTTCTAACCTCAGTTGCGAACATTGACACGTTCACCAGAAAGATACCTCGGTCCGAATATGGCAGTTCTTTCAGTCTCCTACTGACCGCTCATTGATTGAGTTCGGTTCTGAGGCAGCTATGCGGTGCAGTGCATGAACGTCTACGCCATAGTTTGCCTCAGAACCAACTCCGTTTCAGTCTGGCACCCACCATCCTTCGATGCATCGGAGATCCAATCATCAGAAGGACTCAAGCGACGGCTTTAGCCCCCGTATGCTGTGTAACCAACCCCGGCAGTACCGAAGGGATTGAGTCGTAGATAGCAGCGATGTCTGCGTGACGAACCCTCCTTCATCCGGCCACTCCCTCGTCGTTCCATGGGAAGCGAGTCGACACAGAACCATGCTCATGTTGTGTAACCAAACTATCAACAATCCTGGCAGATCATACGACTTTGGATGCAAGCCCACTACCGTGAACGGCTTTGTGCATTGCAACATGCCTCGACGGACCAGTTTCGGGTCTAGTGCCCCAGGTCTACCCTGGCTGGCTTGCTTTGCAGATATGAACCTAAATCAGACCCCCCCGGCAGGGTGTAGCCAGGGGTTGCTTTTGGTGTAACACAAGCCCCCTCCACGCCCAGCAAGCCAGGGTCATTTCCTCCCAACCCTTGTCGAAAAATTTTCTCACGCTGCGTAACCAACCCACCACCGGCAGAACACGAGGCTCGGGTTCCGAGTGGATGAATGCACCGACGTGGGAGAACGACACGAATACGAGGTGTTTCGTGGGGTTTTGGCAAACAAGAGGGGGGGGGGCGATGGCAGGAACGACGAAGGGAGCATGTGAGATTGAAGTTTAACATCAATTGCGTCAGGCTCAAATCCAAGCGTTCGAAAGGTACGTCGCACACAACAACTCGGCACGAATGGAATATCAGTTTCCAAAGAATTGGCCGTCTCATAGCCAAAACCAACCCGCCCTGAGACGAGGCTGTATTTACCGCCCACGTCGAATGGCACTCTCCGGCCCTGCTACAGCCTATGTGTTGTTGCTTCAACTGGTCCATCTTGAAAAAAAAAACAGCCGCACGCCGCCACCGCCGCCTCCTGACCCCTGCCAGGGTTACGAGAAAAAACCCCCCGTCCTCTTTTCGGCCTCTAGCCTCGTTTTTCCCTGACTGACTACTCCGTACATTCCACTCCAACCAGGCCACCCCTGTCTGACCCTGCTTCAAGGGGGGAATAATTTGATTACATTTCCAAACGTCATTGTGGGTGTTTTTCCTGCCAAACCTTGTTCCATGAAAGAGGACTCCCCAGGGCACGACCATCGAGTGTGTGCGTTTGTCCGAGTGCGTTTGTCCGAATGCGGTCATTGCATTGTCGATGCAGCCGTCTCGTGCGAGTGCTCAAGTTTTGCTTTGATCCTAGGCCGCACGTCTGTCAAAAACCTGCAGCCTGATGATGTTCTTTTGAACCGATACGTTGCGCGAGCCCCGTTGGTCACGTCACCCGTTCATGCACGGAACTTTGCGAAGGAATTGGGAATTTCCCCAGCTCGCACAGCACGACCAAACGAGAGTTGAATCATTCTTGGAATTTTTATCTGCAAGAGAGAACACACAATGACCGCCGCGCCCGTTCCTGTCTTTGGTCTGTCCGAGTAGTCTGAAGCAGTCTTAAGAGTCTTTCCCCACCCCACGATCAAAGCAGATGTCCTCACCAATCTGTCATGTGCAACGTGGCTGAAGTGAGCTGTATACACACTCACGCAAGCACGACACAAGTAAGCAAGAAATGAAAAAAAAGGGCTAAAGCAAGCAATATCAATTTCCCGTTGTCGTCGTAAAGTTCCCGTTTCAATCAATGATCGGTCGTCGATCGTTTTCGTTCCGTTCCGTCCTGTCCTGTCCCTTCCGTCCCGTTTCGAATTCATCATTCCAGCCATCCGTCCATCAAATCATGTCCATCGTAAAGTGTGAAAAGAGCAAGCACAGCGAATGCCCGCAAGAAACCAATCGCTATGTACAGCACCCTTGAAAGAAAGCCCCAAGCTCCAGTTTGCTATGCGTGCAAGAGAAAATGTGTAAAGTAACAGAAGAGAAGAAACAAGGCACTCAACTCTTGCAAGTTGAGTCCATGTTCATGGTTGAAGAAAATATTACCCATGTGTCTGGAGTGGTGTCTGCTCATATCCCTCAAAGCGAGGATAGGGCCCTGTTGCAATAAGAGTCATCTTCGTAGTCAGATGACGAGGTGGTAAATTGAACTCGAATGAGCTTTTGAGTGTGCTCGAGCCGAAAGGCTACGGCAAGATCGAAGAGAAAACCTCCCACCATCCTTTTGTCACCCATTTCGTTCTGGCTTTTGCGCCGCCATTTTGTCGTAGTCAAGGAGAGTATCGCTTTTTGAATAAAAGAAAAAGAACTGCATCGAAGGTAGAAAAGAAAACCGTCCTGGGTTTGCCTCCGGAGGAGTCGTTTCGCGGAGAGACGTCAATTAAGCGGAGAGTGCTTGGTGATGTTTCAGGTCGTAATCGGCATCGACTTTCATATCGTCATCAGAGAGTAGCGGCTTCTCGAGTAGTTTCTCCTCTGCTGGGGCGTAATGGGAGGCAGGTCGTGGTCGCTTTTGCTTGATCATTCTCGTGGAATCGCTGGCGTCCGCATTGGCTCGACTGCCCCATGTAGTCTAAAAGAGGGTTAGAAAGGGTTATGCAGAGACACGTAGACAGCCGATGGGTACTCACCTCGCCGAGAGTGATGAACGCATACAATTTGATCCCTCCATGGAACCAACCGAACAGGACAGAGATGGGCCACAAGAGGACATCGACGGGAAAGCGGATGAAGTGCGTGATTAGCTTGATGAATTTGGAGAAGACCATCCAGGCCAGCAGGAAGTAGTAGACCGGCAACGCTTGATTGCGGGTCCAGTCAGCGGTGCCCTTCCACAAAAAAAACCAGAGGAGAGCATCGCCTATGATTGCAGGCGGCATCAGGGTGGTGATTTGTACTGCATATGTGCTGTAAGGTTGTTTGCTGAATGAGGCAGGGATTGTCAGCGCCAAGAAGCAGGGATAAAGGAGCGGCTCAACGCCGACGCAAAACTCACCTCCAGATGTACCCTTCAGCAAACATACTGGTCAGATTACTCCGCCAGTTGCTGCGTGCCCACCTCAGACACTGTTTCAAGAATTTCGGGTTGTTTTCGAGAGTGGTCAAGACCTCGCATTGGGGGTGATACTGCATGTAAACCCCGTGCCCATGGGAGACCATCCAACGAGAGAGGAAATTGTCGTCGTCGGCATTGAGCTGATATTGTCCGAACCACCATTTTTCATTGGTAAAGCCATTGGTGAAGTTCTTATCCTGGAGGATGTCGGTACGGTAAGCACAGGTACGTCCCGAAATACACGGCAATCCTCCATCCACGTGAACGGTGGCAGCACAGTCAAAATTCCGACGTTCCAGGTACAGGGCACCCAAGAAGCCATAGATGCGTTCTGACAGGGTCGGGTTCTCAGCACGTCTCAGTCGTTGGCAGGTGACCACCGCGCCGTACTTTTTGTCCTTGATCTCGAAGGGTGCCAACATCCAATTGAGGAGCTGAGAAGGCCACGTGACATCGTCATCCGCAAAAACGATGATCTCGGTGGTGACTTCGGGGATCGCCCTGGCCATTTGACGTCTCTTGTTTGCCTGTTTCACCGACATACAACGAATCCTGCCATGAAGTTTCGCCGGCATCTCGAACACGGTCTTTTCTGCCTTGTGCAGATTCTCGTCAATGGTCACCAGGATGAGTTCTTTCGGTTCCGTCCTCAAGATCGAGCCAATGGTCCTCTCCAACTCTGCTCCCTCACCATCCAGAGTAGGTAAGATGACGGTGACATCTTTGGAGGAGAGGGTCGGGTTGTCTGGAATGGGGATCGGCTTGAAAGTCCAGAATAGCCATAGATTGACTACGAGCCGGAGATAACGCCAGATGCTGATCTCGGTCAGTTCGATCCACAAGAAAGACGGCAACGGAGGAACAGAGAGGCTGCGTGCGTGCGTGCGTGTATGTGCATGAGGATGTCAGAGGTCCGGGGAGGTGTTCACTTACAAGTAGGCTACGAAGAGACGAAAAAATGAACTCGGCTCCATGGTAGCAGGTGAACCAGCGACTCTCAATCAATGAGGTCCTCTGGTGGATGTGCGGACAATAACGACTGTAAGAGTGGGCAAACCACTCAAGGTAACCCGAAAACCAAGGACAAACAAGGACGAGGAGGGAGGAGATTATGACATGGACATTGAGGAGGAATGGGAGAAGGATGAAATACTGGAAGAAAGAGTGACGACGAGGCGTGGATACAAGTAGGTACTTGAATGCGTGAGTGAGAAAAATATGGGGGAGGTGGAGGCCAACTCGAGGTAGGGAAGGTGAGGTGGAAGTGAGGCCCGTGAGTGAGAAAAGAAAGAGTGCAGTGAACTGAGCAGCAGTAGTAGTCTCGTAGTTTCAATCTCAGTAGCCTCAATCGCCGCAATAGCTTGAGTAGTTAATTCCTCCGTAGGTGCTTAGGCTTGCATGAGGTTTGATTCGGCTTTACACCCCCAGAACACGAAGCGTAGCTTGTGATGCGAGCGTCAACAGATTTTCTTAGCCGCATGTCGCACTGAGCACTGTGCGTACTCGGACACGACAAGGGGGCTTGATTGGTGCGAGACCAACATGATACCAAAGGCAGTGGGAGGCGCATATCTAAGCTCTATTTGAAACTGGGCTGTTTATTTTCTCACACGATTCTCACGTACACAGGCACACACTTTCTGCAAAGCACTGACACAAACAATTACCCCTCCATGCATGAACGAACGAGGGGCGGCAATGACCAGGACCGACCGGGGTCTCGGTGGCTCCAAGCATGGGCACCCTGGACATGCAGCACCCGCTAGAGGCCCCCTAAGGACTTAGGCGGGGCGAACCACTCCAGGCATCTTGGTTGTATGGGGTATAGTTCTGACGCCTGGAAGTGGCCTGCATCATGCCCACTTTTTGATGTGTTCGGTGGGTTGCTGCATGGCATTTGGCAGGACCATGGCAGGTACATGCGCCTTTCTTGAGGAATTTTTTTATCTGGTCGAAGACGAACTGACTCCATTGACATGCCACGACAAGACGAGGCCACGACAGTTGGTTGGGTCCTACCGAGGGATCTGTGTGTACGTGTGTGTGTGCCGTTTTCCGCCGAAACATCTGATGCTTAGCACCTCGACGGAGTAATACCTACAGTACCTCAGAGACACGGACAAACCACCACTCCTCCAAACGATCCTCGCTCCAGGCCTAGTGACCTAAGGGCAAGTAATTCTTAACCTTAATGACCGGGGTCAGGCCCTCTAGTTGACTGAAGAACACACCATTCTTGGATTGTGTGGCCATCGAACCAACTCAATCAGACCATCAGTCCGTCTCTGTCATGATACCTGCAGCCGCTGCATCGCCTCCCTTGATTTAACCGCAGCGCTACCAGGCACCAACAGGCACGCATAGACGAGCTACCTCACTGCGCAGATTACAGCATGTTGAGCGCGGCTGTATTCCTCCTGACGCACCGAATGCCCTGCTTCGTGCAACGAGTGGAGTGCTGAGAGATTGAGCAGACCTCGATACCGGACCATTCTTCCAACCCTCGGACGCGGCGATCCTACGATTGAAGATTTGCCCAACACAAGATCCAACCACAAGCAGGTCGGATGGAAGAGGGCGAGATGCCTGGCACTGACTGGTGGGTTGCTCGGCGGTCCTTTTAGCGACTGGTGGCTGGTCATGCAGCCGCTGACAGGCCTTGCAGGACCACATCGTAACGCCTCTTTGACTCCATCTCAGGCCTGTCGCTTCACCCTGGCCGCACAACTCCTACATACACACATGCACACATGCCATGCTCTGAGGTCACGACGACAACACCCTCACTGTCGGCTTGCAAGAGCAGCAGTTCCCTCCATGTGAGAATGGGCCTTTTCACCATGCCGACCTAGGCACTTATTGGGAGGACGGACACGCACCGGATGACGGATAGTAAATTGGAGCCTCATAAGAATCCTGCAGGGAGTACGAGGTACTCGTACGAGCACGACCATCCTCCCGATCGTAATCCGCAGCCTGCCTGAGTACTCTCAACAACATGACTTCGTGTACACGCACGAGTAGCTGCTGCTCGCTCGCCGTCGTCCCCGGTTTCCCTGACGCGTTCACGAGAATGAAGCTTCTCCACCATCATGTCCGCATTGGCCGCTAGCTTCGCGTCGACCATTCTGTGCAAATCCAACCCATCAAACTTGCCGCATGGCGGCGGTTGCTAACCTCGAAGTGTTGAAAGCTGCACGCCGAGCATCCTCCATGGGCGAACTGCAAACCACCTCTCCAATCCACTATTGTGCTCTACAGTGCATCAAGAGATCACGCCTCTTCTCAACACCTTTCTCGCCCGCTCGCCCCACACGTCTCGCCAGTTCTCGTCGATGGTGCTCGTGCCTCCACATGAGAGTTCTGCCCTCGGTCTCACACTTCCACCAATCTGCAAGACGGAAGCTCTGCGTTCGATCCCAGATCGAATTTTACGGCATGGCAGCATGTCCTATCTCGTAAAGAGGCGATCGCTGGAGGCCACAAGACTGCACACCCTGCCACTGAGATAATTATTATTACGAGTGATAATGCCAGAACAATTCGAGGTCACCCGGCCTTGAACATCATTGCCAAAGCGTCGGCAGATCGGCTGAAGGGTCATCGAGCTTTGACTGAACCTTCATCTCGAACTCAATCAGGAAGACGTATGTGGTCGTCCCGTACCTCTGAACCTGGCGGCCCTTGCCCATGCCCTTGCCCCCAGCCCATGCCCCTCGCCTTTGCTCCAAGCGATCAGCTGCGCCTTGTCCAGCAGGGTCCAGCCCAGAATGGAGCTGTGCATCGGCGCGAGGTCTGTGCTTTTGACGATCCACCAGCCCCAGATGGCGCAATGCCTGATGCGACTCAGCACGGAATCACCCGCGATGCCTGTCCGATCAGAAGAGATGCCTTGAAAATCCAACCCGCCCTTGTCCGGTCGTCGCTTCTGGCTGCAGCCGCACCATACTGTAGACATGCTCCCTCGAGCTATTCGAGGGCAATTATTACGCCTAATACTTCCTCAGTCCACGCCAGGAGATTGCAGCACGGGCGAGTTCGTGTCCTCTTGAGACATGTGCTCGACGCTCGCTACGTGTGTTGCGCCTCCAACCAAGCCGCTCCTCGGTCCACGATCACTCTGAAACGATGGGTCCGCAACAACAGGATTTTGATATCAAAACCAAAAGATGTCTGACGTTTCTCGATGATCACTGCCCGATGGCCCTGCAGCGCTGCGTCCTGGCAGATCAGCGCAGCACCAACCCCGCCAGGTGACCTTCCGTCCAGGCATGGCCATGGGAGAAGAATGATGCCGTCTGAACTGTCCCAAGTAGAATGAAGCACAGTGGCCGAGAAGCCGTTATCTGAACGCCACTCTCGTGTCGAACCTCAACACTCGTAAAGCTTTTACGAGGCGGCGAGACACGGGACGCTGATTAAGGCCGAACAATAATTCTGGCGTGAGCTAACCGCACCAGGCCTCCACCACCACCTCCTCCGTGACCAAACCATCAAAGGGCGACAAACCTGACAGACTGCAGCACAAGATGCGGCTTACTGGAGTATGCGTCCAGGGTCAGACCACTGAGGCATCGAAGATGAACTGACCTGTGCAGCACCGAGACAGTCTCCATGACCTGGAAAATTTGGTCTGATTCAGAAGTGCCAGGGTATTTTGATTGATTTTCAAATGCTCTCGACACTAGGAGCACTCGACCTCGAATGGGGAGCACTGACTAGGTTGATCCTTGGTGGTGTGCTGCCGACAAGGAATGGCCATGCTTTGGATGCATGGTGGCGTTCAACCCTCGCTGTGTCTAGCGTCATCCACCCCCACAGCTGCACTTGTTGTGTTTCTGTAAGCGACCATCTCCAACATTTTTGCTTTTTTTCCCTGTGCATCAACAGTGCATCTGACTACAGGTCCGGCTTATCGTGCATCACGTTCGACTGGGCGTTTCTGCAGTTCGTATCCGCTCGAGATCCGGCTGACCAGCATTCAGGTCGCATCACCGGTCATGGTGCTTGCTGAACGGTACGAGACAGAGCCAACTGAAGCTGACCTGATTCTTTTGGTCCAGCATGACCACTTGTAGAAGTGGGTGAGGAAAAGTACATCTGAGATTCCAGGAAAAGCAGTCACCGCCGAAACAAGCCCAAGTCTGCTGATGAAGGACAACCATCTGCCGATTGCACGCTATCCTCGACGGTTAAATTTTCCATTCTTTAGTCGCGGAGCACAATGTCCATTTACAGACTACGTGGCAGGATCAGCTTATCATGAAGCACGATCGTCATCATCCTGCTGTCGTGGCTGCCAGTACATGCATCTGCGTCGCATCAGAAACGCCATAAGCCTCTCTCACGAGCAACTCGAGGTACAAATTTCAGCCACGGCGGAGAATGACTGCATGCGTGGTCGGGTTGTATCTCCGCCGGTACTGCCCAAGTTGCGGTGTTTCTTCAAGTGACAGCCCTCGCAAATACCTCGCTGTACGCAGATAGACGTGTCAAGTAGCACTCAGCTGAAAACCACGAGCCGGGGAGCAACCGGTTTATCACCGAGCCATCTGTAGACAGGATCATCTCCTCTCTTCCTCAGAGACTACTGCTACGGCACCAATAGCATCAAGACCACTCGAAGTGCTGATGTCGGGCTGATGTTATACGTCCACGACTGCCGTCTACGGCCTGGTGAAAGCATGAAGAAATAATAGTGAAATAAATCGAAGCACCTGGTGGTACAGTTACCCCGAGCCACGTTCCGGCGCCTCTACGGAATGAAAGACTCCTTGGGTGACTACGAAAACGGCAGTGCTACAACCAGAGTGTTGACATTGTACAACCATCCCACCTGTGATATCGATGAAGTAGCACATGTCAACGCAATACACAACTCTACAAGCAGAGTCATGTCGTTGAGATAGCACGAATGAAGATGAAGATATGTCACGGTCTCCGGAAGACAGGGCTTCACTTCCCCCCGTAGACCGCCTCTTTTTGATGTGCATGGAGGACGCAGACAGCTGGTCAGACGTGCAACCTAAACAAGTCGCAGCGCGGGGGTGGCCCACGGTGCCTGGACGATCTATCCGTCGCCCAAAATCCAGCGCTGTTTCTGCAAGCCCACAATCGTCTCGAAGCCCGACGGTGAACTTCATCACGGCTTTTTCATCAGAGACAGCCGTACAAAGGACTGAATGTCGTTTCGACCACTTCGAAACATGCCTCACACCTCTGGACGTTCTTGGCAATGACGTCAATCCTCTGGTCAATTTTGACGACGCCAACATCGATCAGTTTCCGGCTGTTCTGAGGTACTTGGAAGCTAGCCTTGACCTCTTGACCCTCAGTTATCTATCGCTGTCTACCTTTGTCATATGCCGCCGCGAATGATCGACAATCTGGTGTTCATGCACATCATCTGAAGGTTTATGCACGTCAACATCGGAGCCTCACCGCTCGTTGGGCCCCTGTACATCAGTTCCTCGTATTCTGACGCAAGACAGGCGGTGAAGACGAGAATATCGGAAATGCAAGGCTACAGACACTGCGATGCTTCCCCAGCCCATCAAAGCCTCGCGCCTCGCGGCCCGAAGCGAGATCGACTTGTCTTAACCACACTTGATCGAAGTTTGGGGATCTCAGGATATAAGTATCGTAGAGCTTTCTAATTCCTGCCAAACCCTTGAAACCTCTGATCAGACCTCGATGCAAAAGGGTTCCTGACACTGCTTCTCACCGGCAGCACGATGCGCGAGGTGCAACAAAAATTTGAAGGCGAACCACACCGTGACATTTTGCTGACTACCACTTACACATCCACCCTAAATCTCCTCACCGCATTCCCGTCCACTGACCACTACACATTGTCAACAACATTCTAAGATGTCAATAGAAGGTGACTAAGCGTGGCTACCGTTAACGAACAAAGGGGTCTAGAGAGGTGCACTGCGCTATCTTCTCCAAATGGCCCCAGAGTCGTTGAGCTCGTCACGACAAGACAATAGGGCCAACCCCCCACCGAGATGGTCATGTGCCACGATATCCGAAAACGCAAACTGGTGCCAGCTTCAATCCAACCTCGATTCGTTCCTGCGTCATGCTGTGTGACGTTGTACAGATCTGAATCTGCAACCCAAGTCGTCTGGAGCCGGTCATGCGAGTCATCTCGAGGACCTGTCGGTGCTTGCCTGACCCCCTTGGGTACTTGCAGGCCCGATCGCTTGCATGGCTAGATTCTCAAGGGGGATAATTGAGCAGAGGCTTTCCGACTGGCTGGTCCTCGACGACGAACTTCTGATCTGCCGACAAATAGTAACCCTCGAAAGGACCACCACAGTGGACAAACCCTCTCTTGGCCACCACCTCCCCGGTACCGTTGCACCGGCTGGACTTTCGCCACCACCTACCTCCTCTTTCAGGATTGATTTTCCCTGGTATGCATGTTTTGAAAATTTTGGTGTCTAGCGATTGGACAACGGGGGTTCTCAAACGAGACCTAAGAGGAACCGATGGAGATTTGTCCCAGTCACAGGGCCGCAAGAGCCCTTCACCCTGCTTCGTAACGAGAAATGGATGGCGCTTATGCGATTCGCATGTGAGGACTCTGATGAAATGCTCAAGCATCCCAGGTCCCGCTCTACAGGCCCTTTTCACTGCGCTTCTTATTCGTTCTCCGACACTTCCTCGGGTGCGCTTTACCCAGTCAAAGTTTCCAGATCTGGTCCGGAGGATTGCACATCGCTAATTACTGCAGTCCCAGCTCGCTAGCATTCACCGCGCCAGCAGTTGCTCGCCACAACTCACGCCACCAGCGGCGACGGCAGAAAAAGCTACCTACCCGTAGGCTGTACAACTTATGGCTGCTCTGTGGATTACACGGCACGACACCCTGCTCTGCAGCTGCGGCTTGCTCGCGAGGCGTGGGGTGGAATTTACAAGGGTAGCGCCCCCTGAATGCCACCTAAACAGTTATAATACCAATCTCGAACCCTTGCGTGCCCGCCTTCCTGAGGTTCGGCAATACCTACATTCTTCTATCTAATAGAGGGGGCCGATGTAAGCTCAAGGTAAATCGACAACGCAACATCTCAAGCCCTTGAGTTTCGTGTTGTTTCTCCAAAGCTTACTTGCTATTGTAGGATTCTCAAGCTATTGCTATACCGAACAGACGATCATGTTCGAAGCACGAATACCCTACCTTGTTAGTCGGCGTGCTGGCTGATCCTGTTTCCCCGCCCTGTTTTCTCCTCTCTCAATCACAATGATGGCCTTCCAGGGAGACGTAGTGTTCTCACGTGTGGCATCACTTTCTACTCACGCACGGAGAATACGACGGTCCTAATTTCGAGGACACTCAATCTCAAAATTGAACAAGAGCTGGATGTTGAGGATACCATAACACTGATTCGAGTGTCCGAAATTGCCGCCCATACCTGCCTGCGACGGGTCACTTGAGAGCAATTAGATAGATTTGCCCTACTATCGATATCATCCTACATTTATTTTGGACATTACCAGGCAGGCCACCGTGGTAGCCCATGCTTCGTACGTCGTTGGTAGGCGCCAGGGCTATGTCAGTAATAGCCAGCGAAAGATGGGCATACTGTGTTTCATCACTCGATGACCTCCACCTCTCACGAATTCAGCTTCGGCTTTGATATGGACGTGGGAGTTTACCCAGATTACAAGGAGATCATTGTTGACTGGGGGGGAGGCCTTGGTGACGAAGGCACACCAAGGATGAAAATACGTCCCAGTTTGATCCCCTATCTCTATGCCCTGAATGCCATGGGAAAGCGCAGTCTCGAGCTTGACAAGTCACGCTAATAACAAGTTGAATCCTGAGACACACTTTGTACAAGTGGTTCGCACTGGTGCAGATTCCTGCTCTTAACTTATTTGTACCACTCAAACATCTCTTCCCTTTCTCAGGCGTGATATTTCAGATCGAGCTACTCAGTACAAAGACTACATTCCTCGAGTGGTGGATGCCATATGCTGGCTCCGTATTGTGCTTTGCGCCTCGTCCACCACTCACGTGTTTTTGCAGCCAGACAACTGATTCTGCTCTACACCATCTTCGAACAGAGACCGAAAAAAAGAAGCCGGACTGAAAAAAAAGGAAAAACAGGAAAAATAAAAGATGCATCAACCCGGAATCGAACCGGGATCTAGTCGAGATAGCAAGGAGGTGCTGGCAACGACCAATTCTGACCATTAAACCATTGATGCGGTGGAGCCACATTTCGAATTAATCTGTGTGCTGATTGTTGAAGGAAATTTAGCACCTTAAAATTATAGTGAATATAAATTGTGTGGTGGGGTACAGAGTAGTAATGGTATTGACGTCCCACCTAAAAGGTCACTCTAATTAGAGAGTACATGGGTCGGAGATAAAATTTCAATCAGAAGTAAGATAACGATACTCCGTACTCCGTTGCAATTACTGCACTTCATCAGTATCAATGGGTTAGCGATAGAACTGGGTTGATAGCTATCTCGACTAGCACATTGGAATCCCCAAAGGTGATATATCCCGTGTCTGTCCCCAGCTTCTTGGTTTGTGGGGAGACCCTGACCAACCCAGCACTCGATTCATGTGCCGAAGAGGTGCGGGTTCCGAGATGTCTTCGGCTAATCGAAAAGTCAATACCAACGAGATTATTTCAAAACTAGGATGAGTCTGATTTGAAACCTGGTGCAGTAGGTCTGAGTGATATCTCAATTGGAAAACTTGAGCTATGCCCGACCTACAGGCCTGGGAGACGCTCGTGCAAGCCAAACAAGCAGAGGCTGCCGAAAAGATCCCCAAAGAATGGCTGCTACCAGAATCTTTGACACCCAACATATCCGAAACGGGAGATACATGCGTGTTGGATGTCCCTCGCGAGTCCGGACTGCTCACTGCTAAACAACTCGAGATCACGGAAGCTTATGATGCAACGGCACTCTTGGAAAAGCTGCACTCGGGCCAGTTGACGTCGGCGGAAGTCACAGAGGCATTCTGTATCCGTGCAGCTATTGCACAACAAGTGGTTCGTCTCCCCTCCAGTAAGATGCCGTGATCAACTGACAAAGTAAATGTGTCTTAGTGTCGATGTCTGACAGAGACGTTCTTCGACCGGGCTTTGCAAAGGGCAAGGGAACTCGATTCTATTCTGAAGAACACGGGTAAGGTCATTGGACCGTTACACGGGTTACCCATCAGTCTCAAGGTGAGAAGACCAGCATCGATATCGAATGGATATGACAATTGTAGCCAATGCTGGACCAATGCTAATATCTTCTGCAAAGGACTGTTTCAATGTCGAAGGCCTCCCAAGCACTATCGGCTTCACGTCATTCATTAAACATGGCCCGGTGAAGTCAAACTCGGCCGTCGTCCAGACCCTACTAGACCTCGGAGCTGTGCTATACGTCAAGACCAACATCCCCCAGACAATGATGGTATGTAGAATCTCCAAAGTCGTAGTCTCATGAACGAATGAACGAACGAACGAATGAACGCAGCTAACAGGGCCCCTCTTGTTTTCTGTTTCATAGGCAGGAGACTCTCACAACTACGTCTTTGGACGAACATTGAACCCTCACCGATCATATCTCAGCGCCGGTGGCTCATCAGGCGGCGAAGGCGCACTCATCGCCATGCGCGGGTCCATCTTGGGCGTCGGGACCGACATCGCGGGCAGCGTGCGCATCCCTGCATTCTGCAACGGCACGTACTCGCTACGCCCCTCGGCCGATCGGATTCCATACGGCGGCCAAACGAGCTCAGCCCGTAAAGGGCTCACGGGGATCAAACCCTGTGCCGGGCCCTTGGCCACGTCCGTTCGAGACCTGGAACTCTTCACGCGTGTCGTGGTCGACTCGGACCCTTGGAGACTAGATGCGAGCGCTATATTCTCGCCGTGGAGGAGGCAAGCGTTTTTGGGCGGGGGAGGAGGGCAGACCAAAAGTCGTCTCACATTCGGTTTGATCGTAGAAGACCCTCATTTCCCCATACACCCGCCCGTCATGAACACGTTGACTCGTGCCGCCGCCGCCCTCGAAGCCGCGGGACATCAGGTGGTCAAGCTAACCACGCCGTCCATCTACGACGCCATGGTCCTTTCGTTCCGCATGTTCGCCATGGACCCGGCCAACACGGCGTTCGAACACATCAAGGCCAGCGGCGAACCGCGCATTCCCGCGCTCAGCTCGACCGACTTGCCTCACGAGCACGTGCGCGCCGAGTACGCGCCGCTCACGCTCGAGAGCCTGTACGATCTCAACGTCCGGCGGGCCGAGTTTCAGGACGGATTCCGCAAGCTCATCGTGGAGAATGGACTCGACGCCATCATCATGCCGGCGTATCAGAGTACGGCTCCACGACACGACTTGATCAGTTGGGTGCCCTATACTGTGTTGAATAACCTTCTCGATGTGAGTTTGTCTGTCCACGAAACCCCGAAAATATGAGTCTACCACCTTGAGGTGTCCCAAGGTATACTTGCGTGAGTGAGAAGCAAACGATCCTAACTTGTCGATGTGCCCCCGTCATAGTACCCTGCTTGCATCGTCCCTTGGAGAAAAGCGAACAAAATCGACGATGCGAAATACCTGAGGGAAGTCAAGTATATACCTCCTTGTAAGTTCATGTCCCTTTTTTATTTTCTCCCTTTGCAAGATGGATTTGAAGATCAGATTAGATCCATGTGGTGATACTAATGCGTATTGACAATCGATCTAGATAATCCAGAAGAGATAGAGGGTATGCCGTGTGCAGTACAGATTGTGGGGAGGAACATGCGTGAGGAGGAACTATTGAAGACGGCGTCCGTCGTTGACAACGTGTTGCACGAGAGGTGATGTTGTTGAGGGAATTGATTTTCGTATGAGTAACCCTTGTGATTTTGGATGGTGATACGATTGTGGTGTACGGCTTGAATGATTGAATACAGTTAGATAGTGGGCAAAGGTCGCGATCAACAGGTCCTCAGATACGCTACAATGTATAGTCTTTGTGCTTTGTACAAGATTGGAGCAAGGCCTCATGGTGATATCGTTATTCATTCATACTTTGAAGAAGTAAGAATTAACCAACGTCCAGGCACTCTTCGAGTGACCTCCTCGAGGTACTCCGTAGGGTTGGAGGTAGGCGAGCCATGAATTCAATTGTTCAGCTCACCCCAAACCTTACTTCAAATTCAACCGCCCCAAACACGCCAATGGCAGGATACAAATCACCTTCGCCCATCAACCCGTCGACACCTTCGTCACGCTCGTCTCTTTCCTCGTCGATTTCCCATTCCCAATCCTTGTTGGTGCGTCCGTTTCGAGCGACAAAAGCGGTCGTCTTGACTTTGCCCAACGACCCTGACGCATCAGCAGGTGTCGCCGAGAATCTCATGCCCACCCGGACCGTCTCTCCAGGTCGAAAAGGTTCGACGAAGTCGCGTCCGCCCCAGGAATCGTTGACGAAACGTCGTCCGTCGTCTCCGTGCACGCCGATGCTGGCGCGGTGCCATCCCGGCAGGCGCCACGGCGGGTACGGTTTGGCCGCGTAGCCGACGGCGATTCCCGAGTTTGCGTTGGATATCCTGAGGACGTGGATCTCAAAGGAGACGGTCTTGGGGTGACCGGCGACAAGGGGGTTGTCGATGGCGGCAAAGTACAAGGGGATACTCGACATGATGACGGCGTCTTGCTGTTGCGAGGGCGTGCGGACGGACCACGTCGTCGGGGTCTTTTGGCGGAGGACGAAGTTCTTGTTGCAAAGTTGCGCCGGGGGACGTTCGAGGGTCAGGTGGCCCGACGCCGCGAGGTCGTGGATGTCCCGAGACGGTGGCGAAGGGGTGTAGAGGGGGTGTCGGGCGCACCAGTCGTGGGCGCGGGCGGCCGAGTCGTAACTCGCGTTGTTGGTGGGAGAGTAGTCCTGCGGCAAGGGAGGAGGGGGAGGGAGTAGTGCCGTGTCCGGGATCACGGTCCAGTCGTGGTAAGGTGGCGGGTTTCCCGGAGGCGGCCCTGAAGGAGGAGCGTAGGTTTCTTCGTCATCTTGTCGCGGTTGTTGTGCGGTGGTGCCCTTCAGAAAGTTGGGGGGAGGGCCTGGAGGAGGAGTGAATTCAGATTGTCGGGATTGAGGAGGTGGAGGGCCGGATGGCGGATCGTATTGCTCGTCTGTTGTTGTTGTATAATTATCGTTCGAGGAAGAGCGTCCGAACACGCGACGCTTTTCTTCCGCCGTGGAATATGCATCGTATTGAGAACCGGTGGGCGTATCGTCCGTGCCGACGTCTACTTTACCCTTGAGGGATTTGAAGAAGCCCATGATAATCTCGCCCAGTGTGGCTTGGTAGTGGAATTGACGATGTCGAAGTCTTCAGTTGGGCGTAGACAGGGTCTGACTCTGACGCTGACTTCGACTGTGTATGTAGATGGACCAGAATGACGTTCAGCCTAGAGAACCAATACTGATTGTTTCCTTCTCTCGCCCAGATTGTTCAAATAAGACTTGATGACCAAGGTCACAGAGACATCAACGGATGATGGCTTGTCATTGAGAAGACAAACAGGTGGCGGAGTCTGGAGTGATGCCGGTCTAAGCCACAATGACCTTTTTTTGAAGTCTTGGAAGGTCTTGTAGGTTTGGATTATGCACTTACTCTCACTGGTGGTGTGCTTCCTCAACACCTTTCGCGCATACACAGTAGTCACCCAGATATGCTCAATCGAGATTGCACTGACACTTACCGAATTCGATACTTGTCGTCGACTCTGACAAGGACATGACTCGCCGGAGCATAAATACAGTTGCAGTCTGACTCGTACTTAAATCCGACTAACCCCGCAAAATTTTTGTTCCGACAAAAAAGTTGTAATTGTAGAAGTGAATGCATGTTCTTTGCTACAACCAAATAAATCAGACTTGTGGACTGCCGTTCTTTTTTTGCGCAGTCGCCTCTGATGTCTCCTTGAACGACATTGTGTGGCAGACATGCCTCCCACCACTTCAGCATTCGCAGCGCAGTTGCGCACGATTGCCGCGAAATCCACGAACGAATTAGACCTCCGCGCACGTCGAGACGCTCACGCCGAATCCCTCATATTCGATCGCCCGGTAGCTGCAAAGCAAGATTGGGACACAATATATCAGATATGCGTCGAGGGGTATCAAGAGTTGTGCGTACTCGATTCGAGACTACGAGAGTTTGACCAAAATCTCTTCAGCCCCCAAGCCAAGGAGCAAGACAGAGAACAGTTGAACAAGGCACAAAATGAAGCCCTGGGTGTGGTTATTGAACGATGCCTGGCCATTCTTGGGTCCAAAGTTCTTCTGAGACCGGGCGTACGGGCTGTGGAATGGCTTGTTCGAAGATTTCGAGTCCATGTCTACAACACCTCTGTTCTGCTCGCCACTTTTCTGCCTTACCACGAGACGCCCGTGTTCCGAAATCTCCTGAGCATCATACCAGCCAACAAGATTGTAAATGAGTGGAAGTTCTTGGGCCCTTACCACAAGACCGCAGCCAATGTACCGCGCCACGCCTTGGTTTACAGTGCCACGAATAACGATGCATTTTTCTCATATTTTAACAACTACGTGCTGCGGACGTGTCAAGAAGGAGCCGGACATCCACAACTGCTGCGCTTTTGGGGAACACTGATTGTGGAATCGGTGACCGGAAGACTCAACCAGGTTCGAAGTGGGCGAAAAGAAGTCGAAAAGCAAAGGTTAGAGGATGCCTTGAGAAAGATTGTCCCGCTTCTCGAGGAAGGTTTCGAGATCAGAGACAGCCCAGAAGTCACCGTCACTTGCTTCACCATATCGCTCCTCTTAGCAAGCAATTCCAATCTACAAGACGCCGTCATCGATTCGTTGATGAGATCAGTCGCTGCACATATCCAAACCGACGGTTCAGACCCCAAGTCCGCGCTGGCTTGTCTAGTTGTGCTTGCCACTCGGAAGAATGAACCAAAGGTGCCAAAACAAGTACTAGAACTTCTCATCAAACGGCGAGAATTGAAACAAAGACTACTGGAACTCAAAGACCAGGTTCCTGTCACTTCATTCCTCGAGGTCCTGGTCCATTCCGCGCTCACTGGTCTGAAACCGTCGAACTTGGACTCGCGGTTTGCATTCATCGAGAGGCTGTTCGACGTGGGTTCCGCATTAGTCGACCCATCGAGCATCAGTCAATGCCTCGCAGTCGTACTCCGGAAGGTTGAAGAGGCTACCGGAACCCCTAGCCGGGAATACTTGACAAGCCTTTTGCGTAGACTGAACGACAACACTAGCTTCGCGTCAGTCTTTCCTCAGGCCATACAGCTAGCTGGAAACTCTTTGAGCGACATTGAGGCCATTCTCGAGACCGCTATTGAACCAATGGACGACGTTCGTATGATCGAGTATAATCAAATGGAGCCTGCCGAGGTTTCACTCGACTCCTTTGAATCCGAGAAGCTCGAATCAATGCTAGCAAACCTGCCTGCAGAGTCAGTTGATCTGTCATTCTTAGCTACCAGGACCTCTCCGTTGTTTGACCAGCTTCTCCAAGCTTTTGCACTTTGCCATAAATCCGAAGATGCCTCTGCGCGATTCGAGACTCTGCCACTATGGGGCAATAGTGATGACCAACCTTCGAATTTGAAGACGAGCTTTTTCTTGAGAGTGGCCTTCAAAGCTACGACGACCTCCCAGCAGGTCGCGGTACTCAAGGGCCTATCAAAAGGCCTCGAAAATACGTCTCATAGTCCCTCGCAAATGCTGTTTCCTTACCTGGCAACCATCCTCGCGGATCCAGTACAGCCCGTGAGACGAGGAGCTGCAGCATGCTTGTTGACTCTTCGAAAGCGCCTGGCCGAGGACTTTAAGGATGATAGCTCCGCAGAGACTTCAGAACTTTACGATGGATTGTCAATGACAAACATCAAACGACTGCTGCCGAGCCACGTAGTCAAGCTACTCGATCAAGTATTCATTCCGAACATGGAAGAATGTGTGCTTGAAGCATCGCATGTTCGCCGGGCTCTGGAGACTGCCTTCGATAGCCCTGCTCGATCATCCTCCTCCGGAGCCAAGACCGCAAATGTTGAACTGAAGAAGAGCTTGAAGCATGATTTATTCGATCAGCTAACTCTGTGCGCGACGATCACTCCACTGACCAAGGTCAAGCTTGGTATCATCGAGCTTCTCAGTGGCGTTCAGAAAGTCGGCAGTATCAGCACGAGCAAGGCCTTAGCACCTGTCCTCAAGAATTGGGCATCATTGAAAGAAGACGAAGCCAAGTCCATCGCCGCCGCAGAGAATCTGTCTCTTGCTCATATCGATGCAGTTATGGTTCAGATTATCAATGGCCGCAGTAAGGAAGCGGTAGAACAAGCTCTCGAGATGCTCAACGAAGCGAGTGAACACATGAGGCCCGCGTTGGTGACAGCCTTCTTTGACCGACTGATCCTCATCTGGAAAGATGTGCGCCGCGAGTCACAGATCTCCTCAGCTGGACTTCTATTTGACATGTCTTTCTCCGACAGCCACGCTTTGGCAAGCGGTAGCCAAAATGTTCTCCAGTCAGTCACTCTCTCAACGGAAATCCTGGCTTCGTTCTTCGAACTTGCGACCTCAGGCATATCGGACCTGCAGACACTTGCTCCCCCCAAGAAGAAGAGGAGAACTAGTCATGGTCGCGAAAGCCTCCCACGAGAACTGGCACAGACCCTTACCGTCGTGGATTCGCGTTTGACCTTTGCCCTGGAACTTGTCGAAAACTCCAAGCCAGAAAAACATACTCAATTGCTAGGTGACCTGTTCGAAGTCCTGATCTCTCTCAGACGAACTGAGGATAGAGGTATTCCGGCATCTCCATACCTGACCACTTTGTGCCTGAGTAGCATTTTGTC
Organism: Exophiala oligosperma; assembly: GCF_000835515.1. Classification (NCBI taxonomy): domain Eukaryota; kingdom Fungi; phylum Ascomycota; class Eurotiomycetes; order Chaetothyriales; family Herpotrichiellaceae; genus Exophiala; species Exophiala oligosperma. The sequence continues at coordinate 1,324,922 of NW_015622824.1, forward strand.
TATCGTCAACAAGATAGGGGAAGCTCGAAGACCAGACCTAGATGTGTCGAAAATCCGTCCCGATCTGGTCATTGATTGTGCTCGCTCCTCAGAGAACCCCCAGGTCCAAAGCACTGCCCTTCTACTTGCCGCTTCCTTGGCCTCTTTGGCCCCTGATCGCATATTACACACCATCATGCCGATATTTACCTTCATGGGCCATGGCATCCTAGCTAAGGAAGATGAAAGATCGATCTACGTAACGAACCAAGCCATCGACCAGATCATTCCTCCCTTGGTCGCAACATTAAAGAAGCAGGATGCTACCAACTTGGTTCTGTCAACGTCCAGCCTTCTCTCGAGCTTCGTCACAGCATATGATCATATCCCGCAACACAGACGCAATGCTTTCTACCAGAGACTACTCAATAGGTTGGGTGCTGAAGATTTTGCCTTTGCACTCATTGCACTGCTTGTGTCTAGACGGCAGCAGGATATGTCGGTATTCTTTTCCAACTTGGTAGGCGATTTGTTGCCGTCGACGCAAATTTCCACCCAGAAAAAGATTCTTGACTTAGTGAACGATGTCTTCGCGGATAACCCGCATAACGCAGAGCCGCTTCTGAATATTACAAAAACCAGCAAGAAAGACGAGCGAGAAGAAACTGCCAAGATTTTGCTGGCTACTTCTTCCAAGTTACTCGCTTCCAGCGGTCTCATCTTCTCCGTGAAGCGTTTGCACAAGTTGGGAGAGGCCGAGGCTGAATCATTCTGGAAAGTCTACAGAAGCTCTCTCACGCAGTTCTTGTTCATGCTCAGAGATCAGAAAGTCAACCATCCAAGCTTGACTAGCACAACGAGGAATTGCCTGAGTGCACTACTCGAACTACCGTCCTTGGCCGAGTTGCTACACATCATGCCCGAGCTCTTGAGTGAAATAGAACAAATTGGCGACAAGGAGCTACAGCCTTTGGCGTTGCGTGTGCTCGCCACACAACTCCAGCATCATGCCCCTAAGGACAGTCATACTCAAGCCGAGGCCATGGCACTACTTCCTACTATCCAGACGATCATTGCGTCGTCTAAGGATGAGACTTTCCGACACGCGGCGATTACACTCCTGGACCGCATCGTCGAAGTCTATGGTCGCAAGAGCCCTGATGCCATCATCGCTGCTACCAGTGTTCTAACCCAGGGCGAGTACGGATTAAACTCTCAAGACTCCAGGACCCAAGTCATGTCTCTTCTCTGCTTGGCCTCTGCAGTGGAAGCTCTCAAGGAGGCAGCTGTACCGATTGTGCCGTCATCGATGTCCAGAGTGCTAGGTCTACTGGAGTCCAGTGTTGCAGGTGATGTTGGCAATACGGAGCTGCACAATGCAGCCTACACACTGCTCTCATCGTTCATCTCACACGTGGCGTTCATGGTCTCTGATGAAAACGTAGTCGAGATCCTCAATCTGTGCCACAAGTCATCAGCATCCTCCAATCTGGACCCATCCTGCAAAGAGTCTAGAACAGAAACACTCGATTTGCTTGCCAAGAAGATCGACCTGAACATCGTGACGGACAGTCTCAACCAAGTCTGGAAAGATGTCGTCGTGGCAGACCTCACCCTCGAAACAGTCACTGAATATTTCGACCTTCTTTCTCGTGCCATCGATCGCAACTCCAAGCCTAGCGTGGTCCGCAATGCCGAGTCAATATCCACGTTCATTCTTCAAGTGATGGATCTCCGACGACTGATTTCTTCCTCGTTGAACGAGACTGGCTTATCCATCGACAACATCAAGATCATCGAGTCTCGACTACAAGACTTGTCTATTCCCTTCATCTACAAACTCAACGACTCCGCCTTCCGCCCACTCTTCGAGACTTGGGTCGACTGGGCGATCAAACCGGTCGATTTGCCTGGCGAGGGTGGTGCGAACACGGCAAGACAAACAAGTCTGTTTGGTTTCGTCAACCACTTCTTCGCCACCCTCAAGAGCATCGTGACCAGCTATGCGAGCTACATTCTCGAGGCGGCCAATAACGTGCTGCGCTCTGCCACCGTCAGCGCCGCACCGTCCGATGACGACCTGTCTCTCTACAGATCGACGTTGACCCTCTTGACCACAGTCATGGACCACGACGCCGACGGCTTCTTCGCGTCCCCCGGACACTTTTCACCCCTCGCGGAACTGCTCGTGTCTCAACTCGGGTTGTCATCTGCGAAACCGAAACCCTTCCGCGCCGCCGTGGGGGAGCTGGCCATCCCGGCGATGGTCAAATTGGCCACGGCGACAATGGACACGCCGTCGCACCACCACGCCATCAACCACGGCCTGTGCCAGCTCCGACACAACCCCGGCGCCGCCGTGAGACTGGCGGCCATCAGGACGCACCTGGCGCTCACGCAGGACGAAGACGTGGGCGAGGAGTGGGTCAACAACGTCGTCGTCGGGGCGAGCACAGAGGGCGTCGGTGGCAGTGGCGAGACCATGGTCTACGTCAATGAGAGTCTCGAGGATGACGACGAGGAGGTCGAGCGCGAAGTGCGGAACTGGGTGCGCATGGTCAGGGAGATGGTGGGCGAGGATGTTTTTGAGATATGAAATAGCTTTCCGGAGTAATTGCATCCTCTTTCGAGTGGCTCTCCCACCAGGCCTCTACTTTAATGAATAGGTGGCTTGAACGTACGTCACTGTACAGAGTACACAGGACAAATGGTGTTTTCAAACATGGATAGAAATTAGAAAAGGTACAGTATGCTGTACTGTCGGTTCAGATAAAAGGTTCATATGAATTGAATGAAATCTAAAAAGTCCAACGGTCTAATGGTCTAGAAAAAAAAAGCAATACAAAACGAGTCCAGTCAAGCCAACCCATACTCATTCCCGTACCCAGAGCCGTACCATTCACAGCACCTTTCGATGGTCCCTTTTGTGAATCCGTCTCGTGTTTCAAGTCAACGAAGTGATGCCCGAGGCAGAGAAAAAGAAAACGAGATGAAAGAAAAGGGAAAAACAAAACGGTTTGAATGTCCACCCGCTCACTCCGAGTCACGCCCTTCATTCTCATCTTGCAATCATCACATTCTACACTGAGAGAATGGTTGACGTCCAAACACAAAACATATTGTAATACACGTGTCCTTGTCTGTCGGTCTCGACTGACGCCTCCATCCCCGCTTCTTTCTTGGTCGATCCGTCTAGATGTAAAACATCCTCTCCCTCATGCTCTCGTGGATGGTCAAGTCGAACCGATGGTCCGGGTGGAGGGCGGGGTCCCACCTCTCGTCTCTGGTGGCGTGGTAGAATCTCCGGACGTAGAACCTGGCACGGTCGGCCGCGAGGTCGGCGTAATACGCAGCCGGGCAAACGCCCACGGAACCGGTCGACCGACCAAAGAGGTAACAAAGGTCGTGGGTCGCCTGGGCGACCTGGTCCCTCGTGTTGTCCGTCGTGTTTTTCAGGATCACGTAGTGGGTGGGGCGAGCCGTCCCGATCTGGGCCTTTTGGCTGACGAGGAAGAAATCTTGTCCTTTGCCGTACGTGATCTTCTCCGTGACCATGGTTCCGGGCATGGGGTTGAAGTTGAAGACCTTGCCGTTGGGTTTCCCTCCGAGGCCGATGAGCCTCGGGGTGTCTGTCGGGCTGTCACTCGTTGGGAAGAGCCGAGTGTGGTGTCTCTTGACCGCACAGATGAGGACGATGGGGATGGATCGGCCTTGTATTCCCCTCTCTTTGGACACCGCCTCGATGGCGGCCGTGATCTGTGGAAGTTCTCGCTCCTCGCACATCCGGAACTGTCCCTCGGAGAGACCGTCACGGTAGATGAGGATGCGTTGAGGTAGGGCTCGATTGACTTGACAGTACGCCCGTAGTCGTTCCACGACCATGGCTTTGAGATCCATCACTTGCTCGTTCGACTGCCTCTTCCCGTCTTCGTCCTGCACCAGTGGGTTCTCTCTCAAGCTCGCGGGCCACTGGGCGAATTCGGCGTCGACACTGCCCACCACCGCCGCGATGCTGGGAGCCCCAGACATGGCTAAAGCGCCTGCGTGTGTCACGTCAATGCCGAGGACCATGGCCCCCGCACCCAAAACCGCAGGCTTGACGGCGAGCGAGTGGTTGACTGACTGGTTGCTCATCTTCAGATTGATCTTCATGCTCAAGTTGCCGTAAAAGTCAGGCGAGGCGTTGGGACCGAGAGATCTGGTCTTCCGATCCTCCTTGAGTACGTGACAGACGGTAGCCACACCAGTGCATTGATCCCCGACCCTCTTGATCGCACTGTACAGTTCCATGTCCTTCTTGGGCAGTAAGAAAACAATGAGGTTGACGGCGTTCTTGTCTCGGAGAGTCTTGATCACTTCATCGATGAAGTTGAATTGAGCTGCTAGTCCTGCCGCATGATGGTGTGTCGGTAGGGATCCATTAGGAAGCCGACGCTGATGGGCTTTGGGGAGAGGTAGTCGTTGGAAATGAGCTTGGACCATTCCGGCGCGGCTCAGAGCTGACTGGAGATTGTTACCAAATTGATCTAGATCAGCCTGCTGGCAAGAAGAATGATCATTCAGGGTCAATTCAATGTATGTCCATACAAATTGTTGAGCAGCGGGTCTGAAGAAAGATGTGCCTTTGAGATTCCAAGATCCGTACTTTGCATTTTGTTCCGAGATGTCGTGAAAGACAGGTGGTCCTCGACGTTGGGGTACTACTTCTCCTCGGTACCTCACAGTTGGCGTGGCGAGGGGCAACACTGGAACGGATATCATGACATCCCCCAAGACGAGATCAAACTCCCTCGCCCCTGTGGTAGTGAATCCATCCCCGTAGAAGAGAGAGCGGCCAGTGGTGAGGATTCTCCCTTTGTTGTCGATAGGTAGTCGAATGGCGTGTGCCGGCAATTCTCTCGTCTTCTGCATCGCTTGTCCAGGGATAATATAGAGGAGGTCTGCAGGGAAGAGCTTGGCAGAAGCACCTCCACCGACAACGACGGCGAACACCTTGGAATTTGGAAGATACCGTTTATTATAGACTCTGTTGAAGTAATGTCCTAGGTTCTCCATGTGCTGGTGATCTGGGTTGTTGGCATGAACCACTGATACGGTCGGCTCCACACCCTCCCGGCTGACCGGTGCAAGGCCTGTGATCGTTGCAAGAAAGTTGTCAGGCTCTTGCTGCCCGGTGAGGTGTTGAGTTCTGACACTGAGTCCTTTGAGAAATTTTGAAAGGTCGCCGTAGTTGTGTTGCTGCCACTGACGTCCGACATTCTTGGCCCTCCAGGCATCGATTAGTATCTGAACATTGTCATTCGCATAGAAAAGCGACGTCTTGGTGTTGATGTTAAGATTGATCGGAACCTCCGCAGAAAATACAGTACGAACACTTCTGATGAAACCTGGAATGCTGTTGAGAGGGCCTTGTGCTGTGACCCGTCCCGTTTCACTAGAGCCATTGCGACCCCTCACAGCAACGCCATAGAAGACTCTTCCACCAATGGTTGTAAGGTATCGCTCCGAAATGCTTGGGTCGTTTCGATGCTCGAGAGTTGGAAAACATCTCTCGTATGGATGGTAGCTGAAAATGATATTTAGGGCACTGATAGCGTCTTCTTTCTCGGAGAACTCAATGAAGTTTTGGGTTTGCGAGCCATTCTGGAGATGTCCAGAGAGGCCTCCTAAGGAAATGGATTTCTCGAATATGACTTGTACGTCAAAGACCTCTGGGTTGTCAGCGGGGGTCGAGCGGTATTCATCGTAGTATTCAATAGTAAAAGTCTTTGAGACATTTTCGAGAATGGGATCTGCTGTGACAATGTGAGTGCTGTAGTTCGTAGCGAGTGGGATCTTGGCCAGTTTTGCGTCTGCTTTCAGCTCGCTTATGAGAAGAGCGATGATTCTTTTGATCTTGGATCGATTGATCCGGCCTTCGATTGCCACCCTCGACGAAGTAGGCTCGTTGCCGTTGTCATCATCGCCCGGAAGATTTGCAGTCTTGGGATCGACATCCTTCCCAAGTGGATTTGGTGGTGGTTTCGAAACCTTCTCGGAATCGCCATGCTTTTTAATGCCTTTGTTCTTTGTGGTTTGTCTTGGCTTAGTGCTCGGTTTGGTCTCATCACTGGTGTCATCCCCACGGCCCTGCTGTCGTTTCTGGAAAGTCAAGCCATACCGGTACAATTCTGTGTATCTGCCAATTGAGACTTTGAAATGATTTGCCAACAGCTCGGTTTCTGAATGGAGCGAGAGTTGGCCCATGGATTGGTCAAGGGCTTCTTGTGAACTCTGCTGGCCGAAACCAGAAGATGGAGGTCCCCTCGAAAATTGGCGATTGCCACCACGACTGCCATGACCACCGCGGCTTCCAGACCTTAATCGATCTCCGGAATTGCCCCGATAACCAGAACTCCCACGACGACCGTAGTTGCCAAAGTTGCCCTGATTGCTTGGGTTGTCATAGTTGCCACGATTGCCACGGCCTCGGCCACGTCCGCGACCATGGGGATCCATGCTGAGAATCGACTCGATATGAGTATTCAAACTATTGTAGTGTTTCAGTTAGCAGGGAAAATCCAGCCCGTCGAGTCCATGTAGTTTGACTAACCTATTCGAATGCGCAGCTGTTTCTGTCACACGATGATGTGATGTTGTCTTCCAGTGATGCAGGACAGTGAGGGGGAGCAGGAGTGAAGGGCTGAGATGGGCCGGAAAGTGGTTGCAGAAAGCATTCGAAACACATGAGCAGGAGTCCGGCAGATTTATACCTTACCGTTTACCTCAACAAACCATTTCAAACTTGGCATTGCATTTGCTATGATTGTTTGATGGCAACTCATACCAACAAACGCCAAGAGTCAAGCCAAAAGATAATGGTAAATGCTTACAATGAGCTTTGGGGGTGTCCTTTGGTTGCACAGAAGGGAGGCCCGGAAGGGAGGGCGAAGACGTTGAGATTGTTTGTTTGAAGGGAGAAGCTGCACTCCAATGCATGGCATCTTTGATCAGTACGCATACGAACAAGGTATGCTGAGTAGAAAGAGAATGCACGATCTGTGGGGATGTATGTTGGCATTCAAGGGCCTTCCATCTCACAAGGAGTGTAGGTACATCTTCACAAGAGCGTGAGAATCTAGGGTAAAAGCACAATGGAGACTCTCATGAAAAGGGGAGACGGCCCATTGGGTATTGCAACAGGTTACAAGGGAATTATCCGTCATTAGCTTCTGGATGCAGCGAGTAAGATACAGCGCGTGCCGGGGTGACCGCCATGTCGGATGTAAATGATCTTAACGGTGGAAATGATGTTGAGGTTTGAGCTGGTGAGAACAGAGAAATAAATACGGGGTATCTAAACGAAGTCTTGGCATGAATACGAGTACGAGTATGGAGTGCGAGCATGATCGTGGCCAGGATCAATGTCCCTTGGAAACACCTTTGAGCAATGACACCCAGTTTCAACATCGGAGTGTTGATATCATGGTTGACCTGAAGAAAGATTTACGTACAGAACCAAGCTCTAGAGCAGACCAGGGAATCTACTATCCAATAACAGACAGGTAGATCTCGGAAACCAGTTCAGGTTTCAATTATATGAGACTGTGGCTTTTTCATGATCATACAAAATTCTTCAGCTACATTCGGCATGAGTTCATCGCAGATTTGACAGGAGCACATCCTTGTCAGACTTTATCCCCTCGAGCTTCGGGTCGACCTTGTCGATCGGGCCAGCTGTTCATTTTTCTCTCCTTTGACAGCCGGAGCTGAAGGAGGCATGCTCTTCTTTCCACTCCGGCCCTTTCTCACAGATCCAGTGTTGTTATTTTCTTTCAATAGAGGTGAAGATTCGATATTGGCTCCTGCCATGTCGGATTCTTCATCCTCATGCACCTGTAAATTCGTTTCTTCTGCTTGCATCTCTTCCGCATTAGAAACATCTTCTTCCGCTTCCTTCTCATCGTCGGACTCTCCGTCGTCGTCATTTTCTGATTCTTCTTTTCGTGGAGTCTTCTTCCTCCTCCTTGACGCCGGACTGCTCGCAAGAACCTCTACTTCTGCCATCTCGGCATCATCAGCATCGCTGTCTGCCTCAGCATATGAAATGGCAGTTGAGCGTCGAGAACTTTTGCGCGAAGGTTGTTCTGGACTAGATGTTTCGCTAGCCCTTTTCTTTGGTTTGGGTGTTTTCCTGAGCGGTAGCGTAGACTTCTTCGGCTTCTTAGGCATTTGACCTTCCTCACCATCCTCATTCACGTCAAGGCGGAGCGCTTCGCTCTTCCGTTTCTTGTTCACCGCCGGCTTTTTGGCATCCTTTCCTGCGGCCTTCAAGGAACGAATATATGATCGCACGAGCTTCTCCAACCCTCCAGCGACATCCTCAGGAAGATAATTCCTCTCTGCAATCTCCTGCGCAGCTTCGTGGCTTGGAAGAGCTTTGAATAGTGAGCGAGGCAATGTGACATTACCAGGCCACGTCTGGAGCAGATTCACGCCTTTCGCGTGGGCAGGCATGAGATCGGCGTAGTTCCGGATGACAGCTTGTGAAAGATCAGAAAGAACATATATACGCTCCGACGCCGCATCCGCGCCGGTTATACCGTCCTTGGCACCTTTGACACGCTGAGCAATGTGGAATATCAAAGACAAATTATCCTCGGTGGCAACAGTACAGAGATAGAACACGATGTACTTGGAGAAATCCAGTAATTCGCCGTCAAAATCCACACTCTCCGCGGTTGGATAGTCAGGGTGATGAGCCAGTAAGCTGAGCAAGCGCGCAAAGATTGATTCCATGACATTTTGAGGTACTTTTCTGTCACTCGATTTCTGAACCTGCTGCTTGGCAAAATATTGGACTCGTGCTTTCATCCAGGTCATTGTCGAAGTTCGAAGCTCAATGTCGGGCTCGAAAGCCAGAAGAAACATGGCAGTGAACCATCGGTGGGCAAGCCGATTTTGACCAAGATACTTCTTGAGATAAGTGACAAATCCTACTCGGACGGGATTGGGAGGGTTGATCATGATCATAAGGATATTGATGAACATGGTCGGCTTGACGAGGTCTTCGCATCTCCGTTGGTGACTGCAAAGCTTCAAGATAAAATGGACAGCGATAAGTCGCAAGCAATTCTTCTGAGCAGGAGGTGTGTCTTTAGACGGCGTGATCTCGCCTTCATTCTGGACGATGGACATGAGCAACTTGATAGCTACTTCGGCAGCCTCTTCGAGTTCGGAAGACTTCTCTTCATGCGACCGACATTGGTTGACAAGAATCTTAAGTGCCAGTTCTTTGGCTTTGGTCTCGTCGTCAGGGCTGTTGGTCCAGGCATTTGGATCATCCTCGGAGCTAGGTGAGTGGTTTTTGCGTAAGATATCTCCGACTGTTAGCTGCTGCAAAGCGCGTCTGTGCTCATTCGAGGCGGCTGGAACTAGAAGAGATATTTGAGAAATTGTGGCCAGGTGGGCTAGGAAGTGAGGCGATGCTAGGGTGCAATCCCTCAGAGCCTTGGCTAGGAGATCTTTGGCATACATTTCCTTCTTATCGGCAACCATGATAATGATAGACACAGCGTGTTTTGCTGCCCGTGGTGATTGCGAAAAGAGCGCAAAATGCGTCAACGCTGTCAGGAATTTGCGGTCTTTCGGTACTTCACTGGGATATCTGCGAGCGAACGCTGCACAAGCTTTCAATGTATCTGCCGCCCCCGTCTCCTCAGCCTTGGTGGAAGTAGGAGCACTTTCCTCGAGCTCCTTGCAAAGGGCTTGGATGTGAAATTTGAGCACTTCTGGGTGTCGAGCGGAAATTTCCTTCAGGACCTCTTGTGCAACTTCTCCGAGGCCCGCTTCATCTGTCCTCGAGACTTGCATGATCGTTGGGACATGGCTGCGGTTATAGGTGATCAAGGCACATCGGTAGAGGATGGGCTGAATTGTATCCATCAAAAATTGAGCACTTGTTGGCCCTTCTCGGATTCGTTTGGTGAGCTCTTTGATCGCTTTGGTGACTGTACGATAGTCGTTCTCGGCACCGACGGCGAATCGAATGAGCTGGTATGCACGACGATCATGTTGCTTTGCAAACTTCCACAGGCCAGCAGAAACATCGCTAGAATCAGGGAAGGACTTGGAGATCACCTCAATATACCTACCAAGGCGATCTTTGATCTGTGCTTCAAACCCATCATCGTCAACAATTCCGCCATTATAGTCTTCGCAAGCTTGGACAAAAACAACCATTCCTTTACTTAGCTGCACCTGGCGATTTTGAAGGCTGAAGAACACTGCCCTCGACTTGGGTTCCAATGAATGTACCAATGTCAAAATGCGACGTGCTCGGATGGCATCCGGGTCGACAGGTGGCGTAGCTTGCGAAACGATCTCTTTCTGACTGGCACGTTGCTTCTGGCCGTCTGATTTATGAGCCTTGATGGGAGGGAAGGATAACGGCAGTAAGCTATCGTAGAGGGCTCTGTCGATGAAAGTATGTACATGGGCATCGTTCGTATAAAATGCCCGCAATAAGCGATTTGCAATGTCGCCGACCGCTTCTTTCACGACCGAGACACCCTCCTCAATGTCATGAGATGCTACCCCCCATATTCGAGCAAGAAGTTCAATGGCTTGTTCTCTCACAGTGTGCTTCCGGTCGGTCACTCGTTCGGCCAGAATGGTAAAAACGGTGCCTTGTTTGTTAAGGCCACCATCAGCTCCTAGAGTGTTGATCAGGGCATGATAATTGAACGTGCTGATTGCTCGGATTGCGGCCAGCCGAACATGTTCTTCTTGGTCATGTAGGAGTTGGGCGAATGCGAGCAGCAAGGCCTGGAGTTCTTCGTCGCTCAAACCAATCCCGCCAGCGGAGGTCATAAGGATACGAGCAGCTGCAATAGCCCATGCCTGACGGACTTTGGGTGACTTATCAATGCGACGTCCGTAGAAGGCCTGATACGCGGACGTATGTACGGTAGCAAAGGGCTTCGGTGATGCTGGTAGTAGGATCGGATTGGCAACTTGAGGGTCAGGGTCTGGGCGTTCGATCGATGGCAAAGGGAATGCGGCTGGATCGAGCGGCACTGACGTGGCTAGACCGGCGATTCCTATACCGGCTGTAATATCACCAATGGTTTCAGTGGCCAGTTCGCGGAGCGCCGGAGAGTCCGAATTGAATTCTGCTTCGATCTGTGGGATCACATTCAGGAGGACGTCCGGACAGGCTCGCCACAATTCTCTCAACAGGCGATGCGCTTTGCGCAAGTCTCCAAAGCCTTCGTTGTTGTCGTCGGAATCGTCGATCTCTGACAATCGTCGGTGTTTCGACTTGGAAAACCCATTCGTGTTAGTGGCGGTGGAAGCATCGACAATCACTGTCCCAAAATATTGCGTGATCTGAGTGGTCATCTTCTCAGGACAGCTGGTACAGAGTGCTTTGGCCATGTTATATGCGGGAGGATAGTCCTTCACCAGCAGGGTGGCCTGTTTGGTGTCTTGTGCGCCCCGCTTCTTACCTTTCTGGCTGACATCCTGACTGTCGCCGGTGTCGACGCGCAAGAACTGGGAGATGATGACATCGGTAACATCCTGAGGCAGTGTCACTTCGTCCACAACTGCAACTAGCAAATTCTTTAGGTGATATTCCACGCTCTTTGATATCTCCACGCCCGAAACACCTTTGCTAGATCCTGACACAATATCGAATGCCGTAGTGAAGAGGGAGACGATGAGGTTGTCATGATTAGGGATGTCTGTAACGAGCAAGATACTTTGGGAGTCGGAGAGCGAACTGAGGATATAGACGTGCTGAGCGTTGTAAGCATTGGTTGGATCGGCAAGTGCAGGTAGTATTGAATTGATGACCACTGTGAATATGTCCTACAACGTGTTAGCTGGTCTTGACGGAGCGTGTCGGCTGCTCACCTTGAGTTGGCCTTCGATGAAAGGCGCATCGGGCGCACAGATCTTCAAGACATCCACGATACACGAAACAGTCCATGCTCTCACGCCTTTATCCTTGTGGCCGAGGAGGTTGGCATTCGCGAGGTCTTGGGCGAGTGTAGTGAAAGCGCGCGAGTCGACCTGATCAAGATCATACTTGCGCAACTCCGCAGCCAGCTTCTGTAGTCGTGCTAGCAAGTCTGCGACAGGGATTGGTTTGCCGGCACGCCATGTCAGAGTATCGTCGAAGTGAAGGCCGGGAATTTCATAGCGGTGGTCCTGCTGCGTACTGCCCGCAGCGGCGGTATTGCGAGGCCGAGCAGGCATACTTCGGGGTATGGTCACACCTCAAAAGTCATCTTCGTGCGGATCGACGGGTCTTGAGATCTTCGTATGTTGACTGCGCTCTGGCTGAAAATCGGTTTGCTCCCTGTCTCATAACAAGTAGCAATAAAATGCGCCGTACGGTAAGATGTTGTATTGGCGGGAGGAATGAAGTCGACGAGCGTGAAATTTAGTGGGGAATATCAAAATCAGCGAGGACGCGTTTTCTCATTCTGGACGCGTTCAAGGCCAGTGAATTGATTCCAAGCGCCTTGTGGATCATTACTACGAGATCTATATAGTTCACAGTCTCCTCCGTATAGGCCTCATGCAGTCTTGATAGATAGATTCTCGAAGTGCACAATCAGATCGTCCTTTTCACCGTGAGGGGCAGGTTTGGCAGCAAATGGCCCAACCCAGCATTCAGTCTTGCCATCGATCTCTCCCCACCATGTCACCTCTCGGAGAGGATGTCTCTGCCCATCTCCCAAGAGCCATACCCATAGACTGCCATCACTAGCATTTTCCAGCTCAATGGTTGCGTTGGAACTTGACGCCGACGCGAGAGGCCGGAGACTCCAGTCGGACCATCTATCCTTGGCCACCGCGCTGACATGTGGTTTCTCATGTACGAATTCAATACCAGCCTTGATCCAGCGTATATTGTCACCGGATCTGATGACGAGACAGAGACCACCTTGGTCATATTTGTCTTTCCAGCTAGCGGACACCGTCACCTTTGCTGACTGGAAGGTATCTTTGGTCGTTGTCTTGTATAACATAGGGGCATTATTGGAATGTGTCGCCGGAGGCTTGTCCCAGAGATCTGTACCAGGAGGGCAAGTGATGTCGAATGGCCCCGTGAGGTCTGGAATGGCATGCTTTGTGTGTATTGCGCTGAATTCCGACTTCATTTTGTCAGGACCTTGGATGTTCTCGAGGTGTGCTCTTGGTATTGCGCAATTGCTCCTTATTTCTCTCTCTGTCCAGTCGATATCTTGTTTGAGTCTGCGTCAATTAAAACACGAGGCCTGGAATGAAATATATATCTATTCCAGCGGAACGATACGTGGTCAATCTCTGTTGCTCTGTTGGGTAATTACCTGCGGTACATCTGTATGAGGTACCGTTGCCGCAGCCGTCGCCCAAAACGGGAGTGGTGCCTACGGCATTGCTCCGACTTGGATCCAAAGCGTGCGTTGAGACTGAGAAGAGACTCGACTGTCACATCATTCGTCCATAACCCTGGCTCAAAGTGCCACATGGTCGACGGTTATCAAAGCTCAAGCCGCGGAGTTTTCGTCATGGCTGGCTTCAAAGTAACCTTGGACTAGGGCCAGTGCGTCACCAGACGCCTAGATCCCTTGAACAAGCGGTAGAAGCGCACCATCTCTAAGTCTTGGGGGTTGCAAGGGGGGTAACTCATGGAAAGCACATGGCGCGGTGTTCCAGGCGCAGCGGTTTCTGTGATGATACTAAAAAAACTCGTCGGCCTGAAAGCTCCTTAAAATATCCTGTACTCGTAATTGATCGTTGTTCGAATTGCATACCCATTTCGTACTCCGTACCGCGTATTCCTCCTTGAAGCACACTCCACTGCTCCTGTTTAGGTAGGATGCTGCGAGTAATAAGGCCCGGGATGTCGACCAGAACGCCCCTGTGTGAGAATTGCAGGGGTTGCCGATCTTGCATGGGGAACCAGACCTTAGGGCCTTGTTCGGCTCATCCTAGGGAGGTTAAGAAAACCACCTCGTGGGTACCGTCGAGCTCGATGAATGGCGCTTTGGTGATCAACATTCCCACCAGCACACCTTTTACGAGCTCGTCCTTCGTAATAAATGACGATCGGGGTCAAAGGCGTGGAGAGTCAATCCAATCCAAGCTCATGAAAGCGGGTTTCCGTAAAGACTTCGCGGCCATGTGCGCAATCACCGTCACCGTCACCGGCCTGCGCCCTGTTGGAGGCTGTGTAGCCATGCTGGGGCTAGTGAAATTCGCTACCATCCCAATCTCGCCAGGCATCCTCGTTTGAGATCGTTTGGGCTTAATATTTGGGGCCGCAGCCCTATTTTACTGTCTCGCAAGTTGAAGGATTCCTGCAAGACGCATGTAGAAATTCTCCTGTTTCTCAAACACCAGGTTGCGTCTTCCTACTCCGTACCCATTTCTAATTCACCTGGCTGTCTGTTCACCCACAATACATTTCCCAGTCTCTCCTTGAAATCTACGACTCGACACTCCTTCACGGCCTCAACCCTCTCTTCTTCGATTCTCTCATATGGCGGCAAGATTCTCCAGACTCGGAGGCCTGCCAAATCCACTCACTCCCCTCACTCCCCACACACCATGAGTGTCCGCAGCCTACAGTACGATGAGAATTCCTACGAGCTGTCAGGGACGAGCACCAACGATACAGACGAGCAGGACCTCGACCTTCCTTTCTACGAGCAAGACGCATCCACTGACGACCTCCAAGCCCATTTACTCACCGGGAATGCCCTGCTGGCCAGTGCCAAACCTGACCACTACCGACTATCTTCATTAACTCCAACATGGCTGCGCAAGCAATACATCTCTCGACGCTCTCGAACGCGCACAAAGCGCCTTGCTCGCCGATGTTCATGCTCTCCTAGATCATTTGCTCGGAGATTTGCCTTATTTTGTTACACTTTCATCACGACAATTGTCGTCATTGTGCTGGTCGGAGGCGTCTTCTTCCCGGGCTACACACACCTGCCACCCCATTACAAAGTCTTGAAGCGCCAGGTGCTGGCCTCTGAAGCGCCGGGACGTGCCAATCTCCAGGGACAGAAGATTTTCATTGCGGCGAGCCTGTCTGACAAAGAAGGGAAATTGTTCTCGGGCGATTGGGGCAGGAACGTCTTGGAGTTGATTCGAATCCTGGGCCCAGAGAATACGTTCTTGTCAATATACGTTAATGACTCCGGGCCCGAGTCGAAGCAGACCTTGGAAGAATTTGAGCGTCGTGTTCCTTGCGAGCACGACTTGGTCTTCGAGGATCATCTGGACTGGAGCCAATTGAAGCATGTGACGCTTCCAGGCGGCTCGCAGCGTGTGAAACGCATCGAATACCTCTCGGAGGTCCGCAACCGAGCATTGTTCCCCCTCGACAAGTCCACAACCATATTCGATAAACTTCTGTACCTGAACGACGTCTACTTCCGCCCACTGGATGCTGCACAGCTCCTCCTCTCAACTCATACGATTGCTGAGGGTCGAACGGATTATCGGGCAGCATGTGCGGTCGATTTCATCAATCCTTTCAAGTTCTACGACACTTATGCAACTAGAGATCTGGAAGGGTATGGCATGGGTTTGCCGTTCTTCCCTTGGTTTTCTGCCAACGGCGATGAGCAGAGTCATCAGGATGTCTTAGATGGCACAGATGCGGTGCGAGTAAAGAGCTGTTGGGGTGGTATGGTAGCATTCGATGCTGCCTTCTTCCAGAAACAACCTGGCTCGGAGCACACAATCACCGCTGGGAACCAGAGCCCGAGTAATCTAAGTGCACCCTACCGATTTCGGGCCGAGAAGGACACCTTCTGGGATGCCTCGGAATGTTGTCTTATCCACGCAGATATCCAAAATCCCGAGCCCGGCAAATCGGGTATCTACATGAACCCATTTGTTCGGGTCGCATACGACACCAAGACACTGTCCTGGTTGGGGTTCACGAGGCGATTTGAACGACTGTACACTCCGATTCATTGGCTCTTGGATTTTCTCACCAATACACCGCGCCATAACCCAAGGCGAGACGAGGAGCCATGGCAGCCATTTATAGAAATGGTTTGGCTTCCCGACAGC
Organism: Exophiala oligosperma; assembly: GCF_000835515.1. Taxonomy (NCBI): domain Eukaryota; kingdom Fungi; phylum Ascomycota; class Eurotiomycetes; order Chaetothyriales; family Herpotrichiellaceae; genus Exophiala; species Exophiala oligosperma. Next base: position 1,340,969 of record NW_015622824.1, read on the forward strand.
AGTCTAGAACAAGGTGGTTCTTTTCAACAAATGCCCAGAATGGCCAACCATGCGGGATTTTGTGGCCGGCGAGGTCTTGCAGTAATGAAAGAAAACGCTGATCTTGTGGAGAGTGAACACAATTGGGAAAATATCCCAATTCCATCTTGATTTTTGCATAGCGATGGTGTTTCGGTGACTTGCATCATTCGCGGTCAACATATAATGGTAACATCTGAATAGAGCCTTGATCATGAGAGGGCGCGGCTTTTGTTGCTATAGGGCCATATTGATGGCCTGTCGACCTTCAGATATAACACGGTGACAATGAACAAAAAAAATGCAGATAATACTCCATGCTTTTCCCTTATACCTTGTGTCTTGTGCGTTGCGCCTCCTGCCTCCTTCCCAGAACGTACCTCCCGATTCACTCTCCGTAGATTTTCACGCTTCGCGATTCTGCGCCGCACACCCAACGCGCTACCCATCGCGGTCCTTGATTTTGAGAAGATGTGTTAGTGTTTTTCGTTCTTGTTGTGGTCTGGCCGCCTTCTCTTTCATCTTCCTCTCACTTGGTCCTTTATCAACTCCCTCAAAAACCCCCATCCATCTCATTCCACACCAACTAAGAAACATCGTCTCTATCGCGCTTCCTCAGATTGCAATTGTCCAAGGGAAGTGCGACCAAGATGAGTCGTCACGTCGACGATCCAACCACGATCAATGCGTTCCTGCGCATGATCCGTGCCACGCCCCTGTCGGCAAGCCCAAATGCTCGACCAGAAGCCATGGCCCAAGTAAGTCAATCCCCAAACCACATGTTGACGCACCGGTGAAAGACGCCAGTGCTGACTCGGAGCAGACTGTGCCTCCTGCACCTCTCAATGGTTACTCTCATGAATCCGGGGTTGGTAACGAGCCACCCGAGACCTGGACTGCACCAGACGGCACTTCTACTTCTGTAGAGGCAAGCCCTGCACGAGAGCCTCTTGCACCGCCTCCTACCCCGGAGACTCAACCTGTCACCAACGGAAGCATCACTCTTCTCGAGCCTATCTTTGAAGACGACAGTGATTCGTCGAACGGAGCGAAGCAGATTCCAGCGAAGACAGGCAATCCAGAATGTACTGAGAGAACCAGCTCGGCTCAAAACGAAGAACCTCAAGTCAGCAATGTTCTTGATACAGTTCCTCACGCTCTAACCCCGACTCAGTACGCTCTTTTGGTGAAGACACGAAATGATATTGCTGAAGCAGAAAAGGCACGAATCATCAAGGCCACCCGCGATCGAGCGGCACGCTACATTGACGAGACGGTGGAGAAATTTCGCCAGTCCAAGGCAGCCATGTTCGCGGCAGTTGAACGACCAGTCCGCCAGGAGGTGCCTCACGTCGCTACAGGTTAGTCCAAGCTGTAGATGTTTGTGTTGACTTACTGACTGTATTTAATTGGTAAAGACGGCAACCAGGAGACCGGAATCGCTGGCCCCTTCCCGTCCCCAAAGCCGGTAGAGTCTCCAGAGGCACCTGTTTCGGTGGCCGGTCTGCATCTGTCGGATGATGACAGTCCTATACACCGAATGCAAAATCCTACGATCAAGGATGAGGCGATGCTCACTGTTCAGGACAGGACAGTCAGAGAGCGGATCCAAAGTAGCGACGAGCCCCTTCTCGGCGCCCCGACCCAAGGCAGCATCCTGTTGCAAGATACCAACTCGTCAGAGACCATAGCCACCGCCAAAGCTGACACTAAAGGAAGTGGTCGCCAGTACAACGAGGATGAAAATGGATATGAGGGCAGCGATGAAAGCAGTGGCCAGGAGCGAGAAAATCTAACCCATTTCAAGTCCTGGGGAAATCCAACAGCTCGCAATCAGCCAAGTGAGTGGTATCCAGGTCATCGTTGACACTTTACTGATAATCGCAGGTGCTCGCGTTCGGAAGATCATTCTCACTGGCCTCCCCCCCAAGACAGACCTCACCGTTGTGCAATCCCTCATTCATGGTGGTGCAGTCGAACATATGGGTTTATCTCCTCCCTCCCCGGAGACCCGCACTCTGACTGCCCATGTCACCTTCGTTTCCGCAGATGCCTGCGATAGGTTCTTTGACAAATACCCAAATGGCATAGACCTTCGTCATCAGAGCAAGCAATGCCCTATCACAGTTGAAAAGGGGACGACGGTCGATGTCTTGAGTGGTATGATGCAGGGTTACCTCGAATGTGGTGCTACACGTGTCCTGCAGGTGTCTCTGGTTGATGACGACTGGGGCATCGTGGCATTGCACAAGCTGGCCGAGGGCAAACAGAAAGTTCGTCAGGTGGAAGCCGTTGTCGATATGTACCACAACGAGGTAAGAGAGATCCTTGGAGCTTTTCCAGCAAACTTACTAACTGCAGTAGAATCGTACAGTTACTTTCCGCTTTGCAAGTATCACGCACGCAGTCCAGTTCAAAGGTGTCCTAATTCGTAGCCACGACTTCGAAGGTTGTCCGGTCGCTTTTGCATTGGATCCTTGTTCAATCGCCACAGACTTCCACTACACTTTAGAAACACTTCTCGTACTTCAGACAGTTCGCGACCGGTTCTGGACGTCAAGAGGATCGTTTACAAAAATAGCGATGCCATACGCATGATGCTGTGGATTGGGCCAGGGATGAGATGAGGAATGATATGAGAGCTTGTGCTTCACGTTGGCTGTGAGGTGTATGGCTCAAAAGCAAAAAAGGAACCAGCAGGTTCAGCAGAACTAGTTCCAAGAGAGTGTGTTCATCTCAGACAATATGAATATCCCCTAGGGAGTGGACAGGCACGCACGTGCGCATCTGCGAGATGATGGGGCAAATGCAACATGACACCATCTGAATCTTCGGGATTTTCTTTTTTCTGCACCATCGACCCCGCCCTCACCTGATTTATTTTTTGCAATCACTATTTACCCCCACTGCCACCTCTTCTTCCTGTTCCTCCTTACTCGTGCCATACATCTTGAGTTCAGCAGGTGACGGGGATCATATTTGTGTGCGATCTGTCTATCCTCACCACTCTGGCCTCGTTCGAACCCTCCGGGAGCCTCAGCTATGGGCCAACCATCTCAGCAGGCGTCTAACGCCATCATCTATACCACTTATGCAGCTTTCCTGTGTGCAATATCTCTGCTCGGCGTCTGAAAATTGACTGACCGAACCCCTAGTGTTTTCGGCCTCTTCGTCGCATGGACATTGCGCCATCAGACGAAAGGCGAGTACCTTGCAACTCTGCGAACACAGAAGGGTTAGAACTCGAAGCGAAGCGACATCTTGCGACGGCCGCTCTTGGACCAGAAGTGACATACTGACGGGGATCTAGGCATACCTTTAGCCCTCAACTTCATCGCCTCGGGTGAGTGCGCTCGATCGGCGTCATACGCCTGAAGCGGCAGCGGCATGAGCTTCATACGCCATGAAGCAAGACACGAAACGAAAGCGCAATTAACAGTCGACCGACCATCGAGCCCATCAAAAGATACAATGTTGAAACCAGATATCTGAGGTTCGTAAGCTTGCAAACAAGGCATTGTGGTTCCCTTCTGGCGTCGGGGTCCGGGCGGAGGAGAAACTTTTACAAAATGTCCCCGAGACACGTTGAGATGGGTGTCTTTGACGACGGAGCCCAGACGCAAGAAGGGAAGCACGATGTGCAGCACTACGGGCGCTTGTGCCAGCTTTGGATTTTTCACCTTCCAGTTCTCATCCACCTTCACAGAATGCAACACCTTTGAGTGTTTGCTAGCGGAGAGATGAGGAGACGGCGGGGAAAAGAAGAAGCGAGAAAACGCACAATGCTGAGATTGTACCGTTAAAACTCGATCAAGTTAATGCTTGCGTGGGAAACGTGCTGCCGCTTCTATCAATTCCCCTTCTTCCCCCCTTTCCTGACAGGAACAAAGGTCGGTCGTACTAACAACGCCGGGTATGCGGTGTGTGTACAGCTTTAGGATCAGGTATTCTCTTCACGTACCCCCAGATCGCGACCATTGCGGGCGTCCAGGGTCTGCTGGTCTACGCCTTGTCATCGGCCCTACCTCTGCTGGTCTTTGCGTGGTTGGGACCCATCATCCGACGTAAATGTCCCGAGGGGTTCGTCCTGACGGAATGGACGCGCCAGCGCTACGGCGTTGTGACGAGCTTGTATCTGTCTGCGTTGACGTATGTCGTTCCGTCCAATATATGTCATCTTTTTTTCCCCTCTTTCCAAAAACGGTGGGATTTCATACTGATCAATGTTATGCTTCTGTTAGCCTCATAACGCTCTTCCTCTACATGGTCGCCGAGCTCTCTGCTCTTCAACAAATCATCAATGCCCTGACCGGTCTGAACGGCCTGCCCGCTGTCATTGTGGAGTGCGCCGTCACGACGATCTACACCTCTCTGGGCGGGTTCAAGGTCAGTTTCATCACGGACAACATCCAGGGCGCCATGGTCCTGGGCTTGATCGTCATCGGCATCATCACGGTCGGCGTCGAGACGAAAATCTCGCACGACCTGGTCGAAAAGTCCAACTACCTCGACGCGTCCCTCCTGGGGTGGCAGCTCCTCTACATCCTCCCCGTGGCCATCTTGACCAACGACTTCTTCCTGTCGGGTTTCTGGATGCGCACGTTCGCGGCCAAGACCGACAGGGACCTCTACGTGGGCGTCGGCCTCGCCACGGTCGCGGTCGCCATCATCCTCACCGTCGTGGGCGTGAGCGGCCTCCTCGCGGGCTGGTCCGGCGCGCTCGGCGACCCGCCCCAGCAGAGCAGCATCGCGTTCTTCTTGCTGCTCGAGCAGCTCCCCGCGTGGGTCGTGGGGATCGTGGTCGTCATGACCGTCGCCCTCAGCACGGCGGCCTTTGACAGCTTCCAGAGCGCCATGGTGAGCACGGGCTCCAACGACATCTTCCGCAACCGGCTGAACTTTTGGTACATCCGGCTCGCCGTCGTGCTGCTCATCTTCCCCGTCGTCGTCGTGGCCCTCAAGAGCCCCAGCGTCCTGCAGATCTACCTGATCAGCGACCTCATCAGCGCCAGCAGCATCCCCGTGCTGGTCATCGGCCTGAGCGAGCGCGCCTACGCCTGGCGCGGGTTCGAGGTCGTCGTGGGCGGCCTCGGCGGCCTGCTCACCGTCTTCCTGTTCGGCCTGGTCTACTACGACGGCGACGCCCAGAAGGCCGGCGACCTGCTGCTGTTGGAGCAAGGGCTGTACGGCAACGACTGGTCCGCGTTCGGGGCCTTCTTGGCCGCGCCCGTCGGCGGTCTCCTCTGGGCCCTCGGCGCGTTCGGGTTGAGGGTCGGCGTGCAGTGGATCATGGCCAAACGAGCCGGGAGGCGTTTCGACGCGTTTGACAAGCCCGTCGCTCCCACTGCGGGCTTCTATACCGGTGAGCGCGACGACGATGGCGCCACCGAGAGAGAAGTCTACACCGACGCCGACGGCGTGGAGAGAAGTGACGTCGCCGTCAAGGGGAAATTCTTCTAAAGTCCAGACTTCTTCGCTTCGTGCTTCGTGCTTCGGGCGCCTTTGGGTGGATACAAACACAAAGTGCAAAGAGGAAGTGAAACGCGATGTCATGCATATAGGACAGGTTGGGGGGGGGGGGGGGGTTGGAGATGGAGGGAGGTGAACCACAGTAATCTCGTACAACAAAGGTCCAGCGGGGGTGTCGTCGATAATTGATTTGAGAGAGGAAGAGACCATGACGATGAAGTTGAGTTGAGCTGGTTGATGTAATAAGCTGGCTACGGATATGAACTTGGGCCACTCGGTGTTTTGTGATGTATAGGTATATATATATGTATATCTATTGTACTGGGGGGCCGAGTGAATGTCTTGTCGGGGGTGGTAGCAGCAGGAGGAGGACGCACAGAGGAAGAGAAGAGGGATGGAGAGAAAGCGACAAAAGTAACAAGGCCATCATGATACTATCAATGACCAAATTAATCATTTCTTTCAATACAACTACACAATGTTCTTTTTGTTTCAATCCGTTCAATGCGTGAAGATGTAGAGCACCTCCAAAACCATCCATAGGTAGTCATAGCAGACCAGGACTGTACTTTCTTTTCTTGCACCATCCGTTTCTTCGGTCTATGCTCTCTACAATTGTATAAAGCTACGATTGTAATGCAAAATTCTTCCTTGTCGAAGCCACTCTTAAACGCCACGACTCGGTCCACCAGAGGAACGATACAGACACACAGGGGGGCTCTTTATGCCGCCCAAGGGACAAACAAGGCTATGCGAGACAACAAACGCCAAAGCACGCCTCGAAAGACCGATGAACAAAGTTTGTCCATCCAGTCACTCCCCAGCCCAACCCGACCTGACTCGAGCCCATTCGTTGACTTCGTGGAAACTCCGGAAAAAACAGCATTAATCGTCACCTCCCTTTCGTCTTCCTCTCCAACCTCCTTTCCACAAACAACAAACGCCATTCTCCTCACACCACGTTCGCACTTCAAGCGGGTTGACTTCTCGATCTTCACCAATGGAGCGGAACCCTTCTGTGTTCAACCACCGCGTCAGATCTTCAAGCACGATGGGGTCGTACATGAGGATCTTCTCCCGCCAGGTCGGATTCTTCACATGGTTCCGCGTACCGGCACCAGCGCCGAGCGAAGAATAGTATTTACTCTCAAAAGAGATCGCAGCCCAAACTTGGTCCTTGATGTCGGATAAAGGCGGTGGGTGCTGAGGTTGAAGCGTTGCATCCACGTCCAGTGTAGACCCATCTAGAGTAAGGGGTTGAGAAGGGTCTGTTTCGGTGATCTTAGCAGCCGCGATTGGCACCAAAGCGTGACTTTCGGGTAGCGGAGGGGAGGAGTTTCTTTTCAGTGCTAAAGGTGGAGGAGTAGTCTCTTGTTTCTTCGCAACTTCCTTTGCTTTCGAAGTCTTCTTCCTCGGAGTTGATTTTTTCTTCGTAACAGACTCAGAGACCGCGTCCGAGGTCTTAGAAGGCGCTGTCTTTTCAGTATTGAAATCATCAATATCGTCAACATCCATGACAAACTCCTCCGAAAGAGCCTTTTTCGCTGCCGCCTTTCGAGGCGTCTTTGCCTTCTTGATCTTCTCTGGTGCATCTTTCGGTTTTGGCTCGACCTTCTTCCTTCGCTTAGGCTCTTTAGATGTCTTAGGTTCTGCATCCTCTGATTTTCGCTTGCGGGGTTTCTTTACCTTGGGTACAGGCCGAGCGGTGATGTCGTGGACTTTACTAAGAAAGTCACCGTGGGTCAACGTATCTTGGTCGATATTATCACCTGGCGCAGGGCCATGTTTATCTTCCCAACACCTGTCCAGCAGCTCAATCATTTTATCACGGCTCTTGACAGCCTTGAATCCGAACGCTGATATCTGTTTCTGTAGATCCCCGGTCGAAAAGCCTGCATAGGAAGGTTTAACGGGCACGCGCTTTGATTTGGCAGAGCTGGGCTTTTTCAAAACAGCTGCTTTCTCCTTGTTCTCTTCAACAGGTGGTGTCGTCTTCCGAGGTTGCTGAGCCGAAGCCGAAGTATGCAACATCCTTTTTTGAGGTGAGAGAACCGAATGCCCGGAGCCGGAAACCTTGGGCGTCACAATATCATCGATATCCAGCAAAGGAGTGCCTTTATGGTTGAGCGGAGTCTTCTGTGCCTGGAAAGGAATGCTTTCCTTCATCAGGCTGCGTGTGTTCGAAAGAAACGGTCCGCCGGGCTGTACAAGAACATCTTTTCCAGCAAGGGCCTCACGTACTGCAGGAGAATCGACCAAGTCAACCGTATCCACTTGCAGAAGCGCATTATCTTCGTCACGTCCCGCGACGCCCCAGAGATTTCTTCTCTTCACGTACCTGCTTGTCCCTGGCAGATTTTGAGGCGAGATGGCTTCTATTGAAATTGGCTGGGTTCGCTGTGGAGAGAATGGGTCAGATGAAAGCATGGCTTCGGACTGCCTAATAGCCTCTAAAGTCTCTCGTAGCAAGGTCGGCGATTCGTCTCGCGCAAGTTGGCTAGCAGATCCAAAAACGACCTCCAGAGACTCAACAGCTTTCAGAGCCGATGTAGGAGACTGCAATGGAATTTTCGGTGGCGCCTTCTTCGTCGCCCGTAACCTCTTTGCAGGTACTCTTGCCTTACCCTTCGCAGGCGGGCCAGTGACCTCGTTAGGTTCGTCGATTGCATTCACTTGCGTCGCATTCAGATACTCCTGCATGGGCGTAAGTTTTCGCCGCTGTTGCTCTTCTCCGTAGTTTGAGGTAGCCAACGCAGTGATCGTAAGTGGTTTCTTGGCTGCAGTTTTGTTCCTTTTCCTTGCTGAAGGTTTTGGCAAGTCTTTTGGGACGCCTGTCTTGGTTGTAACACCTGTCGGGGTGTCACAAAGCATGTCAATATCGACACAACTACTCGCTGACGGCTTGCTACCCGTAGCTATCAGTGTTGACGGTCTGTGTGCCCTTTTTTCTCCAGCTGGATTGACGAAAGAATACGTCTGAATACTAGGAGATAGCACTGCAGAGTGAAGAGGAGACTCTGGAGACACAATCGAAGGACCAGGGCTCCCTGACCTTGTTGGTGTCCAATCCTTTCGCCGTGGTGTTGCCTTTCTCAGATGAAGTGGACTCATGTTGATGTTTGTATCCTTCTGTAATGATCTTTCAATCCGCCGCCGATCGTAATCCTCTTCTGTTATATCAAACACATCTTCCTGCAGATTCTCGGGCTCGTCAGAAACGGTGTGCGGAAGTCTAGGTGGCATTCTTCGAGTTTCAGTGTTCTTCTCTTCCAATTGCGACCCGGAGATGTCCTGAAGAAACTTCAAACGAGGGCTGACTACATCCACATTCGAAGATTGAGACGATATGACTTTGAACTTGTCTCTCCTGGGCGAGGATCGTAAGGGCAGGTTTTCCGCTCCAACTTTTGTCGTCAGCAGCGACCGGGCATTGGAGTCGAATGAAACACCGCCTCTTTGTTTCTGGGTTGTTTTGAACAATTTGGAGCTCCCATCTCGAAACAAAGTGCTCGGGGAGGGCATGGGAGACGAGACTTCAATGGGCGTGGGACTTCGGGCAAAGATGTGAGGCGGCGAGGACGAGATGAGGATGGTGGCCGACATTCTGGCAAGACCACGAAAGGGCCATTTGATCGGGGCGTTGGATGCCAATCTGGCGACTTCAGATGAGGATTCAGAAGCCAACGGGGACAATGCGCTTCGTGGCGACAATTTCACTTATGGACTGGGGACGCATTGCGATATATTGCCAGCATCATACATAATCTCCTCCTTCACCATGCAAAACAACAAAGCGCCCTCGACCCGCCTTTCACTAGGCTGACTAAGGTATTCGTGACGCCGCCCTAATCTCACGAAGAAACGCCAATTCACGTGACCATTTTATGCGTTGAAAAACTGACCATATCACTTTCTTCCCACGACTTGGGCGTATGTTCAGTTCGCGGTCATCTCAGCCGAACCTTCGACTTTTGCTTGATTAGGTATCAGCGTAGACATGTGTCCCGACATGTCGCAGACGATGTGGCCTCGCTGGCCGAGGTAGACATGATGAGACATCCATTTCAAGGTACTGTTCACACGTACCAGGCGAACGGCCTGCGTTCTGTTTTAGGCACAGAGAGGCCGGATTAGGCCGAGGCACGGGAAGACATACTCAAATGGACACTACCCGTCTCAGATGATTGTGTTATGGTTTTCGACCAACGCGAGTCTTGTATACAATGTTACTGTTCTATATGAGTTTCGGTTGTTTTCGGACCTCTTCATTGGAGCCCTTTGTTTCTGTCCTGAACGTGTTAGAAGGAAACAAGTAGGCGGCGCCAACATGAGTTCTTCAAGTTTCGAATCAGCAATCAGCAAGGCTGTTGAAGAAAGCATCGTCTCTGGCGCATCATGTGTGGCTGGCCGAAAGGATGGTAAGATTGCAGTCCTCGCTTTCCATTCTCTATGGCATGCGTTTCCTGGCCGAATTAACTGGTTGACATCAGGTGCTGTGTTCTATCAGGAGGCTTTTGGTAAGGTAGGTGCAGAGCCGGATGCAGGTCCGATGAAGTTGGATACCGTCATGTGGACGGCGAGTTGTACAAAGGTGAGCTCATAACGACTGCCTTCATGCGGCCGTTCTTGGCCAGGCCACGGCGAAATGAAGTTACTGACCAATGTTTGGTTCTGGACCACAGCTCCTCACCTCGATCTCAGCTATGCAGTGCGTCGAAAAGGGTCTGTTGGAGCTCGAAGCACCCATCACCAAGATTCTGACCGACTTCGAGCATCCCAACATATTGATCGGCTTTGATGATGCCGGAAAAGCTAAATTACGAAAAGTCGGTTCCAGCAAGCAGATCACCCTCCGACATCTCTTGACGCATACCTCTGGATTCGGGTACATCGGCATGAATCAGGACCTGACACGTTTCGCAGCAGAGGTCTTCAGCGAGCCCGCAGCCTTTACGCTGGACTCGCCCAAGTATAGCTGCGCAGTTCCTCTGATTGCGGAGCCGGGCGAGAAATGGGAATACGGGATCGGACTCGAGTGGGCTGGGAAGATGGTCGAACGGGTCAGCGGCAAGAAGCTCGGCGAGTACATGCGCGAGAACATCTTTGACGTTCTCGGGATGGCTTCCACCACGTTCCGGCCCTGGGATCATCCAGTAACCATGGCTCGTATGGGCGGCCGGACCTGGCGAGATCACGCAACAGGGAAAGTCACCATTGACCGGAGCGGCTGGTTTTCAGAGTCAGAGCGTCCCACAGAAGATTATGGCGGCGGTGGTGCCTATAGCTGTGCCACTGACTATGTCAAAGTTCTCATGTCGTTGCTCATGGACGACGGAAAATTGTTGAAGTCCGAAACAGTGAATGAGTTTTTCAAGCCTCAGGTCAAGGACGCAACGTCACTGCAGAAGGAGTTGACTACAGGGCCGATTTCTATCGGCGCCACCAATGGGCTGCCCAAGGAGGATTGCAAGTTCAACTATGCGCTCGGAGGTGCCCTATGCACGAACGGTATCGAGGGGCATTGTGGCCGCGGTATGATGTTCTGGAGTGGGCTGCCAAACTCGTTCTGGGTGAGTCTGAACTCTTCCCTACCTTGTCTCGACTACGCCACCTATCCTTGCTCACTCCATGTATAGTTCATCGACAGGGAAGCAGGATGCTGTGGAATGTACCTCTCACATATCTTCCCGCCAGGGGATGGCCCGACACAAACGCTCAATGCCGAATTTCAACGGTTTGTGTATTCAACGTCAGTTTCAGCTTGAAAGGGCCGAGTAAGTACTACACAAGTCAATGAGACACATATACTCATTTCCAGGCAAGTCAGACGGACCATGGATAAAAACTGTATACGTCATGTTATATAGCGCCGGACATCCTGCTATGTAGTTGACAATGATGTTCCTTCAAGGAGCTGATCAAAGTCGAAGAATGTTTCAGGTGGACTTTCCGGAAACCCGTACCACTCCCACAGATCGTCAAGGTTTGCTTCAAATTCCCATGGCAGCGTATCAATCCCTCCGAGTAAGGCTGGTTTCGACGCGTTGGTTTTCATGTGACTCGGACGGCTCACTTGGCCTTCGTCGGAATTAGTACGCCCAACCTCCTCCTTGTCGAGTTCCAATTCTTCAGCAACGATACCGATTCGCGGGTTTGTTCCAGAAGATTCAGATTGCGGCTGTCGATTCCCACTCGCTGCTGCATCTTCTTCACTTGGAAAAGGCTCCACCGTCTTTCGTTGATGCACAATCCTCAGTAACCCAATGGCATGACGTGCCGATCTGTAAACTCCTTTCAGCCGATAGAGGTATGTCAGTATGAGTCGAAAGTTGTGTGTAGCAACCTCGTGAAGATGTTCATCCCGCGAACACATGTCGTTCACATGTTGCATACCTGCAAAAAGCAAAGTGGTGATCCCGATTGGAGGAAGATAGTCAAGCAAACCTTGAACGTGCAGTCGTTCAGCCGTCATTGTGCTTTCCTGTGCCGCTTCCCGTAGCCTCTGTCGTGAAAAAACCTGAAACCCCGTCGCAGCGGATCCCTTTGGACAGACTTGGGAGGCCAGCGGTCGGTGCACCATACTGCGCATTGACTGGTAGAGAAGGTCCAAAAGAGCCCGGTGCACGGTGACGATGCCACAGTCCTGCGCCGAGGAGTCGTCGTGTACTAGTCGTCGAATGTTCGAGGAGCACCGCTGGTTCCACTGACAAAGCTCCTGATCAAGCGTCATTGCCTCCCCGGCGACCGAAGCGTCCGTCTTTGACAGCAGTACGATTTTCGGTTCGACGTATGCCCATCTTCGATGGCCTTGAGGGGCATACAGCCTATCCAGGACTCGTCCGAAAGTGATACACAGGCGAATCAGCTGAATAAACATTTCGTTGAGGACTGTGGCTTGGACGGTTGGGAAGCGTGTGTTGTAGCGTTGCAGTAGGCCACAGAAATAATGCGTCTCAAAGTCTTCGGAGGTGAGAATAGGGATGTCAGCTTCGTGGTCGCGAATGTTGGTGGGCCGCCGCTCATTGAGGGATATCATTCTGTCCCGCATGTAACAACACCACCAAAGCCGCTTCTTGGCTTTCTGTTGTTTCGGAACCGATCTCGTCACTTCTGAGCTTCGATCCAAGCCTATTTCGTAGGCATAAGACAGAGCGATCCTGATCCAGTGCCATCGGCCTTTGATGTCCTCTGGGTTGTCGTACCAACAAGTCATCAGGACTAATGCCCGGATAAGAGTCATCGGATCAAGTTCAATGTTGAAATCAAACAGAAGCTTTCTCAATCCAACGTCAGCGAAGCACTACATATTTATGATACAAGTCTTCATGTACACCTACCCGGACCTTCTCGAAGTATTTCTCTCGCGCTTCCTCTCTGCCATCAAGACCCTCCACTCTAAGGAGTTCCATGTCGACGTACGGGACGGCGCAAAACATGACAGCTTGGAATAATATCACAGGGATTTGGAACGATTCGCCATCATCGTAAATGGCTTGGTAGAAATCTTCGAGATCCAGCAGTGGCAGAAACGGGTGGACATGCAAGACATATTTCTCAAGGAGTTGGCCTTGTAAAGCACTGTTTGGCACAGAGAGCGCTCCTTTGTGATGGAGAAAGTCGAGGTCATCCTGGTTGAGTTCTTCTCGGAGTGGACAAAGGTAGGGTGGCAACATAATTCGACGTTTTTCTGCTTGAGGCATCCATGGCCGAGGATCAGAATTCGAGCTCTGCGCAGAGCCATACTGATGAGCCAGACCTAAGCCATGGATTCTGTCAGGTATGGGATGTTCTTGAAAGAAGTGCCTGCTGTTTAAAGTGTTGTTTTCACCTGGGCAGCGTTAGTCTAGTTGCTTGCTATGGGCATTGACATATTATCATGTACCAATAGTGACCATGTACTGCTTGGTCAATTGCGTATCCAATGCCTCGGGAACTGTGGCCAAGAAGTTGTCGATTTTTGCATCTAGATCTTGTGGTGCATGGTCATCAGGTTCGCTGACTGCCTGTGGTTCCTGCGGCGTCAGTCTATCCGGCGAACTGGGCCTGGCATCAAAGACGTGAAAGCCTGAGGGGATGGTTCTGAACTCCTTGGCCGAGGCTTTGTATCTGGCCTTTCTTGCATCCGTCACTGCACAAGTGAGTCCTGCGCCTTCGCAGTTTGCACAGGGGATACCACTGCTCGACACGTTGCATCGGACTTTCCTCCTACGACATGCTAGACAGGCCTTGGAGGCTCTGCCTTCTCTGGCCAACATGTTCTCCAGGGGGTCGTATAGTTTTACAGTCTTGTATCGGTTGAACAATAGAATCCTAACAGTAACACCATGGTAGAATGCATCAAAGGTCTCGGCCAAGATGTCTTTCATTAATGTTCCGCGTTTGAAACGAGCTTAGTGCTTTCGAGCCTCCCATGACACTTGTCCGCGCAAACTGCAAAATATGTAGACTTACTCTGCATGCACTTACCTGTACTTGGTATTGGACTGCTGAGGAGTTGTTGCAGCATGATAATTCAAGTGTCAGTTGACGATATCAAGCAACAGATCCTTCATTTCTGGATCGCTGAGCAGTCTGTCTATGTGGTGGAGAAAAGCAGAAGACGAGAGGCTGAACGCGGGGGGTCGCGAGTCCCTGGAGAAATGGAGGAATGAACCCCACTCGGAAAGGGCCCACTCTTGGCGTCATGGCTCCGTACCACCTACCTGGTAGCTAATGATATACATGTACGGAGTACAAGTATGATATATTGCCTTGTCCGCGGCTTCCGAGGCCGCCGGCACTAATCTTCCAAATACGGGTTGAGAAGCCGCCCGAGATAATAGTGATATTGGTTACCTCGAGACTTTATCAACATGCTGCGTAGAAGGCTCACAGACCTCGGTATAGCCAAAAGCATGAGAGGTTGTCACTTCCCTGATCCACCGCAATGGTATAGGCTGTCGAACCTTCCGTGTATAAAATGATTGTAAAGGACTACGTCTTACGGTTCATTGGGAGATGAAAACGAATGTCTCACATCTTCTCTTAGTTTAGCCTGCATATCTGATTCATCGTCTCCTTTCTGCTGGCCTCTGCGTTGATAACTAGCCCTGATGCCTTACAAGTCCCGCTGGCGGATTGACATCCCTCGATGTTCACTGCCGACATTTCTCTTCGGATCCTCTGCCAACCTTCCCCATGTCCCTTCGAACCCTGAAAAAGTGTGCCTCGCTGAAGCAGCTCGGCCAGATACCCATTTCCTAACCCGGGGCACATACCAGCTCTGGTGTCAACGTTTTGCCCTGGGGCTACAGCAATCAGGGCTTTTCGAAGCAGGGGATCGACTTCTGCTTTTCAGCCCGAATAGCATTTTTGTACCAGTTGTATTCATGGGCACTTTGTTTGCTGGCGGTATCTTCACCGGAGCAAATCCATCCTATACAGCCCAAGAGCTAGCCTATCAGTTACGTAACTCAGAGGCTGCTCTGTTGCTATGTCATACCTCTAGCATTGAAACGGGCGTGCAAGCAGCAAAGATGTCAGGACTGGATCTATCACGGGTCTTTGTCTTTGATGACTCCATCCTTGACGGCGCAGGGACTCCGTCTCACGGTGCTGGCTACTGGAGCCGCTTGGTTTCCTACGATCTCAAGAAAGCGGAGCTGTTCGCCTGGCCTGACCTTACCGGTCCTGAAGAATGGAATACTACATTGGCCTTGAATTATTCATCGGGCACTACTGGGCTCCCTAAAGGAGTAGAAGTCACTCATCTCAACTACATTGCCAACACATTACAGACCAGCCAAACAGTCCAAAATCATCCAGACTACGAAAAGAGGAGACTCAATTCCGCATCTCTTGCATATCTCCCACTGTATCACGCATATGGCCAAACCGTGTATATCGCTCTCTATTTTCACCAGGAGCGTACGGCATACGTAATGCCAAAATTCGACTTCATCAAGATGCTGGAGTATTCGGAAAGGTTCAAAGTGTCAGACATGAACCTTGTGCCTCCTATTGCTGTAGCCTTGGCCAAACATCCAGACGTTGAGAAGTACGATCTAAGCAACGTCAGTTTTCTGGGATGTGGTGCTGCACCCCTCAGCAGAGAGATCGCCGAGCAAGTTGAGAACAGGCTGAACAAGAACCGTAAAGATGAAGATAGGCTGAACCTGAGACAGGGATGGGGTATGACTGAGTGGGTGACATCTGCTTACAATGACTGTGGAGGTGGGCTGATTGAGTCTCCAGATGTACCTGCTCTCTACTTTACCCGGATATCAATGAAGAGATTACCACAAATACTGTAGGAGAGCCCAATGCGAACTGCGAAGCCATGATTGTCAACGAAATCACCGGAGAGGAAATCACAGCTCGTGGTCCCGGAGCGAAGGGAGAACTGTGGTGCCGGGGCGAAAATGTCATGAAAGGGTAAGGTTGAATGTGTTGAGGCTTATACGAGATGACCTGTGACCCCTTAGTGCTAACCTCCATCATTTTGTAGCTACTGGAGAAATCCGAAAGCCACGGCCGAAACTCTCACTCCGGATGGATGGTTGAAGTCGGGAGACATCGCCTACGTCTCTGAGCAAGGCCAATTTGTCATTGTCGACCGTATTAAGGAGCTCATCAAGGTCAAAGGTCACCAGGTAGCACCTGCTGAGCTCGAGGCTCTGTTACTTGAGCACCCTGCCATTGCTGATGTGGCTGTGGTTGGAATGTCTACACCTGACGGCGACGAGGCTCCCCGGGCATTTGTGGTCAGCCAAGGGAAGGTGGACGAGAAAGAAGTCAAGGACTTCGTGGCTTCGAGAGTGGTCAGATACAAACATCTCACTGGTGGTGTTACATTCGTCAACGAGATCCCAAAGAATCCGAGTGGGAAGATTCTGAGGAGGCAACTGAAAGACCGGTACAAGGACACTACATCTGCAGGAGCAAGATTGTAGCTTGTAGCTTTTTGAGTAGTAGTATTGACCGTTAGAGCTACCATATCATCTATCACCATAGTCTGAAGTTCATTCTGTCTGTATTTCCTGGCCCCGGATCTCCTACATAGTCACTGTTTCGTCCGTATTCTTCCCACTTTTTCCAAAAGCCTAGATGATGGCTAGGGGTAGGTAGTAGATACTGCGAGGGTTTGGCTCTGTGACTCGAGCAGCGACTTCAAGGCGAGACCTTCCAACCTGCCGGCTGTTGAGCCTTGTTTGCCCATAGTCTGGCTCCCGTCGAGCCTAAAGATATCAAGTTCCCCACTATGGAACATGGTGATTCGGCCCCTTCTTCCCCACGGGGTCGAACCCACGTTTTCTTGGTACGAAGCCGAGGCCTGTTTCGGGTTTGTATTGCCTATTCCGGCGTACCATGGCAATGGATAAAGAGTGAGTCCCAGGCAGGAGGGATCGAATGCTACTTTTTGATAGAGCACAAGACGATCCGGGATAGTTAATTTTCTCTACCGTTCTAAGCATTGCACGGACGGAAAGATAGTACCATGTCGATGTTGAAAGAAGACACCATGGTCCAAAATGATCATGCGGAAACCGTTGAAGTAGACGGCGCTGCCCTCCATGACCCAGCTGAGAATGAGCTGGATGCCTACGAACGTCGCCCAGTCGACTTTTGGACGGTCATGGCATGCGTGGTATGTTTTGCCTGAGGAGTCGATCCCTTTATAAATCTATTTTTTGATTGTCGTTGGCTTACCGATATGGCTCCGTTGCAGGCTCTAGCATTTACCTACGAAGCATGCCTCTTCTCGTTTGTCCTCCCCGCCGCGATCTTGTTGACCATCAATGCCGACGTTGGTCCATCGACCGCCATCACATGGACGGCGACTGCTTGGTCTCTAGCCGCCGCGGTCATCACAACCGTGGCAGGACGTTGTAGCGACATTTTCGGTCGTCGAAATTTCTTCATTACTGGAAACGTCTTGGGACTTATAGGTGAGCACCAGTGGTTGAGTCAAATTCCGCAGAGGTTTTTGTTGATCGGCCACAAGGCTGCATCGTCGCGTCTCGCGCAAAGTCGGTAGGTACCGTCATCGCGGGATCTACCTTGATGGTAAGCATTTCATGGAGGAAAGTGATACCTCACAGCCTGACGTTGTCCTAGGGAGTTGGTGCAGGACTACAGCAATTGGCTTTCGCAGCTTCAAACGAAGTCGTTCCCAAGAAATGGCGAGGTACCGTCGTTGCGTGCCTCAATCTGGCAGCGGTCCCTGGCTCAGCTTTCGGCTCGGTCATAGGTACGCGGTAGTCTTTTGACCCTCATGATGGGACTTGGCTGATATTCGGCTCTCTAGCTTATGCTCTGGTGGCCAGCTTGACCTGGCGTTGGGCATTCTACTTGGGTGCCATAGCAAATGGGTTTGCTCTGACCTTGATCACGGTCTTTTACTGGCCTCCTACCTTCCTCGATATCCACCGAGATGGTAAAACTCGTCTACAGCAGATCAAAGAGCTGGATTTTGTTGGACTACTACTTTACGGAGGTGGCCTAACGAGCTTTCTTCTGGGCATTTCATGGGGAGACAATCCATATTCATGGACGAGCGGGACAGTTCTTGCGCCTCTCATCATCGGAAGTACGAATCGCTGGTCAGCGCCTTTGGACGGGCCAACGCTAATCGATGTACAGTCTTTACTGTCATGGTCTTTTTTCCACTATGGGAGATATACAGCTCCGAAAAGATCGCCAAACTGTGTCCTCCTGCAATGTTCCGAAACGTGCGAGGATTCTGTGTTCCGCTTTCTGCCTGTTTCCTAGGAGGGATGATGGTGCGTGCCTACGATACTTTGGGGTTGGCTCGTGCCGTCTGACGGAGCTCTAGTTCATGGGTCTTCAAGTTCTCTGGCCTCAAGGTAAGCTTTTTCACGCCTGGGATCACCCGAGAGGGATTCTTGCTAATCCTTTGTGAAGAGGTACAGCTTCTCTTCACAACTGTTCCAAGACAGGTCGGCTGGTACAGCCTCTCCTACAATGCATCAGCACTCCGTAAGCACATCGACATTTGATACTTTGTTTGTTCTTGCTGACTCTGCCGACACCACACAGTCGGTGGTGTCATCGTCGGTAGCCTTTTCGCCCTGATCAAAAGGACAAATATCCAGTATCTGGTGGTCATTGCAATTCAAACCATCTTCATTGGTGCGATGTCAAGTGTCACCCAGCACACACCTGCGCGAGCCGTTGCATTCGTGGCGGTGGCTTCATTTGCTGTAGGCGCACAGCAGGTGGTTGGCCTGCTCATTATACAGTTTGGAGCTGAGGATCATCAGATTGGCGTTGCTACTGGGTGTGTTAAGCAGACCCTAACTCTCTTCGGGGACGACACCACTGACTGTCTTATTCTTCGCTCAAAGACTAGCAGGGTCGGTCCGAGCGACGGGTGGTGCCATTGCTATTGCAATTTATAGCAGTGTTCTACACTCCAAGGTCGCTCAAAATCTTGCCACCAAGGTTGCTTCTGCCGTCATTCGAGCTGGACTTCCTCCAGCTATGGTGGAACCATTCATCGGTTGGTGTATCCACTCCTCCAGTCACCGAATCATCCTCCTGACTTTTAGTAGCGGCGCTTGTAACTGGTCAAATTGACTCTTTAGGGACAATGGAAGGGGTCACTCCAGCTATCATCGCGGCTGGTGTCGACGCACAACGATATGTTTACGCTGACGGGTTCCGAACCGTCTTCCTCGTGAGCATTGCTTTTGGAGGTAAGTGGCCTCGAATCCCACGTGTTTCCTGTCGGTCGAACGTTCGGATACTGAGTTTATAACTTTTGTAGTCCTCGCGTGTATTGCTGCGGCATTCGTGTCCAGTGTGGACCACAAATTGACAAGGCATGTCCCTTGAGAGGTGGCTTACGTATCATGTCACACGATAGAACTGATAATTTTTCAGGCAAACCGTTGCGCACGTACACAAGCCACACTTGACTGGACATGGAAAGGAACAAGTAATCTCTGAGAAACTGGCAGACGACAGCAACGTTGCACGTCATGCATGATTAGGTCTCCAGTAGGCAGCGACAGTAAGCTTGGGGTGAGCGCTGTTGGGAATCCAGGCGACCACAGAGATGTTGACAATTATCTTCTGTGTAATATGCCTTCAACAGGTATCCGATCCTTCTGAGGAAGACAATGCCGCGGATGTGCATTAAGAAAAAGAACGGCAAGATGGTGATCTGCTAGGTTCAACAAGCTACAAGTTTCTACATGGAGAGACAGAGATAGTGTCCAAGATAGATCCTCTGCCTTAGCTTCTTCAGTTGCCCATGCTTTGACGACTCTGATAATAACCTGGCCATTGCACAACAAAGCCTTGAGCGTCAATTGCATGAAAGAGTATTCCAATGACAGATCTAGCACAGTACTCGGTTCTCTTGAGAGGTTCTCTCGAGTCACATGGGTTTTCAATCAAAAGCCACCCTAGTTCTACCTCAAGATTCTACCTAGGTATTTGTCGCAGTACAACTCTGAAAGCCTGACGGACGTAGATGTTTTCCTTTCCCGCCCGGTTGCTAAATCACGATCTCGGTCGTCAAGTCTTCTGGCCATTTTGGAGCGTCTCTGCCATTTCCTCTCGTGCCCACGTTATACTTCAGCACGACTTCGTCGTCGTCGAACTTTATGATTGGCTTGACTGTCCTGAAGACAGACCCTACGGCCTTATTCTCTCGATCTTCGAAAAAGGACGGGTCCAGTAGGGGCATGCCGCCACTCTTTTGTAAAATCATGCCAAAATACTCACGCAAAGTGTAGTTCATGCCGTGGTACGATCTGCTCGATGTGAAATCAATTAGCTCTCATTCGGTCACAAGTCCCGGAATTTCCTTTGGGTTGAGATGACCATACCGAAATACTCTCGCTCCATTGCGATTCCAGACGTCCTCCCAAATTTTGCCGGGATATTCACCGACCTCATCCGCCAGCCACTGATTGTAGTAGTTCAACGACAGGTCGACGTTGTAGCTACCGCCCGTTTCCGCCCTCTGTATCAGGGCGGATAAGACGGCGACGACGCCCGCTATGCCAACCATGTAGTCACTATTGGGGAAGATAGGCGTCACGGCCTCATTCTCCTTCAACCCCATCGCGCGTCCAAAGCCCGCCGAGATACCCACGCAGGCATCGCTGATTTGTTGCCAGCCCGATCGGCCGCTCCACGGACCGTCCCAGCCGTAGGTATTCGAACGGACCGAGACGATACCTCTGTCACGGTTTCTGACCAGGTCGATGATCGCATCTTGGCTGAACCCGTGCTTGTCCAATACCCCAGGTCTGTACCCTTGGACAACCACATCCGCTTCACGAATGAGGTCGCGCAACCTCTCCTTTCCTTCGTCGGTGGTCAAATCGAGGCTGCACTGCCATTTACCCCAACTCATGTCGACGGCCAGTACTGTGAAGTCTGCAATGTTAGGTGAAGTGACACGCATGACACTGGCACCGAGCTCGGCCAATCCCCTCGTCACTGCCGGTGCAGCGATGACTCGAGTCAGATCCACCACTTTTAATCCTGCGAGGGGTCGACCGGGAGAGGATTCCTCCGTGGCCGGCCACCAGCAAGGTCTGTGGGATTCATGACGCGTGACTCGGCGTAGCTTGAACAGCCCAATATCTGTATTTGCCCTGCCGTGCTCGGTGGTCCTAAAGGAATCGACTGTTTCACAAATGACTCCAGCCTGCTTGTACACATCTGACGCAAGATGCTGCATCCGCTCCGAGTCAATGGTTGCAAGTCGTTCAATAAAGGGCTTCATGGCGTCGTCCCAAGTCCTCAGCTCAGGCCTGTCCAGAGGCAGACCGATACTGTTCAATGTCGGGTCGGGATTCATGCTCCCATGGAGTTGAAAGAATCGACCATCCTTGGTGCGATAGATTCCCGTGGCACACTGCCTGTAGAGAGACGAACTCATCTTGTGAAAGTCATAGTTCGGGAACAAGTCATCAAGTCGTTGGACGTTCTGACTGGTCAGGCTGATGGAGTGCTCCGTATCTGGGTCGATGGTCCAAACGAAAGCAGACATGAAAAATAACTGCGCGTGGTCGGTGTTGATCCGAGCCCCCTTCAGCTCGGCTCCATACCTCCGTTTTACCAGGGCCGAAATCACACAGGCTTCCAGTCCCTTTAGGCTTGCGGCGGATTCGGCGAACCTCCAGTTGATGGCGAGCGTGGGTAAAGGTGACCCCTCGAAAGAGATACGGGATGCAAAATTACGTGCCTCGTGGGGGAGCTGATTGTTGAACCTCGGATTCCCAAGCAGTGATTGTTCTAAGAGTTTCTTCGACTCCGACTGAATCGAATACGACTCAATGGTTGAGTTGATGGTCCCTGCCATTGTCATTGGGTCAAGTGGGCGCATCAATGGTGATCAAGAACCAGAAAACCTGGGCGTTGAGCTGTTTTTCAAGTAAATTTTGGGTGTCGCTCTCCTTTGCCCAAGGAGAGACCATCATCCCAGGCCGTACCACGCCAGGGAAAGTTCCGAAAATCGTGTGTCCGAGGGTATCACAGCCTGTAGCAGAAGTACTCAAAGCGGTCAAGCAGGCCTTGACTTGCATACCAGGATCCATGTTCATTGCCTCGAGCCGGTAGCCCTCGGTCTGCACCGGCCATCAACTTCCTAATTGGGCTGACCGGGGAACGTGGGTGGATCTCGTAGTCCATCCATCCCGATGATTATATTGGTTGCGGCTACTACAGCCTTGAGCTCCTTCGGGTTTGCAGCTTGCCTTGCATTATATAATGATGAACAGAAGCGATGTTCACTCGTAGCTTATGTCATACCAGATATTCATATTCACCGTGAACATTATGTGATAGATGAGTGTTAGTATTCGCACTCTCGGAGCAAACCACTTAAAATTCTCCTCGAGATTAGGAAACTCTAGGGAAAATATCGATTTACCTCCGAGAACCCTTGTTTTCAATATCGCCACCAATTTGAAGACCCATAGCCATTCCACTCGCTTGATGAACCAAGATATGGCAGTGCAGCATCCAGATGCCTTCGTTGTCCGTCCACAATCTGATCACTACGTGACCTCTTCTGGGGACACTAACTGTGTCTCTCCGAATAGGGTTCCGGGTGTTGAGGTGGAAATGAGAACTATGGTCACTACTGGATAGAGTGGTCGAGTAAGGATTGAAGCTGCCCCAGCCTCGATCCTCTGCTCGATGAGAACGCAAAACCCAGAAAGAATGTCCGTGTAAATGGAACGGATGAGCACCGTCATCAAGGTTGTTAATGATGATGTCGATACATGTGCCAGCTGAATAATTACCAGAGGAGGGATCATTGCTCTTTGGCTTCTGCGGGAGTGGGATGTACGGAACAAGCTGGTTGCTGTTCCAATGATGACGAGGTAGAGAGATCAATGGTTGCCTCGGGCCTGTCGCAGAACCTGTCTGTGGAGACCACGATGTTCGATTGATGTATGACTTGGGATGATAAGAATTCAAGGCGAGCTTCTCAGTTTTGGTATAAATGACAATGGGTCCTTGACTTGGTTCTGGAAGCTTGAACGCGGCCTCGTCGTCCATCTTTCCGGTAGCTGACTCAAGGTCAAAGTGGATCAGCTCATCGTCATGATGTTCAGTGTAGACATGCTCGTGGGTCTCAGAGCGAGCCATTGGTCGATGAATCCTTGACACAGCTCTTGATCTCAGCAGAGGAAATTCTTGATTCGGGTTCAGGGCAGGGTTGGGAAGTTTAAAGTTTCTAGACACAGGTTCAGTAACAAGAAGTACATTGTCAGTTTACACGATCCTTACTCAGGGTCCAGTTGAATTTTGATCTTGGGCGATAGGATGGATGTCATCGTCCACTCAAGGAGGAGATCGATTCGTTCTCCTGGATAAAGTGTGCCTACCGAGTTGTATCGGCCGTTATCACCGATGATGTTATCTCCATCCATCGATAGGGGCACGACTTTTGCCCCCTTGAACTGTAAGGTAAAGCCAGCGAGAGAGCTATCTTCCGTTATCCTGTGCTTCCGAGAAGAGGGATGTGTTGCATGGAATCTTACCCCACGTTGACAATCCTGAGACGAATCTTTCCTTCTTTTGAGTCCCTGTTCAAGATAGGAAGACTATCAGTGGATTTCACAGGCCTACAATCAACAGGCCGTGCTGGGATGGCCATTGAGCAGTTGAAGTGCCCTTTGCCATTGATAAGAAGAGAATCGGGTACAGGCTGTGCGAGTTTTAGCTGTCCACAGGGTCGATGGCCACCAATCAGGATGATTGCTTACCTCGTTTCCGATCGCGATGACACTGGTGAACCAAGTCAGTAGATCCTGCGCATTCTGGTGGTACCAGTCTCCAATCAATAGCAATGATTCGAAATGCAGTTTCTCTTCTTGACTGGCTATTGGCTGGTGCACGATAAAGCCTCCATAGAGCCCATCTCCTCTTTGCAATTGTGAATGAGCGTGCCACCAAAAGGTCCCAGAAAACTCTTCGTTGACTTGGAACTCGTAGGTAAAGGTGTCCCCGGCCGAGATTGAGGACTGAGTGAAGCCAACAGCCCCGTCCATGTGGTTCGCGCTCTTCATTTCTAGTCCATGCCAATGAATAGCCAGTCCCTCGTTGTCAAGAGCATTGGTGACGTGAACAAATAGGAAATCGCCTGTTCGGCACTCGATTATCGGCCCTGGGAAAGCACCATTGACCAGATAGACATGCTTCTTGACTCCATCTGGGTCTCGAATAGCAGACGTGATTGTGAAATTGTAGCTCAAGATCCGAGACTCTCGATAAACATGCTCTTCAGGGTGACATGGGATTGCCAACCCATCGCTAGTTCGTTCATGTGCTATGAACTCTTTGGTTCGCGTTGAGAGGTTTCCAGTAGGACCATAACCCAGGTATACGAAGACTGAGACGAAGATTAAGATCGCTAGCATTAGTAATGGTTTGGTTTCTATCTTGTTGGAACTTGTCGACTGCTGATATCCATGACTATCTTCGTCGGTCGAGCCTTGACCAGCACCCTGCTCTTCGCTATCAGGTGGAAATTGATCAATCTCTGCCACACGCGCTTCATCGTTCAGGGGCAGTCTCGCAGACTCATTAGAGGCCTTGTAGGTGTAGGTGGAATTTCTCCTGCTTAATCCCTCCGAATCATCATACTCCATTCTTCTTCCGTCGAGAAGTGCTGTCTATATCGACGTTTGGTGTTTCGCTTCATCTACATGCAAGGCCTGCGTTTGTCAGGCGACCTGTACAATCGACAGATGCAGTGTCATGTTTGAGGATCACTGGCCGTGGCTCGGTCATGTCAAACTAGTTAGCAGTCTCCCGATCAAGCCACAACCAAGTTAATAGTTGGTGTTCTGGCTTCCATCCTCAAAAGGGTCATGATTGAGTATCCCGGCCGCGCCTCGGTCCACGGAAGGATCCACCACTTCAGTAACTTGGCTAACAGAAATGGGATATACTCACAAAAGTAGCCTCGGCCTCGTATGCTGTAGTTCTACGTCGAATAGTTCATTTAGCATTTCATTTCGAAGGAAATCTATTCGCATAATGTAGACGTAAAGTGGCACTCCTAACTTGAGTGAGTGTTACACTTTGGTCGATTCGCGACAGATTGAAGGTTCGCTATTCACTGCTTATTCCGCAACCATATCGACCTTACCAATTGTCAGAGTCCCTCGCTCATCAACCATGGTGGAAGCCTGGATGAAGCTGCAGCGTATCACTGTGGCAACATGTGCACTCATGGTGTTACAAGTCAGTTGCGGCTCTCTCTCCGATATCGACCATGTCATCTTGTTCATGCAAGGTAAACTTCCCAATTCGCGCTCGGTAACGTTCGTTAGTTGATCAGCATCAGAGAATCGGGCTTTTGATCATTATTTCGGCACGATGGCTGGCGTTCGTGGGTACTCAGACCCAAATGTCCAGATCAATCCAGATGGCAGAACCGTTTGGCAACAAAACATCAATCTCAACGTGACAAGCAATTTGGATGTCCAAATCGACGTGACTGGTCAAAGTGATTGGCAACTAAATGGGTCCTCGGCGAAAGGTGCAGACTACCTACTACCATTTTATCTGAACTGGGAGGGTGGGAATAGCACCGAGTCAACTCAATGTATGGTGGCAGGTGATAATGGGTGGCAGGATAACCAAGCGGCTCTTAACGGTGGCCTCAACAACCAATGGGCTACGAACAACACTGGATGGAGCTGGGGCTTTTTCAAGAGGTCTGATATTCCTGTTCAATATGCCATTGCCGACGGATGGATTGTGGGCGACATGTACCAAGAGTCTGTTATCGCCTCGACTGCTCCAAACCGTGTATTCTGGATGTCTGGCTCCATAAATGCTCCTGGTTCACCTCAGAGGCCTGATCAGGGAGGAAATCCATATATAGACAATGTTTTCATCCCTGGATGTGATGAAGGAGGCTTTAACTGTTATCCTCTCATGTGGAAGACCTGCCCTGAGCACTATGAAGAGGCCGGAGTTTCGTGGTCAATTTTCCAGGACATTGATAATTTCGACGACAATGCATTGTCTTATTTTGGACAATATCAAACTGCTGCCAACGACAGTAATTTACACCTCAAAGGTGTGGCAGGTGAACCACTCAACGAGTTCTATGCCCGTGCAGCAAACGGGACACTTCCCAGCGTGTCTATCATTGTCGGTCCCATGGAGCTCTCGGAACATGCCCCAATGGCTCCGAAAGATGGAGGTTGGCTGCAAAAGAAGATACTTGAGGCTGTGACACAAGGGCCAGGTTGGCCAAATTCAGTGCTTATCTTCTCATACGACGAAAGCGGCGGCTGGGGAGACCACGTTACTCCTTATCATTCCCCTCCTGGCACGCCAGGTGAATGGATAGACGATCCGCACAAACTTTATGGCAACGTATATGTCGGCCCCGGATTTCGTGTACCGTTTTACATCGTCTCTCCATGGACACGCACAAAGACTGGCGCTGTATTCACAGAGAATGCCGACCACAATTCTCAGATGTTGTTCATTGAAGAATGGCTGGCTGCGAAAGGAAAGTCTGTCGTCACAGATCAAATGGTCCTTTGGCGTCGGCAACATATGTCGAATCTTGTCAATGCATTCGACTTTGACCATCCGGATTATTCGGTACCCGAAATCCCAGATGCCCCTGCCCCGGTGGTCGATGCTCGAGGGGCCTACTACCATGGCAGTTTTGAATGCATTGCAAAGTTCGCCGATGCAAGACCGACCATTCCCTTGCAGAATCAGATTGACCACAAAGATATGTCGACTTTATCTGAACATGGTTTCAAGCTTATGAGAGGTGCATTGACCGAAGGTCGTTACATTGTTTTTGAGCTCGACGGCTGGGCGCTGAGTAACACTGGTAGCCCTCGTGTTGGGGCGACTAGGCAGGTATCCGAGCATGATGATATTGCTCAACGATGGGTCGTCCACCAGGTGTCCGAGGGATCAGACTCGTTCAAGGTCAGCAGCGCAAAGGATGGTCGCTACCTTGGAGGTGGTTTCGGCGTTTTATGTGACCATGATCAATCTGCCGCTCAGGACTATATCATAACATTCAGTGCGGGCCAGGGATATTCTTTACAGCTCAAAGATGGTCCTTTCCTGTCTATCAACAGATGGGGACGTGTTGTAAGGAGTGATGCGCCAATCTACTTTCAAGCATTCAGTGTGACGTACAACAACTAGGTCTAGGTAGTGACAGCAGAAATCAGACAATACGACGCGGTCGCTTTCATTAACAGCCAAGTACTACATACAATATCCGAGGAATCGCGCAATTGTATTCACCTCGCTGTTGTTGTCGATGCGATATCGTCCTTTCTCCTGTCCGTACGCATTCCCGTTTGTTGCGTTAGTGGCTTGGTACAAATTCTTAACTAAAGCATCGCCAAGAGCATGCCTAAAAGGGTAGCCTACATACAATTTAGTTAAGATCTTGGTTAAAGACTATTAGATGCTAATCTTAACCAAAGTATATTTCTACCTGGGTACCTAAATATTTGCAAACATCTCTAAAATCATTGAAACCTTTCAGACTTCTATACTCTTTAGTACTTACTTGAAAGACTGACAACTTATTTCAATTATCTGTCTCATCAGTTATGAAGTCCTCGCCTCTCAAAATGCTGTCATGTAGTCGTACCCATGTCCAATTATCGAGCCTTTGACTTCTCAGCACATAAGGAGTACGCCAATATCGGGCACGCCTGGCGAAGAAAAGAAGAGTATTAATGCCTGGCTCCCTCAAATTTTATGACACCCGCCAGCCAACACCATGCATAAAACACTTTTAGACCAATCCTGAAGAAGACCCAGATACTCCGTTCTTTAAAACACTTTTGGCATATATACAATTCTCCATGGAAACAGAAGCCACGTCACTCTAGGACCATGTCCGGATATTGAAGGTCGGACTCTTGGAAGCCTCCTCCCATACCATGAAAATCTGCCGTGTCTTCAAGGTCAAGTGGTGGAGGCGAGTCGGCGGGTGAAAACATTGGTGTGCTGCGGCCTGTTCGGTTTGATGACATGCTTGCAATGGACGATTGAGAGGACGGAGATGATGGAGGATCGTTCTCCAAGTTGGGATGCAATGTCCCCCAAAGACGCCGTAGACCTGGCGTTGTGTTAGTATCAGAACGCCCAGTCTCGTGTTGTTCAGTTCAGACTCACCATTGAGGTGATGGGTTGCGAAGCGTCCGCAACGGTTTAAACCATTCAACAAGGAACGAATCAACGACAACAAGATTCCAGATGTATATTTCCAAGCCGGAGCGAAGCTGAATACCATAACTTTGCAGTAGTGATTGGTAAGTTTGGACTACCTCAGGTTGCTCGGAGGTTGAAAGATAACCACTCACATCAACGTGGCGAGAGGTTCAGTATTTATACGGACGGCGCCTCATCTTTACGAAGAGAATCGTCCAAATCACCGCGAATGGCTGATGAGAGTCACACAATCTTTCACTACTTAGCTTGAAGAGATGCCCAACATTGGGACGCACCGGGTCAGTGTAGACGAAGGGGATTGTGTCAGTATGTCCACGATGAAGCAAACAACAATGCCAGCTTGATGTTCTGATGTCACAGGCGGAGGACCGGCTGGTATCTAGGATCGTTTTGATCCTGGTAGTCTTCTGGAACAATACCAATCCCAGAAAGAGGTGGCATCGCTGCGAGATCTGTTTGGATGGTGAAATGAATTGGCATCTTTGGTGGAAGAGGGAATTCGTTGAGGAATTTGGCAGTATTTATCTTTTATATGCTTCGCCGTATAATCACTACTCCGTACCATCTTGTCACTTGGTACAGTAGCTACGGTCGAGTATGGGAGCGCAACGGAAGGGAAACCTCAGCCACCTCAAGTCTCCTATCTCACCCACGTTCGCTAACCATCCATGTACTAGAACTCGTCAGCTGAAGGCCCTAGTATTGTTACTAGTGGCCAGGGGTCGTGCCGGGGATCAAGCTCACCGGTAGGCCTGGGCCGGTCGAAGGGTCAATACAGAGTAAATCATTATTTCAGCCGCATCTTCTCCCCTCCCACCCCCCGGCGTAACTGACGAGGTTGGGGGCCGTATCGCGACTACTGGCTAAATCAAAACCACCTGAGCACTGTTCCTTGTTAGCGCTTCGTTTCTGTTCGACATCGACGATAAGATACTTGCTTGTGTTTCTCAAGCTCCCTTTCCCCTTCATATATGATTCCTGCCAGTATTTGCAGTATATACACGACCTTTCTAAGGAGCCTTGAGCGCGGTAGCCGCTGATTAACATCCGAAACCTCGCCGGACTCGATCAGGCTGAGAAATTACAATCTAAGCGCCCATCCGCAACTCACCAACATCGATACCAGAATGGCATCAGAGGACGAGTCGCAAACCCCGGATCATCATCATGACGAAAAGGATTGGGAGGCGCATAAAGAAATCTTTCGGGTTTGTTATATCGACCAAAACATGACCAGGAAGGATGCCGCGCAACATCTCAAAGAGCAACATGGCTTTGATGCCACTCCACGCCAGTGGGAGCGCAAGATCAAGCAATGGAACTTCTCAAAGTACTCGAGTCGAGAGGAAAGACTAAGTCAGATCGCGCAGACTGGCAAAACGATATTCGAGGTCGGCCGTCCGGGTCGACGGCCTCGTGGTCACACAGACGAACATGGCAGGCTTCATCCCAATGAAGATCGGAATCTGCGTCGATTTGCGCGTCGCGAAGCTAGTCGCTCAAGGTCGCGGTCCCGGTCGACCTCGTTCACAGAACGAACACGTCCTCAATTTCAGCAGGACTTGCCAGAAACATCATCTCATGCGATCACTGATCAAACATTCAATCTTCATCTGGGAAATCCCACGTCGTTCCACCCACCAAGTAATGGGTTTACTGTCAACGCGATTCCAGCAGCCGGGCAACCGGAGCAGCCAGTGCAGCTACACTTGCTACAAAATCAGCAGCCCTCGCCCTTTGACAACCTCGACGATTCGGGTCTCTTTTTGACCATCGATGACAATCAATATGGCTCATCTAGTGGACAAGACGCGTTTCCAGCATTTACTGAAGAGTTGATGCAGCTCGGGGACCCATTAGGAGGCAATGGGCGAAACCCAAGCATACAATTCCCACTGCAACAGAATACCACAGTCAATTATCCCTTAGATCCGGCCATGGATGTCCCCGTGGACTTTGCTCAATTTGGCATGGCAGAAGATAATTTACCGATGGATACATCTATCTTAAACAACAATAACAACTTGATGGGCGAACAGCAGCTATACCCTGATACTACGCAAATGCCATCAGACGCCAACGAGATGGGAGGGTCGATACTCAATTCTATCCCCGTTCTCACCTTCGATGTAGTAGATACGGATGCCGCAAGTACTCTGCCGACAGCTGTTCCAAATGACTTTCAAGAAATAGGCGACATCAACAACGATGGATCTCATGCCACTCCTAACAGCAGTGGCCCTCTGCAGAATGATGTGATGCCTCTCGTTGATGAGTATATTGGAGCAGTACAAACTGCGGCAATGTGGTTCGTGAGCAACCAGCTCTACGGCGATGCATCAACAGAGAAGCTGAGCGACAACATCGATCAATCCGGTATGGTGCTTCTCCTCTCTAGTTAGTATCAACTGACCTTTGCTAGGACGAATATTCAAGGCGCGAATGGAAGTGATGCTAGAAAACTATGCTATGTCACAGCAACGAGCTCTCCAAGCTATGAGAGACCGATGTAACAAATTGAAGAAGAAAAATGAGAAGCTGGAAGAAAAGATCAATAGAAGTGAGCATGTTCATGAGACTTTCTCTTTCTTTTCTGACACAGAATAGCTGATCAGCTGAGTACCGAAACGGCGTTGACTCCTCTTTCCCACACTCCTTCGCAGGCACTACAGTCACCAAACTATGCCATACCATATTCAACTGGCTTCTGAACGAGACTTTGGAGGCAGAAGACGAGGTCGATCAGACAGCGTAGGGGTTCGATACTAGCCAGATCACGTGGCACTTCCGACTTCGGCAGAAAAATATTCCCAAAACGATAAACAATCAACGTTATCAGCCGCACTTCGTATTTACTGGCCATAATCATCATCACTTTCACCAAAGATCTTGTGGGTGCCTATGTCGATAACTCACCAGTCCCCAGCTTCACGTGGTCGCCAAATCTCTTTCTCAGCCTGAACTCGGGAACCTTCAGGAGTGAGCAAAATTTGCCATGCTCGGAAAACCCGTTGACTTTCAAGATGCTGGCGATCCTCTACGACCCTGACTGCCTCCTCCACGAGACGGTAGAAATACTAGGTTCCAAACTCATTCCGGCGCTTGAGTCGCCTGCGCGGCTCGAAGCGATTCTGAAAGCTTTACGTCTCTCCGAACATGACGTCCGCACAGTACAATTCAGTTCGTCGACTGACGAAGAACGGTTCACGCAACTTCTAAGCCTGACATCTCAGACCCACAAACACGACTACCTGGCTCATCTCCAAACGGTTTACGACGAATGGCTATCAGCCGGTCTCATCGAGAGGGAAGGTCACGTGCTACCTGAATGTTTCTACCTACCCACATCCACGGGGAAACCGATGCGACCGCCAAAGGACACCTTTGCCCGAGCAGGGTACTACGCTTTCGACATGAGCAGTGGGATCATGTCCGAGTCGTACCGCGCGATCGTGGCCTCGGCCAACCTCGCGTGTGAAGGTGTAGACATGTTGACCGGTGACTACAGGAAACGTGCTACATCCACTCCAGCATCATCGGACGTAGACACCGTCTTTGCATTGTGCAGACCTCCAGGCCACCACTGCGACGGCCGACGCGCCGGAGGGTACTGTTACATCAACAATGCGGCGTTGGCAGTCAGTGCTTGGCGTGCGTCAAATGCAGGTGCAAACGCAGACGTAAACGCCAAAGTCGGCATCCTCGACATCGACTTCCATCACGGCAATGGGACACAGGAGATCTTCTATTCTGACCCCGACGTTCTCTACGTCAGCATCCACGGTGAGGACGAGTTTCCATACTACACCGGTGCCGAGGACGAACGGGGGCTTGGGGTTGCACAAGGCACCAACGTCAATCTCCCCCTCAAGGTCGGAAGTTCCATCGAAGAGTACACGGAGAAGCTCGACTACGCCTTGACGAAGTTAGTCGAGTACGAGACCGAATTCTTGGTCGTCAGTTTGGGGTTCGACACCTACCATTCCGACCCGCTCGGTGGTTTCCAAATCCACACCGAGGACTACGAGAGCATTGCCAAGAAAACGAGGCAGAGCTTGAAGGGCGTCCCGGCTCTTATTCTTTTGGAGGGAGGGTATGTGATTGAAGATTTGGGGAACAATGTCTTGTCATTCCTCAAGGGGTGGAAATCTGTTATATAAACAACAGGTACGGAGTAAGGAATACTTGAGAAGCTAAATATCCCCATTCCGATGGGCATGTTCAGTATACCTATCCCCCTTTTCTTGTAGATGCGGTCCCACAATTACATTGTCAAGGTTTAATGCTTGCTTCCTCCCGAGCCCGGCTCAAATCGTAGTTACTGTTCTGCAGCTTGGTCTCAAGGTTTAAACAACTGTTCCCTTCTGAAAAACTTTAGGAAGCCAACACACACGACGATTTGCGCCATCAGACCGATCCAAAACCAAGCCCTGGTCAAGCCCCAGGTCGGATCGATGGCGAAGTTGGGGAACACGTCCCCGGGGCCGCTCTGGACGGGGGACTTGGCCCTCGCCACCATGGTGGCGAGGCTCCCGACGACCTGGCAGGCCACCAGGGTCGCGGCGACGTGGAACCGGGGCAGGGTCTGGAGCAGTATCATGCCCAGGCCGACGCCTTGCAGCTCGTCCAGCACGCCCAGCCAGAGCCACAAGGCGCGACCGAGCACGGCGCCGCCGACGTCGGTGGCCCCCCACGGGACGAAGGCGGCGGCGCCGCTCACGGCCCACAGCTCCTGGCACCAGCGCGGCGCGCCCAGGCACACCCCGAGGACGGGAGGGACCCAGCTGTGCTCCGCCGACACGATGTACAAGCAGCACATGACGACGGCCCACGCGCCGACGAAGAAGCCGACCATCATCAGCCCCACGGCCCAGGCCGGGGCGTGCTGCGAACCGAACATGTACCGCCAGTTCCGCCCGTACACGGTCGAGAGGAAGTAGTTCTGCAGGACGACCGAGACGAAGAACCACAGCACGACCTTGCGGCGCAGCAGCGACGCGTAGAAGCTGGGGATGTGGCCCGGGCGCTGGCGGTAGTAGGTCGGCAGGCCGACGAAGAGAAGCACCCCGACCGTCCACAGCACCGCGGCGATCGGGACCGTGACGGCGGTCAGGGCCGAGTTGGACGTGAGGAGTCCCGTCGGCTTGTCACCGTCGCCGCCGCCGCCGCCCGCCACAGTCCCGCCACGTACAGCTGTTGGATGCCCTGGATGATGGCGGCGCGGAGGACCCAACTCGACACGGGCGTGCCCCCCTCGGTGCCAAAGTTGAGGGAGAAGAACAGGCTCCCGCTCGCGGCGGCGACGGTGTAGAAGCCCGTCGCGCACGAGAACAACCACCCGCGCGTGCCGTCGAGGTAGTCGGCGCGGGGACCCATGCCGATCAGGAAGAAGGCCAGGCCGTAAAAGAACCACGGCAGCGACAGGACGTGGCGGGACTGGGCGACCCGGAACACCACCCACCACCCGGCACTGGCGGAGAGGTAGATGCTCCCGATCACGTACGCCCGCGTCGTGATCTGGCCCAGGTGGCCTTGCAGGAGGGTGATCTGGTACGAATTCGCCGAGAGGATGTGGCCGAGCGCCAGCAGGAATGCGTACACTTGCCAGTCCCCGACCACCTTTCTTTGGAGGACGTGAGGAATGCCCCGCGGTGCGACGTAGTCCTTGCCCAGGTTGAAGACAGTGTCTCTTCGTCCGGATGCCGCCGCCATCGCGTTGGTCGTGTCGTCGATGTCGCACATTCCACTAACCGGACCTCCGCTCGAGGTTGAAGGACCCTCGGGTGAAGAAGCTATGTCGATTCGATGCAGCGTCGGCCGTCTACCGGCGCCGCTATCTGCCGAGGGGAAACGGGGCAAAGGCGGCAGTAGAGGGTCCGAGGCCTCTTCCATCTCTTGCGGTTGAGTCGATAACTGTTGAGACGGTGTAGAGTGTGTCAAACCAAGTTTAGCCCTGGCGTACTTCCCGAAGAAATGCTTTTCGCTGTTTTTCAGATAGTCCTCAATGCACGGCGCGTTCACAGACGACTGGGCGTCGACGTTCTCCAAAAGTTCGCCAAATTTATACGCGTAGGACCCTTTGCGGTCCGTAAAAGATGGGATGACGCGCTGCAGGTTGTAATTGGTCTCGTTCTCGACGCCGCGGACCTGGCGTAGACTCAATCGTTTGTCGTCGCGGCCCCATGGTAGATTGATGAAGTGGCTTCCCGTGAGATAGAGCCCTCTGATGCCCATACCATGCAAGTAATCCAGACTTTGCTGCAAGCCCCTGGTATCACCCCCAAACCGGCACTGATTACTCGTCCAGCGGTGTTCGAATCTGGTCCCATTTGCATTGTCGTTGGTTGGGTCACCTGAAGAGCGTAAGAAATGAGAACATAGTCACTCGTAGTCCGAAGCGTGAATGCGTCCTACCATCAACGAAGCGATCAAGATTCAAACTGTAGAACGGAAACCGCCAGTTTGCTGGAGATGGATGAAATGTATGGTTATACCATTCTCCCCAATAGTCCACGGGCGTTGTGGCATTGACGTTCTGGTTCAAATTCCATCGAGCTTGATTCTCGTCATATCCAAGACCAGACACGATGGCGACTATAACCAGCATTAACGCTGGGATAGATCCAGCCATGTTTCTGGCGGAATTCAGAGGCCAATCTGATTTTAATGTCTTCGACCTGAAACCGAAAGAGACTGCTAATCACCAATGCTTGAGTGTTGGGAAGAGAAGACAATGACGCATTGCCACCTACCATTCTTTCGAGGATACTTGAAAATTCCACTCGATGGAAGTAGGAGGAATAACAGAGCTATACGATAGAGGTGTGCTTACCTGATCTCAGTCTGTTGTTGATAGAGAACATTCTACGTCACGAGCTCCATGTGAAGGACCAGCCGTTGAGACCAAGTCCATACCCATGTTCAATAGTACGCACAAAGGCCGGGGAGGTATCGAGTGTGTTCACCTCGACTCAATACTCTGATGTTAGACAGATATTGTTTCCCTCCAGGTTCATGAGGCCGTGCACGCGCCATCGAGATCAAAACCATCGACCACGGTGGAGTTGATCATTTTAAGAGAGGGGAGGGTGTTGGTTGTGAACTTGTGAGTGTGACCAAGTCTCCATCCGAGGTCGCTGCAGATCCATATTGGTTGGTTGGTTGGTCAATAAGGGCAATGTGGTTGTTCTCCGCGGGAATGAAACATCAGTACAAGCGCCTCTACTTAT
Organism: Exophiala oligosperma; assembly: GCF_000835515.1. Lineage (NCBI taxonomy): Eukaryota > Fungi > Ascomycota > Eurotiomycetes > Chaetothyriales > Herpotrichiellaceae > Exophiala > Exophiala oligosperma. Next base: position 1,376,398 of record NW_015622824.1, read on the forward strand.
CCACGTATCTGTAGCACGCCACCCACCACGTCAGGAATGCCGTGCGTATATTGACTGCTGTGACGCGAAATATTGAAGAGGGCGACGGTCACAACTTGCGAGATCTGGCGACGGATCAGAGTTGGGTTGGCAAGATCTGACCCGGTTAGACCAATATTCACCGGTTCGTCCGACTCATCCATCATCATAAGGGTCACACAAAAAGACAGGACTGGAGACTGGCCTGTGCATTCAACAATACAGATTAGCAGTTGGACTGTGCATTCATCTATATCGTGGTCCATCATCTACTTGACCCCTTCACCGGAGATTCTTGCCAACCAATGATAAGAACTCGACACCACCCCCGGACAACTTTTTACTGAATGAAGTTTCCTGTGCTCTTACAGTGAGTGGTCTTGGGAATCGATTCCCTTGAAATCTAGCTACAACATTCTCCTCGGCGACGATCACACTCCCGTTAGTTCTCGCTTGACTGACTATCTTGGGGCACCTTGGGAGCGTGAATGAGGTGGTCAACAAGAGATCAGCTACAAGCAACCTCCTCGTGCAATCTTAGATCAAGGTCAACGCGGTGGAATGGTGTGACCAGAGATCTGACCCTGGTTTTGAATCTATCAATATGGGCATGGGGCTGTGGGTATCTCGTAACATCCACTGCTTTCTGATGTTCGCTAGTAATAGTCTGACCATCGCATCAAAAGTCCCACCCAAGGACCTCCTTGACGGTGTTGTCAGATTCGGTGCACTGTGATCGTGTAGCAAGTAAGGACAAAAGCTGCTCAATGGGATTGCACCGGACGCATGAATTCATGAGGGCCATGGAAGTCGTCGCTACTTTTGGGAAGTTATTCTGAACAGAATATGTACACATGTACTCCGTACCGAGGGTATGTACTCAATAGCACGCTGTCATGTGCCGAGATAGTATTATCGTCCCTTTTGCTGCCCAGATTCCACAGGTATCATCCATTGTCATGTCCAAATATGGCATCCAAGTCTTCATAAGGCCCCTGAAATCACTCCACCGAACGCCTCGCTAGTTGAAAAAGCCGCGCTCCGCTGTTACATATCCGCACCGTTCAACCTATCCAGCTAGGCACGGCTCCATCATCATTACTCGAATTTGACAGGATGCAGAACCATCATAGGTAAGCACATCCTCCCACCTCCCTTGCCGCCCTCGCTCTCCCATGCGACCTCGTCATTGTTGTTTTCCTTTCCAAGCCAGCGCCTCCACAGGTACCCAGCGAATCCCGCATTGGAATAGTAGCTGGACCCGCGGAAGACGTGCTCGCCCGGCCCAAACACGCTGCCTCCTTCACCGTGGAAGTACCCGCTCCCATGATCCATTCCTGCCTCTCTTTCCTTCATACTGAGTGGCGCATTGTTAAAGACTTCATCGGCATGCTGAGCAGGCCAATCCCGATCAAAGTACACCGGGAGAGGAGCGTAGACGGCTTTCAGCCCGTAGTGCAGGGCGATGCTCGCGGGATACATTTCGGGGAACATGGTATGCTTGCGTTGATAAGTCTCTTCGTGCATGAGCAACAGGAGTCGTCGAGACATACGAGAGGCAGTGATCAGTGATGCGCGAGTTGGAGGCCGACCATCTTTTTCAACGTCGTAGCCAGTCATGTCGTTGTGAAAGGCCCATCGGGTACGAGAGGGATCGAAGAGAGGGTTGAGGGTGATCAAGTCGGTGATCTCGGTCGAGTCAGAAGGCGCTGATTGTTCCGGGATCTCGAGCAATTGAGAAACTGGGAGCTGTGGCCCGAGAATGGGGACTTCGGTCTCCTGGATAACTGACCGAGAGTACGCCGCGTACGAATTGTTATGTAGTGAGGGAATGAAGAACTTGGCTGATCGTTCCCATGCATATTCTCGTGGCTGCTTCTCAGCCCAATTCGTAACTTCTGAGAGCAATTCGTTGTAATGCCCAGTAACTCGCATGTCCATTTCCCACTGCCAAAAGTAGTCGAATTCTGGATGGCGTGAGGCAAAATATTGCAGTGGGAAGTGCAAAGACCGATAAGCTTGATATATCTCGCCTCCAGAAAAGTTCTCGAGGCTGTCTGGAAATGGTGGAGGGTACACCAATTTCATCTCGGCGACAGACCATAAAGATCCCATACCCTCGAACTCTTCAGGAAGGCTTTCCTTCAGAACTTTTTGGTAGAGGTCCTCGTCAGCCCAGATAGGCAGGCTGTCATCCTGGACGTGAATGAGAAAGTGAACGGTATACTGTCCACCAGAAGCCAAAGCCAGTTCACTGATCATGGCTCGCAGCATCATAATGTGATAGTCGGTATAAACAAATGTGCTCCATGTTCGAATAACGACAGCTGCTCTGGACCTTAGCCGGGCAGCATTCTTTTCCAGACATCTTTGCTGTGCATGGCCTAGAGTGATATTGCTCCAGTCAAAAGTTTGTACCTTTTCAAGACCACCGAGGTCACCTTCCTGCTGCAGTCCCAAACCGCCTTCCTCTCTGGAGACGCCATAGCCGTAAGGTGTGAAACGATTGATGCGATCATAACACACCTCATCGTTTATCCCAAGCTCTTTCTGTGACCCGAACAGGGGCTCCGACATTCCCTGCGGTAAGCCTTGGTATGCCTTGATTCTCGGCGGGAGAATCTTGTTCTCCTCATCTATGTAACATTGCTCCAACTCGATCGAAGGAGACAGGGGCAGCTCGATCAGCTCAAGGTCAGGGTTGGGATCAATTTCGAAAGCGTTGGGAGAGCCGGCCTGTTGTCCAGTCGCATATTCGGCGACAGAGACTATGTTGTTGCGGCCACGATATAGCCCATGCAGCCTGGATTACAATCAGCCATCTAATCGTGTGCGAGGCGTCGCAATTGAACATACCTAGGAAATTGTTCCCACCAGAAGACCTCTCGTCCGTCTCGGTCGACCGACTGGCCAATGGGTATGAAGTCGTTGTTGTCATCTTGGACTGAGTTTGTTGTCTGGATCTGGACCTGACCTGCAGGAACAAAGGTCCACCAAAGACCGATGATGGTCAACAACGCAATGGCTGTCGCAGTACATATCGACCTTCGAGGACTGAAGCTGGACAAGCTCAACTGGCGTTTATGTCCCCGTCGCAATCTTGGTGATCCGACGGGGCTCAGCAGGCCGCTACTGGATGAGTCGCTGCTGTTGTCGCGCTGGTGAATAGCGACAATGGCACTGTTGAGTTTGTGCTTGACGGACCCGGGGATCAATTCGAGCATTACACGTGCACAAAAGACAGGCGTTCCAGCTTATCGGGCTTGTAATGTTGGGGGCGAAGGGGTGATTTAGGTAGGCCTATCCGGGGCGTTGTTTCATGCCTAACAAACACCCGAGCCTTGTGACTTCGATATGTTCAAATATTAGATCTTTATGCTGTACTCTGTACAAATATGGACAATTTAGAAATGCAAAAGAAGAACACAAGGGAAAATGCGACAGCACCATCGTCAATTCGGCCGTCTTTTGCCCCAAGCCCCAAGTCCCGACGGCGCAGGTCTTTTTGGGTGGCAGTCTGGGCAGAGATAAGACACTACCCAACTTAAGCTCCAAAGAGCCGCCAGTGCCCACGAACGGGCTATTCAGAGGGCGTTGCTACTCCCCATCTCGAGGGCTCCCACCGCCTAGCGAAAGCCCCCATCTCGTTAAAAAGAGCCTCCCATCTTGGCGCCTGGGGGTCCTAGAGCCGACTGAGTTTAGTTAGCCTTGGCAATTGCGCCTCTTCTCCCTCCCAATTTTATCCGCCTGGGATCTTCATATGCGACTTTGTATTTGTAACTCGACAACTTTCCACTCCAACAAGCACCTGAATAATTCGTCTCTGGTTCTCAAGTGATAAGTAATCACCTTATCCGACTTGAAACAATATATAGCATAATCGGATTCACCAAGAAGAATCTGTGGTATTTCTATAGTCCGAGATCGACGACTTACGTCCAATTCAATTCTGCATCAACTTGACACGGCCAAGAAGCCGCAGAAGGAGACCAAACACCGTGATTTGAGCCCTAATCCCCCTCTTAATCTACTCTCGAGATCCATTGTCGGCATGATGCCTACAGTCGTCGTCACAGGAGCAAATTCGATTGTCGGAATCGGTTATGCCTTTGCCAGACTATTGTGCAACAAGGTCAGCAGTCCATGCCTTGGCTGAATGCAGTCTCGTTTAAATGACTCCTCTGTAGGGATGCAATGTATACGCAATTGATCGAGACAATGGGAATGGCCTCAAGGCTCTCGAGTCCAAAGCACACACTGCCACAGTCGATGTCACGTCTCCAGAGTCCATTCAGGCTTTCAAACAGTCCCTCGGTGACACGCCAATTGATATTTTGCTCAATGTAGCAGGTTGACTACACCCAGATAGCCCTCGCATTAGGATACGTGCATGTCTCTGACCCATCTCAGGTATCGCTGCTGGACCACAAAGTGACGGACTCACCACGACCAATCTCGATATCCTTCAGCGTACATTCGCCGTCAATACTTATGGCCCCCTTCTCTTGACACAAGCTCTACTTCCAAATGTTCTTCGATCTTCGAATCCCAAGATTGGCATTGTTTCCAGCCGTGTCGGATCCGTAGGGGACAACAGTACAGGCGGGTCTTATGCCTACCGCGCATCGAAGGCTGCAGTCAATTCCATCGGCAAGAGTATGGCAATGGATCTGAAGGACAAAGGTGTTGTGGTGATGCTCTTACACCCGGGCATTGTCAAAACCAACATCTTACCCAACGAAACATTCCCAGCGGATGCCGCCGAGGCCGACGAAGCTGCGAAGATGTTATGGGAGAACATTGTGAGCAAAAAGGATATGGCTGATACAGGGAAATTCTGGCACCGTGAGGGATATGAACTGCCTTGGTAATCATGATAGTCGGAACATTGAATGCCTGTAGCCTTTTCCGGCAATTTCGCCCATTTGGTGGTAGGGCGAGAAGTGGTTCCTCATACAGTGGCCTCCTATTGTACCTACCAAGGTACATATCTGAGATAAGTTTGTTGGTAGGTGTCTTAATATTAACACAGGCCCCGTCGAGCCTCGGCAAACATCGGCGTCTCCTCCGCATTGGTCTCTGCGTCTCCAATTTTCTCGAGAGTCTTAGAAATCAATGTCTCTCCTTGTCGTGTCTCACACTCGCTCTACATGGATAGACGGATTTATCTTTGGTTTCCTTTATAGATTTCTATATAAACGAGCTCGGAGTCCCTGCAGATAGAGATTTAAAAAAACTGTTCATATCGCAAAGAAACAGACTTATCTACAAGACAAGCCATGGCTTCATCAACCCCAAAGGATGGCAATCCAGCCGTCCCTAATCTCCCATACTTCACTCCACGCCATGCTGCTGACCCAGGGGTTCCTTTCAATGCCTCTTCCAGCACTCCAACACTCTTCGCGCCTCTCAAGATTCGCTCAAAAATACTCCGCAATCGCATCATTGTGGCGCCAATGTGCCAGTATTCGACAGCCGCTACTGGTCCAGACATTGGCAAACTCACAGACTACCACGTCGCAACCCTAGGACATTATGCTCTGAAGGGTGCCGGATTGGTCTTTATCGAAGCGACTGGCGTACAGCCCAATGGGCGTATCACACCGAACTGCCCAGGACTGTGGAGCGACGCCCAGACAGAAAGTGTCAAGCGTGTCTCGGATTTCATCAAGTCTCAAGGCGCACTATCAGGTATTCAACTTGCACATGCCGGTCGCAAGTCCAGCACGATCCCTCCCTGGATTGCAGCAAGCTTTAAGAAGCCTTCGGTGAGGGCGTCAAAACAAGCAGGTGGATGGCCCGAAGATGTTGCCGGGCCTATGGGCGGTCCCGAGAATTCATGGGATGGCAAAGGATTAGCTGAAGATGGAGGGTTTTATCCTCCCCGACAACTCACTGTTTCGGACATACAAGAGACTATTTCTGCGTTTGCCCAGAGTGCTAGACGTGCGGTCGAGGCGGGGATCGACGTGATTGAAATTCACGCCGCTCATGGATACTTGATCCACCAGTTTCTAAGTCCCATCACGAACCGACGCACCGACCAGTACGGGGGTAGCTTCGAGAATCGGACACGGCTGCTCATCGAGGTCATCGAAGCTGTCCGCGCTCAGATGCCCACAGACATGCCATTGTTCCTCCGTGTCAGCTCTACCGAATGGATGGAAGAGTCTGACCTGGGTAAGAAATATGGTAGCTGGGACGTTGAGAGTACCATGCAATTATCAAGGCAGTTACCAGCACTCGGAGTCGACCTGCTCGATGTCAGCAGTGGCGGCAATCATCCCCAGCAACGGATCAATATGTTCTCGTCAAAGGACTATCAGACCAAGATCGCCAATCAGATCCGACAGATGATGAAAGCGCATGAGCTCAAGCTTCTGATTGGCGCTGTTGGCCTGATCACGGAGGCGGAACAAGCCCGAGACATTGTCGAGGACGGACTTGACAGAAGTATCGGGGAAGAGGCCATCGCGGCCAAGGAGATGACTGATGCAAAGGGCGGTAGGGAGCCGATGGCCGACGTGATTCTCGTCGCGAGACAATTTATGAGAGAGCCCGAATGGGTGCTGAAGGTGGCCTGGAAGTTGGGAGTTGATGTCGCGTGGCCCAGTCAATTCTTGAGAGTGAGATTTCCCAAGATTTGAAGCAAGCCGTAGATAAATCAAATTGTTACGATATCACTTTCCTCCCTCGATTCTGCTGAACTTGATGATACTCATCGGTCTCTCGAAACAATCATGAGAGATTCTGTACCCCATACGTAGGATTTAAAATCCCATAGCGTAGAGTCCGGCTCAGTGACACGAGCTGCAGCCAAATGAGGCGGTGTCGACTTTTAGCGAGTCAGCGAGTCCATTTTCTCCCCCATCGACACCAAATCCTGCGCACAGCCTTCAACACAGCGGACTGCATGGCATTAGTATGTACAACCAAATACCACTGATCTCGCACACAAATCATCCGACCGTCGTACAAAGATCCTGTGCTGATTTGCCATTGGAAAATGGCTTGACACGGACGTCCGCGAGAGAATTGGTCGCTCCACCATCATCAGCCTTGTGTGCCTTAAAAAAGACTCCCATACAAATCCAAAAATACAACTTCGTATGGCCGCAACTGGTGTTAGTTTGACTGTCATTATGTAGCCCGCAACAATATTGGCAGATGAATCTAAAGTCGACGAGCTCCATTCGCCGATGTGCACATGTATACGACAGGAGGAGGCATCACGAAATCATTCAAATATCGGTGAGTACGTCGAAGGCGAGCAGTACACTCCTTTCATAGGGCTTCTTCACAGACAGGAAGATGGGTTCATTCTCTACCCGCAGCATGGGCGCATGTGTATCTTTTCTGTCCTTACTATCATTTACTGGTGCAACGAAACTCGTCAAGCACGACGTGAATTTCATCCCAGACATTGTACTCCACGTGACCGTCGATACCATCAACCTCGACTGTCAGGAACGTGTCTCGACTCTCGTTAATGGAACGTACCCAGGGCCTCCGATCTACCTTGAACCCGAACAAACGACATGGATTCGAGTCTACAACGATGCAGACGTCAATACTACCATGGTGAGAAGACCTCCGAATGCGCGGTCAACAGGAGAGAAACTGACTTGGCTGCATAGCACTGGCACGGGTTGAGTCAGAGTCTCTTCCCGTTTTCTGATGGAGCTCCAATGGCCTCGCAGTGGCCTATACCACCAGGTCACTTCTTCGACTACGAACTCAATGTGCCCGCCGACCTTGCCGGGACCTCTTTCTACCACTCCCATATCGGCTTCCAAGCCATGACGGCGTCTGGAGCCATCATAGTCAACGACGCTTCAAGCCTACCTTATTCGTACGACGACGAGTTCATCATGGCACTAGGTGATTTCTACCCTGAGGAAGATGAGGCCATTGAAGCGCAGTTGAGTGGAAGTCCCTACACATGGACCGGAGATCCTCTGGCACTCCAGATCAACGGCCAAAGTGGAAACGCACCGAGCCCAAAGACTCCCAATCCCTCAGACATGTCGTGTCAACCATACGAATTCAACGTCACTCCCGATACGACATATCGAGTGCGAGTCATCGGTGGCACTGCCATATCTTTCATCACATTCGGGATAGAGGGTTACGACAATCTCACAATCATTGAAACCGACAACACCTACGTATATCCTGTGGAAAGTGACCATATCCAGATCGATTCCGGCCAACGGTTCAGTTTCATCTTCAAAACCAAAAGCACCGCTGAACTTGCAGGGCAGACGTCAACATGGATCCAGTACGAGACTCGTGCTGGGTCTGGCACCGTTACTGCCTGGGCGAAACTGGTCTACGCCACCGACCCCACCACAACCAACACCACACTTACAAGACGAGGCCATCCTGGCCCGGATGGATACAATTCTCCCAAGAATGGCCCTCAGCCCGCCCCACCAGCCAGCTCAGCTTCAAGCCCAGGGTCCTACTCGCCATCTCCCTCGTCCTCACCATCGTCGCCATCCACAGGCCAGATTCCCAACTACATTCCTTCCCAGCCTATCATCACTCTCCCACAAGATATTTCCTCTTGGCTCGAATACACCTTCCAAAGCCTCCCGAACTACGGCACGGCACCCCCATCCTCATCTGTGACCCGACGGGTGATAATCTCCACCGAACAGATCGTAGGCCAATCTCAATCGGCGACATTCCCCTTCAACAATGATCCATGGTTCGATAACCCACCCCTCATACCGACCACGCAGACGCCTTACCTTGTCGAGATCCTACAGAGCGGTACTGTGAATGGCGCGCTTCCCAACATCTCGCGTGCCCTTGCTAATCAGGAAACGCCTGGGTTCGACCCTGTGACACACACCTACCCGGCGGCCGTAGGAGACGTGATCGAAATCGTCTGGCAGAACAGTGGTTCCATCCCGGGTGGCACGTTCGGCGTCCATCCCATGCACGCGCACGGTGGCGCCTACTGGGACATGGGCAGCGGACCGGGGACTTATAGCCCCGAAGCGCACGAGGCACTGCTGGCTCAGCACGGAGGTTGGGCAGGGTCGCTTCGAGATACGACTATGCTGTACACGTATGCCGACACTGGCGGTGAAGGTGAGGTGGATGGGTGGCGCGTCTGGCGTACTCGCGTGACGGAGCGCAACGTCGGTGTGTGGATGATGCATTGCCATATACTCCAACACATGATCATGGGTCAGCAGACGGTGTGGGTGTTTGGGACACCGGAGGAAATCAGCGACTACTCAAACCCCGTCAATGGGAGTCTAGAAGGATACTTCACCTACGGTGGCAATGTGGTGGGAAAGGAAGGTGGTGAGGTCGTGGTTGCAAGCAAGTTTGGGTGAATGAGAGAGACTGGATGTCTCTGGAGGAATTCTTGGATGTTTGGACGATTGGGGTTTGTTTCATAGAAATCTTGTGGCACGCAACATATGATCATAGTAGAGACTACTTGATAAATCAGACTTGAACCAGACAAATGAATAAAATGCCTAGATCTTTTATCCCTACACTTTCCAAGCACTTTCTTTCCGGATTCATGTTCACGATTCACTTCGAATCCGGGAGATTATAGCTTTCCGACTTTATCCAAATCGGTTCCCCTCGTCAAAATCATGTCCTGTTCCACCATTAGTTGGTTGTTTGTTCACACTTGTATAACTCTACTAGATACATACCGAAAGCCACACGGGCATGAAATACCTCGCCCATCTGGTCTCACTGGCGTGTCTCCCTCTCCAGATTTTCCCAGTGGCACCTGCGAGGACGTCACCGATCACGTCCCTGGCAAAGTCCTGGGGAGTGCTCGGGTCATAATCGACCTGGTCGTTCCATCTTTTCTCCAGGGTCGAGGACACGGCGAGGTATCTGGATTCTGTCGCCGTTCCTCCTTCTCCGACTGCTGCACCAGTAGGCAACATGAATTTGGGAGAGTTTTGGTGAATGTTGGTTTTGACACTTCCAGTCACGACGGTTAGGACCTTGATGTTGAGGGGTGCCAGCTCCAAACGGAGTGTGTCGGACAGCATGTGTATTGCCGCTTTGGAAGAGTTGTAGACGGCTGAACAGAAACAATGGTACACATCACGAACGCGTTAGCATATATCATCATGTCAACGTCAATAAAGTCGAGGGGCATTCAGACAATGAAAGGTGTTGCGCTGTAGGGTTTCATAGATGGACACGTTAGGTGTATTAAATAGAGTGTGCCGGGTCTCTCGAGGAGTTGTAGATAGACACTCGAAAAAACTAGGTAAAGTCACGTACCGGTATATGGAGTATTCAAATAAGCCACGATACTACCTATGTTGACAATCGTCCCGCTGGATTCGATCAACAACGGTGCAAAGGCTTGAATCATACGTAAGACGCCCCAGAAATTGACGTCGAACATTTTTTTCCCTTGGTCAATGTCCAGGTCCAACGCCGGAAGGACAATGTCCTGACCCGAATTGTTCAGGAGGTAGTCGAGGTGGCCCGCCGTCGTGACGCCAACTTGTTTAACGGCATCGGCAATCGAGGTAGGAGAAGTGACGTCCAACGACAAGAGGGCCACGTTGGGCAGGTCCTCGAGGTCGGACATTTTGGAAGGCGTGCGTGCCGTGGCGAACACGGTCATGCCTCGACGTTGACATTCGACGGCCAAGGCGTGGCCGATGCCTCCCCTAGAACAGCCCGTTATGAGAATGCTTTTGTTTCGTGGAGACATTGCAAAAGTGTTGGATCTACGACCGCGTCAGTGGTGTCTCGTTGTCACGTATGGAGGGTGCGTTCGTGCGAGTAGGCACCTGTTAGTTGGTGTAGAAGATATAAAGGGAAACAATAGAGAACAAAATGTCTATTGCTTACCTTCGGGGAATATATACATGCAATACAGGTCATGAACAGATAGTCTCCTATCTACCTACTCCGTACATAATACCTACATACAGAGTACTACCTATACACGGAGAGTACAGCCTTCTATACCGGAAAAGGTTTGGCTTATCAGCATCTTGCATGACACTAACGGAGAAATGGGGCCCCAGTCAGGCTCTCCGTCTTCTCGCTGTCTAGGCTCCCATCTTCTCGCCAGTTCAACTCTCTGGAAGTCAACGCAAACCTCTCTTCATGGGTTGATGAGGGATCGATTCCCAGACCCGTGCAACAGATTGGCAGAGCCTGAGATGAGCTCGGTAGTCATACCCTGTACTTGGAATAAGAATGGGACTTTCAGAAATGCATACGCTCATGCTTACGCAACCAGGTCCGCTGCTGGAGGTAAAAGCTTCTGCTATTGACTGATATAGGCTTGACTAACTCACTGCTGTTATTTCTTGTCAGGAGGGCATCGATCACAAAGACGATTGGAGTGGACTTTCAGACCCCAAGTCTAGAAGAAAGATCCAGAATCGACTGAACCAACGAGCTCGGCGTACGTTTGACCCTCGAGATCTTACTCCGTAGTCGGCAGGCCAATTCGAGCCATATCATTCTTGAGACAAAGTCTTCAACGTGTTGCCTTCAGATACAAAACGTGCAAAATTCCTAACAATCGTCCCAGGTCGACGCAAAGATCCTGGAAAATGGACACCACTGCGATCAAAAATGGACGATATTGCGCAAGGACACCAAATAACGGCAGCTCCGACTGCGAGACTCGGCAGATTCCCATCTCTTGCTGAAGGGCCATATCCATTCCCAAGAACGAAGCCCATAGTGTCGGCGTGGAAGGGAGGTTACTATTTCCCTCTATCATGCGACCATTTGATGCATTTGATCCAGTTCAATGTCTGGCGTGCGATCTTGAGCAACATGGTCATGCTCCGCCTCACTCACCTTTTCGACTGTGAAGATGAGACACCCGAAGCGATGAGCATCTCGAAACTCCCCCACCCCTTTGCCGTTCCGCCACTACTCGAACCTACGGTGCTGCAAAGGCAGGTGCCACATCCGCCCTATGTTGATTTGTTCCCCTTACCTGGTCTCCGAGACACCTTGATTCTGGCAGACGGGATGTACGATGACTGTGAGCTTTGTATCGACTTGCTTGGCTCCATAGCCGACCCACAGGTCCAGGGCTACTCGAAGGCCGAGGAGGACGGAGAGGATGCTCGAAAAGGCCTTGTGGTATGGGGTGAGCCGTGGAGAGTCGATTCCTGGGAAGTTGAAGAAGGATTCGTCAAGAAATGGGGATGGATGCTCAAGGAGAACTGCGAACCACTTCTCCGATCGACCGACAAGTGGAGAGAACTGAGAGGCGATGAACCTCTAAGGTGGAAGGACTTGGGACTTTGTCCATGAATGCAGAATACGAAGTAATGGCACTTCGTGGGTAAGTACGAGTGCCTAGGTACCGCATGCTCCCACACGCACCCATCACACGGTGGGCAATCTACTCTCGAGGACTTAACAAATTCCTTAACGCCGAACGCGGACACATCAATTGATCCGAAGAACACATTTTGTATGGTCCGGTCACTCGGTCGCATTGAAGCCGACTTCTGCATTTTTCGCCGAAATGATCACCATCAAGAGTCTCTACGATCCCTGATCACTTGCCATTGGACTTTGGGCCAAGTATATAAGACGGACGTGGGGGGCCTCATACTCAGTCATGGGCAAAGCTTGTATTGACCTGCCCAAGTTCGGATTCACATTTCCAGTCAGGCGTCCCAGCTGAGTACTCGTATATTGACGAGAACAATTCTTTTGGTCACGCCGGCCTCGTTTTCTTACCCTTCATCATATCGGGTCGATAGCCAAGCAGGGGACACATCACCATGCCATCGAACGAGAGTGTCAAGCGTAACCTGAAACTCATCCAAGATGATCCGTCCAAAGTCCTGGGCTTGACTGTGGGCAAGAAGCACATGCCAAAACCTGGAGACTACATCCCTAGAGCTGGTGAGTCATATTCGAACGGTGTCTCCGACATGAACTGTGTCTGACGGCAATGTTCTTTAGACGCTCAAAGTGCTCCTTCAATATCATACGCCGGACTGGACAGTTCAAGATCCTACATAGTCGTCTGTCTCGATATAGACGCACCATTCCGATCCTTTGACGTATTGGGTCCTATTCTTCACTGGATACAACCTGGATTCGCGGCAGCGCAGGGATCAGCCGAACTCAACAGCACAGCACCGTTCGTTGTCGACTACATCGGACCGGCACCACCACCAGGAGCTGCTCCTCATCGGTATTGCTTCTTTCTGTATGAACAACCAGCTGGCTTCGATGGGAAGCAGTATGCTCCGCCAAATGGTCAGAAAATGTCCAATTGGAGCAGGATGAGATGTAGCCTGGATGCTTGGGAGAAGAAGCTTGGTCTTGGGGCGGTGGTGGCGGTCAACTACTTTACGAGCAATTGAGATATATGGATAGGGAAACACTGGAGATATACCCATGATAGTGCAAATGAATTTCTGTTGGAAAGGGAATTCCTGTTGGAACTTCAGTCCGAATGATCGGAGCCCACCACACAAATACTCGAAAAGTGATTCCCTAAGCTGAGGTTGCTACCAAACCCCGGAACAATTAAACCGAGTGCACGTGATTGGAAGTTCTTCTACCTTAGTGGTCGACGTCATTTCGGTGGCGGCATTTCCCCCAATAATCGGCACCGCGAAGCTTCTACGGCCAATTCGTAGTCGTCCTTCTCTGCCTGCGCCGGCGTGTATATATTTATTCGATTCATCCTCTCGTCGCCATTGTCAACCTCATCATCCCTCATACACCACATCTCGCGTGCGGAGTTCCCATCATGTCTTTCGTCCTCAGGAGGCCCTTTGCGGTCTCCTCCAACGCTTTCAAGCAATTCAGCAAACCCTCCTCGTTGATCCGCAGCTTCCACTCAAACCCCAAATCATCGAATTCATTCTTCACTCCCCGGACGACGACGACGACGACGTCGAGCGCACAATCCCTGCTCAAGTCCGAAGCTCTCCGCAATGGTTTCAAGCGAAGTTACCAGACTCCTTCCTATCAGCCTGCGAGCACAACTTCCAGCGGCAATCTGACACAGCGACTTCTCTACGGCGCCGCTCTGGTGGGTGGTACAATCTTTGCCACGAACCTGATCTTCAACCGGGAAACGCGCGAAGATGGCGGTATGCCCACGTACGAACGAGAATACCTGAACCAGACTTTCATGCACACCGGACTGGGTATCGGTATCATTGGTTTGGCGGCTCGGACTCTGCACACCAGTGGCTGGAGTTATCGGTTGATGGCCACGAACCCTTGGCTGGTTATCGGTGTTGGTCTCGCTGCCAGCTTTGGAACCATGTACGGAACATTCTACACGCATCCTGACAAGTAAGTTTTACTTCCGGTCTTATTGTGATCATTTGGACACGTCAACTGATGACCCGTCTGCAGCTACGTACAGAAGTACGCTCTCTGGACCGCGTTCAACGTCACTCAAGCAGCCATTCTGTCCCCATTGATGTTCATGCATCCGGCAATCCTGGCTCGCGCCGGTCTTTACACTATCGGCATGATGGGAAGCATTGCCTTTGTCGGTGCAACTGCCAAACAAGAGAAATATCTCTACCTCGGAGGTCCTCTGCTTGCTGGTGTCGCCATCGTTGCTATCTCCGGATTTGCACCTCTCGTCCTACCAGCCACCGCCGTTCGAACATTGGCCTGGACTGAGAACATTTGGCTCTACGGTGGTTTGGCTGTCTTTGGTGGATTTACTCTGTACGACGTTCAGAAAATCCTGCACCACGCTAGGATGAGTGAACGTGGTCTGGTCAGAAAAGATGTCGTGAATGAGAGTGTGAGCCTTGAGTTGGACTTCCTGAATATCTTCATCCGCATGGTTCAAATCTTGAGCATGCAAGGCAGCAAGCGACGATGATCGGGTCGAACTTGAGAAGGAGTATATTTATTCCTCGGGGATGCGACTTGTAATTCATATATGACTTGATCACAGTGTACAGGTCTTCAACTTGGTCAAAGACATACTCTACACCACCAATATAGGAGAAAACAGATATATAAAAAAAATGTATTACTTCCACTCTTACAAGGTTGACTTTGATAGAATTTTATGGCCCTTATTACAGTTTTCCTTCTGTGGATTTCTCACCCCTTCCTGTGAGTTGTTATCAAACATGGATACATTAAGAGACCTGAGTTGTGAATAAGCACCCCAATGTCCACTTGATGCTCTGATTAAAAACAAAAGATGTGATACTCGTAGTACCAGGTTCGACGAGGCTGAGGTCAATCCACGTGACGTCGTTTGGAAATGAGTTTGACAAGTCTCCGACAAAGAACAAATAAATATATTATCAACATATGGTTCGCTCTCTCTTTGCTCTACCGAGTACAAGTGTTGCCATCACCTCAAACATTTCGACCAACCATAACAGTACTCAATCGCGCTGAATTCTACCATCATTGTCTTCTTCACCCACCTAGCCAGACTCTTTTCCCGACTCTAGCTCAAACATGGCCCAAACGATCCACCTCGCACACATGCCACCCGAACTGGCACTCTACGTCTCGTTGTACACCGACGTCGAGAACGCCCCGTTTCTCAAGCAACAGCTCCTCGCGGGGAACGCAGAGTTTGAATACGCATTCATCGATGCTAGCATGGTGAGGAATGTTCCTTTCCCTTCATTCCACACCCCCCCCCCACACCGGCCGTATACAATAAAACGGCACAGTCCACGTTACTCACGCCTCAGGACCCTTTTCACAGATCCTCTCGACGACCCATGTCCTCGCGGCGGCCTTCCGTGCCATGAATGACTACTTGAACGATCGCCTCAAGTCTCACAACATTCATTCCGAAATCGTCTTTTCCTTGAGTCCAAATAACAATGTACGTATTATTTACCCAGCTTAGCTATACTTTTCACTTTCCACTACCACCATCCACCGTCCACTGTCCCTGTATGGATGTCCATATTTGGGTTTTGACTGACGAACGTTCCCCCATTCAAAAGATCGGTGAAGCGTTTCGGAGGTTTGGTATATCGGATTCTACACGAAATTTGCTGGTCGTCAAGGTCTCGACCGACCCGCAAGTGACACAAGCCACGGTCGCTCAACACCTCTCGACACACGTAAAGGGCAGGGAAATCCCATTCGACGACGTCACCTTGCGAGGCTTGTCCGACGTCGAAAGGATTCGAAAAGTGTACAAGATCAGTCTCCCGCCGCCGCATTCTTCTTCTGGTAAAAACCACAAAGGTGGCAGGGACGACGTGGTCACGAATGGTGACAAGGTTACGATCCTTGACTCGACCACCTTCTCCTCCAACCTTGTGAGACAGGTACTGGGACTCATGGCCTTGAGGGGTGCAACTTGATGAATTCGATTCGATTCGAAAAAAAAAACTCCAATCCGATTTGAGAAAAAAGAGAAAGTCCGGTCGGTCACATACTAACAATGCACCGAATCTTCAAGATCAAAGGGCGCCCCAAAACCACACAAACCTCTGGTGCCTTTTTGTCAAAGTAAGCTTGGGGGTCAATGTCAATGATTGACGCAAACCAAGAAAGATTGAGAAAGAAAGAAACCAAGGAGACGGACGAGGACAAACTTGTCAAGGTCTTCGCGGTGACCTTGAGAACAACGTCTACTTTCCAAAAACGACGCGGACTGTTAACACCCTTGTGCACTCGATCTTGGAAATTCCTTCCTCGTGGACGTGTGAGACAGGTAGATACGCATGTACGGTGTTTTTCCTCCTCTTGAGATGTATTGGTTACAACTCTTGACGCCGGTATCTTGGGGTTGTCCCAGCTCACTGGTCTCACCGATCCTCGAGTAAAATGACCCCCGGGAAGCCTTAACGGCCAAAAGCTCACGACAAAAAGTCTGTCTCCTCCTTTGGACGAGTCAAAACATACCCGATACAGGCATCACCTTATATAAATACGCAGGACGTGACTCGGGTCAGAGGGGAAAAGAAAAGACTTCACGAGGACATCAACCACATCGAGAATATCATCACGACCAAGCTTTCTTCTTTTTTAAAGTTCCTCATTGTTCTTCTCTTCTACTCAAATCTGATCAAGGCGGATCTCTCTCTCTCTCTCTCTCTCTCTCTCTCTCTCTCTATAATCTCACGAATTAAGCAAACAGACATTTTGTTTTGAAAAATGAGCAAGCCAATCTAATGAATCAAGTTTACGCAGTGCGTTCTGTCTAGGCCAGAACCCTTTCAATTGGTCGACCGTCATCTCATCTGAATCTCTTCTCGCCTCTTGATGCCTTTCGCATTGCACCGCATCTGCCCGTCCCTTTTTCGTCCCAGCAAGCCAAGTCAGTCTATGCAAATTATCTCTTAAAGTACACAGCAAGAAAAAGCCTCATGCACCACCCACTGCCTCGCCTCCCACACCACCCTGGATCAATTCTCGGCCAACTCCAGCTGCTCATTCTTCCTCGAAACACTTCCTTCTCTGAATCTACAACTCGCAACAACGAACCCTGCCTATCCTCTCTCTACTCTCGCTCTCACCCCGTTTTGCTTGGTGAGCACATCCATCGGAAAATAGGGTAATCGTCATCCTTTGCTTTCCCCTGTATGAAAATGCATTCTTCACTTCCTCTCCAGTTCATGCGAGCACCTCAAAGAGTGCTTCGATCGTGCTTCGAGAAAAAAAACCAAGCGAATAAAAACCATCCAACGCCATCGCTAATTTGTGAATTCGAATCTTTTTTGGGGTTTGGTTGGAAAGTAGCAACGTAGCCGGAATAGGACGGCCGTTGGCGTCCGTGACAATTTAGTGGCCAAACGATAAAATAAGGCATGATAAAACATAACATGGCAACGTCATAGAGCATGTCAAGAAAGAAGGTCAATCTAATGGATCCTTCTTGCATGTACCTGAAGTTGTTTTTGGTCGACAATGATGTCGTGTGATGATACAAAGCAGTACTAGTCATCCTTGTCCTCTTTTGGAGAAGTCGGAGAATACTGCGGGCTGTTGGGAGAGTATTGTGGACTACTAATACCACCTGGTCTCCCTTGCGGGCTTCGCGGCGATGCATTGTACATCGGACTCGTAGGTGAGTACGAGGGACTAGTTGGCGAAGTCGGACTGGTAGGACTGTACGTAGGAGACGTCGGAGAATAGCTTGGTGACGTGGGAGATTGCTGCTTGCCATCGCCATACACAGGACTAGTCGGGCTATACTGTGGTGACGTGGGACTGTAGGCAGGCGATGTCGGTGAAGTCGGTGACGTCGGGCTGAATGCTGGAGACGTAGGAGAGTAACTTGGCGATGTTGGGGAGTTGCCATAGGCAGGAGACGTCGGAGAGTAGTTCGGTGAAGTTGGAGAGTAGCTGGGTGACGTTGGCGATGCTTGATAACCAGGCGAGGTAGGCGAGTACGCAGGTGAGGTCGGCGTGAATGCTGGACTGGCTGGAGAAAACGACGGTGACGTTGGGCCAAAGCCAGGACTGGTTGCACCAAAGGCTGGGGAGGTAGGCGAGTACCCAGCGGTTGGTGAAAAACCAGGCGAAGCCGGGCTCATACCACCGAAAGGACTGGCCGGAGAATATCCTGCAGGACTGCGAGCCCCATAGGGACTGAAGCCTCCAGCGCCACCAAAGCCAGGTTGATAGTCCGTGAACCCGCCAGGAGTCTCCGACCCAGAAGCAGCAATTGGCGAGAAAGACGCACCATAATCCGGGGAACCAAGGTACTGGTTGTCCTGCATTGGTGAGCCACTATCGTAGGGAGTCGCAGCGCCCTCCAACATTTGCTGGGTGCCTTTAACACCGATGACTCCTCCAAGGCCGAGATTGGCATTGTCGGTGACAACTGTTGACAGCATGTTGTGATCGAGCAAGATGTCCATAGTGCCTGTTCCGACGGGAGCAGGTTGACCCAGGATCAAATTTTCAGATACACCCCGACAGTCGTCCAATTCACCAGCAGCAGCTGCTTCAAGAAGAATCTCCACGGTCTGCTCAAACGAACATCTCATGAGAGCACCAGTATCAGATTTGTTGATACCATGACGGGTGACAGCCATGACATAGCCACGACTCGTCATCACATCGCAAAGAATACCCAAGTGACGAGCATTGACATATGAACCATCGAAAGACAATACTTGAGTCAATTCTCGGAGAATGGCAGCACGGGTAGCTTCGATACCCAGCACCTCGAAAATCTCAGTGAATCTGTTGGTGTAGGTACGACTGGTATCGACTCCATCGATCGCGAGAACTTTTGCGAAAGAGCTGCCGCTAGTCTCGAGGACATACTCGTTGCATTTGGGGTCAGACTTGGTCATTCTGACGGAATTGTCCGTGTCAATGATGGCTTTGCTCTTCTGATCGATGAAGGCCCTTGATACTCCAGGAACACCGTGGAATGTGAGGTGATCGAGCATTTCGTTCAGGAAGCGGCGGAGAATCTCATCGTCCTCTCTGCGGTCTTCTTCTTCGTCCTTACCATAGTTCTGAACCAGTCGAACACGAATGACCTGCTCATCGGCATTGATATCACTGAAGATCACTGACAGGTCCTTGCCATAAGTGGATTTGATCTTTGACGAGACCTCTTGAATGTTCAATCCCTTGTCAAGGAGCTTCGCGCGACTAAGCGTGATACGCAGAAGCCATTTCGAATGGAGGGAAAGGTCTGCCTCATTGTCTTCAGGAATAATGAAGTATGACTCGACCATATCGAGATCCTCGGGAATGATAGTACTTTGGATGTCTGGATCGTACCACAATTCACATGTCTCAGCCACGGATCGCAAGTTGGTATGCTGTACTCGGCTTCGAAGTAACTTGGCTGCCTCTTTGTCGCCAGTGTACTCTGGGAGTTGATAGACCGTCATTGATGGTGTGCGGATGTTCTGGGAGACGTTCAAAATTTCCTTCAGACGAGGGACACCCAGTGTGACGTTCTTGGCAGAGACACCAGTAAAATGGAAGGTGTTCAAAGTCATCTGAGTAGCAGGTTCTCCAATAGACTGCGCAGCCAGGACACCGACCATTTCACCAGGGTTAGCATGCGCCGCGATGAATCGACTCTCAATACCACCGATGACATTGTCAAAGGCTAATCGGTTCAGACCATGTTCAAGAACAAGTCTCTTGTAAGCGAGACGAGATCGCAACTGTGCTTTGAAAAGAAGAGTGGCGTTCGATTGTGCCTCTTGTGAAATGGCATCATCACCGCGAACAACGATGAGACGATCCAGCAACTGCTTGACAGCGGTGAGTGCGTAGCGAGGGTCAAGGTCAGTCCTATCTCCACGTCGGATCTTGAAGTTCTTCTGTGCCTGATCGATGATTCGCGCAACGTTGAGAGGCAATTGGAAATTATCCTCGGTGCCTTTGCCCATCTTTCGAAGGAAATCTCGGGACTCGCGCAGATCTTCAAGCTCTTCGTCGAAAAGCTCTTGCAATTCGGTATCACCTTGAATCTCTCTGGCTTGGAGTAGTTTGCCTCTCCACATCGAGGTGTCGCCGCTCATGACATCGACAGAGTAACGGTTCATGAAAGCCTTGTCAGACATGGTGACGATGTCAACCTTCTGATTTTCGATATGTCCACCATCAAGACCATCTTCTCCATATATGAATTGAACGATATTGCCCCGAGAATCTCGGACTGTGCTATCGTACTTTACAGTGACTTCTTCAAGGGCCTTGACGAGTCGGCGCTGAATGTAACCAGTTTCGGCAGTCTTGACAGCTGTGTCGATGAGACCTTCACGACCTGCCATGGCGTGAAAGAAGAATTCTGTTGGAGTTAGGCCTCGCAAATAAGAGTTTTCGACGAAGCCTCGAGATGGTGCCGAGTAGTCGTCCTTTGCGAAATGGGGCAAAGTACGGTACTTGAAGCCGAAAGGAATACGCTTGCCTTCCACAGCTTGCTGACCAACAATGGCAGTCATTTGAGCAATGTTGATCGTTGAACCCTTCGAACCAGCTCGAGCCATGGTGATGGCATTGTTAAGATCTTTCAGACTGTTTTCTGTTGCCGAACCAGCCTGATCACGAGCTTGATTGAGGAAGTTCATGACCTTGCTTTCGAATGTCTGACGGACGTTCATACCAGGTGCAGGTTCTAGATCTTCATTGTATGCCGCCTTGGTTAGCTGCTCAACGTCGGCTTTTCTGTCATCGACAGCTTGCTGAATTTTGACAACCGTGGCCGGATCTGGCACTGTATCACCAATACCGATGCTGAAGCCGTTGTGCAGAAGCCAGTAGTTGACGACAGTCTGCGCACCGTTGAAGAAAGCCATAGCAGCTTCGTGACCAAACTCATTGTAGATGGTATGAATAATACCACCGGCACTGGTGCCCACAAATTTCTTGCTGAACAAACCGAACATCAAGTTGCCCTCCAAAACCATCAAGCCAGTGTCGTTGATGGGAGATAGACTTTCGTCCTTTTGGTCCCTGAAAGCATCGCCCTTCGCTTCGAATCGTTCAAGATTCAGGGCTTTCGGAAGAACCATACTGATCATCTGCTTGCCCGTCCAGCGGGGCCTAGGCTTGATGATAGCTGGTTGAGGAATCACCCCATCCCAATCAGGAACCCACATCATGACATTCATGACTTGGTCTCGTGACAAGAAGATGTCACGTCGACAAATCTTGTAGATACCACAGAGGGTGTCTTGCACAATACCCATCAGAGGGCCATTGCGTTGCGGAGAAACAATGTTGAGAGGAACCATGCAGAGGTTCGC
The DNA here is from genome assembly GCF_000835515.1 of Exophiala oligosperma. NCBI lineage: Eukaryota > Fungi > Ascomycota > Eurotiomycetes > Chaetothyriales > Herpotrichiellaceae > Exophiala > Exophiala oligosperma. Next base: position 1,398,102 of record NW_015622824.1, read on the forward strand.
CAATTCGGCTCTAGATTCTTCGCTTTGAGGAACGTGCAAGTTCATTTCGTCGCCATCGAAATCAGCATTGTATGGAGTGGTGACCGAAAGATTGAGTCTGAAGGTAGAGTAAGGCATGACGCGAACACGGTGACCCATCATTGACTCTTTGTGTAGGGAAGGCTGACGGTTGAAAAGAATGACATCTCCATCTTGAATGTGCCGTTCGACTTTCCAACCATACTGCAGAGTCATCTCTCCAGCCCGCTTGTGATGGCGAAGATCAATACGCTCGCCGGTGTCACGAATGACATACCGCGCACCAGGGTGCTCATTTGGACCATTGGCCACGAGACGCTTGAGCTTATCGAGATTGAACGGCGTGACAGTTTCAGGATAGGTCAGTGTACGGGCAATGCTGCGCGGCACGCCGACTTCATCGAGAGATAAGTTCGGATCACCTGTAATAACTGTACGTGCAGAGAAGTCCACACGTTTTCCCATAAGGTTCTGTCGCAGACGACCTTCTTTGCCCTTCAGTCTCGCGCGTATTGACTTGATAGGTCGACCACTCTTGTGTTGTGCCTTCTCTAAGCCGGCAATCTCATTGTCCATGTAGGTCGCGATGTGGTACTGCAAAAGATCGCACAGGTCGACCTTGATATGGTCAGGAGTACCGTCAACCTCTGTCCGCAGCACTGCCTGGTTGGCTCTGATGATATCACCCAGTTTGAAGGTCAGATCATCCTCACCACGAGAACCTTGACCACTCCCGTCCACGCTGATAGAAGGACGGACGGGAGGAGGAGGTACAGGCAGCGCAGATAAGATCATCCATTCTGGTCGAGCGTAGTCGAGACTGAGTCCCATCATTTCCAAAGTCTCATCAGTGAGGGTGCGGAAAGTATTGAGAGCATCTTGAGGGAAGATTCGCTTTTTGTCCGGTGTGATATCTTCGTCGTCATCGCCCTTGCGCGGTTTCCAGGTTGCCCACAGCTGCAACCCGGTTCTTCGGATTTCAGGCTGCGCGTTACCACAACCGCCGTGCTTAGGCTGTTGAGGTCCTTTGAGCGGTTGGTCTGGATCATCAGGAGGATCTGCTTCGCAAATAAGTCGAGGCTTGCTCAATCGCCAAACTGCGTCGAAACGACGCTTTCGGTCTCGAAGGGAAATCGCGTGTTTAAACTCTTCAGTCTATTTTCCTATGGTTAGAGAACGGTATGATCAGAGAAGAGTGGCAAAACTAACATCAAGCGCTTTGATCTTGCCACAGTTGTGGCAGACAGTCTCCAGTATCTTCTTGACCTTGGTCATGAAACCATAGTGGAATACTGGAGTTGCAAGCTTGATGACACCAAAATGCCCAGGACATTCGGCCATGTTTTCTTCACAGGTACTGCATTTGAAATTGCGATCGATTGTACCGAGATGAGGATCGTTCGGACCTTTCTCTCGAGGTCTGAGGCGCTGCTCATCCCTGGTTCACAAAAATGTTAGAAAAATTTTAAGAGGTGTGGTTTCTTCATTTATGACTACATACATCGTCTCAGGATATTCGATATCGATGACCGCGAGGCGTTCGGTTTCCTTGGCCGAGAACAGGCCAAACTGAATCTCCTCGACGGTCCGCAGCGGCGCGCTCGAATAAGGGAAATTGAGGTTCGACATGGTTACTCGCGTTATCCCAGAGAGACGATATTATTTTTCAAGACGATTTTCGATGATCGCAGTGCCTGCGCAGATGGCAGCGCGACGTGGTCAAGGACGACCCTTCGCCCTCCAGGGCCACCCAAAACAATGCGCACTTCTCCAGCTGCGCGTTTCACCAATTCTTGTTTCTTTGACCCCAGACTTCCTGGATCCTGTTCGGCTCGTCGATCGAAACGTGTTAATTCGGGAGCGCGATCGAGTCGAGATGGTTGAGGTGGGATGGTGATGATGGAAGTGGATGAGGATTGGTATGAGGTGGCAGATGAATTTTTGATTGAGCACTGGGAGGCGCAGGCTAAACAGGCAACCAACACGCCAAGACGCATCCGGCTTAGTTGCTATTCACGCTTGTCGCGCTCTCTAAATCAGCCGCAATGGACAATCATGTCACTCTCTATTGACTCACTCTTCTTCTGCCTGTCAGAGACGCGAAGGATTGAACTCATCTCTGATCCCGACGTGACCGAGCAAGGCCGAAACTCATAAGAGTGTTGACTCCCCAAGAGGAAGGCCGGATTCATGTAGGTTTATCCACCGAACAAAGACACGGCTACACTAATCCGTCGAGCAATGGCCTTTTTCCTGCTGTAGCACATATGCAATAATCCGAAGGCCAGTACGAGGTATGGCTACTGGTACGGAGTATAGAGAGTGTGTCTTGCTATGTGCTGGGTGTTCATTGATTTAATTTCCTTGGGTTCTACTGAGTATCTTCAAAGTCTATGGTAGCTGTTCCTGTATACCCTAATGTGAGATGTATACATCGCTCATGCAAGTGAATGAGCTGCGATTATAAGAAGACATACCTTTGACCATTCACTTCCATCTACTAGTGTGAATAACTTCTTATTTGAACTGTTCGTAACCGCTGAGGCCGAAACTCGAGCCACCTACACCGCGCTAGTCTCAATTAGGAAGCGTCGGCCTCTATCAACAAATTCTGGACGTGGCATCTACATTCTCTCCATATCCAAGCACACCATGAATTTAGCACTAATAGACCCATTCCAGCTAGCCCAAGACTCTCCGGATGCTCTCACAAACGATCTCAGTAAGTATAGCATAGTGCATGTCTAGCGCATCTCGCCCGCGTCTCGTTTTCACTTGGCCCGAGGACTGACCTGAATAGGGTGTGGCCATGCCACAACTCTTCGTTTCAGTCGAAAGGGTGATTATTTGGCATCAGGTAGAGTGGATGGCAAAGTTGTGATATGGTAAGTTGACTGCACCTCTACCCATGCTTCTTTGATGTCAGGATGTCTGACCCGAGAAAGGGACATGGAAACATTTGGCGTCGCCATGAGACTAGTGGGCCACTGGAAACAAATTCAAAGTCTGAGCTGGTCTCGAGATGGACGGTATCTTCTCACTTCGTCTCAGGATTGTCGTGCCTGTCTTTGGGACTTACAAACTCAACAACGCATACGGACTGTCAAGTTCGAGGCACCGATTTACACTGCCGAACTTCATCCATACAATCACAATCTCTTCGTAGCCTCGTTATTTGAGGACCGCCCCTACCTTGTCGACATTACAAACCCTGAATGCATCAAGAAAATCTTGCCCACTACTCCACTCAGTGATGGCGAAAGTGTCTCGCGGTCCGAGAACAAGCAGGCCACAACCTCAGCCATATTTTCTGTCCTGGGCAATCACATCATCACAGGCACATCGAAAGGCTACATCAACATCCTTGAGACAGAGTCTCGTAAAATCATTCATTCCACCAAAATCTCCTCGGGCTTGATCTCGCTTCTGCGCCTGACATCCAACGGCCGCCAACTCCTCGCCAATAGTACTGATCGTATCATTCGTACAATCAATCTACCTGATCTTTCTCTGATCACGCCCTCAACTGCGCCCCCCTTTGAGCCTACTAGCGAGGAAGATACTCCTGACCCAGCCACATTGGCTGAAAATATTGTCCTCACCACGGAGCACAAATTCCAGGATCTGGTGAATCGCCTACGTTGGAATCATTGTGCCTTCAGTCACTCGTCATCCACTGGCATTGCCGACTATGTCACTGCGTCGACGTACATGAAAAAAGACATTTACATTTGGGAGTTACGCACGAATTCATTGCTTCGAATTCTCGAGAACCGTGAGGAGCCTGCTATCATCGAATGGCATCCATCGCGGCCGCTGCTTGCATGTACAAGCATCGAAACGGGGAGCATACAAATCTGGGGAATTGAACCACAACAGAAATGGTCGGCGCTTGCGCCGGATTTCACTGAAGTAACCGAGAACGTTGAATACGTGGAACGTGAGGATGAATTCGACACGTATCCCAAGGAAGAGCACCAAAAACGACGTCTTGATCGAGAAGATGAGATTGTTGACGTTTTGACTGTTGAGAGGAAAATGGGCGAAGAAGAAAGCTTTGTTCTGCCAATGTTATATAACGTCGAAGACAGCGACGGGGATGACCAGGAATTGGTGCGTATGGGTGTTGGCACCATGAGAAAGAAGGATTTTCACGAGGGCAAGGAGTATGAAAACGAAGCTGATGAACCGGCCAAAGCTGCTCGCAAGCGAAAGTATTAGGGGCTGCCTGCGATACTTTGCAACGGTACCAGCGGCGGGTAAATCGACGACAATCACGATTTCAGCTACGATGAGGTAACACAGGGTTCGGAGGTTCTTTGTCCGGTTCTCTCAAGAATATTTACGCAAGGAGTTGGAATTGGTCTGCAGCGAAAACTCGCACGGGATGGTTCATAGGTATGGACTGAATTCAGTATACCACGACCCTAGCATCGAACATGTAAGGAGACTGCGTAATCCAGGGCATGCTGTTGTCCCATCGGCGTCAATGGGCTCCAATGGAATTGTGTAACAATCACTATGCTCGCCAATAGCAGCAGATGCTTGACGCCAGTGAGGAAAAAAGGGTGTAGAAGGTTCAGCTGGGAATTGACTATTAGGTAGTTATTCTTTCAGTCTTCGTCGAGAATTGTCAGCCACTAGCGCCCGCGTTTAGTAAGGGGCAAGAGGGTCGTTGAGAAGCCGGTGGATTTTGCAGAACGGAGCAGGGATATCCGCAGTGCATTTCGCATGGGTGATTTGGCTGGTCCAGGGAGAGAACAAGGGCAATTGTAGAGATTCCCGGGGTGTGAGATCTGCAGCAGCCTACGGAGTGCATGCGACTGGTTCTGGGACATAGAACGAGTTGATAGCCCTAGATGAGTCGGATGCAGCTTTCTTTGTAGTAGTAACAAACAAAAGGATTGAAGAGTGACATACCGAAGACAGCCTGGACACATTCACTATATGTTCTTTCAGTGCCATAACTGGAGCACTTTTGGTCAATATCTATCAGACTTGGTAGGGAGGGAAGGAACCATCCAAGGCGCATGTCCAATAATGCCCCTGCTGCATCCGCAGCCCAGAATTCCTCACCAAATACTCCATACTGCTACTACTGTGCGGACTGCGCACCCATCACCACCACCAACTCATCACCGTCCAGACGCCAGAGTCCAAGTTTCCTCCCCTTGCATTCCTTCACTCTCCACGCTCGTTGCTCACCCGTCTGCTGGACAGTCACATCCTACGCTTCTTCTTCCCTTCCTATTGCACGGCAACACCGTCCGCTCCTTCGAGTCACCTCCAGTCGCGCTTGCGTGTTGACCGTTTCCGGGTCGTCCACTCCCTTGCACCTGTTGCAGATCCTAAAACATTTCGTGCTTCACTTCCACACCACACCTCACCCGATCCCAGCATCTTATTGCTTGGCCGGATTGGTCGATTTCAATCTTCTACAGACCGTACGAGGTTTCTACCACCTGTTTGCGAATGGTCAGCAGGAGAGATGCAAGCAGCAATGCCACCGCCCTCACGAGGGCCTGAGTTGTCCCCAGTGTCTACGACTGGAAGCGATGGATGGTCAGGTCTCAACAACTACAGCCAGTTACCGCGCAATGATGGAAATTTCTCATCCTTGAACGGCCCCGGCGACGACTATCTTTCCAAAGCACCTCCCTTTCCGCGCCCTGGTCCGAATGGCGCCAACTTCCCTCCCGGGCCTCTTGATCCTATGGGCCAACGTCGTCCCTCCGAAGTCGGTTCACGTGGATCGTCACGAGCAGGATCAATCGCAGCTTCTCGCTCGAGTGATGGCACATTGGCAGATGACCAGAGTCGGAAATACAGGCGGATGGAAGCGCAACTCTTCCAGCACTACACTGTTCTCAAGGGATATCTAAAAGGAGGTGCACAAGTTCCGCCGCGCCCCAATAAAGCCCGAGACAAACTGCTGCGCCTATCTCCCGTGCAATTCCATGAGTTAAGTACCGATGTTTTCGATGAATTGCAACGTAGACAAGCGGCCACACCCCTACCTGGCCGGCCACCGCGGCAACAGAACGTGCCTCCATTTCTACAACCGCGTCCGGATTTCCACGAAAAGAGAAACCAGGCAAGGCAGAAACTCTCATCCTTACAGGCGCCACGATTCAAAGACTTGTCGACCGATGTGTTCTGTGAACTAGAAAGGAGATTTCCACAATTTGCGCGCTCCGAAGGGGGAAGGAGAGAAAGTTCTCGCTCGCACTCAAGAGGTCCTGGTAGTGTCGCCTCAAGTAACGGTGGAGGGGGATATGGCCTGCCATCCAGAGCTCAAACATTCGGCCCAGGTCCAATGGGCTATTCTCAGAGACAGGACTCTGTGACTAGCATTCCGCAATTCGACAACCCACCGATGAACGACTATGGACGCCCCATGGCAAAGCAATTCCAAAGCAACACCATAACTCCAAACAAGAGTATGATGGTGGAAGATGAGGATGAGGCGCAGGCCACAGACTTGAAATACGACCGTTCCAGCGATGCTTTCGGCCTTGAGAGTTCCCTAACTAGTCCCCGAAGCGACCGAGATACCTCAGCGACTTCACAAAGCGGAGTCAGTTACAATTCCAAACCTCTTCCTCCTGCAATGACCGAGCTGCAGGACAAGCTGGCAGATCTGGAAGCCAGCCTCGAAGCAAGAGATACCGAACTTCGCAATTCCACCGCGGAAGCCGAGAAGTGGAAAATAACTACCGACGACCTGGAGAAGAAGCTACAAGCGGCGGAAGTTCTTAATCAATCCTTGAAGGCGGAAATTGAAAAACTCAAGGTTGAGCAGCCTAATTATAGTGGCGAGAGTGTTTTGTGGAAGACCAAATATCTCAAACTCGATCAAGAGAATGAAGGTTTGCAGAGCCGTCTTGCTCAGCAACAAGAATTGACCGAGGAGGTTCGTCGACAAGGTCAAACATTCTTGGAAGAGATGCGAGCCATGGCTGATTCCGGAGGCAACCCTGATCGCGAGCAGAAATTGCAAGCCGATGTTTCCAAACTGGAAGAGGAAGTCAAGGAATGGAAAGCTCGATATGTCAAGACGAAAACACAGCTTCGCAGTGTGCGTGCCAGCTCGCTCGGGCTTAGTATCGCTCGACCAGACGCCAATCAACATGCAGCTGCTCTCCAGGATCGCGAAGGTCTGGTCAAGGACGTTCATGTCACTAAATTCCAAATCTCCATTGACGAACTACTTCGTATTGCGAGATCCGATAATCCAGCGGCTGTCCTTGACCACATGAAGACTGTGGTTTTGGCCGTAAGGAGCATCACTTCTGATGTTGATGCCGCCGGCACCGACAAGAATGACGACATTACCAAGAAACGAGCAAAGATGAAGAGCAAGGTCTCAGTCACGGCCAATAATCTCATCACCGCATCCAAGAATTTCGCTTCTGCAAGCGGTCTCTCACCCGTCAGTCTTGTTGATGCTGCTGCCTCTCACTTGACCGCTGCGGTTGTTGATCTTCTCCACACCGTCAAAATTCGACCTACGCCTCCTGGTGAGCTAGAAGACGACGACGATGGCACTCTGGAGCCTTTGCAGAGCAATGGTTACTTCAATATTGCCGAGACCCTGAGACGCCGTAGTGCTGTAGAAAGTGTCTACAGCGCGTTGAGCACTCCACCAGAGACTAGAAATGGTTCCATGCAAATCGGGCATCAACGAAATGGTTCAAGCTATCTCAACGGGACAGGTTTGGGAATTCAGTCTACGTATGGTCTGAGCCAGGAGGAGGCTGATCTTGAAGATCTTAAGGTATGGCACCACAGTTCTTTCGCGAAGGAATCTAGCTAACGTACTTTGATAGATGTACCTGGAAGATCAAACTGATGGCCTGGTTCAGTCCATCACCTCACTAGTCGACGCCATCCGGAACGACGATGCGACAGCACCAATTCAAACCCACATCAGCACCATCGCAGGAACCATCGGAAATGTCGTGACTGCCGTGGAGAGAACGAGCAACGAGACTTCTTCATATCAGACGCTGTTGATTGAAAAGTCACAGCCTATTGTGTTGATACTGCAGGATTGTCGCGAGAAGCTGCTCCAAGCAGGGGCCGATTCAACGGCTTATAATGGAACCCCGCAAAGCAAGGAAGTCATACAGACACTGCCACCATTGGCGTTCCAGGTCGCTCGTGAGACTAAAGAGCTCGTGTCGAGAATCATGGCCATTGAAGCTGGACGTGGCGAGGAGGATTTTAGCTGAAGGCGTTGTTAGAGCAGTATCACGACAAGCAAATGACCCAGACACAGGCTTGCCTGGTTTGAAATAGACTTGTATAGATGAACCATAATGTATCAATGCACCTGCCGGAGAATGGCGGTACCAGATGGCAGAGACCATGAATACCTTGGTGCTCCGTACAATTGCTCGTTTATCATGGGTACCTCGTTACCCCTATTCTTATATCACGTGCTGCTTGGCGGGCGAGTCGAGATGATGGGAAGAGCTCGAGCTTTTTCTGTCTGCGTCTCTCCTTTACATCATTGTACATTACAAGATTGTATTATATCATTGTGCAATTAGTTGGAGGCATTTCTCAATCTCTGGCGTTGAGAGTACTCGTAGCAGGATATTTCCAACATTCTACAGTGTCCTCGTACTTCTAGTTCCATCCTTAGCCATCGCAACTACGGAGTGTACAGCTCGTGGTGTCGATATTGGGGTGCCAGACATCTTCTAGTCCATTTATCCGGTGAGTGCTTACCCTGCTGGAGCTTCAGTCCTATCTGCTCCGACAGAAACGCGTGCGAGGGGATGAGCTGACGGATGGCTGTCCCATACAGGCACAGAAGCGTCGCCAGCCGACTGAAAATTTCCCATCACGTGACCGAACGTGATCTGGACAGCCACCCGAGTCTTTGTTTTTGACCCCTCATTCACCTCATCACAAATTGGTGACCATGGCTGCTCTGCCCCGCTGCGTCAATACTAAAATTCACGCCTTCACCCCGCGGATTTCTTCTCGTCCATCTCTTCTTCAATCTCTCTCTCATCGACCTGCCACAACCACCCCTTGGACTGTCCGATCTTTCTCATCTTCACCTGCAAACATGACTATCAAAGCCTGGTTCGACGTCGAGTACACCGACGCAGCTCTCGACCGTGCTCGAGCTGATGCTAAGCGATCCGGTGGTGATGTTCCTCCTCGTAAGCTCGCCCCTTTCCCTTTTTCCTCGTTTTCCAGTTCCCAAGTCACCCCACGCAACCCTGGCAAAACCCTCGCAAGGGTTGTGCCCGCAGTCACAACCGCAGCTGAGCACCAAGCCTGTCGACACTCGCTTCTTCTGCCCTGCCTGCGGGTTGCATTGAGCTTGCTCAGATTGAATCCATCACTGACCTCTTCTGTTTTTTTTGGTGCAGCCAAGCGGGGTCGTATCAATTTCAACCTCTTCGACGATGTAGTCCCAAAGACTGCCGAGAACTTCCGTGCTCTTTGCACTGGCGAGAAGGGCTTCGGCTACAAGGGCAGCAAGTTCCACCGAATCATCCCTGAGTTCATGTTGCAGGGTGGTGACTTCACTCGTGGCAACGTAGGTTTTCCCACGGCGTCAAGAGATGGACAAGAGACACATACTCACTCTCAATTAGGGCACCGGTGGCAAGTCCATCTACGGCGAGAAATTCGCGGATGAGAACTTCAAGCTGCAGCACTCCAAGCCTGGTCTTTTGTCCATGGCCAACGCGGGACCCAACACGTAAGACAATAAAAACAACTCCTCTCCCCTCCCAAAAAAGTCTGCACGAAAAACAACACTGACAATGATGAACTGACAGCAACGGCTCTCAATTCTTCATCACCACCGTCGTTACCTCGTGGTTGGATGGCAAGCATGTCGTCTTTGGTGAGGTCGCGGACCAGAAGAGCATGGACATTGTCGCTGAACTTGAGAACACTGGATCCGGCACTGGCCAAGTCAAGCTGGAGTTCAAGCCCGTCATCGTCGACAGCGGTGCCGAGAAATAGATCACTCTCCCCCCCACCCTCATAGTATGAGAGAAAGCAAGACTGCAAAGTTTCGGCGGGAACAAATGCTTGTGGACAGACAAAGACATGCAAAAGGCCTTTCACACACACACACACCACCACTCATACATGCAAGAATTATTTGAGGGTTGGTAAAAAGCAGATACAAGTTAATAGGAGAAAATGAAAAGTTGAGCCTATTAAATGGCATGAATCTCCATATCAAGTTTTTGTGGGAGGGGGGGTTTTGTTACTCTGAGTGACCGTCCAAAAGTTTCCTCGTTACTCGTTATTCATATCTCATGGTGTCCCGTCTTGTATCGTGTTCTCTCTCTCTCCATTGCTTGCTCCCGTATACAATGCCTCGAAACGTTCGCTGATCTCTCACACATCGATCCATGTCAAAAGTCCTTGATATTAAAAGGCCATCATCACTACCCAGGTTGTTTTCCCCGCCGCCTTCCTCTTCTCCGCGTTCCTCTTCTTCTGTCTCTCATCTGCTACCCAGGTAGACTTTGTCCTCGAAATTTCCGAGGTACTGCTGCTTGTTGTTTATGTACGATACCTACCGTGGTAACCTCCATTCGAGTCCGACGCCGGCCCTCAACAAATTCTTCTTCTCCTTCTTGCCGCGGTTGCACCTCGAGCTGCTCGTACACCCGACTGTCGTAGAACATTCTCTCTACACTCGTTGTCCGGTCATCAGCTCAAGAATCCTCCGGTGTGGCGGGGAATCCTTCTGATCGGAGCATCGTTCAAAGGGTTCAGCAGCGGCAAAAGGGGATCTGATCGGTTCTCGACGTGAAGGTTTTTCAACCCGAGCGGTGATAATGTGATTTCTAGGAGAAGGGGTTAAAGTCGCATCTTGTTGGAGGAAAAGTCGCGGTTAAACGCGGGGTGATGGACTCGAGATTCGACAGCCTCGCATGCCTCGAACACTAGATTCGTACATACCGCCTGATGTAAATGACCTTGGATACGATAAACTCCTCAGGCGTTGCCCTTATACCATGGTATACAAGGCATTCAGGGGATGTTTTCCAGTATGACGGCAAACCTGATGAACAATGAAGATGTTATGGGCGACAATAAAGGCCAACTGAGGAGGTCTCGACTCTTTATTTCGAGGGTGTTGTGCTATTGTCGTACTTTGTCCGTGAAAGTGTAGGCACGATAGCTACCTACCCCAGGTATAGAGAGAGTATCCATGCTGTTACACACCTATTGAGGACAATAATAGTCCACCTGAGAAAAGAAACAAAGTTATCTGCTAAGAAAACAAAGTCAACACGTTGTTGTACATACATACAAGGTAGAATAGTAAGTATCCTATGAGAAGCCAGTTCAACACCACATGTGGTTGGGGTATAAAAAATGCACAGTAATCTTTATATCCGGCAGATGCAGTATTGTAGTTCTTAGAAAGTATCATTGCATTAGATACGGATACCTAAACCACTATAGAATGGATCCGCGCGTTATCTAGCGGGCTTGGAAGTCGTGAGAGATCAACAAGCTCTTGCGAGTCTTTCTCTTTCTAGTCTGAGTATAATGGAGTATATACCCTTGGGGGTTACCTAGATACTCTCGGCACAGAGTATGCTATTTTCCTTGGTACCTACGGAGTACTTCTATACCCACTATACCCAGATGCTGATCCTCTCTTTGCCGTCTTGGCCTGCAACATGGATATCCCGGACGAGGCCGACCACCATATAAGATGGGAATACATCAGCACGTGCAAGGCAAGACCTGTATGCTTGACCTTGATATACCAGTCCACATCAACGTACAACGGGAAGAGGAGATATTTTCAAATCGTTCCAGAATGCACAAGTCTCAAGGAACCGGTATTGCGGTTCCTCCTCCGCCAGCTATAAAATGGCCCAGATATCCCTCACAAGTGTTATCGACCTCAAAGAAAGAATACCAATAGAAAGAGGAAGAGTCCGAAAAAGAAAACAACTCACGCCAGAATGTATTCTCTCCTCATATCACTAGTGACTGTCCCTAGTCTTTTGTCTTTCTCTGCATATGCAGCACGTCAGCCTTACGATGTGAGGAAGATCATCGATGCCTTTCGTCATCCTCATGATGACCTTGTCATCTTGTGCGCACATCGAGGACTTCGGTAAGAAGATCAAAAACAAATCACCTCACCCTTGAAAGCAAGAAAGCAAGCTGATATGGAACGCAGATGGAACGGAACGGCGGAGAACTCTCGTGATGCGTACTTTCGTGCCTCGGAGGCTGGACTCGAATGCATCGAGACCGACATCCATCTTTCGAGCGACGGCTACTTGCCCATGATCCACGATGCCGGCCTGGGTCGAGAGACTGACGTCGGCGAACAGAGTGGCAAGCCCGCGTACAACCCTTTCACGGGTCAAGGATACAACCCAAAGGTCAGCGACGTGCCCTTCAAGGCCTTCATTGAGAAGCTGCACTTGCGTGACGAGGGTGGCCGTGTCAGGGACGAGACCGTCCCTTCGCTGCCGGACATGGTCGAGAGCATCCACGAGAGTGGCATGAACGTGGTGCTGCAACTCGACTTCAAGGACAAGGAAGCCGTCGAACCGGCGTATTGGCAGCTCAAGAATCTGACAAACGCCGCCGGGGTACCTGCCAACGAATGGTGCATTTACAAGCTCCAGGCGACGTGGTATCGAACTCCCGAGGAGTTTGAAGCCCTTCCGTGGGTGCAAGACGCCTTCGCCTCGGGGGTGCAGCTTGCCTTCATCCCCGTCTACAACCCAATCGACGAGGTGCACTTCGACACCATGGCCAGCCTCGACGCCTTTGGGAAGACAAACTACACGATCTCAGCCGAGATTGAGCTGTTCTCGACCGATGGGCCGCTTCAAGCGATTCAAACTCGCGTCGACGACCTCAAGAAATCTCCAGAGGACAGTATGTTCCAGACGTCAGGTATCTTTTATGCTCCCGGTGACCTCGTGATGCCGATATCGGAAAAGTTCTTCGACACCGCAAACTATTCCCTCCCCGAAGACCTTTCGGTCAACGGCTCGGTTTTCGTCTACCAGGACAACCAGGCGCCGAAGCTGCTCGACAATATCGTGGGCAATTCAAGCGTCGACGGACGCGATCACCGTTCCGACTTTGGCTGGATATTGTCGACGGGCTTCGATTGGATCATCACGGACACACCAGATGAGTGGGCTTCCAGGTTGCAGAGTCAGGGTAGGAGGAACATCAAGTACATGATTGTCGATGGGAAGGTGGAGACGGATGTGAAGTTGGCCAGCGGATGGTTCAAGAAGAGACATGCCAGGGACATCACTCCTTGGGAGTGAAAGGTCCTGGTAAGAGTTAAGAGTCAAGACCTAATTCAACCTGGGGTTGCTATGGCCCGATAGAAGTTATTGTCGTGCTCACTTTTTGTGTTCAATGCATGCAAATGCGAGAGAGTCTTGCGAGGAAGAACCAAACATCGATACGACTGTGATATGATTGTACATGGAAACTTTCTTCTGGCAAGCACAATCCAGGCCTTGCCCGTATATTCCATCCAATAAAGCGATGGCGGAGGCAGCCGAGAACGAGAGAACTGTTATGCTGATCGACCTTTGGGGTCTGACTGGGGGAATAGAAGACAGCTTTGATCTAATGCTCGGATGAACGAATCATGTGCACATCGCATTGATCAATTGTACGTACATTGGACAAGGACCCTTATCTTGTCGTTGTTTGGGTAGTTCTTACATCATGAAATGGACACAACACAACGGATACTGGCGTATGAGAGGAGGGGTTACCGTTCGAGAACACACCATGGCTCGTATTGTAGGGAGGGGGATGATTCCACACTCCCGAGTTACGAGTTACGAATGATAAATAAGCCGGCCGTTGCAAGCTTTGGCCCAAGCTTCAAGCCGAGTCGTTGGTCGCTCTTCGAATTGCTTATTTGGCCAGCCACCATCGCGTGTGCGCGCGTATGACGGAGAGAGATAGAGAGATAGAGAGATTGTGTGTGTCTCTGCCGAAGGAGGGGAAAGTACTGTACTAACCACGGGCTCATTACCTCAGGTAGGTGAGAATCATTGGCCCAGGCCAACGAGATATGTTACGAGTAGCGATCTGTCATAAGAGGCGACCTCCGACCCATCGAGCTTGTTTTTTGCTGGAGATTCCTTGACTACAACTCGAGCTCTCAGTGGATGGCTGACCCTGATAATGGATGGATGGACCCAGAGTGGTATTCGCTGCCGACCGGCCCCAGTCAGAATGAGGCAGGCCACGAAAACGCGATCCCTTGTGGTGGGTTTTCTCTGATGGAGGTTTCTTATCTGGGCGCCGAGGGACACCCACTTTGATGGGTGCGTCAAGGGCTCATTGGTTTGGTTTGACGGAAAAGGACTCGTAAAGGTGCAAAGTAATAAAATCGACATTTGTGCGTGTCGGCGCCTCCCACCAGCACCCAGTTATGGTGTTTGCCGATAACCAGGTCATTTGTTCTGTCTCTTGATAATTGAATTAAAAAGGGTTGTTTCGCGCCCACTACATATATGGACAAGGTTTCCCCTTCTCTTGCGGTCTCTCTCTAGGCTTGTTGTCAGAACACTTCATTGACGGTGTTTTCACCTTGGCTTGGGGGAAACACAAATCGCCGAAAAATTATAAAATGGCGACGACCTCTTACGAAAAGTCGGGTTACGACCTGGAATATCAACCCGAGCCTCTGTCGGTGGGAGAAGGAGAGAAGCATCGATCCATTGTCGTTCCGGACGCATCGGGTGCCGTCCATGGTGAATCGTTTGTCACCGGCAATACTCTGTACGCCAGGTTGCAACGCCTGGCTGGACGATTTGGCGTGGAACAACGTGGTATAGAGCGCGTGCCTGAAGATGAGAGGACGGACAAGTCTACGTTGAAGGTTGGCACGATGGTACGTCTATTCGGCATGAGTCTGAGAGAATCATCATCACTGACGGTCGACAACAGTGGTGCGCTGCCAACATGGTGGTTTCGTCGTTCGCGATCGGTGTCCTCGCGATTCCCGTCTTTGATCTCGGCTTCGTCGATGCCTTTTTGACCATTCTCTTTTTCAACATTCTCGGAATCATGCCGGTGTGTTTCTTTTCGACGTTTGGGCCCAAGTTTGGCATGAGACAGATGATTCTGTCGAGGTTTTGGTTTGGCTGTGAGTTGTGATCCTCTTGGTTTCGCGTTCCGTATCGCTGACACTCGATTGGCCTAGACTACGGCGTCAAGGTCATCGCCATCTTCAACTGTCTCGCTTGTTTGGGATGGTCGAGTGTCAATGTCATCGTGGGCTCTCAGCTCCTGCACGCCGTCAACCCCGACGTCCCCGGCTGGGCGGGAATCATCATCATCGCTGCGTGTACTTTCCTCATCACCCTCTTCGGGTACAAGGTCGTGCACATGTACGAGATGATTTCTTGGGTGCCTTGCTTCATCATCTTCCTCATCGTGCTCGGCGAATTCGCGCACCACGGGTCCTTTGAGAACTTGCCCATGGGCAGTGGAGCGGGCGAGACGGCCAGTATCTTGTCCTTCGGAGCGTCAGTATTTGGGTTCGCCACAGGCTGGTCAAGCTATGCAAGTGATTATACCTGTACGTTGCCTTCCGTCCTACGCATCTACACTTGCATTTGGCTTTGCGCACAGACTTTGCTAACCTCCCCTTCTCCTCTTCCTCCGCCAGGCTACCAACCAGTCACGACTTCTCGGACCAGAGTCTTTTTCTACGTCTTCGTCGGCCTCATCTTCCCCTTGATGTTCACCGAGACCCTCGGTTTGGCCATCGCCACCGCGACCGTCAACGACCCGGCATTTGCGACCGCTTACAAAACCAACGCCGTCGGTGGGCTCTTGCATCAAGTCCTCGTTCCCCCATTGGGTGGATTCGGCAAGTTCTGTCTGGTCATCCTCGCCCTCAGCATCGTCGGGAACAACTGCCCCAACATCTACAGTTTGACCTTCAGTCTCCAGATCCTCACCCACTACGCCCAGAAGGTGCCGCGTTTCTTGTGGACGTTCGTCGGCACCGTGGTCTACTGCGCCATCGCCATCCCCGGTTACAGTCACTTTGAAGCCGTCCTGGAAGATTTCATGTTGCTCATCGGGTATTGGCTTGCTGTGTACTCGGCCATTTCACTCCCCGAACACTTCATCTTCAAGAGGGGCATCCGTGGATATAGTCCCGAACATTATGATCAACCGAAATATCTGCCTCCTAGTTTTGCCGCTTTGGGGGCTTTTTGTTTCGGTGTCGTCGGAGCTGGTGAGTTTCCCCCGGTTTTTGTTTCTTTGTCCCTTTTTTTTTCAGACATCCGTCAAAGAATGAAACAATTCAGGAGGCTGACGAACGCTGATAAATAGTCATGGGGATGGCTCAAGTATGGTACATCGGTCCGATAGGCAAATTGATCGGAATCGGATTCGGTGGTGACATTGGATTCGAGTTGGCATTCAGCTTCGCCGCGACGACGTATATCGTGTTTAGGACATTTGAGATTCGATATTTTCATCGTTGAGAGAGATTTTGCGCGAGAAGCATGAAAATTGGATGGGGATATTCTTTTCTTTGGAGCGCCTGTAAATTCTAGCCTACGCGGGTGTCACTGTCGTGAAATGAGATGAAATGAATTGAAAGGATGAAAAGACGGAATCTCTCCCGAGTATCTAGGTGGTGACAGTAATTCCTCGTGGTATCTTAACATGACATCAAGATGTGTGTTTACCGAGTAGATGTATGACTACGACATGTTTCTTGATGAGGACCTTTTCCCCCAAGTCCATTCAATTTGGTAATCGTGTACAGAGAGAGTATGTAACTCAGGTATATACAGCATACTAGTTTGTTTGTTTGCTTGTTGCTACTCGTAGAGGGTAAACCGACTCTTTTTTTGACACGTCACATCGTGTCAAAGCCGGTGAAGCCTTCCCGACCAAAATGTGACTTTAGACTTGTACAGGTCTTCACCATTGTACGTACGTGTGTACATACGCATTCTCGTCATCGAATTTGCCGACTAAAATAGCAGCAGAGGGGAAAAAGGGAAATGGGTGGGAGTGAAGTGGTCATCGCTCCTGTGAGTGTGGTGTTGGTAGGTAGGTCGGTGACCGGGAATTAACATGGACACATAGCTTGCAGTATTACGCTTGACATTCTCTCAACTCTTCACTCCAACAATCTTTGCCCTTATCCCTTTCGAATCAGCCCTAGGTACACCGACGAACAAGTCCCTACTGATTTGTATGTCTCTCTCGACCGTGGTGTCAAAATTTTCAATGTCGAAACGGGAAACGACGTGTGCTAGTGTCAAGTATAGTTCGGCGTATGCGAGGCTACAAAGATTCGGGTTAGTGGGTGAGCGTCGGAAAAGGAGTGGGAGTATAAAGGAGGAATTGGAAGGAAACTCCTGTTGTTGTTACTTACTTGATACCAACACACATACGACTACCCTTTGAAAATGAAACAAAGTATCGATCGAGACGGAATCCTTCCTTTGCAGCACGAATCCATCGGTCTGGATCGTAGATTTCGGGATTCGGAAATATGTTGCTGTCCATGTGGACGAAATAGTTAGATTGGCTTACTGGTGTCTATTTTTTCGTGGGAACGTATCAACGCATTAGCACGACGGGCAACCATTCAAGCATAGATAGGATGGGGAATGTTGGGTGTTGATCATTGTCAAAACTCACTCCAGGTGGTATAACCCAATCTTTGTACCGTAGGACTTCGGTGGGTGATACGCGAGGTAATCTTGTAGTCACACCAAACATGAGACGGATGCCTTCGTTGATGACGGCGGTCTGAAACAAACACGTCAGAATAGGTTCTATACGGATTGAGTATGGATTATAACAAAACGATCTAGGGAGTTGGAAGCAATGTGGGCCGGGGTGGTCATGTCGAAAGCTTACAAAGTATGGCAACTGTTCCAATGTAGTCAACGACACGGAACTTGTAGGCGTAGGCATGACGGTGCGCAATTCCTCCCGAAGTTTCTCGAGTTTCGTCTTGTCCTGATAGAGATAGAAGGTGATGACGGCAAGTGACTTTGCGGTGGTTTCTGAACCGGCACCGACGAGGGTCTGACCCTCGTCCTGTAGACGGTCGGCGCTCTTCTCTTTAGGCGGCAGGTCACTATCCAGCAGCGCCTGAAAGACGGTGCCCGTGGTCTTCTTGCCTTCTTTGTTCTGAGCGATGATGTCGTCGACCTGGGCGCGCACCATCCGCTGCCACGCCATGAGGTGCCCGGCCGGCGGATTCATCATCTGGACCAGCGGGAGCGGAGCCATCTTCAAAATCGGTAGCGCCCAAGGGAATTGTCGGAGGAATGCGCCGTTGGCCGACCCGGCTATCACAGTCTCCTTCCACGAGGCCCTGAAGTCATCTTCCTCCAGGTAGTTGTAGCTGTCACCGAAGCAGTAGTGGGTTATGACATCCATGGTCAAGGCCATGTACGCGGCGTCCAGCCGGATGACCTGGCCCGACTTGCAGGCTTCCTCAAACCGGCGACAGAGCACTTGAACCTTGGTCATGATCAGGCTCTCGGTCTGGCCGATTGATCGTTTGGAAAAGTACGGGTTCAGAGCCGCGCGACGGATGCGGTGCAGATTGTGCGGAGCCGTCGCAAAGGACGAGTCTGGAGCGCCCGCCATGACCACCCATCCCACGTACTTGTCGCGTTTCTTCGACCCCGGTGCATAGAGTTCCTCGTAGTAATGAGAGTCGCGGATGTGGAGCTCCTCTGGCGAGATGCGGATGATGGGGCCATATTTGTCGTGAAGCTCTTGGAGCTTCCAGATGAATTGACCTTTGTGGATGATATCATGGTAGAATTCGTACCAGCCTGTCAACGCCGCGAGCTTCGGTCCGGGGAACTTGGCGAGAGGGTGGAAGTACAGTCGATAGACGGCGCCGACGACAAGGTAGGCGATCCATGTGAAGAGCGCGGTATAGCACATGTGCGCGACAGACATCGCCGGGAAAACCATGGTGTGACACACACTCCGTATACCTACCTAGATCGGTATGAATGGCTCAGTTCTTCGTAGATTTACCTTTGCCCGCCGATCCCGAGCTGTCGCTTGGGGCCGATACCGTTAAAGGTACCTAGTAACTATTCCTGGTGGTTATCAAGGGCGTTTTGAAAGTATGTGCCTAGGGGTGTGACAGTGATGCGAAGAAAGAGGGGGGATCACAAAAAAAGAAAACTGCCACCGTCGAGGTTGTTGGGTTCTGGGTCTGTGAAACGAAACACAGTGGTGTGTGGACCACAAGCATATTCAACCAGTCTAGACGATGTTCTAGGGAGTCCCGAGTAGCTCTACTTTGGGACTTTGGGTCGACTAGTGAGTGGTAGTTTCCATTGAGGAGGAGGAGGAGGAGGTGGTGGTGGTGGTAGTAGCTCCAGCTCCCAATCTGGTGATCTTGGGAGGCGATTGCGCGTAGATAGGAGGTTGAAGCTAGGGAATGCGTACGCTATAACGCCTAGCCTCCTACTTGTCGATTCTCGATCGCTTCGCCGACGAGAACCCGGCACAGAACAAAAAGACAAGTAGCTTCCAAACTTGCATTTGCATTCACCCCTGGCGAGCGACACGTTGTTCCTTGTTTGCAGGAGGGTGGAGTGAGGCGTTGTTGCCGGTGGCCCCTCCGGCGTCGCTAAATGCATGTGTTCCCCCTAAACAATGCCTAAGACAGCCTCCGTCCACTAGGGATTAGGCACCTGTCCCTTCCGCTGCCCGCTAGGAAGCACCCTGTTCCTCCCGCTGCGGTTCTACGCAGTAGACTTGGTAGGCCCCATCGCCCACCAACGCAGACGCCAATGGGGGTGTCAACTACCGAGTCTAGGCGCGAGCAAATTACACATGGTGCCATTTCGTTATTTCTTAGGTGTGCCACCAAACGGCACTTGCTCCATACGGTTTTCCCATCATTTCAGCATTTGTATCTACCCGTACTTTCATTGCTTGATGTTTGTCTTCTCTTACTCTGAACTGTTGAACGAATTGTCGCTCGACAGTGGTTTTGCAATATTGCAGGTATTTTAAGTCAAAACTTGAGTATCGCAACGGTCTGCATGGAGCACCATCAGCATGGACAGCCCATTGAACCCGATGTGAGTGAAAAATACCCACCCCGCCACCCGGTCTTGAGAAGTTCCTTAATTGATGTGCTGATAGTCGCAGTCCGATGAGGGCTATGACACCGCCACCATCGAGTCTGATATGACTTCCCTCAAATCATCCGTTATGAACTACGAGTATGAAAATGGCCGACGATATCATGGCTACCAGGCCGGAAAATATGTAAGTCAGACCACACAGCTGGGCTTCGTAGGGGCAACACACGGCAACAACTACTTTCTAGGCACTCATGTTGACTTCATGGCCAGATGCTGCCCAACGATGACAAAGAGCAAGAACGGCTAGATGTTCTTCACCATGTGTTCCGTTTAACACTAGGTGGTGGCTTGTGCCTAAGCCAACCCGATCTCAAAGATCCGCAAAAGATTTTGGACATTGGGACTGGCACGGGCATCTGGGCCATTGACAGTATGTCTGCTCTCCATTCCCCGTCTATACCAACACTAACAAATATCCTTCCACTAGTGGGTGATGAATATCCTTCTGCAGAGATCATAGGCACAGACCTCTCGCCGATTCAATCAACTTGGGTATGGGAGACGCTTGCTCCACATGAAGACTGCTAACTTCTCTTAGGTGCCGCCCAACGTCCGCTTCGAGATAGATGATGCCACCCAAGAATGGGCCTTTCCACACGACTCATTCGATTTCATTCACGTTCGTGGCCTGGCTGGCAGTATCAAAGACTGGCCAGAGCTCTTGCGTCAGGCATACATGTATGACATTCGCACAACTTTTTTGGATGACTTGTTCACACTGTTTAGGCACTTGAAACCAGGTGGACTTATAGAGGTATCTGAAGGACGGCCC
This sequence comes from Exophiala oligosperma, assembly GCF_000835515.1. Classification (NCBI taxonomy): domain Eukaryota; kingdom Fungi; phylum Ascomycota; class Eurotiomycetes; order Chaetothyriales; family Herpotrichiellaceae; genus Exophiala; species Exophiala oligosperma. The sequence goes on from NW_015622824.1 coordinate 1,419,072, forward strand.
CATATGTGCTGTGATGATGGAACGTATTCCGAAGACAGCGCAACTTACAAATGGGTAGTATGTACATGAGACTGACTCTTCTGGTTGCCGGCCCTGGAGTTCCTGCTGACATCAGCCTCTTTCAGGCCGAATTCTACAGAATCTCCCGAGGTGCCGGCCTCGAGTTCGATGCTTTCCCTCAATATGCCGGATTTTTGAAAGATGCTGGTTTCATTAATGTCAAGACTCATGAGGCGCCGACTCCCGTCGGAACGTGGCCGAAGGACAAGCGGTTGAAAGAGATCGGGATGTTCTTCGAGCATCAGTTTCTGGAAGGGGCCGTTGATGGATACTCCCTGGCATTGTTCACTCGTCTCGGAGGCTGGAGTGAGCTAGAAACACAGGTGTTGCTAGCACAAGTGCGTTCCGAGACGAAAAGTAGGAAGATGCATTTGTATACGCATTGGTAAGTACTTTCTGTTCTGAAAACCTCCACCCAGTCCGCCTGATATACAACACATATTGACACCACTCAGTTCATACGCCACAGCACAAAAACCGCTGACTTCTTGATATTGCTGAGCGATTGATGATGAGGTCAAGAATTACGAAAAGGGCACTGAAAGGAATATTATGGATGGCATAGCGTGGGTTTAAGAGCACATAAGTGATGGTCTATTCGTTATTTGCACATGAAAAGCTGGAAATGGGTGGAAATGAATACAAGTTTTGATTTGAATCACTTGGTTACGCCGGACGTCCTCATAAATCGTTTCTTGCTCCATTATTTACTCTGTATTGCTGATTGTTTGGCGGTAGCTGTGATGATGTGGCAGCGGAGGAGGATTATTGGGCATAAACAGGGGCTGACATGATGCATCTTCTTGGCTGCGTTTCCGTGAATCTCAATCCGCCAACTCCCATCACTTTGTGTAACACACCGTGCTCTCGAACGTGCGGTCTTGTACGTGCAATCGCTATCCTTTCTCAATTCTCACTTTTCCTTTAACTCCGCGATCCTCATCAACATGGATTTCGACAGCCTGAAAAGTCAGGTCAGCAACCTGACGCTGTACGACATCAAAGCTGGTGTACGCAAGGTCCAAAATGGTGCGTCGTCTGTCACAATCAGAGATAGTCTACTAATCATCTGAGGTTAGCTGTTATGAATTTGACCGAGATGGAATCGAAGGTCCGCATTTGGTCGTCATAACCCTCCTCACCACCACCCTGACAGTGACAGGTTCGAGAAGCTACGAACGGAGACCCATGGGGCGCGTCGGCCACGCTCATGCAAGAGATTGCGCAGGGCACACACAACTAGTGAGTTCGTCACTCTGCCTATCTCTAACCTGCTGACCCTTCTAGTCAACAACTGAACGAGATTATGCCCATGATCTACAAGAGATTTACAGACAAGACCGCAGAAGAATGGAGACAGATATACAAAGTATGGCAGTGCGGAGATATGTTTTCAGACAAAAGCTCATTCAGATGGTTATAGGCACTCCAATTGCTGGAATATCTCTGCAAGCATGGCTCAGAGCGAGTCATCGATGATGCCAGATCCCACCTCTCCCTCCTCCGAATGCTGCGGCAATTCCATTACATTGATCAAAATGGCAAGGACCAAGGCGTCAACGTCCGGAATAGATCAGCAGAGCTTGTCAAGATGCTGGGCGATGTAGACATAATTCGGGCAGAAAGAAAGAAAGCTCGTGCAAACAGAAACAAATATGGAGGCGTTGAAGGTGGTGCCGGTTTGGGAGGCGGTTTTTCCAGTGGCAGTCGATATGGCGGCTTCGGAAGTGAATCTGCCAATTTCGGAAACTACCAGGGAGAGGTTTACGGTGATGGTGGTGGCTTCGGTGGACGTGAGACCGACTTCTCAGGCACACAGCGCCGTGCTGATCAGTTCGAAGAGTACGATGAAGCCGATGATGAGGAAATAACCAGACCTACGAGAACCACCACCACTTCACGAACAACACCATCTGCACCGCCAAAGCGAGAACCTCCCAAGCCTAAAGCCCCAGAGCAGGATCTATTCGACTTCGGCGATGAACCCACCGCTCCATCGACCTCTAACGGCAAGGCGCCAGCTGCTTCGAGTGCCCTGGGAGACTTCGGTGCTATGCAAGGCAGTACTGCTAACGATGACGATGATTTTGACGACTTCCAATCGGCGACAAGTCCAGCAGCTACACAGCCAGTGGCCAACCCAATGGCTTCGATTGCGCCTCCCGCAGCTACCACGTCTACGACGACCTCATCCACCAAATTTGCAGCCCCAACACCTTTGGCTCCTGGACAAGCATCAAATTTCAACACAATCCTTTCAACTGCTTCTCCAGCGCCGTCGAACACATCATCTCTAATGTCCCCTTCGACTTCGACATTTTCCCCTCCGCCAGTGCAGAAGCCTGCGCAGCCTATGCAGCCTGCAGGAGGCTACAAGCCTAGCGGACCGAACTATTTCACCTCCGTTCCCATGTCCCAGGCCTCTACTTCGGCAGCCTCAACTCCAATGACTGCGGCTACACCCTCATACACATCCTCAACATCCGCTGCCTCTCTTGGTAAGCCAGTCTCGAAACCGGCAGCCAGCAGCGGTGGTGACGCATTTGGATCACTCTGGTCTTCGGCTAGTAACAAGGCTGGTGTAAAGAGCACCACTGCGACTCAAAAAGGCCCTGATTTGGCAAGCATGGCAAAAGCAAAGAGTCAGGCAGGAATCTGGGGAGCCGCATCAGCTGCCAGCTCCACCCCCAAAGCCGGATCGGCGTCGTCAACGCCGAGTGCTGTACAGGGAAAACCAACCGCACCTTTGGGAAACGGTCTCGATGATCTTCTTGGATAGTTATTCAGACTTGCGATGGAGTTATGAAAACCAGGGGTGACTGGAAAATAACAGACGATACACATATTCTCTTCACAACTAAACCTTCTGCTGCGTGCCTAATGAACCCATTACTTGGAAGCGTGGAAGTCCTACAAGTACATACAGACTTCTTCGCAGCTTATTGCCTCATTTGGGAGGCCAAAATCTGTTCAAGCTTTGATCTCGCTTCTAGCATCCAATGTCATTACTCAGCCAGGACACGAGTTGCCCACGCTCACCAAAGCTGCCCGGGTCGTTTCAATGCTGAGACGAGAGGAGCACTGACGTATTAGAACAGGTGCAGATACTCCGGTCTCGCATTTCCCTGGACCTGCACTCTATCGAACATGTCCTACCCTGTGCACCCGCGTTGTTATCTGCAATATCGTCCTGTAACTAGTTACACTTCTCTTTGACGCGGAACGCTTGTGCTGCCTCTTCCGTCATAGTGCAGATGGGGAGATCGCTGGTTGATCGTTCTTTCGCCATCGCTTCGACTTCTCCAATCATTGGGTGAATGGCGGGGTTGAGACCATCACCACAAGCGCAGTCGACGGACTTCCCTAGTGATCCTCCCATACATTATCGTTATTAAAAGGTGAGAGAGAGAGTGACCTCTGCGTGCTTCTCGAGTTCTTTTGCGCCTATCTTTGCGAGCTTTGTTCATCACTTCCTTCTTCTAATCCTTGACCGTGCTGATGATGGCCGATAGACCGACCCACAAACGATCCAAAAGCTCTCGTGTCATCAACTTGTTGCGCAGCGACAACTTGCCACGAGATAGCGGCTCAGAGCCAGACTCTCCAGTCAACACCACAACTTCCCCCACTGGACCTTTTACACCCAGTGCTCTGGGCCCTCCTACACCGACCGACGGTCCCCGATTAAGTCCCCTCTCTCCGACTACTACTCGCACCTCCCAAAAGAATATGGATACTCTAGAGTCTCCAGCAGGTCCACCTGAGGCTTCGCTCAAAGTCACGTCGGGCCTTGCTTCAACTAATGGAGCATCCATTGAAGACTCAGTGCGAACATTTCGGGTCTTCGAAGTTCTCAGGAACAAAGACAGTGCGGCGGTCTCCAAAGCAATCGCCGAATCTATACCTTCCGCCTCAAATCCCCAGCCTATCCCCGGAACCACGATCCTTCATCTGGCTGTACAGTGTGCCGAGCCGAACGTGGTTGACCAGGTGATAAAAGAAGGGAAAGGCTTAGATTATAACGCTCAGGACAAGGAGGGAAATACTGCTTTACATCTTGCCGCACAACTGGGCAGAGCACCCGTTGTTAGAAGCCTCCTCGAGCTTCCGGACATCAACGACTCCATCGCCAACAGGCAGGGCAAACTCCCCATTGACTTGGCCCGAACTCCCGAGATTTTTCAACAGTTACAATTGACTAGATCAATCTTCCTGGACGACAAAATCAGAGCCATACAGACGGCGCTGTCCCAGGGCGCGTATAAACAGATCGAGGCGATCTTGACAGAACCTCGAGTCGAAGGCACATTGGATGTCAATGCTTTGGAACTGGCCACCGAGCCGATAACAGTGCAGACCGGTGGCACTCTGCTTCACGAAGCGGCCCGCAAAAGAGATCTACAACTAGCTCAGCTCCTGCTATTACATGGCGCTGATCCATTTAGGAGGGATCGAAAGGGCAAATTACCTCAAGATGTAACCAAGGATGACCGTACGAGGGCAATACTGAAAAAGTCTCCTGCCGCTGCCGCCGCTCAGCGAGGGATACAGGAGAAAGCAATTTTGGGAAACCACCCAACACAGTCCAGAACAGGAGCAAACGACGCCAGTAAGGATGCTCGAGAGATGAAAGGATACCTGAAGAAATGGACAAACTACACCAGTGGGTACAAGCTGCGGTGGTTCGTCCTCGAAGAAGGCGTTCTTAGCTATTATAAACACCAAGACGATGCGGGTTCTGCTTGCCGCGGAGCTATCAACATGCGCATCGCCGGATTACACATGGATGCACAAGATAAGACGAGGTTTGAAATCCACGGAAAGTCCTCTGTCAAGTATCACCTAAAGGCCAATCATGTTGTGGAAGCGAAACGGTGGTTTTGGGCTTTGAATAATGCGATTCAATACACCAAAGACGAGGCCAAGGATGAAGAGAAGCGCCGCACTCTTGATGTCGACAGTATTCGACATACGAGAGGCGAATCATCCTCAGACATGCTCTCGGTTACTCCTAGTCGAACGAAGCAGCCTATTGCTGCAAACTTGAGTGCCCCTGGAGGTTCCTCAAAAGTGAGCTTCAGGTCTGATGTTGAGGGTGGCTCAACGTACGATTCCTATGATGCTAGCATCATTGGAGAAGAATTGCAGCGCTTGCCCACAAATGCCCACACTGCAACAATTGATGCAGAAGAAGACGGCGACGGTGATGATGCTAGTAGTCGTGAAGTGCACAACCCCGGCAGCAAGGATGCCTTCAACATCACTGCGCAATCTGCCAAATTGCAGCTTGACCTTCTTGCACGAGTTTCAGATGCGCTTATCAAGCGGAAAGACTCTCAGCCAGATACTACGTTGGCTGATGACAATGTTTCGCAGGCGCTCTCCGCCTACCAAGAGGCTGTCAGCAGCTTGAATAGTTTAGTGGCAGACTTGCTAAAGATTTCCAAAGACAGAGACGCATATTGGCAATATCGACTCGACCGGGATGCCGATGTCCGCAGGATGTGGGAAGAGAGCATGGCCAAGATTGCTTATGAACATGAAGACCTCAAGAAGTCCATCGCAGAGTCGGAGGAGAAGCGCAAGCGCACGAAACGTGCACTGAAGGAAGCTTTGGAAGGTCAATCGCGTCCTGTGAGTCGTCCGAGCTCATTGGTGCAGCAAGAGTCTGCAGACCGTGTTCAATTTGAAGAAGCTATTGAGGATCAAACAGGTCTCAGACCTGAAGCAACAGCTGCAGTCAGAGATCGATCACGGCGCAAGTCCTTTACGAGAGAAGGCAACAGGAGGAAGTCAATCATTGCGCAGTACACCAATATTTCAGATTCCGAGTCCGGTGACGACGAGGAGTTCTTCGATGCTATTGACGCTGGAAGGGTTGAAGTTGTTGAGCCGCCTCTTGCAAGTCCTCCTCCCGTACACGTTGAGCAGGAAGAACTTTTGTCGAAACTTAACGAGCGAGCAATGAAACAAATGCAAATCGAGCCATCATATGCTGGCTACCAAGATGGCATTCGTGAACGACTCAAGATGGACGCTGATGATCGTCCCAAGATCTCCTTATGGGGTATTTTGAAGTCCATGATTGGAAAAGACATGACCAAGATGACCTTGCCTGTCTCCTTCAACGAGCCTACTTCGCTACTGCAACGTGTCGCCGAAGACATGGAATATGCAGACCTTCTGGATATCGCAGCTGATCGGCCTGACTCGACCGAACGCCTAGTCTATGTTGCTGCATTTGCTGCTTCAGAGTATGCAAGTACTATTGGCCGTGTTGCCAAACCCTTCAATCCTCTTCTGGGTGAGACATATGAATATGTCCGACCAGATAAGGGATACAGATTCTTCATCGAGCAAGTCAGTCATCATCCCCCCATTGGTGCCGCTCACGCTGAGTCTGCTCGCTGGGACTACTGGGGTGAATCTGCAGTCAAGTCAAAGTTCTATGGCAAGTCGTTTGATATCAACCCGTTAGGCACCTGGTTCCTGCGTCTACGTCCTTCCGGCGGCGGGCCAGCCGAATTGTACACCTGGAAGAAAGTCACGAGCTCAGTCGTCGGAATCATTACCGGAAATCCTACTGTGGACAACTACGGACCAATGGAGATCAAAAACTGGACCACCGGCGAGGTCTGCTATTTGGATTTTAAAGCACGAGGCTGGAAAGCCAGCTCTGCTTACCAGGTCTTTGGCAAAGTTGTTGGTGTTGATGGGGTGACGAAATGGAGTATCGGTGGCCGGTGGAACGATAAAATCTATGCCCGCGAAACCGAGGGGTATGAAGACGAGTTTGTTGGGCAAGGCCAGCAACACAAGTCTGGCAATCAAGCCCTCCTCGTCTGGGAAGCCCACAAGCGTCCACAAGGCATTCCATTCAACCTTACTCCATTTGTTGTCACGCTGAATGCCGTCCCTGAAAATCTGCGTCCTCATCTCCCACCCACAGATACCCGCCTCCGGCCCGATCAACGCGCAATGGAGGATGGCGAGTATGATCTAGCTGCCACGGAAAAGAACAGAGTGGAAGAAAAGCAGCGTGCAGCTCGTCGACAACGTGAATCTGCTGGTGAAGAGTGGAAACCCAAATGGTTCGAGAAGAAGTCGGATCCGATCACGGGCGAGAGCTATTGGGAACATAATGGATTGTATTGGCAGCGACGAGTGGAGCAGGACTGGAGTGGCTGTGACGATATCTTTTAGGGAAAGACTGATACCACATCCAGTCAAAATGGACAAGGACGACAGTATAGCAAAGAACGAGTCCATCGGAAAACACGAAGGCCGCAGGGAAGGAGCAAGGATGATTAAAAGACGAAGGTGCCCCTACAATTCTCTCGGCTTCATCATCGAATCTTCGCAATGTTTCCTGCCCCTTTGCTCATCCTTCTACAGTTGAAACATTTTTACTTTTATTTCAGTGCCTGTCTGTCGCAAAGGATCAGTTATCGCAAATGCCTTATACTGCGAGCCAACGACACCTGATGTAGTCGTGACAGGCCGAGATGTTTTGTATGACCGACAAGAGAAGCGCCACTAGTTGCATTGCCCCTCTAGAGAGGGTGTTTGTGACTACTCAAGAACAACCCAGGTCAGCTATCACAGCAATGCCAATACAGACAACACTAGTCCTCTTTGTCAACAACATGTCTGACCTCAAGCTTTGGACTGGCCTCATCTACGATCGCCCTGGTCAACCATGCTTCTGAGCCTAATGTAGCCCAGCAGTACCAGTCAGAAATGAGGTAGAGTCTGTCAACGAGAATAGCAGCCCACAGATATTTCCTCGTGAAAGGGTATTCTTTGGCAAAGGCAAGCAAGCCACGGGCATAGTTGTATGTCTTCCAACCCAGAAGGAATAATCTAGTATCGTCAGTACGAACCAGCCTGCGAACCATGCAGACTTACGCCAGTTGCGGAACTGTCCACGCTGTTTTGTATATTGCCCACAGCCTTACCCACAATAAGATAGGGTTCAGCATTCCCTCGACCATCTTCCGAGCCATGAATGGATACGTCCGCCGCATACTTGGGTATCCCGGTTCGTACAGCAAGCAGAGCAAACGGTGCCTCAGTCCACTTCTGTACCATCTCTTCACCTGTCCGACAAAGCGCGAATCACGCATCAGGGTGGTCCCGACTTCCGCCTCTGGTATCAGTTGGATTCCTAATGTCCATGGTCGAGGTTTTGTCTTTGTAACTTCTTTCTGACGGCAAGGCGGGCGCAGTAGATGGTAGAACAAGACCCATCGAGTGAGAAACCCATCATCACCGCTGTTCTGGCGTACACCCATCCAATACTCGTTTGTGAATGCATGCTGAAATTCAGAGTCTCGCACGATCTCGCCACGGAATAACATGGTGACACCAGAAACACAAAAGTTGGTTCCTCCATCTGCCGCGTATGCACTCTGCATGCTGTCATGACGCTTGCCCCTGAGACGCATGGCGGCAACCTCCCATGCAGTGATGACTTTAGAATTCTGTCGACCCTCTGGAAGGTATGAACTACGAGGCAGATTCGTCAGGAGAAAGAGATCCGATCATGGGGTCAATCCTGATACTGAGAAAAACTTACAATACTGCACCACCCGAAAGGCCAACGTCTTCTTTTTGGAATGGAGCCAACAAGTGAACCAAAACATTGTTATGAGGCCAATAGGCGTCATCATCGACAAGGGCGATGATACTGCCTCTGCTAGCATTCACCCCACGCACAATCTGATCCCGTTTGTGTGCCGCCACCACGGTCAAGACCTGAATTTGGATAGCTCCTTGCAAAGATCGTATCCGGTCGTTTTGCAAGAGTTTTTCAATTCTGGAAACCTCTGCCTCGGTCGTGACGATGATAATCTCCCCGACACTGTTGCATAGGACGCCGCAGATGCAGTCAGCAAATGTGTCCTCGTGGTCGACGGTGGGTATCACGACGCTCACATCCGACGGGTGATGTCGTCGTTCTGACGGTTCAGGGATAGGGAATGGTTTGTATTTAGCTCTATTCCGCAACGACTCTCGATGTTCAAGAAGGTCCCAGACACTGTCCCCGTCCGTGGCATGTCAGGTCAGCGGAGGGATGGGTGGGTTTCTGTTTCGCTTACACAAAAGATACGAGTATAGCTGGGGCCACCAGACTCGATTTCAGGCTCATTGGAATGCTGCTGATCATGTTCCCCATTATGATAGCTCTGAAATTTCTGTCCATATTGATTTATTTTGGGTTTTTCTCCCCTTTCACAGCCACAGAGAGATTTATGTATGTATGATTACTCCAGGCAGGAAAAAGCAACTCGAAATTTTCCTCTTCTTATACATGTCTGCAATACGGCGGCGTTTGTCTAAACTTCTGTTTGTTGTGATGTTACATTTGTGGTGCATGCTTTTGGTGTATGATTCACGAAAACCCCTACCCTCTCTGGTACAGTTTGTTTTTACAATGTATGTCGAGCAACGAGTCAACGAGATGACTGGCCACGAAGGGGAAACACTGGCTAGGGGTGACTGGTATTCTGGGACACTTTGAGTTGCAAGAGACAGAGAAAGAGAGGGAAAGTCTTGACTCTTGGTGGACGTGTGATATGTCACCGGGGCTGTGACTACTGCTCAAATGGAAAGTTATCACCACACTTCACCTCACGATGTCAAGAAGGAGCCCCGATGCTTATGGGATTGTGACTTGATGGAATCATTCAGAGTCATGTCTTTTTTTTGCTACGATAACTGTGTTTGTCATCAATTCCAAGGCATTGAACTCCCTTCTAGATAAAAATCCCATGGTTCATAGATCTGATCTTGTGGATTCCAGGCCGACGACGACAGGTGATCCAACTCGGACGATATCCCCAAGAAAGGCGACACGTTGAAGGCGTTCGTGTTAGGTACGAATGCCTGATGATGGTGGCCCAGACCGAGGTTGAGGTTCACCGTCGAATCCGGTTTGTTGTTATTGTTGTTGTTGCTGTGGTTGGCGGCACTTGGTCTCGAAGTAGATGTAGAGGATGAGACCGCCCCCGCCGTCGCATCTTGTGCTCTGACATGGGCCTCTCTCGCTTTACCGAGCAGAGTGGCGTACGTGTCTGCCATTGAAGATTGTTCTCCCATCCTCTGAAGAATTTCGAGTGACTTGTCAAATGCCGCTTGAGCCGAACCAAGTCCACCACCACCACCACCACCTCCTCCTCCTCCTCCTCCTGCACCTCCACCGGCAGAGTGCGACCCTTGTCTCGTATGTTGAATAGCCAACAGTAGACTTGCGGCCGTGAAAAGATCTGTAAACGACCAAAACCATAGTCCTCCAAGTTAGTGACGCGATGCTTTGTAGGAAAACAAAGAAGAGAAACAATGTAGGAAAAGGTAGGAATTTCCTACAATTCATTTCTGCCCACCATGCCCCAGGGAGACCGGTGGCAAAGTTCTCACTCACAGCTCCGACCAACTTGACGGCGGCGGATTGACACAAGTCGACACTGGTAGAACACAAAACATTGTCGAGCGGTGATAAGCACATTTGATCCGTGTCGCTGCCGGAATGGCGGGACGGTCGCCACAAAGAGGCAAATGGTCGATGGATCAAGATTCGTAGATTCAAGAACCTGCGATGGAATTTGTGGAATTGTGAGCCGAGGACCACATGGTCACCACCACTGAAATCATGAAACAACAAAGGATGTCTTCTTACCTGCACAACAAGACGTTTCTGATCCAGTCAAACGAATCATCCTCATCCGCAGCGCGACATTTGAGAAATCCCGGCACATTCTGGTACCAATCGAGTAGCCGTTTATCTAGTCTCACGGCTTCCCCAAACGTCAGGGCAGGACTTTCGTTTCCACAAGCACCATTGTTGGCCGTATTCGTGGTCGTGTTCGTGGTATGACAGGAAGAATTTTGGGGATACAATGTGCGCTGGACATCCTTCATGATGGCACAGAATTTGGCCACCTGGACAAAAAAGGCCGTTCTCGATCTGGCGCGAGGAGGGTGCGCCGCGTAGCCGTGGGCGGTGATGTATTCGTCGTCGAGATCCGTTGGAGCGGTCACGTTCAAGTCGTCCGGAATGGCCGTCGGCCGTCCCAAGTTGAGTGCGAGGTGACTAGAAACAAAAAGAAGTGAGCGAGACGACAATACCAAAAGCAAAATCAAGATTGACTCCATAGGGAGGGTGTGCTGTATTTTGAACACATACGAGTCGAGAACGATACAGACGTGCCAACAACGTCTCCTAACTTCCAACACTATGGCGTTGTATTGCCCAGGGGGCGGGTTGACGTGAGCCCCAATCATCATCGCGATGCGGATGGCCAACCCGATGGCATTCCAATTCTCGTTGGTCCGGTTGGTGAATTGATAGTAGAGTCCCTCTAGCAGGAGAAGTTGCAAGGTTTGCAGCTTGGGTTTGGCCAGGTTCTGAACGGACGACCTGCCCCGTGCGTGCGCAAAGTACTCATCGCTGGCTGTCGTCTCGTCGCCAAAGACTTGGCCGAAACGAATGCCGAGGGCAAAGACCAAATGGAGCAGGGCGAGCCATTCCTCGTCCGGCCGTACCGTCGCGTCCCACGTCTTCTCGTACTGAACCTGAAAGGTCGGCCTGTGTAAGAAAGGGTAGAGCACGTGGACGTGGCGAAAATACGACGCGACCAGCTCGTCGGCCAGAGGTCTGGACGGTCGGAGACCATGATGAAGGTTCGACGTGTTTGACCTGTCCGTGTTGCCGCCGTCGAGAGTGGGATGCAGCCTGTTGGTCGTCGTCATGGACGGTGACGTCGTCGTCTGTCCGGTTTCGATCGAATGTTGCATGGCCTGGATGTACGACAGGGTAGACGAACCTCCGTAAAAGTCGGACGGTTCATCTTGTCTTTCAAACGACGTGTCAGGCTCTGACGGAGGAGCCTCTGGGAACGATGATGTCGCCGTACCGCCACCGTTGGCGGACGTGGACTGATTCAAGAGCTGCGGCCCAGTATTGTTCAAAGAGCGATTCGAGCTTGCTGACTGCTGACCCATGCTGGATATCCCCGTCCATGCAGAAGAATTCATGGTACGGGATTGGGAATCCCTTTGTCGGCGACCGTCGAATTCACTTGACCCAAGCTCGGAAAAACGTGATACGGGATCGTTGTTGGTCTGTTCAGCAGCAGGCTGACCAAAAGTATCTGGCTCTTGACCGTACCTGTAAGTTGCCATCGAGGGAGGGTTGTTGCACTGGTTGGTGTTGTCGACTGGACCTCCCAAGTGTGTGTCAGCCTCATTCGCGGCTTCGGCTCGACGTCGAAGTTTCGAAATGTAGCTGTGCACAGTTTTCAAGGTTTAGTATATGTACATGTACACAGGGTCAAAGTATGGTGATGAATCCTACTCCCTTGAAACTTTTACCATCTGACTCGCATCTTGATAGACACAGTCGTGGAAGCCACGCACGCACGGAGAGCACGTCGGTCTCACACCATCGCATCGAGTCTTGCGTGAGCGACACGGAAGGCAGGCCAAACCTACCCGTCTCCGCTTGTGACGAGTATCTCGATTGGTCTCTTGACCTGTTTGCGATTCTGATTGTTGCATGGAGAGCATTGTTCCACGCAAAGTGAAAGGGGGAGTTTGCTGATTGCTGGAAGCACCCCGATAAGCCACTTCACATGGACGAAGACGATGATGGCTCTATGCAGTAGCGAATACGATTTGATAATTGATCTGCGTCAAAACACGTAGACTCAGACTGGAGGTAAGGTTCACGCTGGCCGGTCCCGACAATCAGGAAGCGAGGAAGAACGATTCATCGACATCGAGATTGACATGCTGCTGGGATGAAAGCGTTCAAACCCCAGGTATGAGGTATGAGGTATGAGGTATGGGGGACCCCGGGGTAAAGCTCGCAAGGTCTGAGCCTCCCCACAAGGAGTCCCTGATAGGAAGAACAGCATTAGAAATAACGCGTGGACTCCCTCCCTGAGCGAAAGACCCTTTAATGGGGCGCCCGCTACCCAGAGACAGAGGCTGGGCATTTGGGTAATGGTTCTGTAGCCATGGTGGTAACACTAGAAATCATCGTCAACACTACTCCGTACTGTGCATCCCGGTTATCATCAAACAAAAGCAGGGACAAAATCACAAAGTCTAGGGGAGACGGTGAATTATTGCTAATAGTCGCTGGAACACCTTCGCTCGACCACGAGCACTTTGAAAGGCCATGCGATCCTAGGCCAACTCTGTCCTCGGAACAAGGTCGCAACTATCGGAATTTTGGCGGCGCCATATGCTCAAGGACCCGTTGGCTCTAACCTCGTCTGCGGCAAGCGATCGCCACTGGTTTCTACCCAAATCCCGGCTCAAAGGGGAGAGCTCTTGCCGAATTGCCGAGTTGTACTCCGTACTTTGTAAGAACTCATTATTTGATGAGTGGCGAAGGCGACGCTTGCTGTAGAGAAAGGCCCAGGCCCGGATGACTGGCAGCTGTAGGATGTGTTTACTCTCTGCATTCACAAGTCCCACCTTGGCCAGGATCGAAGTAGTTGAGAAGACCATCGACCAACAACTAACTCTAGGCGAGCTGATTTTGATGACACGAAGAAGCATGCTGTCATGAATCGAAGAAGTAAATAAATTGCACTGTACTTTGTGGGTAGCCAAACTATACAGGATAAAGAAACAAGGCTCAACTCAAGGACGACTCTGTCATAACCATAGGTGAGTACTCGTACTGGTATGGGGCAATATCTTGCAGACAATCTACCGTTCCACTCTCTCATGGCGTTGTTACCACCTAACACCTGCTCGCAAAACCAGGAAGGCGCTGAGACACCCCCATTAGAGCTTGCCATTTGGTCTCTCCACAACATGATTCGAGGTAAGTTGGCTGTGGGCGCTTTGAAGAAGAGCTAGAGTATTGATTGTCAGATCATGCCCCTTGTCAAGATCAGAGACTTACCCTCAATGTTGTCAAGGAAATGCTGTTCGGGATCATGATCCCATAAGAACGTTTGGGTGGCCGCATCTCCCAGCAGGTCGGGATTGTCACCACCTTGTGACACGGAACCGAATTTCTGGTCCCTGGCTTGCTGTTCAGGACCGTCGTGAAGATGGAGTGCCTTTCCCGTCACTCCACTCTGCAGCATAATGAACTCTGACCTGGATTTCCGGGCCAATTCATAAGCCTTGAGGAGTGCGGGAAGATCGTTGGGTTTCTTGACGCGATCAATGGCGAGGTGGAGGACTGCAACGTCTTCGACAGCTTGGGCGGCACCTTGTGCATTGTAGGGCAACATCGGATGGCAAGCGTCGCCAAGCAGGACCAGCTTACCCAGTATCCATGTCGGCAAGGGGTCGTGTTGGCACAAGCGCCACTCCAAGACGTTGTCCTCGGGGATCAAGTCGAGCAACTTTTGTAATCGACCCGTGTCCCAGTCTGCAAAGTTCTCGAGCACCCTTTGTTTCGAAGCTTTCGCAGTCCACGACTCTTCCGAAATGTCGGTGTCGGGATGGCACAAGACCTACAGTAGATGTGGAGTTAGTTAATCTTTCACCAGTTCGGAACGAGGAGGGAATGTGTGTTTACCATATTGTAGAGTTGGCCATGGCGGATTGGATAGGCTTGGACATGTCTACCGCCTCCCATCCACCGTGTGGCGACTCTCTCTGTGACAAATTCACGCAGTTCGGGATCGTTGATCTCGTCAAGTGGTATGCATGCCCTGTAAGCAGCGTCTCCGGTCGGAGTAGCCTTATCTACCATTCCAAGGTAGTCGTATATAAGCCTTCGACATGTAGATTTCATCCCTGATGCTAGGTTAGACCCACTTTGCCTGACGGTGTCTTTCCTTCTCTCTCCTACTTACCGTCGGCCCCGACTATCAAATCTGCTCGTAGAGTTATCCCGTCGCTCAGTGTCACAGACGGGGCGAAAAAGTCGACGGCCGTGACCATACTGTTGACTCGAAGTTCCGACACGGTGGCGGCGTCCTCCAGGAGAACCTTGTGGATGTCCGCTCGGTGTGCCACGTACTGAGGCGCCCCGTGAAGCTCTTCAACCCGAGGCATGAGAGGTGCAGCGCCGAGAAACTCCCCTTTCTCCCATCGCCTCAAGCTGATCTGGGACAGCACGTCAATGTGCTTGCGTATCTCCGCGTCATGACCCCAGCGACTCAAGAGTCGTGTCAGATTGGGCGAACATGTCAGGCCGGCACCGACCTCAGAGATAGCAGGCGCCGCTTCCAGTACGGTGACTTTGTGTCCAGAGCGGCCCAACAGGCCCGCCAAAGCCAGCCCTGCGATGCCCGCGCCAACAATGATGATCTCCATGGTGAATAGGTTTCGATTTCAACTGATTTGTTGGAGGAGGGGGGATCTTGGATACTCAAAGAATTTCAAATCGATCTTGATTCATTGAAAAAAAAGCATGAAACTTGGCTACAAATAAAGTACTCTTGGAATTGAAGTTTGTAAAAGGCGGAAGGAATTTGAACGTTCAACATCCTGTACATCCGCTCCGATCCAATAGCCAATAGATGTTCTAGAGCAAAGCCTGTTAGGTTGAAGAACGGCACATGCAACCAAATCTAGCTTGAATCTCCGTTTCACCTTTGGGATCGTTCTGTCTGGCCCAGCCGAGACCGGATGATGATGATGACTACTGGAACGGCAAAAGCATTGGATGCTTCCCCAGCTGTCTTACCGGAACACGTCCGGCATTCTTTCCCGAGCATTATCGCGGTGCTTCTATCCACATCCCAACCGGAGGCCGTTTGAGAACCTCATGCTTGCATCTTTTCGGCTCCTCTGCCATCTGTCGCGCTCTTCGTCCCAGTCCCGGAGGTAGCACATGGTGTAGGAGTCACACCTAGGGCCTCGATCCCGTCTCGGTATTTCCCCCAACGGAGAAAAGCTGAAGTAGATGAGAGTGCGGCTCAACGGTCTAGACGACGGAACAAAGCAACCATTGGCATTATGAGTGGTTGGGCATAGTTGAGTGACCATGACTGAGAGAGTATATTTCCGTGAGCACTGTTGGGTGAACAATCTGGGACAACCATAGTTTGAATTTAGCACCCTGATAGTCGAGGATTCGTGCTGCGATCTATCCAATATCTATACAGATTTTCGTTTTCTACTGCTTCGAAAACATGGGCAGGATTTTCTGGGCGTTTTCAGAATTTATCATGTCTCGAATCTTGTCCGAGACTGGATACCCTTCCCATCCGTCATTCATTCGAAGAATGCCTGGTCTACGGGCATAAGGATAGTCGCTCCCGTACAGAATATGATCTTGGGGGATAAAACCTAGCAATGTATTTAGGGTGTTTTCGTGACCGGCCATGGCTAAGTCGTAATAGAAGCTCTTCATGTCGTCCCAAATCTCCTGTGCCGGCTTGTGCAGCGGCGACGCCGGGAAGATTTCCATGAAGCTAGCCCGTGCAGCGAGGTAAGGGAGTGTGCCTCCTGCGTGAGACAAGATGACCTTACAGTTCGGAAAATCGCGCTTTGTATTTGTAAAGATGAGGTCGAGGGCAGTGCGGGTTGTTTCGTGGGGAAACTCGGAAATGCTGGTCACGAGCGTGGCGGGAAACGGTGTTGTGTCTTTGGGCGCACATGGATGAATAAAGACAACCGCCTTGAGTTCGTCGAGGACCTTCCATAGCGGACGGAACGACTCGTGGCCCAAGTATCGATTTTCGTCGTTGCCGTAGCGGGTGAAGAGCGTGATGCCTTCGGCCTTCAGCACGGTCAAAGCATACTTGGCCTCTTCGATGGCTCCGTCAATGTCTGTTGGCGGAGGAATAGTCGCAAAGAAACCTATCTTTCCAGGCCGACTATCTCGTAGCTCGGCAGTCCACTCATTGACACGGCGTGCCATGTCTCGTGCCTTTGGTGGCTCGAAGAAGCCAACACCAGGAGTGGTCAAGGACAAGACGGTTGTAGTGGTGCCGACATCACCCATAAACGCCTCGGTCAATTCGAGGCTCCACGGCAAAGGCTTGGGAAGCACATTGGCCTTTTGGACCTCTTTGGTATATGTCAGGAGGTGTGACGATCCAATGGAAACTTAAAAGTCTGCAACGTACCTTCAAGCCAGAAAGGTGGCACTGGATGATGATGTACGTCGACCTTGGCCCTTGAGCTCGTCGAGTATTTTGGCTTATAATCCATGAAGATTGATAATCAGGAGTCAATTAGTTGAAGATAGGCACGAGTCTTTCTGCAGTACGTCTGGAAAGAATTGGGATATCAGAAACCAACGTAAAGAGCCGAGGCCACCACTGTGTAAATATGCTAAGAATTTTCAACGCCTGTTTAGATGAGGTGTTGCTGATTGTTGAGCCCCTCGCGCCGGCACCGGGATGTGCGCGGCTGGTCCAACCGGGGCCAACCTATGTCTCCATCATGAAAGAAAAACAAGGTCCGGAACAAACCTGGAGAATAAGAAATACCTTCCAATCCCGCATTTTCGGGATCCCTTGCCGGGGCACCCGCACGAGGGTCGTTTGCTCTAGCTGTATCTCCCCGGACCAACCCCAACCTGTTATCTCCCCCCGCCACCGCTCCAGGTTCGGGTTCGACGTAGAAGTAAGACGGGATGTTATCTATTCCAGCAAAATCCATGAAGCCCTGATACATCTCCTGACTATATATATTACCCACTCCGAGTCACACCACCTTTTGAAGTTTCCACCCCGAAAACCCAACAGCAGAGAAAAAAATGGCAACTGAAAAGGACATGGACGTGGCTCACGTCGAAGCAGAAGCCGCATTGCAATAGTCAATCACGGCAGATGAACACCCAGGGAAGAATGGAGTGCATCATTTGTATCTCGACGTTACGCTTGACCCAGAGCTCGAGAGACAACTCACGTATGTGGCCCATGCCGTCTATGTCTTTGACTCTATCCATCGTCCTCTTCATACTAACTAATCCAATTTTTCTAGACGCAAGATAGATTTTCGTCTTCTCCCAATCCTCACGGTCATATACATGTGGTCTCTCATTGACCGTACCAATATCGGAGTCGCCAGGATTTCTGGAATCGATGAAAAGCTTGGTCTCAATATCTCGAACCGTGCTTCTGTCGCCAGTAAGTATTCTTGCTGGGCTCCCCCTCGGCTCGACGATCCCGCAACAGAAATTACAGAATATACACTGACGTTGGATGATAATCAAGCCCTGATTGTGTACTTGGGATACGCCATCGTTGAGCTCCCTAGCAACATCGCCCTGCGGAAATTTGGCGCCGCCAATTGGATCTCCTTCCTCTGCCTGGGATGGGGGTTCTTGACCTTTGGGATCGGATTCAGCAAGAGTTATTCCGATCTAGTCATCATGCGAGCATTCTTGGGAGCATTTGAAGGCGTGAGTATATTCTCATTCTCTCGAAAAAGATTATCAAAGACTGACACAGGGCCCACAGGGATTGGTTCCAGGTTTGCTGTACCTGCTTGCCTCGTGGTATAGACCTTATGAAGTCCAGAAAAGGTACGTGTATAGAAAACCGGGCCTTTTCCATATCATCAAGACACGAAATGCTGACCTCAGATATAGGCTTGCTGCATTCTTTCTCACCGGCAGCTTTCTAGCCTCCTTTGCCAGTATTCTGGCATATGGTTTGATTCAAGTAGCAGACGATCCGGCCAATGGAGGTTGGAAGTGGATCTACATCATTGAAGGTTGTCTCACCATTGGAGTTGCCATCGTATCACGATTCATACTTCTCGACTTTCCCGACTCCAAGCGGAACAAATTTCTCTCTCCCGAGCTACAGGCTTGCCTCAGAAACCGCCTGTTGCGTGAACGAGGAGAGGCTGAAAGCCCCAAGGTGACTTGGTCCGTTATCAAGGATACCTTGATGAGCTGGCCGGTCTGGTCGGGGTAAGTTGACTGTCTCATTTACGATCCCCGATGTTTGGAGTCTCCTCTGACGATGCACAACAGGGCGTACCTCTTCTTCGCCGGCTCTGCATCCAGCTATGGTTTCTTGATCTTCCTACCTCTCATTCTTCGTAACGGCCTCGGATACTCCCTGGCAGCGTCGTTCTGCCTGACAACGCCACCCGCTGCGTTGTCCATCATCACGGGCTACACCACCGCTTGGCTTTCGGACAAATATCACATACGAGGACCGTTTGTGATTTTCCACTCCCTGCTCTCCGTGGTCGGGCTCGCGATGATGGCTTTCTTAAACAGTCCCACCCCTCGCTACGTCGGTTCCTTCTTGGGCTACAGTGGCACCTACGGGGTCATCATCACCGGACAGGCTTGGGGCCAGAACAATATCCGCAGCGACGCGAAACGAGCAGTCGGCACCGTCATCCAGGTTGTTTGTGCGGCCATTGGAGGAATATATTCTGCCCTGGTCTTTAGACAACAGGTATGCTTTTTGTAACCCCTGAATGGAAATTCGGCATATCACATTGATACTAATATGTATTGATTAGGACGCACCGAATTACATTCCAGGAATGATCGCCACGTTGCTGGCTATCGGTCTGGCGGCCGTTGTCGCCCCCGTCAGCATGTTCTTCTTCCGACGGGAGAACAGGCTTGCCGATGCTGGCTTGAAGGTCCTTGAAGGTGCCGAGGGCTTTAGGTATACCTTGTAGAAGACCACGCTGTCACGATGTGGTAGAAGCAGAAGTAGATGACATGGATGGACTAGATAAAACAGCTAGGATAAATCGTATGTGGCTCCAAACTATTGGGGTTAGAAAGGAGCCGCCAACCGGTGTATGGGAAGCGGATCGAATAGTGACTGTAGCCCAAAAAGTCTGGCGAAAGCACACTTGGGTTTTAAAAGTCTTATTTTGGTACAGGGACTCATTTCATTCACTCTCATCCCTTTGTCCATATTTCTGGCTTATCTGGTAGCATTCTTCCTTCTCCTCGAAGGTTTTGTGACTTCTCTCCGCGTTTTATAGATTGGAATCCACAAACACTTGTGATTGGCCACAGTCCATTTGTAACGCTTTGAGACGTGAATTTGATGTACACAGCAGGGTACTGTTACCCTCTGCAAGTATAGTATCACTATGAGTGAGGATGAGATGGTGATTTCGACTATGATCGTCATGGTGAAAGCTATGTAAGTCTATTTAAATATCTACTCGAAATGATGTTTCAATTGGATTTTCCCATTCTCATGACAGGTGTTTCAGTTGTATCACCAACTTGGAACCGGCCGGGCCAGCACTGAAGGTGTCGAACACTCGCATTCCTTCTTCAGTCACGCTTGGATCAAGCGTCACTTCAAATCTCCGGAAAAACGCGCTCGTGAGCTTCCATAGTTCCATTTGAGCAAGACTGCAAATGATATCAGTAAAATTCCTTTTTATATTGATATTCTTCCAGACACATACTTGATTCCGATACAACGTCTGGGGCCGACACTAAACGGCACAAAGGCATTGTTCCGACGTTTGGTTGCAAGAGGATCCTCGTCCAACCAGCGTTCGGGAATGAAACGCATTGGCTCAGGGAAAGCTTCAGGGTCTCGATGGATTGTACAGTTCTGAGTTCCTACCGAAGTCTGTAACTTTTTGTCAGGACACTGTTCGTGGAGTTTCTTCAAGACAAACAAAAGAAAGAAATACTGACCCCCTTGGGTACATGAACGCCCTGTACAACCACGTCTCTCTTGGCCGTCCTTGGCAGAGTCGCAACCACGGTCGGATATCGTCGAAGTGTCTCGTTGATGACGGCGGTGAGGTATGGAAGTTTGCTAACCATCTAGATTCGAGTCAGCATGTCTCTTCTTCTCAAAAATCATAAGATTCCAAAGTACTCACAGTGTAGTCCGGTATTATCGACGGGTCAGGCATCGCCTCTTGAAGTTCTTTCCTCAATTTCTTCTGAACCTCTTGATCTCGCGCGACAGCATAGCAAATGTACACAAAAGTGTTGGCAGTGGTACCGCTTCCCGCAAACCTTGAATAGGTTTTGTCAGTTTTGAACGGCGATCGGGAAACGAGGCAGGAAAACTTGTCTCCTTACATTCCGCCCATACTTTCCTCAGCCAACTCCGAATCTGTAAGCGGCCTTCCCAGATGCGCATCCGTGTCACGTAGAGCATGGCCCAGGTAAGGTGTCTTTGTGCCCCTGGCACGGCAGTCTCTGATGAGTCCGACCGCGTACGCCTTCCATTCCTTGATCAATCGAAACCTGTTGCCCAGAGGTCCCGGAAGCCAGATTGCCCATTTGCCGATGGACGGGAAGACCTCCCGCTAATAGTTTCGATCAGTACTCGGTGGTCTTGACGGCACAGAAGAAGCAAGGGGGGGCTTTACATAGGTGAAAAGTGGTCTCCAGGCTCGAATGTATTTCATAACCTCGTGAGCCTGGCCGGTTGCAACCTGTCGCGGATCGTGATCGAACAACAGATGATCTGATGTCAGTGTCAGTAGGTATCGTTGACGTTCAGGGGTCGGCGAGAACTGACAAACTGTGTCGAATCCTAACCAATGACACCAAGGATAAATATCAATGGCCGAACCGTCTTTTGTCCTGGAGGACCACTGATTCAGCACCGTTTCGATCTTTTCGGTTAATTGAGGCTCGAATTCTAGCAACGACGCCTGAGCGAAGCCGCGGCTGAGAAGTTTTCGTCGTTGCCTGTGCGCTTCGGGGTCCCTGTAGTCGCTCCAGTCAATACAATGACAAGTCTCATGCGAACTAAGCTCCTCTTACATCATGATGAACATGCGGATTTCGCTAAGCATGATCTTTGCGCTCTGTGTAATTCGCTTAGCACACGTATTCTAACCGGAGAATTTGGGCAATGGTTCATACGTAGAAGTTCTCCTCCTTTCCAAAATTCGCAGAAGTATATATTTCATGTACTGCATCTGGGTTGGCAAACGAGAGTTCATTCGGTGATACTCGAACGACGGGTCCTATGATTGAATATCAGTCGAGGTGCCCAGAGAACACTAATGGCCATGGGATGTGGTGGCGTAAAGTACCATATCGTTTATGAGCAGCATCGATACGTTCTGATTTGGTGCCACTGTAGTTCCCAATTCGTGACCATAGAGGAGAGATGCGAGCTAATCGAGGACCCGGCACCTTTCGGAGAGGGTGAAACCAAAGGTTGTACGCGACTCTGAGGAGTACGTAGACGAATGTAGTGACCAGCATGATACGCCACAAAGTACCGGTAAGGCCATAGCGCTCGAAACTTGCCTTCGCAGCGTTCTCGAAGTCGATTCTGGAAGAGAACATATCGCCAGCCCTGAGGGTTCTTTGTTGAAACGAGCTCATCGCGTGCAAAAGTTTCGATGTGCCCTTTCAACGAATGGTTTGCTAGGGTAGAAAGGAACTCCCGACTGCTTTTGTATGAACGAAGGCTTTCAGAAAAGGCTCAATTGATTAAGTAATATAACGAGTGACCGATCAAGACGGTACCTTGTTAGCATTGCTCATTCCGTTCACTCACAGAGGCGTCGCGACATCCTGCTCCACTTGGCATCCACTCGTCTGAGTCCGGCGGCCAGTTCACCCGGCAAGATGCCGAAGGTCTATCTCTAGTGGTCGAACCATCAGGTCTCCACTTACTGAACTAACCTCATCTTCGGGCCCTGGAATTGTTCGTCCCCTCCAGGATTGCTTTGACCGAGACTACTGGACTTGGAAAACCCGCTTGCACTTCACCCTGTTTAGCAACATACTGGTACCGCTTCATTCACTCCCCAGGGATACGCGAGCCGGGGTGTCGATTGCCTCGACGTAATGGGTCATCGAGGCGAAGCACTGTTGCCCCGACACCTGAACCGACTGGGAATTTGAGAGAATTTGACCTCGCTTTACCATATGTCAAGGTACGGAAACTTACAGGGGGAAGTTCGGCACTCATAGCCTGCTTCCACAGATCTTCTGCTCCAATTCCCTTCCTACCACCTTAGGAATCCCCCTGCCGACTCGTGGCTATAGCTATGTACTATGCCCTCCCTTTCCCGAGCCTCCCATCGACAGCAAAGTCTCAAGGGTCGATTAATCCGATCGTAGAATCGCGGCATGCTCCCCGGACCCCAGGTTCGTCGATCTGCGTCTCGGAAACACCCCTTCCCCCAGATGCCAGTTTCACCTTCCCAAGCCACACGCACCATGAGCTACGACAGTTTTAATCTCGGACAAATCGGCCGTGAGTACGCTCATGTTGCGCTACTCAGGAGCCAGGCTTGGAGGCAGACTTTTGAAACCCAGGTGTCCGCGGGCGACTTTCTTCTTGGTCCTCTTACCTCATACACGCCGAGGACAAAATTGATGAACAAAGCACCAAACTACTGTCGCAAGGGGTATATCCCGATCTCGACGATCCTGTTTTTCGATACTGGACTCCACGAACAACGTCTAGCCTATCCTTGGCCGTGGATCCGGCAAGACAGAAATAGAAGCACGAGCTTCCGAGAAAAACGAAGGGTCGAGGCATACTATTCCATCGTACGGCCTTCAGTGCCGACAAACCCCGGTCGGAACGCGGTTCGGACGGCGTGGGAAATTTCAAGAGATGCGACTTGACAATTTGACGTCTGCGACTGTGATACCATCTATGTACCGTACGTTTGTCTAAGATATATCGTGAGTGGATCTCAATGAGTTTCAGTAACCTCCTCTACCTGACGCGATGTCGCTTGCTCTTCGATTTCTTGGGCCTGAGCCTTACTCTGGGTATGGTGGTCTCTGATTGTGTGCGTCGTCGGATCGACATCGAGTTCGTACTGATAGACGGCCACTTCATCTTCGTCACCAAAGATAGCGGCAATTTCTTCTAATGGGATGTTCCTCGTGTCGGGCCAGTATATGAGGATGAGGATGCCTCCGAGGATTCCACCGATGATGAAAACAAGGAAGTACTTCCATCCAATGTTCCTAATTAGGTTCGCCGAGTCAGTCAAGGGATGGACAGAATGGGTACGTGCACTACTGCAACTTACGCCAGTCCTGTCGGGGCCGATTGAAGCCAGACAATGTTCATCAGTGCAATCATTGCTGAGCCCAGAGAGACCCCTTTGGCTCGTAGATGGGTGGGGAAGATCTCGCCCAGGTAGGTGAACTGGGTGCCATCGAGGCCCACGACGTAGAAGGGTTGGTACAGATAAAAGAATGCGACCGTCGCCTTCAGCGCGGCAGTGTTGGTGGACGGTACGAAATTGGCAATGAGGGCGGAGATGAAGATCAACATGACCGAGCAGCCAATGATGCCACCGCCGATGAGAATGTTTCTCGGTAGTAGATCGATCAATCCCGGCGCGATGAGGAAAAGGCAGAACCCCACCGTCAACCAAATTACGGGGAAGAGCAGCTGTTTTTCCGGTCCATATCCCAGGAGCTTGTAGATGACTGGGCCATAATCTGGTTTATGGTCAGTAACATGTCAAAGACACAACCGCGAGGGGGGAGGGGAGGGAGGTGGGTGGGGGTTGAGTTACTGTTGATGACCAACACTCCTGCAAACTGAACAATCCCCGTGGTACCAATTGCGTACCACGCTCGCTTTCTGTACGAGGGTTTGCGAAAGAGTTGGACCCAAGTGCAGTTCAGTTCTCGATCGATGGCCACTTGTTTCTGGATCTGGTACAGTTCTGTGTGGGCTCGGTCATGTCCTGTGCCGGAACGAGAATGCACCTTCTCCAACACAGCTTTGGCCTCATCGTCACGATTCTGCATGACCAGCCATCTAGGGAGTCCTTTGTCAGTTCGAGAACCGGTTTGGGAGGAAATGGAGATATCCAGAGAGGTTGGAATACCTTGGGCTTTCTGGGCAGAAGGGCAGGCCGCAAAGCAAGATTATCGGTGCTATGCATTGAACCGCGACGGGAAGACGCCAATTGTTGCCGTTGTTCTCCCAGAAAAAGGTCCCGAAGCCGATCCAGCCGGATGACATGTAGCCGATCTGGAAGCAGATGCCATGGATCTCGACGAGGCTACCACGCAAATTGACAGCGACCAGTTCACTCATCATAAGCTGCATACAGTCAGACAGAGGCCAGTACTTAGTAAACAACGGTCAAAGCGCACCGGAGCTGCTGCGACCGACATCCACGATCCTGCACCGCTGAAAAATCGAAAGACTATAAAGAGGGCTACATTGTTGCTGCCCGCCATGATGGCGCCCGAGACAAGGACCAGAATTGCAGGCTGCCGGAAGACAGGTGAGCATAGAGTATCTTATTGTCCTGCTCCTCGGAGAGCTTACCACTGCAAGGGCCCAACGCCGTCCCCACTTGTCTGCTATCCAAGGCAGAATCAGGGTCCCAATGAGCCCTCCTGTCTGGAAGATGCCATTCATGGTGGATATAAGGTCTGTGCCATTGGATCGCGTTTCCAGCTCAAAGTATTCCACTGACAGAGGAGAGTGTTAATAGGAGGGCGAAAGAGATTGCCATGGGTATTCCGTACAGAATGATGGTTGGCCTGGATCAACGAGTCGTCAGCGGCATAATCCCAACCACAGCCAAATAAATGTTTTCGCGGTTCCACTCACCAAGCAGCGTTCCTATCACAGCCGCAGGATATCCAAAATTGAATGAGCACAATCCGATATAAGCAAGCACACCGATGGTATACAAGTTCGGCTTGTCGTGCGTTTTGGAAGTATTACGAGCCATCTTGGAAACTGGCGAGCTCGAGAGACGATGGCGTACGTTTGAGGATCCCAAGCTTTTTTGGCTGAAGTCTTGGACGGGATCTTAGAAAGTTACACACAACTTAGCACTCCCTTCAAGCTTTGAGGAATACGAGGCCGCAGGCGCAGAGGTACATATACTGTGACGACCTCGGATTGTACTCCAGTTCCCCGCAAACGATCAGCCGTAAGGACTCCAACATCAGGGGGCCCATAAGCATGGAAACTCCAAAATCTGGGGGCCATGAGTACAAGTATACCCTCGGTAGTGACCGTCTTCTAGAGCCTCGGATCCTTGACTCGGTTTTTACGGTGTCATAATGTCGATGAGTCTTGGATCTTCGCTCCGACTATCCGGTGTTGGTATGATATTCATTAATATGTGCAGTCTATAATGTGGTGACACGGGAGGGCCGGAAAACCCTCACCCCGCTCCTCGGGATACGTCCTTTTGTTGCCATTTTGTATCACCTCCAAAGGGGATTTATGACGCCTTAACGTAAATGTCGATCTTTGATTTGTAACCAACGAGTTTTAAATTCTTCAGGGGGTAGGAAATTCCCAATCACATATGTCTTTGTTGATAAGAGAAACCATGATCCAGATGTAAAGCGTCTGCAATGAATCCGTGCTTGAATGTGGTCCCAGTCAAAGAGGAATTGGAGGATTGCCGGTCACAATTTTGCTTTTGTAGGGTCAGTTCTTCGCAGAAAATCCTTCACAAACTACTTTACTTGCTCTGTCACTCCTTGGGACATTTCTCGTCACGTCTTACTCCACCACCGTATGCCTACATTATTCAATTGCCTTTTCGTCTCGTCACCCACTGGTCCTTGGTCTCTTATCAATATCGAGTCTCTGGCTTCCCTCCGGTGGGGACAGACTCCTGACAATGCATGAATGAATCCAGGAAAGTGTGTGCTAAGTTGAGAGCAACAACACATCACAACGCCCGGGATTGCCTCTTTTGTACTTAGAGGATATGGTAGATGACTAGTCTATCTTTCCACAGAGAGCCCATTCCGAAATTCCTTTCGCATGTAGAGTGGTTGTTTCAAATGTAGGCGCCGTGAGATCCTGCGGCCGAAAAACGAGTCGAAGTTCTGTACATCCAAGGATGACGCCGCCGACTTGATGCTCCTTGACTAAAGACGCATAGGCCGACCGCCATGTCGACTTGACGGTCTCGGGAATTTCCTCCTTGTTCATTTCCTCGAAGATCATGCGGTCCGCTTTGGACCTGAATTTGCCGTCAGGGACCACGACCTCCAGGCCGAATTTCTTTTGTAGCCGCGAGACGTAAAAATCTTCCTCCTCCATGACGGCGCGTGTTGCGAGCAGACCGACCTTCTTGATGCCCCGACTGACAATCTCCGGAGCTGTCGAGTCCACGATGTGCAATACGCGCAAGCCGGTAGTTTTCTCCAGCGCGTCCGCGGCCTTGTGGGCCACGTTTGCACAGAGAGCGAGAGCCTCGGCGTTGGCGGCCTTCAAATCCCGGCCACTTTTACAGAGGAGTCTCGTCATGCCCGCATAATCTCTTGCGCCAGCCAAGGAGGCCAGGTCCGTGTAGTCGATCGAGTTGATGAGGAGGCGCGCCGAATGTATGCCTCCCAGCTTGGAATTGACGTGCTGGTTGATTTTATGGTAGTAAATAGCAGTGGTTTGCCACGAGAAGCCCCCAATGAGACCGACCACCCTCGTCATAGTGTGGTAGATAGTAGCCTCCACGAGTCTTGTCACTTGTCAGTGATAGAAACCTTTGGCGGCAGTATTGTCAAATGGCTTGCGGTGCAACGACCTTGTGAGCACGTGATACTCAGTTGCAAGTGACGCAACCAGGCCGGATTTACCGCGTTGCAGAGACGTTTCTGTATGGTGAAGGTTGATTTGAGCAAATATCGAAGTGAAAATGTAGAGTAAAATCTTACGTTCTTCGCCTCTATATCAATCTTCCGCTTTATAAAAAAAATAGTATCATTCAACAGCTTGGAAGACCGAGTTTTGATACGCTGGATGAAATGTTGATACTGTAAGAGGAGAGAAATATAACCAAGAAGATTTAGGTTTGATAAGATAACGTAGCTTGGCCAATACAGAGGAAGTGGAGAATGCCCACGAGGCTATAGCGAGAGGGGTTATCACTGTAGACCCACCAGTGAGCCTGGACCCACTGAGGTACACTATTTACTGTACTATATGTGAACAAGGTACTATATCATTACTTTCAACAAGGAACTAGAATTAAACTGAGTTCAAGTAAATTGAACGAACCCAGGGCCAATGTGACAAGCTAGTGTATGTTACCACGGATAAAACGGTCAGAGAATCCGGCTCAAACTTCGGCATGGTTGTCCCCGGAATCGGGACCGGGAGGATATTCCATTTTGAGATATCGAAGATGTCGAGCCGGGGTCTTCTCCAGGAATCAAAAAGGCCCCAAAGATGATTCTCCTGTAGTCTTCTTTTTTGAACAACACACAATAGCTCGAGACGGCTACCTCACACTTGATCGTTTCACTTCTTCACTTTGCCCTCAGCAGTGCAATAGAACAAGATCCAATACACTCGAAAAAATGTCCTATACGGCAAGACAAACGTCGAATTCTGCACGGAAAGTCGACGTGCACCACCACTTGGTGCCTGATGTCTGGAAAGAGGGTCTGCTATCCCTTTGAAAGAACTTGTGTCGAAGGCTTCTTAATGTTGTACTGACATGCCCTGTTGAAAGAAATCACAAAAATCGCATTGGGTCCCGAAGAAATTCCACCTCTGAACTGGACCCTGGCGGGCTCTGAGAGCTTCATGAAGAAGGCTGGCCTCACGACAACTATCTTCTCCTTGACCACGCCGGGTGTCACCAAGTTTGACCTAGTTACGGCACGTCGAGTCGCTCGGGCGGTCAACGAGTACTCAGCTGAGCTCCGGGAGAAGAATCCTGGGAAGTTTGGGTTCTTCGCAACGCTCCCATCCCTACACGACGACATCTATGGAGCAGTTGAAGAGGCTCGGTATGCCTTGACCACTCTCAAAGCTGAGGGGGTCATCGTTTTCACCCACTACGGTCCGGAAAATCACTATCTCGGTCACCCATCCTTCCGGCCCCTGTGGAAACTTCTAGACGACCTGAAAGCCATTGCGTTTGTGCATCCGTGCCCACCTCGTGACAAGGCGACGTTCCCGGACACACTTCTTCCTCACGTCACGGAATACCCGCACGAAACGACGAGGTCAGCGGTTGATCTGATCTTCTCCAACACCCGGAGAGATCATCCCAGCATAAAATTTATCCTCTCCCACGCCGGTGGAACTTTGCCGTACCTGGCGGGCCGAGTCAGCTTCATGGAGATATTCCCAAGCTCACCGAACAAAAAGGGTCACGAGGAGATCTACCAGGAGATCCAAAGCTTTTACTACGACTTGGCCATGTCAGGACACCCCAACACCCTGAGAACTCTCCTGGGCTTTGTTCCAGAGGATCATATCCTCTTTGGAAGCGACTATCCATACGCCTTGGAACCGGGTATTCGGCGAATGAACGACAACTGGGAAGAATTCCCACTGGACCAGCAAACAAGGGATATGATCAACTTTGAGAATGCGGAGAAAATTTTACCCATGTTCCAGAAAAGCTAAGATTGAGGAACTCAAGATGTTCCACCAATGTCTAATCTTGATCTCATTAAGAGTTTAGGGGTCAGATTGCATGAGAATGATCATTTCCATACAATGTAATATCACCGCATGTATTGCAGAATTCGACAAATGATAGTACCGTAACCGATCTGTGTAATAACACTGCTATTTTCTTCATCATGGCCAAATCAATACAGGCTTGATACACCGTCCGTGGTGCATATCGTCTATAGCCTTGTTTATTTCGGTGAATGGATATCGTTTAATCAGGCGCTCAATCGGAAAGCGACCTTGCTTCCAAAATTCCACAAGAGCAGGAATAAACTGCCAAGGTTCATGTGAGCCAAAAACGAAATGAAATAAAACAACGGATCCGAGGGGAAATATTGTGTCATTCTTACCGTTTGAGGATGAGCCGACCCTTCACAAGATCCGACGTAGCTGACATTCCTTCCGATCCACTCTGCTGGCTCGATGTTGACGAATTTCCCTGCCGGCGCTGCTCCAACCGTGGCGACGATTCCGTTGTTTGCGGCCGATGCTATCATCGCTTCAATGACTGCAGTATTCCCTGTGGCGTCGAGCGCACGGTCGACACCCTCGCCGGCCGTTGCAGCCTTGATCAGTTCAACAACATCCTTGCCGCTCAAGTTTATCGTGACCGTCGCCCCGAGCTCGGCGGCTAGCTGGAGCCTCGATTCGTTGATGTCAATGGCTATGATCTGTGTAGCCGGTGTGAAGCGTACCGCCGCCATGACAGCGGCCAGCCCAACTGAGCCCACTCCAAAGACCGCAATAGATTCTCCCACAGACGGTTTCAAGTCGTTGAGGACGGTCCCAGCTCCGGTTTGCAGGCCGCAGCCGAGTGGGCAGAGAACATCCAGGGGGACATCTTTGTCGAGCTTGACGGCACAGTTCGCCGTGACGATCGATCTAGAAGCGAACGAGGATTGTCCAAAGTAGGGTGAAGCAATGTCGACGTCGCCCATCGACATTGTATGACTGCCGTCGGCACGGGCGCCACCGAAAAGAAGTCTGGGACCGACTCGACAGTATGACGGGAGGCCACGAAGGCAAGGTCGACAGGCTCCGCAGCTGGTGATGGAGAGAAGAACATGGTCTCCAGGGGCGAGGTGATTGACATCGGCGCCAACTTCCTCCACAATCCCCGCCCCTTCGTGGCCTAGCACGGCCGGCGGGGACGGAGGCAGTTTGCCCATGGCGGAGCCTACGTCGGTGTGACAAACGCCGGTGGCGACCATGCGAACGATAATCTCGTCGGGTCTCATGTCCTTGAGTTGGACCTGTCTCTGTTCAAAAGGTCCATTGTGGCTTGTAATGACCAAGGCAGTTACAGGCTTGCTACTGGCGGATGGACCTGGAGACTTATTCATGATGCCGCTGGTCTGCATTGTATAATAGATTAAGTTAAGAGAGCGAGAGAGTGTGCTCAGTACGACGAGGTCGTAAGGATGACAAAGCTCTTAAATACAACACGGGGAACGGTGTCATCCTCTCTAGGGATATCGGAACGGTTAAATAGTTCCGTGAGAAGAACCGATCGTAGAGTAGATTCCGGAGTCAAGAGTTGTGAAGTTTTAGGAAGACCATTATAGACGCATTCTCCACGTTTTATCACCAAAAAAGTGCTGAAAAGTATTATCCCTCTTGTTCCTTACGTTGAGTTACACATTCAATTCATCTTGCTCTCAAATCACATCTGACGGCTCGTCTGTGATCGTGATTGTCTTAGTCTGTAGAAACTCATCCAAACCCCATTGTCCGTTGAATCTGCCAAATCCGCTTTCCTTCGAGCCTCCGTGCGGAAGCCACGGCTCATCATGGATAGTCATGGCATTAATGTGGCAGGCGCCTGTCTCTATACGCCTCGCACAGCGGACAGCCTTGGGAACATCCCTCGAAAAGATGCTTGCGGATAGGCCGTAAGCGGTGTCATTGGCCTGAGAAATTGCCTCATCAACAGTATCAACCACTAACAGGGTCACTGTAGGCCCGAAGGTCTCATTGTAAAACAGATCCATCTCTTTAGTGACGCCAGAGACTATCGTGGGCTGTAGCGCAGCCACAGTCACATTGGGCGTCCCGAACTCCAAGTGGGCTCCTTGTCTCACGGCTGATACGATGAGGCTTTCTGTCTTTTGTGCTCCAGAGACAGTCACGGCTTTGCCTGCTGGGAAGCTCTGGGCCTCTTTCACAAGAAGGCGTCGAAAGTCCTCGGCAACTGAACGCAAGACGATAACTCGCTCAGTCCCCATACAGACTTGGCCATGCTAGAAGTTTGTAAGAACAAGAAGAACATCGCAGCAATCATGACTTGTACTTACGTTGAGAAAAGCTCCGAGAACGACCGCCTTGGCCGCCTTGGTCAAATCCGCATCTTCCAGGACGATGCATGACGATTTTCCGCCGAGTTCCATCAACACCGGCTTGAGATGAAGTCCTGCAGTCTTTGCAATGATTTTCCCAACCGCTGTCGATCCCGTAAAGTTGATCTTGCGCACAGAGGGATGAGCTATCATCGCTTCGATCACCTCTGCCGCCTTCTCACGCGAGTGATGAACAATGTTGAGAACCCCAGCTGGTAGCCCTGCTTCTTGGAAGATCTCTCCTATGAAGTGATGCGTTCTTGGGCTAAGCTCCGAAGCTTTCAACACAGCCGTGTTTCCACAAAGTATCGGAGTTGCCACTGCTCGAATGGCCAGTATGAAAGCGGCATTCCAAGGAGCAATCCCGAGCACAACACCGTATGGTTCCTTGTATACGAGGGCAAGACGATCTTTCCCTCCGTCAGTATTCTATAGTGGGATAGCTGCTTACTCGTTCGACTTACCTCTACTTTCAGTCGTTGGCAATGATCCTGTAGCGCAAGAGGTCGCCATGCAGCCTAGCTCCTCCAATAACGCCGTCCCAAAGTTCAAATTAATTCCTGTAGCCCACTCTCTCGTACAATTGGTCTCTTGAACCATGACATCAATGATTTCATCTTTGCGGAGTCTGAAAATTTCTGCTGCCTTGAAAAGAATTCGTCTTCTTTCAGTTGGATGTGTCTGTGCCCACGCCGGAAATGCTTTGGATGCTGAATCGACGGCCTTTTTGGCCAAGTCGACGTCGGCGCCGGAAGCAGTCCAGACGACCTTTTGTGTAGTTGAATTTCGCACTTCAAATTTGTTTGAAGTAGTCACTGGATGATTGTCTATCCAGAGAGGTACATCTGCGAATTGAGGCTTGTCGACGTCGATTGAACCCATCTTGCATCAACTTGAGACGATTGCTTGATCTAGCAACTGTTAGTGGAGCAACTCCTTTTTCTCTCCCACTTTGGGACGTCGTAAGTTTTGTCCTTCTCACTGATGGACATTGCGGAACATTGGATTCCGGAGTCTATAGCTACCTGCTGCATACTCTCTCCGCGACAAAATTGAGATTATGAGATTGCGGAGGCCCTCATCCGGACTCGGAATCAGGATTACCAATCCGACCCTTACTAGAAGTCTTGGGCCGTTTCTATGATCCGGTAAGTGACGAAGGACTGATACCGGCTTGAGAACAGTGAAGTCGTGGTCGATGGCCCTTCGTCCCAATTAGGATGTTTCCTCCCCGTTCTTCGGATTGCCCCGTCTCAATTCTCCAGGATTTACCCCGGTCCGAGAATGACTGAAATCCAACTGCATATTTTCCTACTTATTGAGAGCTGAAAGAGTGCTCTGGCTGGATTGTTATCATCGTTTATCGCATGATTTCATTCCCATGCTCAACCCCAGACAGTAAAAATGCCATCGACACCAACGGTCCTCGTCGCTGTGGGATTGGTCACTTTTCTCCTGTATCGCCTACTCCAGATTGGTCAACGTCCCAAAAATTATCCACCGGGACCCCCGACTATCCCTATATTGGGAAATATTCATCAGGTTCGTTCGCATTCACGTTACAGCATTGTTGGGCCTTTGAGGTGCCGAATACTGAATTTCCCCCTCCCCACATACAGATCCCAACTCATGATGTCCACCTTCAATTCGAAAAGTGGGCACGTCAGTATGGTCCAGTGTACAGCCTGATACTCGGGACCAAGACCATGATTGTCCTTTCGAGTGACGCCGCCGTCAAGAGTCTCTTGGATAAAAAGAGTGGAATCTATTCCGACCGACAGGAAATGTATGTCGGTCAGGGTTTGGCCAGCGGCGGCCTACGACTTCTTATGATGGTAAGTATCACCACCCCTTAACCCTCAAAAGATGTAAAACATTCGACCCAGGTAGGCTAATGAAACCTCAATAGGGATATGGCGACAAGTGGCGCAAGGTCAGTCAGTCCCTCGCGGATTTTCCTTTTTTAAGAGAATGGAGAGAGCACTTTTCCTAACAAAAAGTTGTTAGTTCCGTAAAATGATACATCAATTGCTCAACGTCCAATCTGCCCGGTCTTATGTTCCATATCAGGTTCTGGAGAACAAACAGATGCTTTATCAGTTTCTAGAACAGCCCGACGACTTTCTCAACCACATTCGACGATATGCCAACGCTCTCACCACCACCATGGTCTATGGTTGGCGGACACCGACGTACGAAGATCCCAAGATGATGCAACTATTCGACGGGTTTTCTGAATTCGCTCATCTAAACGCCACCGGGGTGGCCGCCTTGGTGGACTTCTTTCCTCTATTGAGAAATCTGCCCGACAGCGTCTTGGGCACAGTGAGGGAAGCCAGACGGTTACATAAACGCGAAAAGGCACTCTACCTGGGCCATTGGCTGACAGCCAAAAAGGACATCGCAGCCAAAGAGATCAAACCATGTTTCTGCGTCGGACTCGACCAAGCGCAAAAAGTCGACGGGTTCAGTGACGACCAAGCCTCTTATATCGCGGGGACTCTTCTCGAAGCCGGGTCCGACACGACCTCGAGTACACTGTATGCGTTTGTTCAAGCCATGCTGTTGTATCCCGACGTCCAAAAGAAGGCCCAAATCGAATTGGACAAGGTGGTCGGGGAGGATCGTATGCCGACCATGGACGACGATGTCCAACTCCCCTACATTCGAGCCTGCATGAAGGAAACTCTCCGCTGGATGCCGACGACCATCCTAGGAGCGGTACCTCACGCGGTGACCCAGGACGACTTTTACGAAGGGTACCTGATCCCCAAGGGAGCGGCCGTCATGAACAACGTCTGGGCCATCCACATGGATCCTCGCAGACACCCGGACCCGCGACGGTTCATGCCGGAGCGATACGAGAAGGATTCGCAGAGTTTGTATGACGCCGCCAGCAACCCCGACGCGACGCAACGAGATCAATTTTCCTTCGGTGCCGGGCGTCGAATCTGCCCTGGGATTCACGTAGCAGAGCGAAGTTTGTTTTTGGGCATCAGTCGGATCCTGTGGGCCTTTGAGATCACACCAAAGTTGAACTCCCAGGGACAGCCGATCCTTCCGGACCCAAACGAACTCACCCAAGGGTTTGTCGTGTTGCCCGTCGATTTCCCTGCGCAGATCAAACCACGTTCAAAAGAGCGTGCTGACATGGTCAGGAGAGCATGGGAACAGGCGCAGAGTGAATGTTTGGATCCAGAAACAAAACAATGGATCACGACGCCTCCTCAATTGCAAACGACTACAAAGTGAAGTTCAGGGTGGTTCTCAAGGCTATACATCTAAGATTGTAAAACTTGGCGTGCTTGTAGGTATATTTTTTGACAGAAATAGCCATCCGACCTATAATTGATTTCATTGACAAAAGGTTCATTACTCAACTCTCCAGACTTTCTCTCTGCAATATCAGATGAAGCATCCGATTTTATGAACATAGGAGCGACTCATTAACTGCTACCTTACCCTATACCTGCTCTACACATGTCTCTCCATCTAATGTCATATATTGAAAACTAGATCTCATTTCATAAATTGATAGCTGACTTGATGTTCATTCTATTTGACTTGAGACTTGGATATACGGGGTCAAGTCCTTCGGATAACTAACAAACTAGCAACCGACAGACGAAAAGATCGATGTTTTAGAATCCATGACATGCATCCTGATGATATGCGACCAATGATCCGTGATCTATCTTCTGCGTCCTAACTTGCAGCGGTGTCCTTGAGGTGAATCAAAAGCCTCAGACCCGCCGGCCCGGCACTGAAATTGTCGTACGGTCTCATATCTTCATCCATCATCGAGGAATCAATGGTACACTCGAAGCGTCTGAAGAAAGCCGCAACAACTTTCCAGAGCTCGAATTGAGCAAGACTAATCGAAACAAGGGTTAGCTGGTGGCTTCGTCGTGATGGTAGAAAGAGACCAGAAAAACAAAGCATTAGGCATCCCTACTTGATTCCAATACATTTCCTACTTCCATTTCCGAATGCGTTGAAAGCAGCCTTCATGAGCTTTTGTTGTTCTTTATCCTCGTCCAGCCAACGTTCTGGAAGGTACAACTCGGGGTCGGGAAACGCTTTGCTGTCCCGATGAACTGTATAGTTTTGTGTCCCCAAGATGGTCTATCACAGAAAATAGATTAGCAGTGGTTCGGGAAGTTTCAAGGGGGCGAGGAACAGTCAACAACAACAACTTACTCCTTTTGGAAAGACCATGCCTTGAACCACGACTGTCTCTTTAGCTTCACGTGGCAAGGTGGCCACGATGGTAGGGTGCCTTCTCAATGCTTCATTGATGACCGCACTCAGGTAAGGCAGTTTGCTTGCCATCTGTTTCAAAAATTGGTCAGTAACCTATAGGAACTGCTCCCCCCGAGCGAGCGTGAAAGAAAAAGACAGAGGGTTAAAGGGAGAATCAGGCGTGATGGGCATGTTTCGACGCTTACCGTGTAACTTGGGATCGTCTTGGGATCCGGTATTGCTTCCGCAAGTTCTTGCTTCAACTTGGTGTATACCCGAGGATCACGGCAAACAGCATAGATGAGGAAAAGAAAGGTATTTGCAGTTGTGCCGCTACCACCAAACCTGGAAGAACGCGGTTAGAATGCGAGCAATTTGATCTCTTATCCTCGTGACACCAATCCAGAGTCCAGAAGTGAGAATCGGTAGACAAACTTACATCCCACCCATGCACTCCTCGGCCAGTTCACTGTCGTTGAGTGGTCTACCGAGAAGGCCATCCTTCTCCGCCAAGGCGCCCCGTAGGAAGGGGGTCTCGACTTTCGTCTTGCGAACGTTCCGGATGAGTTCCACGGAGTAATTCTTCCAGTCTCGGACTCGACGGAAGTTGTCCCCGATCGGACCGGGCACGTAGACGCCCCACTGTTCCAGCTGGGGGACGATTTCTTTGTAGATGAACATGGGCCTCCACGCCCGAAGCCAGGCCATGACGGGACTCGGCTCCCCGGCCTTGAGGGACCCGGCGTCCCGGTCGAACATGAGGTGATAGACGGCGTCGAACCCCAACCAGTGACACCAAGGGTAGACGTCGATGGGGGAACCGTCCTTGGTCCTCGTCGACCACTGCCGTAACAAGGTCTCGATCTTCGTCGTGAGGACCGGCTCAAAGTCGAACATGGAGGCCTGGGAGAAGCCCCGACTCAGGAGTTTCCTCCGCTGTCTGTGGGCTTCGGGGTCTCGGAACGCAAACGTGTGGTCCTCTCTGAACATCCTCCTCGCCGAGTAAAACTTCTCGTCCTTGATCAGACTCGGGTTGTTGTAGATCTCGGGGATGGCATCGGGGTCGGCGAACGAGACTTGGTTGGGTCCCACGCGGACGATCGGGCCGTAACGTTGGTGCGCCGCCTGGATCTGTTCTGCCCTTCGACCCTGACGGTTCCAGTAAGTCGCCCACAATCGTGTCGTCCGTGCGAAGAAAGGGCCCGGGATCTTTCGAAGAGGATGGAACCAGGCGTTGTACAGGAGTAAGGAAAGTTGATACGCAAGATAGGCGAGGACGACGCCAAAAAAGACCAGCGTCTTGAGATCGTACTTGACCACCAAGTCTGTCAAAGCGGTGGCGGTCATCATCATGACGGTAGAAAGGCAGAG
This sequence comes from Exophiala oligosperma, assembly GCF_000835515.1. Lineage (NCBI taxonomy): Eukaryota > Fungi > Ascomycota > Eurotiomycetes > Chaetothyriales > Herpotrichiellaceae > Exophiala > Exophiala oligosperma. The sequence goes on from NW_015622824.1 coordinate 1,456,366, forward strand.
ACCCTGGTGTAAGGGGAGGGGAGAGATGTTGAGTGACGATTTGTGTTCTACAGGCTTGAAGAAGAACGAAATGTTACAGATTCATCCCAGGGGACACCGATCCCAAGTTTTATGAACCTTTTTTTGAACGCGTTCAAAGATCCGGCTTGCCATTGTTACGTGCTCCAGAGAAAAATAGTGATACTTTCAGTTCTACCGGTTGATTCTCAACATCCCCCCCATGGGATCCGGACGAGGGGGGAACTCCAGTTGGATGTGGGGGGGGATGGAACCTGGTATTGTTCCAAAAAGGGTTTATCTCCCCGGACTGGGGCCAGATGCCGTACAGCATTTCACTCCGACTTTCCCACTACCATCTCGGGGAGATAATTCTCTTCATTCGGTCTGCTCTGAACAAAGCATCCAAGAGTGAGGTTGAATAATTCCGAAATTATCACTAGAATGTGGTTGCGCTTGGAACAATCAGATACTCTAAGCGGTGGGTAATGAGTGAGTGCATTGTGTTATATTTCGGTGCAGTTAATGACTATTTGGATGTTACATTTTTCTCTTCCCATATCCGATGGAGTGTAGCTACTTCAATGGTCTCACTTTCATGATGGAACGTAAAAATCGGCCATATCCATCGTATCATCGGGGAGCAATGAAAAGTCCACTTTGCCCAACATGTCAAGATCCTTTTGCAGGAAATCGTAAATCCCATCACCGAAATAATCCTGATTTTCCATCTGGGCATTCTGTGACGGCGTCTGGATGAGGATGGGTTCCTCCGAGGAGGTGTTGTTCTCGCCGTCTCTGGTATTGCTTGCTACGGGGCAAAACATGTTAGAAGCCACAACAGTCGTTCCAAGCTTGCCCTTACATGGTTGTTCCATGTCATGAATCCTCCTTCCCAGGAGTGACACCGTGTGTAGGAAGGAGTCGGCCGCTTCGATTTGAGGTGCATAGTGCTCCAGAACCGTGATGCAGCGGTCCCAAGCTGATCTCAACACGTCATGGTCCAGGGCTGGATCGAAAGCCGGGCATAGACGAGCGGCGGCAAGAATGACAGCTGAGACAAAGATGTCTATCATAACTCTTGCATCAGTACACGATTGCCAAGGCTCTGTGTATGCGTTTGAGAGATTGAACTCACAATGACTATTCGGCCACGGTGGTCCCGCGCATGGGTCCGAAATTGTTTGGTATTTGAGGTTCACCAGTGCCGTAACCGTCAGTATGCAGTGTGCACATATTCGTTTCATAATGTCCATCTCCAACGAGGTTGTCTGGGAAGATGAGAGGTCAATTTCCCTACCGAGTCGTGCGACCAGTAGTAGCACAGGACGTAATAGTAAAGCACGAATATAAAGGAATCTAGAAAGCCAATCAACTCAAATTTCAACAGCCAAACGTCAGCCGCTCGGAAACTTACCGACCGTTGAACACGTTGGACTGGAATCGACCATGTTCGTGATGATCCGCCAGTGGTGTTAGCCTCAGTTGATCTGGAAGGGCTTCCTCCACTTCTTCAAGAGAATGGTTGATCTTTAGAAGTTCGGAAAGCCAATGTTCAGACCACCCGGAGAGATGCAACTTTCCACTCAGCTTGAGGCTGGCCTCTTTGGTGTACAAGGCCAACAAGGTGTCACGTTGTATCTCGAAAAGCTTGATGCAATGTATGAAGAGGGTGATTCGAGACTCTTGGTGTGCAGGTTGTACTCCTTCGCCGTCTTCAAGCAGATACTCGTCGTCAACTGCTTGCGGAAGAGGAAAGTCATTGATCGAACCGACCATCATTGGACGACCTAGATTGAGTGCCAACAACCTGGTTTTAGGGGTGGTGGGTTTTCCGTCAGCCTTCTCGGGAATGAAGAAATTCGTGGTGCTCGGACAAACCTATCGAATATGACGCAAGTATGCCACGCGCGCCGTCTCATTTCTCGTTGCAGTTGATTCCTCCTCGAGTAGGAGCCATCGAACGGTAAATTCAACCCAAGGCTGACGGCACCTCGAGTCGCTATGCCGGTAATGTTCCACCACCGATTTTCGTGTTTCGTGGATTGGAGATGGATTGTCTGTAATAATAGCAACTGAATACCTTCGAGTGGAATGGTGTCCAAAGCTTCGACGGCGATGACTTCCGTAGAACGTATGTAGAATTGGTTTGCGAGACACGCTTTGTCTTTGGTCGGACTCATGTCGCTGTACATGCATCCCAAGGCGAAGACCATATAAAGTGTGGCCATGAAGATGTGTTTATCGAGATCATCATCGCCGCCATCGTCGTCAACGTCACCTGTCCATACCTTGAAGTATCTTGCTTGAAACGATGGCCAGTGAAGCACGGGGAATATTGATAAGACGTATTTGAAGAAATATGTAGTATACTTGTCGGCGGTAGATCGCATTGGGAGGCCGAAACCGTGGTTGCTGCTGGTGTCCCATTTTCTATAACTGTCCCGGAATGACGACTTTGGCGAAGCATCACTCATCTTACCGGATGTTCGAGATGATCCTTGAGGACTCACCATCAAATCCATGGTTTGTATGACGGCCTCGGTGATAGCACGGGCCGATGAGCCCTGGTGGTTGGAGTTATCGGAAGGAGTCGATGCCGGTAGTGTCTCGACATGAGCTGAAGTGACCGAAGAAGGATTGTGTTGAACTTAGCCGTCTAAATTGAGGTCTGTCCTACCGCGGCCACCTTGTTCGACGGAAGCATTCTGATCAGCCTAGCTTTCTCATGTATCCGAAAAAGAGTATCGCCATACCCGTTGATGATGATGATGATGTGATCGAGGTGATCCTAGCGGTATCAAGACTGGATACATGGACCTCTCGGCCCCTTCGAGGGTGAGTGGCATAGCTGACCGTCAGTATACAAGAAGGACAAGAATATACACTAATGTATGAAACACCTACACGCTATTGACGAACTTACTTTCCTCCCACGTACAAAGGTGCTCTCGGTGCCTTTTCCGGCATGGTAGACACGCAGGTCGTTCACCGTTGCATCGTGACTTGCGCTCTCGACATGGAGTACATGCAAGAGCAATCTTTCGACGTGTTTGACGAGGTTTTTCTGTCGTAGGCTTCGTGGCTTGTGGTTGACCGCCGGCGTGGGTGGTGGCGCTGGTAGGGCTGGGTGTCAACCCGGCAGTCAATGTGTCTGCCTCATAGCTTGCCTGATCCGCCATGGTGTTGTCGGAATGTTTACAATACAGAAGCTGTCTCAGACAGCGTTTCCGGGTCTCATGCCACCGAATTTAGACACCTTCGAAAGAGACTTGGAGGTAGGAATCAAAGGACTCCCGGCGTTCATTAGATGTTCTCCGCCTCCCCGCAGTGACGGCTGAAATTCCCTCTTTCATACCCTTCGTCTGGGGTCTGTCTGGGGACCGGGATAATCCCCCCACGGGACGAACCCGGCATTCATAGCCGGTATACCGGTATCCGGAGTATCGATGAAGCTCCGAAACGAGCGCGGACTAACCAAAAGCTATTTGTATTCTGTAGGTGCTCGCGGAGGTGTCTCTTCGAGAGCCTGAATGAGACTGATACCTTGCAGTGGCGAGACGCTTTTACACCCTCTTGGTCGCTTCCCTGCCCTGAGGATACAAAGTATTCAGAGTGCCGAGGGTACTTATTCATAAACAGTGACGGCTGTGGGCACATAATTCCTCGATCTGGGGTAGTAATGGTCTGCATGACATCTCAAGGGTATCAAATAAATCTATGTCATGACTGTGATCTAGTCTCTGAGTCTGAGGTACTGTACTGTATGTGAGTCAGGCAGGATAAAAGTCTATCTACATTTCAAGTGTAAAGAAACCAAATCATAGCGCTTCACTGTACAGCCGCTCCTAGAAGACCCCAAGACGTTGCTGAACCAAAGAAATATCTTGTGAAGAAAAAAGAAATTCATAAGGCATCGCATCGCAAATCACATCACGAGCTTAAGTCGTACCAAACGCACCACTACCTCCTTGCTGAAATCACTCAATCATATCCCACCCATTGTGTCAATCCCCGAACTATTAAAGTTATAAGGGAAATCCACAATTCCATCAAGCATCCAATTCAGAGGGTCAAACACGTCGTAGCTCGCCTGGCTGTAATCCATGGAGTAGCTGTTGTTGCTGTCTACCATCCCCGTTGCCATGCCGGCCATGCCAGGAACGATGGCCGACGCTGAGAGCATAGGATCGTTGACTGCAGCAGTATTATTGGCGGCGGCGTCGACGTTTGTCGAAGAAGGAATGACGATGCTATCCGCCTGTTGAAGTTTGGCATCATGTTGTCGAACTATACAGGATGTCAGCTGTGCACTTTGACTGCGAATCCCAATCGCGAGTAACACATTGAAAGTAAAAAGGGCGGGAACGTGACTTACCATCAGATGGCTTTCCTCCGCCAAAATGGAAATTCCTACGCCATCGCCACACCGAGTCAAAGACCAATGAAACCGACATACGACATTTGACCTTCAATTGAAGACTGTCATCAACTTCACCTTCACCAATCTTGTTGAGATCAGGTTGCGCTCGAACTCGTCCACTCTTCCAGACTTGGGCCAAAACTTCAGCAAGCCTCTCGGCAAGATCATTCTCAACCACACTCATACTTCGCAACGCCCATACAGTCCTCGAAAGCAACTCGGACGCTCCTTGGACATCCATGTCGTGCTCGCCGAGGAAGTTGTGCATTAGCTTAAGAAGTGAAAACCCAGCTGCCAACATCATGTGAAAAATGTAGTTGGTGGCATGAGCCAATGACAGACCATGTGAATAGTTGGACGGTAGGTTTATGCTCATGCTGTTCTCCAGCCCTAAGCATACCTCAAGAAACTCGGTTGTGCTTTGATAGAGCTTGAACATGTCGGCGCGATATGATGGTAAAGAAGGTGGTGAGAAAAATGCGCTCAACCGCATGTGCAAGGCTGCGGCTTTCAAGTAGAGCTTAGTGATTGGCGAGGTATCATGCCTGAGTTTGTCTTCGAGCTCCTCGAAATCATGGGCTAGAAAGGATACGTACGTAGGACGTTCTGCATCGGAAGCTAGTCCCACTGGATCATGAGCGTTCATGTACAAGGTCCGCGAGACCTTGTCCACGAACTTCTCGATTAGTAACCTATTGTATATCGGCGCCGGCAGCTCGTAATTAGGATTCGTATCGATGGGTTTGGGGCCTAGAGCCCAGTCGTAGATGGTCAGAGGAGGCTGTCCATATGCTGTGCATATCCTTTGCGCGACGATGTTGCAAACACTCCAAACCACGATACGATCTTGTAGTTCCACCTCTCTGAGCTCGACGCGGAATTTGCTGAAATCCTGGGCATGACTCGGACGATGTAAGCCTATTTGCAAGGCAATTTGCATCATCAACCCACAAATCATGAAGGTTGGGTCCGTCGATGTGCTGCTCGTAGGCAATGGCCACGCGCACAGCAATATCAGTGCTTTGACGATGTGGTAGTTCTGAGGTACTTCGGCTATCGTCGACCACATCAGTCGCGTCAACGGGCCCGAAAGTGCATTGAAAAGCTCTGGTTCTGGGGTGTAATGGCGAGCACCCACGGCCAGGATTGTCCAGAACAACAACGGTGATCTCGTGTGATATTCTTCCGGCGTTCTATCGGGATTGAGGAATGGTAAGAATGGGTGTTGAAAGGTGAAGAAGCGCTGGAAGAGCTCTTGCACTCGATCCTGAGTCAGAGTAACATCTTCCAGGCGTTTGAATATTGACCTCCCAGGACTCTTGCCTTCCCTCAGGTCCAGGAGGCCTGCGGCGGCGGCGTCTTGTGTGAAGCCACCTAGTGCAGTCGGAGCGAGATTGGGGCCAGTATGTCCATTCTGCGCTCCGCCATTCGATTTCGATGCCGTCCCTGACTTTTGCGCCGCGACCTGTTTCCTCAACTCGACGATCTCCCGTTCCATTTCTGCATTGCGCGACCTCTTGCCCACTCTCTTGAAATTGTCTTCGATCTTGCATTCAAGGTTGAGACGTTTGCATCTCGAGCACGTTTGGAAGGGCTCTTGAGTAACATCGCATCGTAGCTATAACTCTGTCAGCAGCCGTGGCAAGGCGCAGAACCGGGGTTGTTGGCAAGTAGGAGATGACAACGGCCTCATCCGGCAGCGACATAGAACAACATCTAACACAATCGCTGGTATCTCACCTTCTGCTGTCGACACTCATTGCATGCTCGTTTGATGGGCCTGCGCTTGCCGTCACCGCGGCCATGTTCATCGTTCAGGTCTGGAGAACCGAAGCTGGCACTCGCAGGTGAGCTGTCGAACCCCGCGACAGAGGCATTTCTTTTGTGGCTCTGGGTCGGACTGGTCAGGCCAGTACCAGGACCATCACCATCAATCGATTGCGACGCCAGCTTGTATTGTGTGTCGCGTATTTCGAGTCTGGGGTCTGACATCCAGTTGGACGCCGATATCGGTTGGTCGCTGATGGTCGCAGTCGCAAAGCCGGAGTACGCAAAGTCGTCCATTGCCGAAAAGGGCGCCAAGTCCATGGTTTTTTGATCTGATAAGATAAAAATGATCAGTCGGAGTAGGACGAGGGGATGACAACAAGGGACCCCGGTGATGGAGGGGCACAGTCTCGGATTCTTGTAACGACAAGGGTCACAGCGTCGAATCGACCGTATCCAACACACATACTCAGGTATCGAGGTGGTCAGAAGCTCATGGCTACCGCTCAAAGCAAAGAGAAGCTCCGAGGACCCTTGAAGAGATTTCATGCTTCTTCCCAGGCGGCCGAATCAAACCACGCCATAAGCACCATCCGCTTCGCCCTACAACAAGACGATCATCGCGGTGAGCATCGATGACTCACGGCCAACCCCATCACTTAATTATACTAACAACTACAGTCACGGTCTTCGATTCAAGTATCACACCAGAGCCTTTTCTCGATACACTTGAACTCGAGAAACTTCAAAAGAGACAACAAAAGGCAGAGGAAATGTCATCATGAAACCCTGTCTAAACCCCGGCTGCTTAGAGATTCACGTCGACGTGGTTTAAATGTACATATCGTCAATTCATCATCCAAAATCATTCAATCATCAAAGGCATTGCATCGTGCACTCTTCACCTTCGTCGCTGAATTCAATATTGCCTTCCCAAAAGATATCAAAGCAAAACCAAAGCATTTGCAGCCACCAGGGCCGCACTAAAACAACGTCGATTATAGTGTCGTCAGCTTTTGAGCTGTTATCCCTCACGTATCCCGTGATAAACTGGTATTGCTGGCAGGGAACCTGGAATCTCCCTGCATGACCACGTTAGGCCCAATACTTCGTCGGAGATCAGCTCTTCTCTTTTCTCGTCGGTCGTCTTCCTTTCTTTGACGAGCTCGTAGTATGCGTTCTTGGATATTCTTGATTCCAACGAGGTGGAATCTGAGACTCAACCCTGGAGACGAACAGAACTGGCGCGTGGCTCGAATTCGCGCCAGGCTCCCGTGGCTGGTCTGTTTAACTACACCTCTTCTTTGCCGGCGACGTTCAGAGATCCGTCGAACAAGGGAAACCGGGCCGGTAACTACGGTTCTCTCTTGTGGCAGTCCAAGAGAGTTGTTTACCACACCTATTTGTCGCGACTGTGGTTGTTCTTCGGGTCGATGGCTGTCTACATCGTCCCAAAATGCTCGGGGCCGCCAAAATGGATTAAGTTGGCCATCGAGATCTTGATCCGCCTTCTTGTTACGCGCATTTTTCAAGCTCAACCCCCGCGAGATAGAACTCATCAAAGACTCCGAGCGGCGATGTGTCCCAGGCCGTCGCAGCGATGTTGCACGCCTGGGGGAAGTTCCATCAATACCGAGTCGCTTTTCGGACTCATCGCCCGGGGTAGGTGGTATCACCTTGACTGAAGGTGGTTGCGGCGGCCGCCTGGGGTTCCGAAGAGGAGAATCCACCTCGATATGAGGCAAATGCTGTAATTGTACTTCGCGAACAGCTCCTGATTCTGCCACGGAGAATGGTTCAATCAACTGGAGCGAATGATTATTGTGCGGGAAGAAGTTGATCACCCTGGCCTCATTAATCTCAGGAGACGTAGACCTGAAAGACGGCTGGGAAAATGGTGTTTCCAGGGTGGATGTAGGTCGCAACGCTGCCCATTCCAAAGTACCAGGAACAAACAGCCCGAGCGCATTGTTTGCCAGCTCACTATCGTAGGTGGAAGAGATGACTAAAGCACGCGGATGTGATGGTGTCCTGACCGTCGCCTGATCCGAATTGTTGTCAACCTGGCTGGTCTCTTTTGCGTGTGAAGCACCTTCGTCATCTTCCAATGCCCAGTCACGCACATTTGTCAATAAGCGATCAGACTCCATCCTGTCCAATGTCTTTCTCAAGTCCTTTTCTGCTTGTTGTCGGCGTACGCGCAGATTCTCGGAGGTGATCGAATTGGCTCGCGAAGTACTTCTAGATGTTGGGGCAGAAAGAGAAGAACTTCGTGGAGGAATCACAGGTGCTGGCTCTGTTTGTGGTCTGCCACGATCTGTCGTTTCAGACACCGTTCGCCTATGCTGCCAAGCTGAAGGCGGCTTTTCCGATACTTTCCGGGATTGCGACCGCGCAGAGCCAGTGGACAGAGATTGTCTTTTACTGCCGCTGCTGCTCGAAGCAGGCAACGAAGAACTTCGTTCAGGAATAACTGCTACTCGAATGATCTCCGTCTTGGGAAGGACAGCACTAGATGCCAGGCTGTGAGATCTAGAGATCTCGGATCCAAAGCTCCAACGGTTCTGGTTGCTCAGACGAGCCTTCTTATGCACTAGCCGGTGAGGCGAGTCTGAAGTTGAGTGCATGGAGTTCCGATTCGAGGCAGGAAGTGGTGAGCTCACCGACCTTAAAGACTCGTGTTTGTTGACGTGACGCAACGTGATCTTCCGCTTGGGTAGGGCGATGGGCTCGAATACATATGCTTCAATGGTGGAAGTAGTAGAAACTCCTGACAGGCGTCTATCATCATCACGAACCTCATTTTGAGTAGTCGTTGGTAAAATTTCAATTGGCACAGAGTCATTCCAGCCAATTATGCTCGCAAATTTCTCTGTGGAGGCCGACAGATCTTGGTGTTGCGCATCAAGAAGTCTGTCGCGGAGACTTTTCCCTCGCTTCAGGCCATCTGGATGCACTTCTGACGTATTGTCTGTTGCCGATTTGACATCATGCGACTCCTCCAAAGGCAAAAAAACATTTTTCCGAGGCATGGCTCTTCCTTTTTTCAATTCAACGGGCGTGGTTGAAGTGCTGAGTGGCTGAGGGCTTGCATGCAGTCTGTGTCCGTCATTGTCACCGTTCTGCCAAAAGTAGGTGTCCTTGTGACCAGACCCGGATGGAATCTCTGTCGGTACGCAAACTTCATCGTCAGGAATCTGTTTCTCAGTATAGAGCAAGGGCGACAGTGGCAGAGAACTGTGTCGCAGCTTGTGGGTGGGTTGACTCGGCTGGTGTAGAGACGAATGCGACCATGCCAAATTTCCTTGATATTGGGAAGTGTCCCCAGCCTCATCCTCTGACCCGATATCTTCTCGAGCGGTCGTGAACGATTCGGCGCGAGTCGAGGTTAGGGATGGCTGCGTTTCCAAAAATGGCCGCACGAACGAGATTTTCCTATGGCGTGGAGGTGTGTTATCCGGAGTTGGAGGGCTATTCGGGTTTGATGGTGTCACCAAAGCTGACCTGAAGGCGGTCCCATCAGAGACCACATCTTCAGCCGTACGTATCTCGCCGTTGCTCGCACCAGGTGGCGTGGGAGGAAGATGTGGGGAGGTCGGCAAGATGGCAGTCGTCGGTTGATGCGATTCTGATTCAGTCATTTGACCATCTTGAGCTGATGTCCTGTACAAGGTCCGCAAATTGAGCGAGGCGGTCTTGGAGTCTTTTCGATATGATGATGAGTTCAAGGACAGAGGCGGCGAAAGTCCTACAGTTTCCGCAGGGGGGCCCATAATGGTGTATTCAATTGTCCTCCCCATTTGTAACGCAGTCATAGTGCACGCAAATATCTTTAGATGCCCTTCCTCTTCATTGCGACTGGGGATCTGAGATTGCAACGCTCTTCACAGCAGTTCAGGTCGCATTCGAAAATATGCTCTCGTGGTCGCGCAAAGGGGTTCGCTCGCTAATGACTCTGAAGTCCGTGATGCGTCCGGAAGGGTTGAGGTACCCGTACGTGACGCGAAGCGTATCAGACCCCGGAGAACAGTGCGTGCGCAGTGGTCGTGCGCAGAGTCTCTGAACTGGATTGATCGCGACTATAGGTCGAATGAGAGGAATTCGTTCCCCTTTCAGTGGCACGGACAGCGGATTTCCGGCTGGGACAGGGTTCTGCGATGATGTTCAACGCAGTCGAGATCGAGAATGGTGGAGGTGGGTGGCTGGGGCACCTGAGCGCTAAAGGGTTTGAGGAGATTCAGCGATGAAGATCGAGTGAGACATTTGAAGCAATGAAAAACCGGAAGACGCAGTAAAGAATTGTATAATTAATTATTGATATGTCGAGTAAGATGGCAAAGTTTGCGCAGTAGGTATCAATCAGGTTGATCTCATGGATTCGTCCGGAGCAGAGGCTTGCGAAGTGGGCGGGAAGAAAGAAACATGGATGAATGGCAGATGGCGATGGCGAAGAATCATCCGAGCAGGCGAGAGGGACCAGCAGTTGGCACTAATAAAAGATGGTGATGGGGACGGAGCCACTGTAACGAGTACGGACAGGTAGTAGTGTAGGCTGAGGTAAAAGTCTCAAAGTACCGCAGCTGCAGGACTTTGGGTCTTTGGGTGAGCCGGCGTGAAGTGGGTTTTTATTAAAGAAAGGCCCTAATTACCTACAAACATGCAGTCCATAGGTACCTTATGCCCGTACTCCGTCCCTAAGGTACCCAAGGTAGAGTTTTAGCATTGTATTCTAGGTACTCCGTACTTGTTAGGCTTACTGGTGACAGCCCCAAGCCCCAGGGTTCAGCTCGTACTCGCAAGAATGGCTCAGCTCAAGACTTCAAGGGTCAGAAATAAATCACAAAGCATCAAAGGGTTCGGCCCTCGCCAGATTCGCATCCACCGCCGGACGGTCAGACGCGGGGCGGAGAGAACCGTTTCGCTGCCGTCAAGGAGCCCGACTAGTTGCAAAACGTGGCCAAACACTTGATGTCAGACAAAAAAGAATTTCTGTAAAACTCGGATTGTTCAATTTCTCTACCCACCAAGACACCTTGCATACAACAGCAAAAAACACCCCCCCAGTTCATATCACATCCTCTCTCGGTGACACACATCCTTCTTCTTTTACTGACTTTCCCGTGACAGTGGCAGCGGTAACGACAAGAGAGATAAAACCCTGCATTGGATGTGTATCCCCCTTAATCTTCGGTAATCTAACCACCGGTCGACATGACAAGGCCATGACAGGCTAATTTCTGCATGTCTCTCCACCTCACATGTTTTTATTGTATGTACCGTCTGCCGTTCCGGATCGATTCCAAACGGACCCTATCGTGGAATGTCTCTGCCGCCATCTACTCGTGTAAAAATAAAGCCCGGAGACCAACACCCATCACATTATTATCTTGTTGTCTAAGCAGGATCAGAATGGTAGTTACCTCCTCCGGTGGTTTACTCTCAGGTAGGTGAAGGTGAGGGACACTACACGCATCACAGACCACCACACACGCGCTCCCTCATTCCCAATCACATTCCTCGGTTCGCCGCATACCATTCTCATTCTGCCCAAAAATGGGCCCGAAGACAGAATCAACAACACAAATCCCGTTTATGGCCAAAGCTGACGGGTGAGATCTGTCACGTCGTAAGCCACCCATCTGTCAATGAAATACACGCGCTCTCCCCAGCCAGGGCATCTGCCCTTGATAGAATTGCCCCAGACATCTTTAAATCAACAATGCTCCGTTCACAAAGGTTCCATTCCACTTCTACAGAAATCACCACAACAAAGGCACCAAGAGCAACATGGCCTCTCGAAGCACAGTATACGGCACGCTCCTCGTGGTCCTGGCATGTGCTCCCCAGCCTGGCCTCACGGGTCCTGTGCCACAGATAATCCACCCGGATTTGGGATCCCTTTCCTTGTCCGAGCTGTTTCTCCAAACCTTCCGGAGGATAATGGAGCTCGGCTTTGTCCAGGGAGTCGTCTCTGCGCTGCTGATCCTGGGCTGCTTGATATGCATGCTGATATGCGTCCTCTGCGCCCTGGCTGCGTACTTTGACCGGAACGACAAGGGCCGCTGGGATCGGAACGACCTCGAACTGAACGACGACTACGTATACTCGTCGCCACGCGAGAAACGCCACGCCGACGGCAACAGCACCGGCAGCCCGGTACGTCGAGGCCGAAAGGCCCACCACTGTCTGAGTCGACAACAACCAGTCGTCACAAAGATCAGTGTCGTCGCGTCGCCGTTTTCGTGTCGACGGAAAGCGTCTTCACCTCCTTCTCCTCCCAGATATCATCCGCAAAATAACCGCACTTCCTCTCCCCCAGTCACGCCTCTACGGTCCGCACTCTCCAAGTCACCGTCACCTCCGTGCCAAAGGCACTCTGTATACCTCGGCGTCAAGAGATCGCCCTCGTCATCTGCCAGCCCCAAGTCGGTCAGATGGGCCGATGAGCTCGGCGTCTCGGTCCTCGCCACGGTTCAGGTCACGAACAGCAGCAGCCACGAAGGAACGGATTGGGAGATCGATATCGGCATGACGAGGCCTCAGTCAACGTCTGCAATCGAGGCTTCCGACAACTGCACACCGGCGGCTGACGCCCCTCCTGCCTACACCTGCGGCAGATTGGACTCCATCAAGTCATAATCTGGCTAACAACCTACCCGTGGATCGGGATTCTTTCTTTATTTTCTCATGCACAACTTTATCAGCGACTTTTGTTTTTTCTTCTTCTTTCTCACGGCCCAATGTTATGTGGTTTGATGACAACTTTGCATTACGAGGTGATGGAGATTTAGGGGGGCCGGAGTTGGTTCTTTCACCTTTTTCTTTTGGCTTAGCATTTGACTGAAAACTTGGAAGACTGTGGATCGATATATCTACACAGTCATCTTCATCTTCATCTTCTAAGAGGGCGGTGTTTGTGTGTAGGGGAAGCATCGGAGCCAAGGGCGTGTCCGGAGCAAGAAATAGGTTTGATTTGGTCTCAAGATTCCTTCATGAAATATGATCGACTTTAATGTCAAAGACTAGAATCATTCATTCTTGCTATCATTTTTCGTGACAGTTGATGTGTGAATGTCTTTGGTTGAGCTAATCAATAACTGTCTGCGCCAGGTACCAAGATCATCTGTACAAAGCCGAGCAGGGCCAGTCACGACAACAACAGAAAAGAGATAAACTGGGTATTCCGTAGATGACTTTTAATAAAGGTCCTTTATGTATTACTATACTGTGGAGTATATATTCCGAGTCCCCCGAATATGACACACTGCATGTGATATTAATGCAGTTCCCGATCTCCTGATCCCCTGGATGATTCGGAATTTCAACCAACTTTTCAGTGCCCACCACATCAAGCCTTCTGCGTCAAATCACATAGCATATCGAGCATGTAAACGAAACAAAAAACCAAACCTGAACACCGCGCTGTATGTATATATCGCCAAAAACATATTCCACCAAGCCTCACATATCATGGAGCTCATACTCCTCACCGTCAACTTTTCGTTGTCAAGCTGGAACACCTTCTTTTGAGATCAAAAGGAAACTCATCATGTTGGGCAAACATTGAACTATCATGAAGGCCTGCCATGCACTTCCGCCGTGCTACCTTCGTATTCTGGGTTGTAGTGAATATGATCACTTGCGCGGTGTTGCTGAACAAACCCCATAGTCGATGGCCGGTCATTCTGAATGTCTGCACCATGTGCAGCTCCTAGTGCCGAGCCAGAATTGCGCAATTGGCTAATATAGGACTGACGGGCAGGCACATTTTCCTCGCCGTCACGCGCTAAACTTGACGTAGTTGACTCTGCCCCAGTCGACCATCGCTTGTTCTGAGCTGCCGGTGACTGTGTACTCGAGAAAGGTATACGACTCGCGCTCAGATTGTAACCATAGCCTTTGTGATCAGGGAACTTCGTTGGGGGGAAAGGTGGTTGTGGAGCCCTCACCCTCGATCCAGTGTCTGAACCAGATTGTCTTCGCGAACTCTTCCTCGGGATAGCAGGGACAGCTGGGACGTCCGGGACTTCTGTAGGTAGAGGCCTTTTTCTAGATTTCTTTGAAGCTTCGGAACCGATTCGACTGGGTAGCTCGATGCCGCCCACCGATTCCACCAGAGGCAACGAGGGGGGCTGTGCAGGCACATGAGGAATTGACTCAATATCGTCGTCGGACTCGACAACTGAGTCGTCATCGTAGACGCTATGCCGCTGCAGAACGGGAGATGCTATTCTTGAACCTGTTGGATCCGGTCGACCTTCGTCGATATTAGGTTGCTCGTCACGGTATGGTTCGACATGTTGAGCTTCAGGCTCAGGCGTCGGAGGGAAAAGACCCGGTGGAGGAGCACGAGCACTCCTAACAACCTCAAAGCCTTTTGTTTTCTCCTTGGTTTTGCCACCTAGTAGTCCCTTGAACCAGCCTCTAGCTGTCGAGACTGGACCCGTTGGATCGGCTGGACCAGTTTTTAGTTTTCTTGTCCCACTAGATAATGCTGCACCACGGACGCCGTAATAAAAGTCCACTTCTCGCACAGCATAGTCGGTCTTGGCCCGATGGGGGTCAACATTAACATCCTCAAAGGCTTCGTCATCCTGTCGTAGGGGAGTAGAGGCACCTTCTCCAGCTTCTTCGTCTAGCGCTCGGTCGTCCAGATTTACACTCTTAGAACCTTCACCCCCCAGGGACGCAATCGGAAGCCCGTTGCTTCCGGCAAGAGGGTCAATGGTATTTCGGCGTGGAGGTCGGTAATAAGGATCTTTCGTCTCAGATTTGTGATGGAGACCGACTATTCCGCCCAGCGACGCAGAACCACTCAATCGGTTTGTCAGGCGTCTTGAAGTTTTGCTCGTACGATCTGGCGTGGTTGTACCCATTGCCTGGGCATCGATGTTAGAGCTCAATCTGTGCGCACTCCGGCCACTATCTAACAAAGCTCCCGAGGCGGCCGAGACGCTACGAGAGCGTGTCTTCGCTTCCTGAAGTTGTTTCTGCTCAGGGTCCATGGCATTGAGCATGGCGGCATTTGAAGCCATGCTATGACGAGAATTCGCGTCGCGGCGTGGGAGTCGCCTAGACAATTGTCGCATTCCAAAGACCTTGGTCAATCCTCCCCGAGTGGCGCCACCAGTATCTTGATCGCGTCCACCGGCCCCTGCAAGCCTGGCAACCACCTCGATCAGGGTCTGAACCGCGTTGAGAAAGAAGCCGAAGACAAGGGTGCAGGCATGAATAATCAAGATAGCGTATCCCATCCACCCTCGTGTGGAGGCTTCGACACCGAGAGACGGCACGAATGCAATCGACAGTAGTATGGTGATGAGTCGGATGGCCGAAAAGCAGGTGTGATAGATGTTCATCGATGTTGCAGACGGAAATGGTCGAAAAAGGTTGATCGTCAGAATGAGAATTACCTCAGAGATTGCCAAAAGTACAACCTGGGCCACGCCTGAAGGCTGTACAGCTCCAATAGCAATACCCCGTAAAAAGTTGATCATGAGGGGAATCATAGCGAAAGTGGCAGCATCATCACAGTAAGTATTATATAACGGACCATAGGCAAGAACTGTTAAGAGATCGTCGAACAGAAACGAACGTGGTCTTGTCCGAGTGAAGAGCAGCATAAGCCGCACTGAGAACAGGATCACCACGACCAACGAAACAGCCGCAAGTGCGACGGAATATGAGGGTCCTCGAGCGGCGATCAAGAGCTGATAGAAGGAAAGCGAGATCCAGGGCAGAATGAAGTAGTTGAAGGTGATTCGCACCACATTTCCGATGGTGAAAGGTCCGTTCTTGGAGCGAAAATCTTCGGCAGGTTCGTTTGCAATTTGCCGATATATCCAGCGAGCAGCAAAGCCGAGTTGTGTCAAAAGCGTGGCACCTGCAACGATCACAACCAGCCAGACAATCATGGCGGCCCAGATGTCTCTGTCCGAAGTCATGCCGACTAATTGGCTCATTTGGTCCAGACCATATTTAGTGCCTGGCCTATATTGGTAGATGCCGTCAACCAGAGGCTGGGTCCCATTGCCTCCAGAGACAAAGCTTTCGTTGAACATCAAGGACGACCAACTGACTCGACTCACAGCAGGCTGATAGAAGCCCGGGTAATTAAGACTCAAGCTTCCGGTCAAGACCACGAATTGGATATACTGTAAGCAATCACCGAAACCCGGGGTAACGAGGCGAAGCAAATCCTCATCACGGCCAAAATTGCTGCTCCAGTTGAATAGATCAGCCGACCCCCAGGGACTGAAGACGGAAGCGGCAATTGTTGCAATGCCAACGACAATCAGGACCGCAAGAGGTAGATACCTCAGTAAGCCATTGAGGTATCCTCCTAGATCTGGCGTGACCGTGGCAGTTACACAGCCGTAGTATTGCCCGCTAGCATCGCCTGATTGTACTTGTATAGTCGCTTCTAAAGAGGTGAAAGCGTAACTTGAACCCATGTCATGTGCGACGGAAAACGCAGGGAGTCGAGTGAGTTCAGTAGAATTGGCGTAGAAGGCTGGAGCTAGCGGGCAGTCGTCTTGCGTGACGGCCGTGCAAAACCTTCTGGGCTCGTCGTTCCATGGGGTATAGCTGAGAAGATTAAACCGAGTGAAGAGTGTCGTATACTTGTTGTTGGACTCGCTGACGTCTGGGATCTTGCCAAAGGTATCGTTCGGGTTCTTCCATGACGGATCGTCCGGCGCAGGATAAGGCTGATCTGTGGCCTTTCCGGTAACATTCCCATACACGGTCACATTGAGGTGGTGTCGGCCTGAAGTTGTATTGAAAACCGCCGATACATTGAGCGGGTCGAACTGCAGAAGTCGAGGTTGTGAATTTATGATATTCTTATCCAGACAATTGTGAAATTCGACATAGGCAGCTTCGACCACGCTTATCCAGAGGAGCAAGAACAGCGGGACGGTGAGTGAATTACTCGACATCCTCAACCAAGACCACCGACTTGGTCGATGTGTACTTCCTCCAGCTGATCCTGTCGGGTGTTGAGAGGGTTCATGCTGACCATTGAACGCCATTGAAGAGAACTGTAAATGGTCCTTGCTTTCGCCGCCTATTATGGTGGGCTTAATGATACGACATTTTTCTGGCTTCCACTAAAGATGTTCTGGAGAAGGTCGGTACTCCCGTTTCTTCCTCCAACACGTAACTCGAGCAAATAACTAAGCGTGAACGATACCGACGTCCCAAGTGACTCCGAAAGAAGGCCGTTCTAATGGAAAAAGAGGGCAACGAGCAAGGATGAGTCGAGGGGACAAAATGTCTCGGAGGGTTTGTGGTATTTTCCGGGAAGAGAATTGATAGTCGGCGGATCTGCGGAAGTCGTTCGTCAAAGGAGTTTGAGTAGCAGAATACAGGGTTTGCCCTTGGAGGAAGAAATGTACGAGATGAACAAACTGAGCGAATGACGAAAAAGGATGAAATAGTGTACAGTTCAAGAAGTCAAAGTAGAACAGAAGAGTGTGTCGAGGCGCAGCGCAGGAAAGACTTTTGAGACATACAGTTGGCGAAGAGGCGAGAGGCGAGTACAGCAAGGTTTTCCTGGTTTCCAGCCAACAAGCGTCATAACCGATTTGCTGGGGAGGATCAGGCTTGGGATGCGATGCGAAGGCGGGCGGGAAGCAGCTTAGGGCTCGTTCTGGCCTACCCAAGGCTCCTCCGGGCTGGACTGTTCAAGCACAAGCATCGAGTCCAATGATGCGGGCGCCCACTTACCCGGCAACATCCAGCTTTTGGGTCCTACTAGGCCTGAAAGCCACCCGCTAAAGGGGACTCATCGCTGCTACAATCCCATGTCGGCTGTACAGTATACTCGTACTTGTACGGAGTACGGAGTACCTACCTAGCCTAAGGGCAATTGCACTAAGTACCTCCCGGCTTCGTATCCAGTCAAACACCATCCTTTGGTCCTCCATCCAATATTTTACATGGTCACACAGTAAGGTCAATTGAACCCTTGAGAAATCGACCAGTCCATAACATCCACTAGGTCTGGCGATCTCCCACAATTGGAAGGGCAGTTTGTGCCAGCACAGATGGTTCACGATCCATCGTGCTAAGGTGGCGCGGGTGTGCTCCGTATACTATTTCTGGTTCACCTGTTATTTAGTTCTCGTTTGCAGCTTGCGACTCAAACCGTTACAGACATGGTAGTAGAAATCCATCGTCCTTCCTCTCGTACTCCGTACGCGGTAAGCGAAGAGTGCCAACCACCCATATGATTGTGCGACACCAATTCTAGCACGTGCCTCCAGGGTTGCCCTTTGATTCACGCTTGACTCCGTACAGTATCCATGTGCTGTTTCCTCGATCCGACCCTCAGTGGTACGCCGTCCAAGTACGAGACCATCTGGCACCTACATGAGCATGCCAGCGTCGAGCAGAGTCCAGTACTCCGTATAATGTTTCGCTAATGCTGGTGGCCGCCGCAGCCTGTATTGCAATCGTTGTGACCCGTCCGAAAAGCGGTCTTGAGGCTCGCTGACCCAAATCCCTGGTAGAAACCAATCTATCAAGATGAAGAGCCTCAGCATCCGTACTCGTACTCGTACGTGGTCGTATACCAGACGGAGACCGGATGTCACTTTCCTGGTCGAAGGGGTCACGCGAGGAGAAGGTGGAAGATGTTCTGAAACTGCATGCTTGATTGGCGGCTGTGGTGAATGACATTGCCGTAACAGGACCGACACATTTGCAAATCACTTGTCTTGTGATTTCACCATCGCCCTTGAAAGCCTCGCCAGGTTGTGGCGACTCATTCCGTATTCTTTCAACGAAAGTTGATTTCTCGTCATTCTTAATGCTATGTAGTCGACTTTCTTCGGGTATCGAATCACCTCTGTCGTCCCTCGCGGGCCTGGTTGCCCATGTTCTGTCGAGGTTGTTATCGCAGTCTGTTTTGGCCGAACATCTGACTGTTGCGTTCTTATCTCCTGCTTCATCCCCTCGCGGATCACTGTTCTCCGGATCTGACTGTGGCTGAAGACAATGTCATCTTCGGACTCGGTCGTTTCTTCCAGCAGTGCGAGTATCGATCTTGACACCGCCACGCTTTCCGGACCTCCCTCTGGCAGCCATGGTAACAGCAATCATCAGAGACCAACGTCTTTCAATGCTTTGAATTACAGACCGCTACCTAACCCGCTCATCCGCTCAGGTTCAGGTCAAAGCAGCCAAATGTCGACTGCAGCACTCAGAGATCGTTCTCTACCGACTCCTCCGAACGAGCAGACTGCTGAAGAGCGCAGACGCAGCATAATAGCAATGGACCGCAAGAGAAGGCTCACAACAACTCTAGAGGATGGCAGAAGAAGGACCAATAGTGGCAGCTACTATGATCGAAGGACCACTCATGATGGGTACCGAATGGATGGTCCTTCAACCCCGATGCGGAACGACACAGTGGGCACAAGACCTGCACCAGAATTCATCGACTTGACAGAAACTACTCCTTCGCCATCACGTCCAACACCACTCCATCAGACGGACGAGGTGAGGATGAACAAGCCTTCTCCAGAGTCCTCGAGGCGGTACGTGGTGCCTCGTTGGCAGCCAGATTCCGAAGTCAGCGAATGTCCTATCTGCAAGCGTCCCTTCAGCTGGATGTTCCGCAGGCATCACTGTAGGAAATGTGGGAGAGTAGTATGCAACGACTGCTCCCCTCATCGCATAACCATTCCTCGACAGTTCATCGTTCATCCGCCGGAATCAGATGCTGTTCCATCGCCGGGGCAAGGGGTTAGAAGCCGACACGACCCGATAGATTTAACAGCAGACGGTCATGATGATGATCCCTTTGATGCTCGAGCCTCGCCTGACCCATACCTTGCACTTGACGGAGGCGAGAAAGTTCGACTTTGCAACCCTTGCGTGCCAGATCCTCAACCAGACCCATTCCCACACTACTCCCTTCTCGAAAACGAATCCGGTCGACGTGGACCACCCTGGAGTCACACGATCGGACATGCAAGAGGCTCTAGCCATCCGTCAGGTATAAGGACAGGACCAACCATACCAGCAAGAGTCAGTATTAGTGGAAAAGTCCTTCGAAGATCCTCAGCAAAGGCTAACCGTTTATTGCAGGACGATTCTCTTCGTCATCCCATGAGATATGACGGGTCCAGCGCTTTCCCAAATCGTGCGAGTTGGACTGGTCATCCCCATTCCCAGATTTCTCCTAGTCGGTACCGCCCTGTGTTATCTACGTCAGTAGGGGAACGGGCATTCTCTGTGCCGTCAAGAGTAAGTGATGTTAATCTGGTCCCATGTATCTTTCCTGACCTTTACAGGATTTCATTCCTTCAGAACGCCGGTCCAGCTACGGCAATACACAACCACTCTCCCGTCAGCCGCGAGATGAGTCGGCCACTGGTTTCAATCGCGGCCCTTATGCTCCACCACGCGCGCCTTACGAGACTACGGCCACTCGATTTCCTGTTACCCTGCAGAATATCGTTGACGGCCCGCCGCGACCTCGCATTGACGAGAGAGATATCTGTCCTATCTGTCGACGTGCACTTCCTCCGAGAGAGCCAGACGGCACGGAGAATGCGCGAGAAGCGCACATCATGTCTTGCATCATTGCAAGAGACCCATCAGCCCGATTTGAGGGCGCTGGCGGTCCCTCCCAGTCTCGAGTTCACATGCTCCCATTCATTGCGACTGAAAAGGACTGCGTCGGCTCGGATGGTAGTCCACAAGAGTGCTCGATATGTATGGTTGAATACGATGTCGGAGATGAATTGGCACGGCTGGAGTGCTTGTGCAAATTCCATAAAAGCTGCATTGTAGAATGGCTTGAGCGCAAAGCGGAGTGCCCAGTGCACAAACTTCTGTTATGAATCACGACATGACGATACGACGATTGAAGATTGATGGACTGCTTCTGGGACTGATTTCCATCTGATGGGCATTTGGAGTTTGGAAAGGTTGGGTCAGGTCGGAGGTGCTACGTGGACAGTTATACAAGGATTCCCCCTCTGTTGATGGTATAGCTTCTCTACCTGATGTTATATGATGTTGACTCCTACTCATATCCGTACAACAACGTCATCTTCTCTCTACCTCGTGCTCTCGATCCACCACCAGCAATAGAAGAATGGAAGGATCACGCGAAAAGCCAGTCAGATTGTGCAGACACCTGATGTTCTATTATTAAATTTCGTAGTCAGAGTGGCTGGGTTCAGGCTCAATGGTTTTTGGCCTCGAAAGCCACGCAATGTCCCTGGAAGCCCCCCTGACATGGATGAAGGGTTGTCCTCTAAGTGATGTATAGAATATGTCATATTCTACATACTAGGTCAGGATGACCGTCTCCTGGCTCAATAACAACTAAACACTCGTGGGCTGTTGAACTAGGAACAGATGACAGCAGGGGCCAAATTACTGTTCGCGGTGCCTCGCCAAGAGCCCATCATCCGTCATCCTCAAGTCGGCCTTGAATTCGAGTGATTCACCCATTCGACGAGTTGTATGGATTGAAGTCTTCCTGGACAATGTTGAAATCTCGTATCTTGATGTTCGGAGAGTCAACATGCAGAGAACAACTTCCTGAACGCGACAATGGTGTCTTCAAGTCGTCGCGGTAATTGAAAAGGGAGATCAGAAGTCGGCGCTCCGGCCAACCCAACGGCGTCACAAACCACCGCCCTCCCGATCATCAACCTCGACCATCCCACCGCGTCGTGGCCACTGAAGCCATGGCGAATATCGAGCCATACAACCATATTGATCCTCAATTGCGAGCCTCTTCGTTGAGTAGTCCTCCGAATCCCCGCGATCCTCAGCATTTCCCAACCGGCGCCCCTGCTGCCTATTCGCCTCTACAACCGTCGCCCAATCCGTCCTTCCAGAGCATTCAAACACCCAACTACTACCCTACAAACCCCCATGCACAGGAAAGCCCCGACGATGGGAGTCCGTCAGGTAATCCCGCCGATCCAAATGATCTCAAGAGACCACGGGCCTGCGAGGCTTGTCGACAGCTCAAAGTCAAATGCGAGCCGGACGACAACCATCCGGCAGGTTCGTGCAAAAGATGCGCCAAGGCCAATCGACAATGCATTGTTACTGCTCCGAGTAGGAAGAGACAGAAAAAGACAGACAGTCGCGTTGCCGAACTAGAAAGAAAAATCGACGCCCTGACTGCCACTTTGGCTGCACGGGGTAGCAGCGAAGGTGATGGCGCGGTAGACCCGACCGTATCCCACAGTCAGACTCAGCCAACAAGACCCCCCGCGTATGGAGAACAATGGCATGGTCCTCCTCCGCCGGTCACAAGTCTGTCGCCACAACAGAGTCAACAAGGCGTAAAACGAAAGATTGCTGATTATGACTATTTTGGAGGTGAACTACACAAATCAGTGTCACCCTCATTCAAGTCAAATGGCCCGGCCTCCCATTATCAACCTGTCATGCCCGAGCATGTCAGGCCCAAAGTCGACCCGGACGAATTGCCTCCAGTTGACCCAGTCGAACGCGGAATCCTGGATGCCAATACAGCTAGGAAGTGCTTTGAGAGATATATGGCAGAGATGTGCGAACATCTCCCACTCGTTGTATTCCCCCCTGGCACCAATGCGGACGATGTACGAAAAAACAAGCCCGTTCTATTTCTGGCGGTGCTTGCAGTGGCATCGAGCACCATCAGACCAGACGCACAACAGAAGTTGATCAGCGAAATCACCAGAGCTCTTGCAGACCGCGTCATATTTCGAGGCGAGAAATCTCTCGAACTGGTTCAGGCCATTCAAGTGACAACATGCTTCTACCAGCCACCCGAGAAATATGAAGAATTAAATTTTAATCAACTCATCCACATTGCCGCTGTAATGGCCATGGACCTTGGTATGGGAAAACGCGCGAAACGTGGTGGCCCAAATATGTGGCGACCGTATAATGAAAACAAGCGTCCACTTGCCGATCCGAATAGTGCTGAAACTCGACGGTGCTGGTTGGGCTGCTATTACATGTGTTCCAAGTGAGTTTTCTTTGAATGATCTCAGTCCTCGGCTAACTCCATACAGTTCTTCCATGTCGCTACGACGACCATTACTTGTTCGATGGAGTGCTTATGCGGACGAGAGTATCGAAATTCTGAATACTGCGTCAGATGCACTACCATCTGATAAGGCACTATGCCATCTAGTCCACACTCAGCATATGGCTGAAGACATCGGCATGGAGTTTTCTATGGACGACCCTCTGTCCCAGTTGACCTTGACTGATCAAAAGACTCAGTACCATCTCAAAAATTTCGAGCGGAGGTTGAAAGACTTGCACGCCACTGCTAACCCTGAATTGTTGAAGAAGCCGATTATACAGCACAGCGAGGGAATCATTAACCTCTACATGCATGAAATCGCCATGCATCACAACCATAACATTGATGACTTTAGGCCGCCGTTCAACGCCACCCCAATTGAAGGACCGCCTGATCCTGATAATGTTACACCCGCTCATATTGAGGCCCTGACGACATGTATTCATTCTGCGCATGCTGCCTTTGAAGCGTTTTTGAGCATGGACGTCAAGATGCTCCGAGCATTGCCCACGCTATTCTTCGTTCGATCATCGTATGCTGCTGTGGCCTTGATCAAACTGTATTCCGCCGTTTCCGCGAAAGGCTCCAAATTTGCCCTCATCTTCAAGACCAAAGATTTAAAGGTCGAATACTATCTGGAACGAATGATTGATATGCTTACCAAGACGTCAGAGGGTGGCATGAGCAGGGTAGCCCACAAGTTCAGTCTCATCTTCAACATGCTCAGGAGCTGGCACATGAAGCGTATGGAGCCGATCAACAGCGGGAGCAATCGTGTCTCGCGACAGCACACTCCTGCAGGTCGGACTAACAGCCAGCCCATATACAAAGCCGTACCTCCGCAGCAAAACCCTGCAAGTCTCGGATGGAATTCACAGAACCGGTCATCGATGGATCAGAATGCACAAGCTCATCAACAACCACGGAACGGCCTCCAGATGCTCTCGGATGCAGCTATGGGACCAGGACCTGTACCTCCCTCAGTCATAGCCCCGCCACAGCAATGGATGCCGCCGATGAATCAACCGCCGATGTTGCCCGGTGTGACCGAGATGGGTATGCACAACCAAGGCATGATACCGTATGGCATGCCCCAAGAACTCGGACCCATGGATTTCACCAATGACGAACTCATGGCGTTTGGGTTTGGTGATGAGTTCCTTGCCATGAACTTTGGGTTTGAGCAGGGAAATTGGATATGATTTTGAGTGGTGTTGTGGACAACATCACCGCGGCAGGGTCGTTTTGTATGAGATGAATTTCCTATGTTGTGTCATGGTGCTGTACATATCATTTTTTTCATGCGTGGATGATCTTTAACGGGGTTGACGGCCTCCCAGAGCTTACCGGACTAGTTGATTGATGAATTTCGTTGTGTATGGTTAATGGTTTGATACTTACATGTTACCGTATGAAGGATGGTTGATAGTATTTAAATATGCTGGACATTTGGACCGAATCATGAATTGTCCTCTGCCTTTGGCCCTCTTACCTCTGATGTTCTTTCTTTGGCCGATACTAATTCATGCCTCTCAATGCTATCGATACCGATGCCTCCCTTCCCGGTTGCTTACCTTGTCTCGGCTCGTCCTGGCTCACGGACCGAAGGACAACAGTTTAGTTCTCCTCGACGACCAAGACCCATATGAGAGCGAGAGGGAGAGCACAGCCGTCGGATAAGATACCATGACCCGTTAGCAATTGAGAGAGTATAAGCCGGACGGAGGTAACACTCGTGGTACGAAGGAAGACATGTGTGAGGTTTGCTGACAGACAGGAGTCCAGATTGAACGATTGTGGTGGGATTCGATCAGTTGGTCTTGGTGAGCCAAGCCACACGGTTCGGCAGTTGTGTTATTATTTGGTTACTCATTGATCAAGGGATTTGGTTCAATACTAGGTAGGGACCATAGCATCTTATTAGACGGAAAAGTATTCAAGGACGGTGCAGCGTTGGAACAGTACCAAGGAGCTAAGCCGGTCATTCACCGAATTGACCACCCATCACCACCACATCCCACCACCACATTCCACCATAACCATCCTCACCCGGAAAGTCTATGGTTACTGTAATGTGCCAAATTGTACGGAGTGAGAGAGAGAGATGAGGAGGAGTGGAAGTTGAATTTTCTCCGGGTAATTCGTTGACAGGAACAGAGTATACAGAGTATAGAGTATACAGAGTGCTAATGCTATACCTACAGTTCTGGCTGTAGGTAATATTTACCTACTCGTCAACGTCTCGTTGGTAAAATAGGTCAAAGTCAACGTTTGGTTGGGTAACCGGGATAAACCCAGCAAAGCAGGGCTGTCAACATTACTAGTCATATTGTAGTACTCTATATCCAAGGGTTTGTTGATGGCGGAGACCTGCCGTGGAACTCCATTATTTACCCCGTAATTCGGTTCTCCGTCCGTATTGTACGGGGGCAAATACTATACAAGTCGGTACTGGTATTATTCATTTCCTAGGTACCCACGGAGTACGGAGTACTAGTTATTCCATGGACTGTGCCACTTTTGCGGAGTGCTTGCCACCGTACGGAGTACATGGAGGGGAATCCAACTAAAAAAGCACCACTCTTTTCCGCCATACCTGAAAGACCAATACAATACACCGGTACGATTACTCCGGTAGGTATCTTTTTTTTCACTTTACGGAGTAGGGTAACAATACAGTGCAAGAAAGAATAAATGGCGGACGATGCTTAGGAACAAACCTAACCTCACTGGTTCTGGGGGGAGTCTAAAAGTTAGAGTCGAGTCCATACAGGGGTCCCCTCCCCTTCGGTACTCGAAACCTACACGTATCTTTTTATGCTGATCTAGAGCATTGGCGTCTTGGGTTGCACTACTCGCTTTTAAGGGTAGTTGATATACATATTTAAAAGAGTACCTACCCAGAGAACTCCGCCCGCTCCCCATGCCCTTTTTGTGAGAAGTAGTCAGTTGTTCACGTGGCGAGAAGAGGAAAAGAGGAAAAGAAGAACTTGTCTTCCTTTTTTTCGGTCCTTCCAGGGATATCCTTTTCTAGCTCTACTCCTCCTATCTTTTGCATTTGTCCTTGCTGCCCATCAAGAACAGGACCACAATAACGCCGGTATTGTTTTTGATCAAGATCAAACGAAACTCGAAAGCAACCATGGTGGCCGCCACAGTCTCGGCCAATCCACTCAAACTCGATGTGAGAAGTCATTGGAAGTGTATTGCTATTTGTTTCGTAGCGACCTTGTCGACGTTCCAATATGGTATGTTTTGTTTTGCTTTTTGTGAACGACTTGACCTTTTTGTCACCGGACGAATCATGTAGCTGACGATATGGTTCTGTACAGGCCTCGATTATGCTCTTGTTGGAGGATTCCTATCGTATGTTGAACCGTCACGGTCGTATGAGACGAACCAGAGTTAATACGGAGTCTTTTTTTCTCTAGAATGCCTGGATTTCTCGAAGTGTTTGGGTACTATGATGAAGAGCTGAAGAAGTGGAACATTGACGTACGTGTTTTGTCCTCCCTTTCTCACATCCATCCGAAATATGCATCCCTACTTACACACACGTCTGGCAGTACACGGTCCAACAACTCATCTCTTCACTCATGACCATCGGTACATTCCTCTCGTCACTCCTCGTGGGACCCTTCAGTGCCAAATTCGGTCGACGACATGGCCTCTGGGCGGCCGCGATCCTAAACTACGTTGCGACGGCGATACAACTCGGCACCACCAGCAAGGCGGCGCTCTACGTCTCCAGATTGATCCTGGGTATATCCGTGGGCTGGTTCCTGACGTTCGCCCAACTCTACGTCCACGAAGCGGCCCCTGCCCACCTTCGAGGTGTCACTTTTGCCGTGTACCAGGTCATGCTATCGATCGGATCCATCGTCGGGGCGTGTGTCGATTACGGTACCCATACCATGACGAGCAGACGAGCGTACCAGATCCCCTTGGCCATCTTCTTCGTGGCGCCTACTTTGCAGAGTGTGCTCTTGTTCTTCTTCGCCCCCGAAAGCCCTCGATGGTTGTTCACCCAGCGCAAGGACGCCGAGGCTGAAAAGGCGCTTCGACGCATGCGCAACGCTCACATCGACGAGCTAGAGTTCCAGGCCGAACTCAATGAGATCCGGCAGTCGACCTTGGCACAATTGGAACAAAACAAGAAGGGTGCCTTCTTGGAGATGTGGCGTGGGACCAACCTCCGAAGGACCCTACTGAGTATTGCTGTCGTGTGCTTCCACTCGGCAAACGGGTGAGTGTTACCTCTTTTCTATTCCTCCCCCTCGACTCACTTTTGTACATTCCTTTCTCCCTCTTCCCTCCGTTTCCCCTTTGCCCTCCCCTTGCTAACAGCGTCGTCTAGCTCGTCTTGGGTGAATATCTATACGACGTACTTCTTACAGATAGCTGGCGTCAAGCAGCCGTTCTCATATTCCGTCCTTGTAACGTGCACAGGCTTGATTGGGGTGTTGGTGAGCTTTTTCTTCGTGAGACTGATTGACCGGCGGACGGTGATGCTTGTGGGGATCACCGCATGCGCCATCTGTCAGTTAATACCAGCAATCGCTTGGACAAAGAGTCCAGGCAGTGAATCGACTGGCAGGGTCGTCGTCGCTTTCATCGCTCTGTTTACATTTTTCTACGTCGCCTACGGTGAGTGTTTCCTTTCCTTCGGCTTCCACAACCAAGTAATCAGGCTGACCACCCCTGAATCTAGCTCCGTACGCATGGCTCCTCGGAGGAGAATACGTCAATAACCAGCTCCGTGCCTTTACTTTTGGCCTGGCAACGGCCATGAACTTCCTGGGCAACTGGGCAGGCACATTCAGCGCTCCTTACTTCATCAATCCTGCCAAGTTCGGCTGGGGGCCCAAGTACGGGTATATCTGGTTCGCATCGAACATTGTCTGTGTCATCTTTACTTGGTTCTTCTTGCCAGAAACCAAAGATCGGACCCTCGAAGAGATTCACGAAATGTTCGAGGCCAGACTACCTGCCAGGAAATTCAAGGGTTACGTGTGTGTTGGTGTAGAGGGCTACGCCGCCGAAGCAATGGGAGATGATCTTGCAGAAAGGAAGGGCATGCACGTCCAGGCGGCACACGTTGAGATGAGTGATACTACGGCTGCACCTGATAAGAGGGTGTGAGGGAAGCAAGTAAGGATTATTTAGGAGGCTGGCTGTGGATGGCTCTGAAGAGATCGATGTAGTGGTATAGCAGTATACGTGATGCAGACCATTCAGATTGACATTTGTGACATTTTGCATACACACAGTACATGTATTCCCGAGACATGGTACGCCGGTATCGTAATCACCCAGCAACTCTCCGACCATCCAAAACGACGTCCGAGAGGGGCCTACAGCCTTGCATCTACACCGGCTGGCGTCAGCATCGATGGACGACTTTGGGATATCCAAATCATAATTCCGTGGAATTTATTTTACCCCTTTGACAGCTGGGATCCATATTGTAGGGAGTCAAAATAACTGCCGTAGTCTGAAAAATAAAAGTCTGCCCTTGTCTGTGCTCGTCAATCTCGAGGTTTGAGTTTCGTTTGTACCCATTCCTTTCGCCTAATCTGCTCCATCACTAGACATGCTGAAGCCGATACGGCATGGATGGGTATAGCTTCTTGGACAATCTTTGGTCATCTCCAATCTTCCCCAAGTTATTTACTAGAGTACTGTAAAGATACTCGACGAAGATGGTCGTCAAGAAGTGTAACCAAGGAAAGGAGTCAACGAGTACCAATAATGGGTCAGGTTTACCCCTTAGGACAAGTATAGAATGTCGTACAGTTCGGCAGTTGTTTGTTCTCATTTGATTCGTTAGGGATCTGTCCCTCTGTCCCTCATTTTGAAAGGGAAAACTCCCTACGAATGGTAAAAAGAACATTTTTCTCCTCCGCGGAAGATCGGCACCGTTATGCTTTTTTTTTCCCATCTCGAGTCCTTGTTTGGTAACAGCTTCTCCGACTGCGATCATGTTCTTGTAAATATCTCCAACAGCTTGATACATTTTCTGCTATCAAGGCAGTTTGATCTTGATCTACCGAGGTTTGGAGAGAAATCAAGCCACAAATGCTTGGCCCGGAGTATTGCATCCCTTTTGATCGTTTCTTACCTTTTTGACTGACTCTTCTACCTTCGCTTTCGGTAACAGACATCTACTCAGACACTCCTTACCCAGACTTCGTGTTGTATCCAGGATATTCATCAAATCCATCTCGTAGTCTAGTCGCATAGCCAAGGAAAAAAAGACACATTGATGGTCCCGGACAATACCCATTCATGCATTTTGTATTGTTACTCAGTACATAGATTGATACTACTCGGTCCTTGAACATTTTCCAATCTGCTTTCTCGTTCAAATCCCATGCTATGGTAATGGCTATTACAGTATGTATGTACATACAGTATCGTCTGAGTGGCCCACAAACCTCTCCCTTGTTGGTCTCTCCGTGTTCGTTTCTCCTCAACTTCGGACAAGGAAACGCTTGGCCCCGTGGGGATCAACATCATCACCACCACCACCACCACCACTACCGTCACCACCCATGTCATATTTACTCGGTACTCGCTCTGTTGCTGCAGGTAGATACTCCCGTAAACACTCCGTAGACGCTCTACCGACTTTACCGACTTGCGGCTTACGAGACGAAAGATACCGTTTTGGAACCCACTGCCGTGCCCATGTCTTCCTCCTCCATTGTCACGTCCACTCTCCCCCTTCCCCACCACCTCCTCCTCTTGTCCTATGTTCTTTGCTGTACTCGTAGCTACTTACTGTTCATAAGCCTAAGCGACGAAATAGAAGAGCCCCACGAATGGTCCTCTTGCCTCGATCCATCGGCCGTCCTCTTCGTAGCCTTTAGCGTACAGGAAGTCAAGTAAAAAACAAAGTGGCACATGCCGTCAAAATAGCGCGTTTGTACTCGTTACATTCTCCTGTTCAAAATCCAGGTGCCGAACTTTGAGCTCAGGTTTCTTGTTCTAGTCCGAAAAAGACACAAACTGGCCAGAAAGTACAAGGGGCTGATTGTTTGAAAAAAAAAAGACTGTTCCATCTTGTCTTTTTTTTTCATATCCGTACTGTGTACTCGATACTTCAACTTCGTCAACTCACTACGGATCCATCTGCCTCTTGACGAAACTACAACAACCTTTCACAACTCTACAAACTTTTGCGACGGGAAGAAGAAAAAAAAATCAAACAAAATGGGCTCCATATCCCCCGTCAAACTACGACGCTCCCCGCTCAAGAACTCGGGGTCGATCGACCACCTCGAGTACGTCGACGTGACTCCCATCATCGGTCGCGAGTACCCGACGGCCAAACTCAAGGACATTCTCGACGCCCCCAACTCGGAGGATCAGATTCGCGACCTGGCCATCACCATCTGTGAACGCGGCGTCGTCTTCTTCCGGGCCCCTCAGGACGACTTGACCGTCGCCGAACAAAAGCACATCACGGACCTGTTGGGAAAACTGACCGGACGTCCCAAGGACCACGGGTTGCACGTCCACCCGTTGTACAATGACCCAAACAATATCCCCATGGCGGATGGCACCACCGATGAGAATATGTGAGCAACCACGTTTCATTTTTGTGTCGGTATCCGTGGCAATAACGACAACCGATTGTGTCCCCTTTTTTGTCTTCGCTGACCACTTTCGGTTACATTTCTAGATACGTGATCAATTCTGAAGCCATGAAAAAGATTTACGCAACCATGAAGGATCGACCAAATGCTCAATCGGAGCCCAGAGATCTCGGTCGAGAATGGCACAGTGATTGTATGTTTCCCCCCCTTCCCTCCCCCATCTCACCTCCTTTTTTTTCCCTTCTTTGCACACTCCTCCCCCCCCCTTTTTTTCCTTTGTCGATGTCGACAACATACTCACATCTCTGTGTCCTCGGATTATAGGTCTCTTTGAAGAATGTCCTGCCGACTTTAGCTTCCTCCGTATGCAAGATACACCACCTTCGGGAGGTGATACACTTTGGGTTTCTGGTTATGAATTGTATGTCTCTTTTTTTTTCTTCATCCCCCCGACACTGTCTCTCTACCTTGCCAACCATCCCTCCGTGTCTTTCCTCTCGCCTGACACTTCCCGACTCATCTGTGATCTGCCCAGATACGACCGCCTGTCGCCGCCCATGCAGGCCTTTTTCGAATCCCTCACGGCCACCTGCGCCCAACCCGTGTTCAAGTCCGCCACCGAGGCCGGGGGCTACGAGGTCATGACCCCCCGGGGCAGCCCCCTGAACACCGACCTCAACTTCAGCCCCGTCCACCCGGTCGTCCGGACCCACCCGGTCACGGGCTGGAAGTCGCTCTTCGCCGGCGTCGGCCTCCACGTCACCCGCATCAACGACGTCTACAACCACGAGGACCAGGTCATCCGGGACCACGTCATGAGGCTCATCACCCGGAACCACGACTGCGTCGCCCGCATGCACTGGACCAAGCAGGCCTGCGCCATCTGGAGCAACGCCTGCACCCTGCATGCCGCCACCGTACGTTGGGTCCCTCTGTCTTCTGTCTCAAAGCTTCCCTTCCCCCCTTTTACTCAGTTTCATGATCTCTGGCGAGCCCAGTGAAAACCTCCTTTTTGCCTCTCTTTTCCCCTTTCCTTTTCGTTTCTTGTTGGTCACGAGAGCTGACAAATTCATATGCAGCCCGATACTCATCTCGTCGACGGTGTCCGAACCGGCGTCCGCGCTTCGGGTGTAGGTGAGAAACCTTACCTTGACCCTGCTTCGACCGGGCGACGAGAAGCTCTGGGCCTGCCTAGGAATTGAAGATACACTCGAATCGTACAGGGACAATCGTGGCGGAGAGGAGAGACGTAGGGAAATGTTGACGCGGATTTGGTTTCGGGGTTGACGGGTTGTTGTTGTTTGGTACATTCGCCGCAGCGAGATTGGAAACCGAAAGATGACATTAGTATGAGTTCCGAGACCATCGTAAACACAAAATGACGGCAAAATCTAGCAGTGTCTACCATCATGTCAAACGTCAAGGCTAATTTCATAATCTTTTGTCGATTGTCATTTGCAATCGCTATCTAATTCGGAGTACTCGTAGAAACAAAAGCCCGTGGGCATCTTTGATCAATGATCAATGATCAATCTCTCTGTACTCCGAACAAACAAGCCCGTAGGCAATCCTGATGCCGTCAACGATCAACAAAGCCACACAGGCTACCCTAATCGATGTCCATCTCGTCATCCTCTGGACCACCAGCCTCTTCCCCTTCATCTTCATCTTCCTCTTCATCTTCCTCTCCATCCTCTCCATCGTCAACAATCTCCATCTTCTCGACCATGCCCGCCATGTCATCATCTTCCCCCTCCTCACCCTCTTCTGCCTCAGCCGCCGCTGCCGCATCGCGCTTGGCCTTGGCCTTGGCCTTCTTCAGCGCCTTCTTGCCCATTGTCGGAACACCAAGCTCCTTGACGGTCTTCAGGCACGCAACACATGTTCCATCGGTAACCAATGGAGAGACGGGATCCCTCAAGGGAAACCACTCGTCAGTCGGCGGCACCGCGGCAATACTGCGATAGTTGAAGGTTGCCTCATGTGCATAGGCAGGGTGCCATTCCCAGACGTTTCTGTTCTTGAAATCGTCGAGCGTCAACATGCTTGGGGGAGCTTGCCATTCCAAAACTTCTTCACCCATGCCAGCCGCCGTGAGAGTCTCCCTCATTGCCTTGAAGGCTGCCACCTGTTCAGGCGACAGGGGGGTCTTGTCTCGCGTCATATTCAATCTCATTTCCACCTTGAAGATTTCTCCTTGGTTCGAACCTTGAACAACACGCTCGTACCATCGGGTGTACACCTGCAAATCGTCCCATCCAACAATGATCCATCGACAATGTCGCAGGTGATGTTTCTGCACGGAGTTCTCTTGCAGGACAACCAACACCGGGTACAGGTTGCCAGTGTAGAGGCCAGGGCGGTCCTCTCTGTCGAGGTTGAAGAGTCCATGGCCCTTGGAGATGAGTAAGCATCATGTGTTTGATAGGATTCAAGGATCACTTACGCCAACGTCGGTCTTGCGACTGATTCTAAGGTAGAGATCGTGGAGCCTCGATGCCTTCGAAGCTGGAACCAAAAACGATTCGGACGCAACGGTGTCGTTGAAGAGGACTCGGACTTCAACGTACTTCTTGACTTTTCTAGCCACTTCTTCAGCCATGGGAGCTGCCATTTCCACGATGGGAACAGGAGATTTGTGGCGGGAGAGTGTCGAGACAAGAGAAGATACTGGAGGCAGTTGTGATGCAAGAGACGTCTTTCAAAGAAATGACTTGATGAAGACGAGCTTCAAGAGGGACGCGCTGATGGAAAGAGAAGAGGATGGACTGGTGAGAAAATATTTCGAGGAGAATGAGAGAATGTGTGAGTGTTTTCACTGAGACTTCACCTTTGGCGGTCAACAGAGATTTCGAGAAATATTTCAATCACTGCCAGCCTCGTTCACTGCATCTGCCACGCGGCCCCGCGTCCACACGTACCAGAGCAATTCACCGCTGGCCCTGTTTCCCTGTTTCATCACTTGATATATTAAACACCGCAAATTAATACTCAAATTCAGATGCATGAGAGGCCCAGTGGTAGCGCATGTAACCTGTCTTCTAGTCGATGTAGCCCGGGCCGATGATGGTCCATATTTAATGCTATGCATAGCTCAGATGAGGCAGGACTTCGCTACCACACGACTCTCTCATGACTCTCCTACTGGCCTGGCCAACCAGTAAGGAGGTATCAGCTGGTTCAATCCCAGTATAGGTGACTCCTGAATCACCTACCTTCATGGTTCCATTTTCTCAAACGGATTCTTCCATTTCAGAGTGGTCGCCGGTTCGAATCCGGCCTTTCCTTTTTGTTCTTCTTTTATTTTTGCAGTTTCTCAATGGTGGTGAGTGAATCACTTACACGTGATGCGTAGATTGCGATCACTGCGTACTGCGTGCCGCCAGGACGTTCACTCGATGCTGCTTTGGCGGTGACAATATAGTGCTAGCAGCCTCTCAGAAACTCACCAAGTAGGCCATCTCGAGATGATGGTGGAACAGTCAAGGTACTTCATTCGTACCTGTAAAGACTTGTGCCGTGCACTCTCGAGCTGCGGTAATGGTCAAGTCTGGGACACGTTTCTGGCAGTTCCTGTTATTGGCATACCAGGCCGGTCCTCGGGGCGGTGGACCGGCGAAATATTTCTCTGTGCATACGGACTCACCATGTCTTGCATGATATTCAACCTCCATTTCCGACGAATGCTGATGTTGTTCCTGGTGATGATCAACAACGAGGACGTGAAGATTGTTTTCGATTGAAAAGTCGTTCTTGCATTAAATTCTGCCGGTGATTACATAAGCCTTGGCAGCATACATGTACAAACATACTCCGTACACATGGTCCAGATTGCTCCGAGGTGGCCTTGGTAGGTGGCTAGACATCTAGGCATGGCCAAGTCTTCACTGGAGGCCCCGAATGAAGCGAGGAGGACCATGGTATACAAGAAGCAGCGTAGGTCGCCAGGATTCGTGGGCCAAATTCTTGCATCATCTGTCCAACTTCTCCTCCCCAGCGACACGGGCACATAGCAGCGTATCCTCTCTATCTCGCCATCATCCCTCCATCGACCACAATACTCGTACCGGTGACATAGTCAGAGGCCGGACATGCAAGGAACAATGTCGCCCCCCTCAAATCCATCGGCGCCCCCCACCGTCCAGATGGTGTTCTGTCGATGACGTGCCGTTCCATCTCTGGATACTGCTTGACCAGAGTTTCCGACAGGGGCGTCTTGATATACCCAGGACATATACAGTTCACCTGCCCGATCAAGTCAGTGACTTGGTACTTTGTCATCTTGGAGTTTATGCTCAGGAAAAAAAAGGATGCTCACCTGAATACCATGGACCGCCCATTCATTGCTAAATGCCTTGGTCATTTGCAGGACACCGCCTTTGGTCGAAGCATATGCAGAGACATTTGTCATTGCCACAAATGAAGTCAAGGATGCAATGTTGATGATCTTGCCGGGCCGTCCTAGCTTGATCAACTGCATGCCGAATTCCTGAGCAGCCACATATACTGCTTTGAGATTGACCGCGAAAATCTTTCAAGTCTTAGTCCTCGACGCTTCTGATATGAGAAATTCGGGTACCGACCAGATCGATCTTCTCGTCCGTCATTTCCTCGATAGCTCCTCTGCGGTTCAATCCCGCACAGTTCAGAAGTATATCAGGGACGATACCTGCATCCCAGATTTGCTTGAAGGTGTTTCGCAGGTTCTGCGAGTTGCTAACATCACATTCGAAGCTGACAATCTTGCGACCAACACCTCGAATGAGCTCTTCCAGCTTGGGTTGGGCAGGGTCATTGGGTGGGTATATTGACACGATATCAGCCCCGGACTCTGCCATGGCTAGACACATCTCTGATCCCAACCCTCCCGTCCCTGTTCATTGAATCAGGCTTTCTGTTTTAATCCACTAGAAGCTGGTGTGCACGACATACCGCCGGTGGCGATGACCGTCTTTCCCTCGAGGGAGAAGAGCTGTGAAGTCGGTATACGTGTTGGTGCTGAGGAAGCCATGTTTGAGGTCGATATGGAGACAAAGACGAAGTTGGACTCATCATCAGCCTGGCCTTCACAAGGCGTTGACTTTCTTTGGATAGAGTACCAACTCTCACTGCGTCCGAGGCCCGAGGGTTTGTTTCCCCAATCTTTTTCATGCGGAGAATTATCAAGAGTTCGGAGTTCGGATGTTCCCTCCGCGAAATGGTCGAGCCGCACAAGAAACATATAGGCAATCCACAAAATTACCAAGATATTGCAACATCATTCGGAGACTCCGGTTGGCAACAATCATGGACTTTTAGACCTTCGTGGATCTCCTTTTGCATAGTTTTTCGAGACGCTCGTTTGGGACTCGGACTCGGGAGACTTCTTCACACAAGCAGGGTCCGAGCCTTGTGGGCGTTCTCTCCTCGGGAGAGTAAGATTGACGCGATCAGGTCTCATGCCAGCATTATCCAGCCAGTTGCAGGCTTCCTCCCAGAAAATCCGACAGCCCTCGCCTTGAGGGCCTACGAATGGTAGGAAGAGCCCTGATATCTTCAACACTTCAGGCCAATTGCCCTTTGCCGTCGGAATTGTGCTTCCTCGCAGTTGTTCCGCAAACCACCATCTAAGAGGCCGGCCACGAGCAGTGACTCCTCCTAGTATAGTAGCCCAAAGCATCATATCAGGACTGGTTCGCCAATAGTCTAGCCGATCGCACTCATCGATGAGCAGCATCAATTTCCGAGAGGCGCAATCGTGGAATGGCAGAAGGGCCGGCATGAGGACGAGCGATTCGATGAGATAAACCGACAATGCGAGTCGACAGAGCATGTACGACTGGTCCGTGCTCGTTTCTAGTGAGAGGGCTCGGTGTTGCAGTACTCGACGCGCCAACACAAGATCCCCCAGTTCGACCGCTCCTCCACGTCCTTGCAGACACACAGAGTAATTGAAGAGGAGGTTACGGGTGCTTTTGACGAGGCGCAAGATTGACAAACCGTGACGTTTTGTGCAGAGGAAGTGAAACCCATCATCGCGCTGGGTGTTTGATTTATCCACGAGGAGGCGACGAAGAATTTGGTGTGGTGGAGGAAAGATAGGAAAGCTGGGTTTTCTCAGCGTTGAGAAGCTTTCAATCAGATCAATTCTAGTCATGTCAATAGATGTCATGTCGACCTGTCGGGGACAACATACATGAAAATCATTGCTGCTATTGACGGTATGGCAACGTTTTGAGGCCCACCTTTGAGCTTGGTCAGCTCAATCAGCGCATGAAAATGCTCCGGTACCCAGGGTTTGCTAAAGTAGAATTCGTTATCTCGGTAGTGTTCGAGAGTGGTCAACGCCTGCCTGTTGCTATAATCGGGCTCTCCGTTGATCGCCAGTATGGCTATGGCGAGTAGTAACTCGTCCGGCGGGGGTCCTTTCAGGGACTGGATCGATGTGCGCAATAGCGTCAGGGTTTCGTGGTAAGACTGAGTTCGAACCCGGTCAACCATGGTGCCAGGAGGACCGAGGAAAGACCTATAACATGAGCCAGCATAGATGATTGCTTGGAGTAGGTAAGGTGCGCCGATTGCGATCTTGACACTGGTCGCCTTCCACTTGTCGACAACCATGTTTTCGGCGGAGGTTGCATACGCGGGCCACTGGTGAGTGATGGCTGCTGCTTGTTAAACCCTGAGCTTTCAACCAGAAGGGGTGGGGGGGGTTGGGCCATTTGGATACCTACCGAATTGCAGCATCGATTGCGCACAGGCGGATATGCCAGTGATACAGCAGGCGTTGAAGGGTTCAATCTTTTCCGCAGCTGGAGAGGTCGGGATTACCGCCTTGTTTTGCTTCTTCTTGTTTGAGCGCCTCGACACCGCATGCTTTGTCCGCGGCCTAGCCGCAACGGTCTCCCGAGCGGGCCGCCTAGTTGGAGTGTGTGAAGCATCGGCCTGAATTCTTCGATTTCTGTGACTTGCCAAGGCTGTATGTTGATGTCTGTTGAAGAGTTGCTTGTTTCTTTCTTCTTCCGGCTGAGTACCTGGCTTCCAGATAAGGAAGGTGATATTGCTATCGGTTCTTGGAGGTGCCATGTTTTGCAAAAATCATTGTTGTTGAGAGAAGAACAGGAAACGACAATCTTGAGTGTGCGCGAGAGACCGAAAGGGATGTCTTCATGATAAAGAGTACAAGTCTGGTTTAGCCACCCCGTACTGGGGGTACAGTACCTGGTCAACCCCCCAAGAGTGATTCTGGTGGCTCCTTGAAACACTTCCAAGTACCGTTCTGGCCCTCCTTCGTTCCTCTAATCCTTGCCCTCAATTTTTCTATTTTTTTGGATGTAGCCTCACCGGTCCTGGTATCCGTACCCGAATGAGTAAAAGGGTTAAAAGGAGATAATCAGTCGGTGGCTTGCAAGGATCCCCTGCCTTTGGGAATAGCGAATTGGATGCTGGTTGTGAGACGCTTTCCTGGCGCTTTCAGCACTTGATGCCCCAAAGTGAAGAGGAATGGTGTCGGTTCGGATCTGGAGCTTGCATTTTGTTTATGTTTTTTGCTCTTTTATTGATCTGGCAGTGAGTAGTCGGTATTGCGACCCTACTCTCTGACGGTTTTCTCCTTGCGTCAGATTCCAGCCATCCTTTCTCCTTTGGTTGGTGTCGATCCCTGACCGAGCGATGATCAGGTACAGATGCAGTTCTTGGTGATGTCGGATTTCCGCTCATACTTGTACTCCATGATCCCCCTCCCTGTCCCCGAAATGCTTGTTTTCTTCACTTTGTTACGGAGTAGAAATGACACACTTTACCTTGGCATTGCGGGCGACTTGACTTGGTTGGGAAAAGGGATCAGGAGAGGTGTGTAACGCCGAAAAGAGGGGTAGTTGAGCCATTGCTTGATGGGAATATTAAATCATGGTCTATGATAAACTGCTACAGAGTTGTAGGACACAAAAGGGTGATGACGACCTCAGGAAGGGTGGTGGGAATCAATATGCATCTATAAGAATCATCAAGGTAGCCAGCGCTGTCAATTAAGGTCAATTAGG
This sequence comes from Exophiala oligosperma, assembly GCF_000835515.1. Lineage (NCBI taxonomy): Eukaryota > Fungi > Ascomycota > Eurotiomycetes > Chaetothyriales > Herpotrichiellaceae > Exophiala > Exophiala oligosperma. The sequence goes on from NW_015622824.1 coordinate 1,495,231, forward strand.
CACTGGTACTCCGTGTTAACTGGCCTATTTGATTATTAGATGCTTCCTTAGGTACCTCAAGGTGCTCCGTACTTCGGTCCATTACGTAGATCATCCCGCTTAAGAAGTGGTGATGTTAAGCCTAAGCCTTGCCTAAGCCTTTGCCGAAACATGGCCAGCCTCGCCTAGAAGACACCGACAACGTCCCCCACCACACTGCCGCTGTACTTGCAGTAAACACACTGAATATATCATATTGAGAGATCAAAAGACCAGTATCTTGTTCCCTGCTCAGGAATAAAACAGTAGAATGAAGGTATTTCTGGCCAGCGATAATGTCATATAAATCCTCACCAGCGGTATCGGTGGATAGTACAAGTGGCAGAAAATTTTCACATATACTATCCGTACATACGGAGAAGCCCCGACCAAGTTACATTTTTGCAGAAAAACTAATATTAAATAGCACGCCATTTTTCGGCCACATACGGGAGTATGATTACGGACCTTTTATGATATCTTGTGTCTCCAGGACTGATTGACTCTTTTCGAAATCCCCATCATTTTCCTTTCCCACATCGTCGTCATGGCGCCATCACCAGCGACTGGAGCCAAACATGTACAAGAGACTTCGGTGGTCGGAGAGGCGGACGAGGCACAACTTCGATCGCCATCTCACGTCGATGACAGTGACTTTGTGACCACGAGAGAAGATCAGGATCTTCGTCGAGGCTTGCATCAACGACATATTGGGTTGATTGCTATCGCCGGGGCCATCGTAAGGAACACAACCTCCAACCCCTTACCTACCCAATGTTGTGTACTTGTTCCGGAATCTGATGGCTCACATTACTGCGCGCATATATATAGGGCACCGGTCTCTTCCTCGGTCTCGGAGGGTCGATTCAAACCGCTGGCCCTCTGGGCGCTCTCCTGGGTTACGCCACCGTCGGTCTCATCGTCTGCGCGGTCCAATTCGCATTGGGAGAAGTGACGGCTTTGTTTCCTGTCACTGGAAGTTTTGTGCGACATGCCGAAGTACTGATCGACCCGGCGTTAGGGTTTGCCATTGGGTATGTTTTTTTTCACATCCTACACGTCTCTCACGTCACATCTTCCACGAACTCGAGAGATTGTACGTACGGAGTGTTGAATCTCACAATAATGAAACCCTACAGGTACAACCTGGTCTACGGCAATTGCCTGTCCATCCCGACCGAGATCACGGCGATATGCGTCCTGTTTCAATACTGGACGACCTCGGTCAACTCTTCCGTGTGGATCGTCGTCTTCATCTGTTTGACCGTCATCGTCGGCATGTCCTTTATAGGTATCTACGGCGAGGTCGAATTCTGGTTCGCCCTGCTCAAGATTTTGTTCATTGTATTCCTGATCCTCCTGGGTCTGGTCATCGACCTGGGTGGTGTCCCGGGCACCCCTCGAATCGGTTTCCGGTACTGGTCCCATCCGGGACCGTTCGTGGAGTACATCGGCAGCGGGAGTTGGGGGAGGTTTTTGGCCTACTGGGCCGTCATGAGCAACGCCGTCTTCAGCTTCGCCGGAGTCGAAAGCATCGCCATGGCGGCGGCCGAAACACGGAACCCGCGCGTGGCCATCCCAAAGGCCTGCAAGAGGGTCTTTGTGAGGGTCGCCACGTTCTACGTCCTAGCCGTCCTCGTCGTCGGCATGCTCGTGTCGAGCGACGACCCCAGGCTGGACGACCAGTCGGGGACCGCCGCCCAGAGTCCCTTCGTCATCGCCGCGAGCGCCGCGGGCCTCAAGGGTGTCCCGTCGGTGGTCAACGCCGTCGTCATCACCTCGGCCTGGTCTTCGTCGAACCAGGCCTTGCTCTCCGGGACCAGGGTCCTGTACGGTCTCGCGTTGAAGAGGCAAGCCCCCCGGGTCTTCCTGCGCACCACCCCTTGGGGTGTCCCCTACGTGTGCGTCCTCCTGTTCACGGCCTTCATGTTCCTGGCCTTCATGAGCCTGTCGGAGAACGCCCTGACCGTGTTTTGGTGGTTGGTCGACTTGACCGCCTGCGGCGTGCTCGTGTCTTGGATCACGGTGCTCGCAAATCATTCGCGGCTTATGCTCGCGATGCGCTCACAGGGAATCCCACTCTCGAGACTCCCGTGGCACACCAAGTTTACAGGTACGTGTTTGTGTTTCCAAATCAGCGAATATTAATGTCACTTCTTCCTTCCCCCCCAAGAAAGGCATCATTGACTTGTTGTCGTTCATGTGCTTGTCTGTCCCAAGGCTAATTCATTCAAATCCTTGACTGTAACAGAATTCTCTACACCTCTGGCACTGGTCATGTGTATCATTATTCTCTTCACTGCCGGCTTCCCAGTCTTCACAAAGGGTAATTGGTCAACGAGTCGCTTCATTTCTTCATATCTGTACGTCTATCCCACCGTCGAGGAACCTTGGGTCCGTCAATCTGCAGGGTATAACACTAACCTCTTTCCTTGCCTTCACAGAGACATTCCCCTCGTCATTACAGCCTTTGTGCTATGGAAGATCATAAAACGTACGAGAATCGTCAAGCTGGCAGACATTCCTCTCACAGAGGCTCTTGAGCGAGCCGCCGTCGATATCGAGGTCGAGCCAGAACTTCCATTCTGGCGAAAACTCGTCGGGGCTCTTTGGGACTGAGAATTGGATATCGGCTCACTAGGAAAAGTTCCATGCGGCACACCCCAGATTCAAGATCAGCGTCAAGTCAACATGATCAAGCTCCCGAGTTCCTCCATGACCTCTCTCCAATCCACGGGCCCAAGTCCCTGATTCGACGAGAACGACGACGACGGTTCATCTGGAGGCAACTGCCGATCGACCCTCCTCCAGATCTCCATGGTCAAATGTTTCGCGCGTGGGATGTTCCCTATACCCTGCCTCGCCGCTCTCGAAAACCATAGCAACGCACGATGCCTGAGGTCGACATTCACAGCCTCCGCAGCAGCCACGAACGCAGGCCACAGCGTGTTCGCAGGCCGTACATCCGTGCCTCGCGTGAGACAATCGATATTCTCCAGCCGTTCGAGGATCTTGTCCACATAGCGCTGGCAGTTGGCATCACTGTTGTCAGCCTCGATGATGTTATGCTGCTGCTGCTGTTGCTGCAGTGCAGCTGACAACGTCGAGAAGACGCGGTAATAATACACAATGACGGCATAGTGGAAAGCCCACTGGTGATTCTCCATGAGTTCATCACATATGACACCTGGAAATAGCGAGCGTGGCTGCGTCGAGGATCCAAGTGAAGCCACTGTCGCGCGACATTCCCTTGAGTCCAGCCTAGGTACCATCTGATGGCCCGAGACACTAGGTATGAAGGATGCAGGGTTTTCCGCTATGCGATGCAATTGGTTCCTTAACGCGCCTACATCCTGACTCAGGTCATCTGGCCAGCGTGACGATCTCGCTTTATGTTGCGCGCACAACATGCTGAGTCTGATGGTGCGATGGAGCAACGACATGGTTCGTAGACCGATGCCGAACGTCGTGTCGAGAATGTAATGGCCCTGGTACGGAAAAACGTCTTCGCGAAGAGTAGCCGTGTCTAATAATCCCTCGTTCGCAGACTCGTCGCTGGGTGATTCAGACTGGTCGCTAGCAACAGAACCAGTAGACTTTTGCGACGAGTTTTGTGAAGACGGATCATTTGGGCCAGAACGAGTCGTCGATGCGACCATGTCGTAGCACCGAAAGATCTGATACAATACACTCGTCTCGTGTGTCGATGTCCAAAACCTCTCGCCTCCAGTCTTTTGGACGATCCGCTTAGCCATGTTGACGTTGACGTTACAGTCGAAACCGTCGTCGCCGAACACGTCGGTCGAGATCAGACTCATGGCCGCAGCTAGGGATGCGCATCTGTCGGAAGTATCCTTTTCTTCCATGCAGGAGTGCACCAGGTCCTTGAGAATCTCCGCTGCTTTGGATCTGTAGTGCACGGCTCGCTGGTCATCCTTGTGGGCGCGAGGGTCGTCGGCCTGTGCGAGGTTATACGCCGCTACTGACATGAGGGCGTACCGCAAGGCTAGCTGAGAGGCAGTGGGCGGATCGCGCATGGCCATTGGCAGGTAAATCTGCAGCCAGGGGTTTCTCACAATGTCTATCGTTGGCATCATAATGTGACATACCACCTTCTTGTAGTGGAGCAACAGATCATAGTCCTTATAATCACTGCCCACGGTTGCCTGCTCGTTCTGGTTGTCCAGCTGGTTGTCCACCAGGGTCAGAGCCGTGTGAGATGGGACCCCATCGTTATCGAGTCGCTCGGACTGGATCTCTGAACGTGGGATGAGGTCTTCCCATGAAGTGGGTTGGCCGTCTTCGGTGGCCGTAACATTCGAAGGGGTACTCTGTGACCGGCCACCTACATGCAGCGGAGACCTGACCTTGCTTTGGTGAACGGCGTACTTCTCTCCTGGAGACCTGGTACCAGCATGAAACTGTTGCTGGAAGGGTATCGGCGACTGCGCCAGAGCAGTGTCAGGAGCATCGGAGAGGGCAGTAGTATGCACGTCGTGTGTTGCTATCCTTGCCTTGGATTTCGCAGCATCAAAGTCCAAGTATCCGCGACATGCATAGTGCCGTGACTTCTCACAGTTCGAGCAGACAGGACGTCCTCCATCACACTGTCGCCGTTAGTCACGACCAGAGTAATCCAGCAACACGGCCGTATGACTTACCTTGATCTTTCTGTCACGGCAGGTCAGACAACCCTTAGGTAGTTGGCAGACGTCAGCAAATGCCTGAATGCATAGCTGCACATTTTTTGATGATGAGAATTCCACTCACAGTATATGGTCTCCCCCTTCGCCGCTTCTGCGGTGGTTGCGGGCTGTAGTGATGATCGGGAGGCAGGTAGCTGAAGTCAAGAAAAGGGACCGCATAAGTGTCTCCTGGCAGATCAGAAAATGACCAAGCATCGAAGTCGACATTGTCTGGTAGCCAGGGATGCTGCTCGGTCTGTTCGAACATCAACCGCTGTGGTTGTTGGGTATTGGTGTCTGGCGGTGGTGAGATGTTTTCCATACTTGATGTCACCGTTGAGCGGCCTTGCTAGAATCGCTCGAGTCCGCCGAGGCCAAATTGAACTGTGATAGTAAAGTATCACTGTTTCAAATGTGAATTCCCAGCAGACCAGCTTTGTGTGTACCGTAGTCGTGATACTGAGAACTTTAGTGGAGTCATGAGAGTGCGATCTGAGCAAAGAAATCGTCTATGTTGAATCTCGTGCCCTACATTCTACACCGTGTGCTGATCTGCAGAATATGGATGCTTGGAACTCTTGAGAGACTAACTGTACTCTTAGGGTAGCCTAGTACAATATCATGCGGTGCTGGCTGCGCAGACCAGTAGACTGTCTACCACCCAAATCCGTCTCCGCGTCCACACCTGAACGGTTATCACGCTTCAAATCCAATCATTGTTCGCATTCGGCCCGAGTTTGTGGATCTTCCCCGGCAGCGACAGTCCGAGATTGATAACGCGGGATGAGCTGGAGTAGATCTGAACACCTACGTATTCTACCTCATGAGATGGAGGTGTGTGGATGACGTCTGCATGTTCTAATGGATTGCGATATGTATGAATTGGGTCGAGAGAATGATGCGCAAATCTATATCTGCCATTTGCTAAGTATTTTTGGATGTCTTGAGTTATCTTGGATTCCGCCAACTGCAATGTGAAACTCCATTCCCTCCATCGCTGCAAGCATAATCTCACACACCTTGCGTACTGTCTCATTCTTTGATGCTTGTGATAGCATATGATGATCATATGAGCCTTTAGGCTTGGGAAGCAGCACTCGCCTCCTTTTCAACCTGGAGCATGGCGTCTTAGCCTTGCTTGACGGCTGTTTCTGGATGACCTTTGCTAGCAGTGGTGTCCTTAGCCTCAACAACGACCGATCCGTTATGTGTAGCTTGACTGGTAGCAGCGTCCTTCGGTTCGGCTTTGCTGTTGGTACTGCCACTCTCATTGTGTCCAGCCACGCCAGCATTGTGAGACACTGCTCTTTTCTTGGCTTCACGTCGATTCTTCCAGTAGCTTTTCTTGGGAAGCTTGTTCGACGTCACATGGGCACTTGCTGGGGAGGTGTTTTCCTTCTCGGAGCCTGTGGCATTGCCAGGGGACTCGCCATTTGAGCTTGACTGTGAAGGTGAGTCTACCGCCTTGGCATTGACGTCCGCCTTTTGAGGAGTTGCAGATGTGGACGATTCAACCTTGCTATTGCCCAAAGCCCCCTTGATACCCTCACTGGTAGCACGAACACGACTGTTCCCGTTGGTGATGTTATGAGGTTTCTGGCCGCTGTGAGTGTTTCGACGTTCCGCTTTGCGATCACGGTGAGCCTGTGTGAGAGCACGGTGTGGTGGGACTTGACTCTCGCCTTGCATGTAAGCAACGGCTCGGACAATGATATCTTTGGCCTAAGACATGTCGTCAGAAAAGATTGCATGACGTTCAGACTAACTCACAATGTACTCTGCATTCAATAGCTGAATCAAGTTGGTGGCTAGATGGGCCAGCTTTGTCGTGTCTTTGTCCGATTTGAAGTGATGGGTCTTGTCAACATTACGTGCATTTTGCATCAGATCACGAATCTCGTTCTCAGTAGCAGGGTCGAACTTGTAATTGACATGGGATCGAGTTGTCGACATACCCTTTCCACGGTTTGCAGATGTAGCAAGCGTGGCAGGAGTAGCACCCAGCGTCTCTTGGGAGGGAATGTTGTCAGCAGTGCCGTTCTCATTAGCTCCGGGTTCAGTCATGGTATCTGCAGCCGGTGGTGACTTGACGCCAGTCTGAGGGGTAGATGCTATTTCAGTCATGGTAGACAGCGGAACAGCCTTGAATGTGAAGTCTCGCGGAGGTAGTGGCGTCAGGTGCTGGACTTCGAGATGGAAGAGAGGAAACACAACAGTCACCTACGTCTGCTTCGATCGCAGTGAACCCAGGTGACAACAATGATGAAGGTCAGAGAAGAGGAACTTGAAGCAGTATGTGGGAAAGAGAAGGGCAGCAGTTGTGTATTTGTAAAGTTGGCAAGTAGGCATGGCGACGTCTTGTTACAAGATGCAGGCACGATTACCTGGAAGTAGTGTCTGACGCCTGCCCAGGTAGAACAAAGAAGGTGCTGTAGACAGCCGCAAGTCAAACGGCATCAAAGGAAGACAACAAGGCAAACATGCGGAAAGTACTCTTGGAATTGTTTGGACTTGTTTTGGGCATTCTCTTTCCATTTGAGGCCATATCCTAAGGCTGGCAAGCAGTTTGCATCAAGTCTGAAGAAGCTCACCATACATGTTTGCTAAAGCAAATGTGATGCCCTTCGCCAATTGATATGGTGTCTGCTGCGAGCCGACAACGCACTATACGTACCCATGATGGCATGTTCCTTGCTTGTGATGGATGAATGTACTCGATGTCGTGGAACAAAATTGAAGTTCTAGAGGTGAAGCACCTCGGACTGCAAAGTCCGGCAGTTCGGGATAAAGTCCGACCTCCGATTGACTTACCTGGAGACTGCGCCCTTCACCATCACGACGGATTGCTTTAGAACCTTTCAATCCCCCACCATCACGAGTCCTGCATTGCAACTGTTCTCATTTTGCACACCATGGCAGGGTTATTGAAGAAGCCTTTCAAGCTGGCTCTCATTCAGCTAGCCTCAGGTAAGTGGTCAGTGACATTACCGGTCCAGCCATGGGAATAGGTCTAATGTATATATTCAGGTGGTGACAAGACGGTGAATCTTGCACATGCGCGGTCCAAGATAGTCGAAGCAGCCAAAGCCGGGGCATCGCTGGTCGTGCTCCCAGAATGCTTTAACTCGCCGTATGGTTGCCAGTATTTCCCGAAATACGCAGAGACCATTCTGCCGTCTCCTCCTTCACCAGAAAAGTCGCCGTCATGGCATATGTTGTCATCGGTAGCAGCAGAGACCAAGACATATCTGATAGGAGGGAGCATACCGGAATTTGTTCCAGAGACGAAAGAGTATTTCAACACCTCGCTGGTCTTCTCGCCGACAGGGAAGCTTGTGGCCACACACCGGAAGACACATCTATTCGACATAGACATTCCCGGGAAGATCAAATTTAAAGAGAGTGATGTGCTCACCGCGGGTAACAAGGTGACTATCGTTGACTTGCCAGAATATGGTAAGATAGGACTGGCCATCTGCTACGATGTTCGATTCCCGGAATTGGCCATGATTGCAGCCAGGAAAGGAGCATTCATGTTCGTCTACCCCGGCGCATTCAACACCACAACCGGTCCGATGCACTGGTCCTTACAAGCACGCGCCAGAGCCATGGATAACCAGATCTACGTTGCCATGTGCAGTCCAGCACGAGATATGGATGCAACATATCATGCTTATGGGCACTCAATGGTTGTCAATCCAAATGCCGAGGTCGTGACAGAGGCGGACGAACACGAGGTGACTGTTTACGCTGACCTTGACGGGGCAAAGATTGAAGAGACGAGGAAAGGTATTCCTATTTATACTCAGAGAAGGTTCGATGTCTATCCTGATGTGAGTGCTGGAAAAGTACGCTTCGAGGACGAAAGCGGGCCATAGATATGCCATGGACGAGAAATATCAAATTCCCTCCATACCTCAAATATGGATTCCACTCAGACCATAGGGAGCAGAAGTTGCCCATTGAACAAATTGCGCATCTTGTCTATAAGACCCGCCGTTGTATTTAGTGTCTTACAGCACTCCAAAAGTCTCATCACGTGAACGAAATCTTGGCCAAACTTGCCGATTTTGGAATAGCCCACACTTTGGAATCTTCAACTTTCAGTCTGCGCAAACCAGTAGGTTTTGTCTTTTGTCGCAGTTCAACAACCACCTTTTTGTCGCCCAACTTCCAACAACCTCCCCCTGTCCATCTTCTTCAGATGTAAGTAATCTTCCATTTCTTCTACAGCTGGCACGATCTCTCCATCCCCGGCCAACCGACGCAGACTTGAACACTGACGAAAACCAAACAGCACCGCCAAAATGGTCAAGGACAACCCAAAGACTCAGCCCAAGAAGACGGGAGCACCCAAGAAGACTCGATCAGCCATCTCCGATGTCGTCGCCCGCGAATACACCATCCACCTCCACAAGCGAGTATGTTTTAAAATCCTAAAGTGATACCTTAGTTTTGCACCTGCGTTTGGAGCAATGGGAGAAAAAAAAATTAAAGAGGAGGGACAATCAGTTTTATGAAGTCCACCCGAATGGCTTGCGCCCCCTTGACTCTCTCTCTCTCTCTCACACACACATACCCTTCTCTATCTCTCAACATGAACCAAGCATTTTGGACGGAAGACTGATTTTATACACTTTTTGTGACATAAAAGGTTCACGGTGTGAGCTTCAAGAAGCGAGCCCCTCGTGCGATCAAGGAGATTCGCAAATTTGCGACTCAAGCCATGGTACGTGATCTGAAAAGCATTCCGTCAAGTGGTCCAGCCACGACGAATTCGAATCCACCCAGACTAACGTAGAACAGGGCACCTCGGACGTCCGCCTCGACCCTCAATTGAACAAGAAGGTCTGGGAATCCGGCATCAAGGGAGTCCCCTTCCGCCTGCGCGTGCGCATCAGCCGTAAGCGTAACGACGAGGAGGGCGCCAAGGAGAAGCTGTACAGCTACGTCCAGGCCGTCAACGTCAAGAACAAGGAAGCCAAGGGCCTGCAGACTGTCGTCGTCGAGGACTCGTAAATCAAATCAACCGACCCACAAACGAGAGGGGGAAAAAAAGAGCGCCAACGAACGGAACGTCAGACCACTGGCCGGGGATGCTTTCTTAATCGGGGATGTTACCGTGAAGCAGGGGCAGCCTTCTCAAATTGACGGATGGCGGATAGATATGTGATTGTGCGGCCATGCGGGGGGGAACAACGAAGAACCGCGCGGTTTGAGACCCTGTTGTGGTCGGAGCACGGGGCGCACAACGTGAATGGTACGAGGGAAATCTCAACCTTGGGGATCTTTCGTTTGGAGAGATGGGACAATATGGAAGGCTCTGTTCTTTTTTTCTTTTCCACAATCCAAAAGAAATTAAGACCTCAGAGCACCCTCCATGATTATGGGAGTTGTTAAACTGCTCTACGAGTTACCATACCTACTTAGCATTGCAGCGAAATGTTATGAAAAAAGCTTCAAATCAAAAGAAATCAAAAACGATATAAACCTTCCAGGTTAGATCAACATCGATCTAAGTATTCTCCTGTTTGTGCGTGATAAGTGGCATTTACCAGTCGTATAAGGATAGCAATTCCGTATAAAGCTCGTCAATTACGGCCCCCCAGCAGACATGTTTAATGACCCTTGCTTTTGACACATACATTAATTTTTCCTCATATCTACGGAGTATACCAACTCCTCAAAAGTCTTCTTGACCCTCTGAGGCAAAGTCCAGTCCAGTCAATTGAAGATAGATTCACCCAGCCCCCGGCCAGGCCCAAGGGCACTTTCCTTCCTGTCCGTCACCCCCTATACGGAGACTCGGCTTCCCGTTCCGGCTTCCAACGAGGGGCTTGTAAAAGAAAGAAGAGGAAACTCGTTCTGTTGTTCTGTACAGTATTGCAAAAAAAAGCCAAGAACTCCTCCGCTGTGCATTGTGGGGGAAAAGTACAAGAGCTATAAAAACAAAACACAAAAGTAGTCAATGTTGACAAAGAAAAGAGATTAATACAAGAAATATAAAATCAATTCGACTTTTTGTTCTCCTCCATGGTGGTCGAGAGTTCGCTGGCCATTTCTGGAGTCTTGACCTTGAAGACCCATCGAGCCAGGTTTCCTTTGTAAAAGAGAGCACCACGGACGGCGCCGCTCTTGTTCGACGCCACGTTCTCGTACGTGACGCTGTCGAGAAGGTGGGAGTTGATGAGGACAGAAGCACTAGGTTCTACTCGGAAAACGACGCGTGTTTTGCCTGTTGTCTTGTCCTTAAGGACACGGAGAACACCAACGCCCATCGAATTCCAATCATTCGGGGTCAATTTGGTCCCTTGGGCGATGTCCTTGTTGACAAACATCAAAGCTTTCGAGCGGCCTTCCCAGAGACACGTTTCGTTCTCTTCACCTGTTCGTGAATCCATCAGTGTCACTTGTGGCTCGTCATTCGTTTCTTCCGTATCGTTGGTAGCATTAGACTCGTTATCTGTCAAGCCAGGTGAGGTGGCACGAGAAGACATGGCAGAGCTCGTGGCAGATCCGCCGCCAAGATGCGTGACAGCACCCAGAAACCCTGGAGCTGGTGTTGAAGTTGGAGCCCCGAATTGAAATCCAACAGTAGGTGTATCTGAAGGTTTCGCGCCCGGAGCCGGCGTGCCGAAAAGAGATCCAAATGGCTTTGGCGTCTCTTTTCCCGGCGACGGTGCGGTGAACTTGAAGCTAGGTGCATCAGCGTTTTTCTCGCCGTTCGCGAAGGAAATTGCGCCACCCTGTTTCCAGGTGTTGTCAGTTCCCGCGGGCGAAGTTAGCACTGATCTGGCCAGATTACTAGACTTCTCGCCATTACTGGGCGTGCTTGGCCGGGAGCCAAATAATCCTTCACCTGGGACAGGACCCTCTTTGGTCAAACCACCAGCAAATATGGAAGCTCCTGGAGTTGGCGTAGAAGATGATGCTGGCGGTGTCGGAGTGAAGGTGAAGGTAGTGGAAGGCTTGTAAGTACCAGTAGCCGGAGTGTTAGGTGAAAATGAGGGGGTCTCAGGGGTAGACTTGCCAGCTTGAAATCCAAAGCCGGAAGATGAGAAAGTGGGCTTGTTTGCTGCTTGTGCAGTGGGCGCTTCATCTGTCGAGGCGTTGGTGTTCTCCTCAGCATTTGATGTAGAGTCTTGCTTGTTCGGATTCGGCTCGATTCGATCAAACAAGCTCCTGCCTGCATTTGCACTATTCCTAGACTTCGCCATAGCAGTCTGGAAATCGTTGTCATCATCGTCATCATCTTCTTCTGCCTCTTCATCATCATCGTTTTGAGCTTCCGTGCCTTCATCTTCCTGAGTCTCTTCATCGCCATCTTCGTCGCCGCTGGCTGGTGACGCGCTAGCCTCTTCATCTTCATCTTCAGCCTGCGAATGGTCTTCGCTGGTTTCCGTTGAGTTCAGGGCTGCAAATGGATTCGAAGCAGAGGGCTTGAACCCGCCAAAGGTAGATGTTGGAGTTTCGTCTGCTTTTGGCTGGGTTGACGGAGCCGACTTGGTCGATGGAGTGAACGATGGGGTGAAACCCCCTTTAGCAATGGCATCAATCTTAGCCCGCTTAGCTTTCGCCTCTTCATCAAGCTGCTTCTGGAATTGTTCCTCGTCATCTTCATCTGAATCAAAATCTTCAGCTTTACGCTTCTCCATAAGACTCTTCTCAAATTTTTCTGCGTTGACTTTCGCCTGCTGACCAAAAGCACTCATGAAATTTGTACCGCCACCCCCAAATTTTGGAAGTTCGAAAGTCGGTTTCTTTGGTGGTGGTTTCGTGGGTGTAGTCGAAGTTGACGAGGCCAATCCAGAACTGTGGCCAGTACTCTGGGTCTTCAATGACGCGAAGGGGTTAGCAGCAACGCTTGAACTCGTCTCCTCGGCAGCAGCCGATGAAGCGCTCGGATTGAACGCCGTAGCTGCCTGCGCACTTTTGGCTGGCGCAGACTGTGGAATCATGTTGCTGAGCAAAGACGCTGCCTTGGATGAAGACTCTGCGCCCGAGGGTGGGAAAAGAGTAGTTGACGCAGCTTTGAAGCTGGAGGGCTGAGGTGTAAAGGGGCCACCGGAAGGTTTAGGAATAGATGCAGGTTGTGGAGGCTGGGCTTGTTCATTGTCACCAGGGCGAGTTCTCTTGCTGGGAGGTTCATCATCGTAATCATCGACGTCGTCACCCTTGCGTTTAGTGCCCGCGAAGCTTCTCTTGTAGAGGCCCAATGAAGCACCAATGCCGTCGCGTGCTGCAACATAATGTCGAATTATATTGCCAAAGTCATGAACGGAGGGGTCCAACGCAGCAATTCTTTTCTGCAACTCACGATTCAATGAGTGCAGACGATAATCCCGGTCGTATTCTTGAAACTTCTTTGCGTCAAGATGGCCAGGAAAAAACGGAGACCCTTTCGTGTACACCGGATGCTTCGAAGGTTCCGCCGCTGAGACGGTATCTGCTGCTTTCCCAGCTGATCCTTGGCCTTTGATGGTCGTGCTGTCCTTTGAGAAGATAGATGGGCTAGTGGTATCTTCAGTGACTTTGTCTGTGGTGGGTGCTGAAAAAGTTGGTGCAGGACTGGGTTTCTCCGTTCGAGGGGTCTGCTGAGCAGGAGCACCGAACAGTGGTTTCTGGATCGAGCCCGACTCTTTAGAAGGTGTGTGAGTCCTAGGGTATGAACGAGGTTCGGTCATTCCACCAAAATTTACACCCTTTGTTGAATCCTTTGCAAGTGCAGAGAACTGAGACATTCCTTCTGGCTTGTCATCTGGCTTCGCAGGAGGAAATAGCTCTCTAATCGGTGCAGGCGAAGCAGATTGCGCGAACCCAAACATTGGCTTTGTAGATGTGGTCTTATCCTCCTGTCCCTTGCTCCATTCTTCTCCAACACTACCTCCCACGGTTTCTTGAGGTCCCCGAGCGTTGGGCGTAGATTCAATTTGTGCAAACGAGAATGTCGACCTGGTGTCTGATGATTTTGGCTCTGTGGTACCTGCAGCTGGCGTCGATGCTTGGTTGATTGCACCGAAGCTGAATGTTGGCTTTGATGGCATACTGCTCGACCCCGTCGCGTTGTGGGTTGGCGACGTCGAAGGTGCGCCAAAGCTGAAAGCCGGTTGCGAGACGGGGGCAGGTGATGCACCGCTAGAGCCAGCAAATAAACTTGCGAATGGATTTGTGGCACTTTTCTCTGGTTCTGGAGTAGCAGCTTTTTCTGGGGATTGACTGCGCTGCTCGGTGGCTGCAGATTGTGGGGTAGTCGTAGACGAGCCAAACAATGAAGATGCAGGTTTTGTCTCTCCACTCTTTGCACCAAAACCTGTGAAGGATGTGCTCTGTGCTGCAGATTGTTGTGTCTGGCCGAATGAGAAGGTCGACGCTGGTTTACTTGCTGGAGTTGCAGCTGGTGAGGCAAATCCGAAACCGGGTCCGCTGGATTGACTTTCTGTCGTTGCAGGAGGCTGACCAAAAGAGAATTTCGGTGCTTCTTTGGGCGCCTCGGGTTGTGTTGTAGTGCTTGCTTGTCCAAAGGAAAATGCAGGCAACGCAGATTGAGGGGTCGCGGTAGTTTGGCCGAAGCTGAAGCTAGGGGCTGTTGTAGCAGGAGCTGGAGTACTCGTGTTTTGACTAAAACTGAAGCTCGGCGTTGTTGTTGCTGGCACGGCAGGAGCTGGAGTGCTTGTACTCTGGCCGAAGGTGAAGCCTGATGACTGTGTTTGCGTAGGTTGACCAAAACCACCAAAAGCAGGTTGAGGTTGTGAGGGCTGACCGAAAGGATTTCCCGGGGCTGCAGAGTCATCTGGCTTGGACACCGCATTGAAGGGGTTTGTGCCGTTTGCAGCAGGTTGTGTGCTTTGTGTCCCACCAAAAGAGAACCCTGAGCCTGATGGTTGTTTTGTTGTCTGGCCAAAACTGAATCCAGAACTTGAGCCAAAAGTATTTCCAGTTGCTGCCTTCTTCTGCGGAGACTCCATTGCAATGTCACCCTGTTGGCTGTTTCCTGGTCCCCCTGTCCCATTCAGCGTCGCAAACGGATTTGGAGTACCTGTCGGCGCGCCGAACGTGAAGGAACTCGATTGGGGAGGCTGAAAATTGAAGCCACTGTTCGTGTTCGAACCGGTTTGAGGGAACGACATATTTGTGCCGAAACTTGTGCCACCATTCATCGTGGGAAAGGGTTGCTGTTGTTGCGTGCTTTGTCCGAAAGTGTTCGTCCCGGCCATCGAGGAATGAGGTCGGTTGGCACCTAATCTACCTCTGGGCGTTGCGATTCTGTATAAAGTGTGTCAGTATGGCTGCCGCGTTCTGAGGAAAACGGATGATTCAGTGATAACGGAGCGCGTGATGCATTGGGACAGCGCGCCAGAGCCACGCATTGAAGTCTTATTCACTAAACAACAAAACGACAGGAAATGCCCGCCAAGGCGATCTGGTGGAAATCAAAGATTGAATACTGACTTTCTTCGCGCTTGTTGAGCAGCGGTGGACATTTTGACCTTGTCGTCACCTCCAGCGTTGTTTGGTATAGTACCGTGCTCTTTGGTTATATAATCTTCTGCACCACGTTTAGGCATGTCACTGGAGGCCTTGGAATGGCCGAAGGGAAGAGGTAGGATCGGTGAAGGGTCGAAGAAGCTGTACCATCGAGGCGTGCGCGTCGATCAAGAACCTTCCTCGGATGGACCAGACTTCGATTCGAACAACAGTCGATCAAAAAGTTGTCGTGATGAGATTCTCAGGGCTTCTTCGCTGCCACGGTTATTATGACCCGCAGCCCGGGAACTCGAGTCTAGCTGCGCTTGGCGCAAGGAGAATCACGTGACAAGGCTGAGGATCCAAGGAAATTGGTTTCAGCCTCGAGTCCACGAGGAGAGAGAAACCATCATGGATGATGCTGCAAACAGTAAGGAGTACTCTGAATGAATCTCTAGCTGGCCCCAAGTTTGCGCAGGCAGTGATCAGCTAACAGTTCTGAGATAAAGTAAACCCATTCATCCTCATTTCTCTTTGTTGCAAGCAGGCAGATGTCACCTCCTCTCGACAATCAGACAATAAAGATGCTCAGAAGCCACAGTGAGAATAGATAATGTCCTGCGTCAGGTTGGCTAGCGCACAGTACTGCCGTCGGTGACCTTTGAGTGGTATCAATCTTTCAAAGATGCTTTCTGAGCATATGACAGCTTGCTTAAGGCCATTCCTCACTTCAATCTTACAATAGTATCGGAACTCTGATCTCGATACTAACGACGAAGCCCATTTACCACGTTTGTGGGTTGCGAGGAGTTCCCTGTGTTGTGCTTTATCGAATTGAGCAGTCAGATACCGACTGCTCAGTACAATGCACTAGATATTCTTCCCAGTCTAAACGAGCACCTCGGTATTGGTCTTCTGCTGAGCGTTGGCAGAGGCCGCTAGTATCGTCTTATCATTGTCTGACATTGTGTTGAAGTTCAAACACGGTCCAACTCTTTAAATCCTCCCCAGAAAATGCTTCACTCGTTTGCTCTTACGGCAAACTTCTCAACAGCTGATCATATCGATTCTCATCCAGTCATGTCATGTCAGGCTCTGACGACAACAGCCCAGATTACCAAAGTCCGTAAAGGGTATGACATTGTGCTTGCCTCAAGCTTGAGTACAGTGCAGCCGAACACAAAACTGATAGGCTTACCCCTGGAGAACAAATCATGCATCCTCGGTTCGTCATGAAAGACTAGGATGCATTAGAAGAGGATATCCCGCCGGGTACCTTATCAGCATGTGGACCTTCGGAATATGTAGCACAGCAACGTGCTTCGAAAAGCACACACTTCAACAATCACATTGCACTACGGAGTACGGAGTATTCTCCAGCATTCCCAGGACAAATCATCCGGCTGACTGCTGTGTAACAACGAGTCACGACTAGATGAGCTCATGTTCCCCTCCTTGTTATGTCCCTGCCATCTCATATTTGATCAGCGACTGGAAGCAATTTCATTTCGAACACACAAGGTGCAAGGATCAACGGTTCAACACATGGCATTGAGGCTTCCTGCATGCTGGTGCTCGGCTGTTATTTCAATTGCAAGCAGTTAGGTTGGTTCCAGATGCGGCACATCCTGCAGCCTCATCGTTTAGAGAGCCCTGATGAAGCTGCAGCATCAGCTTTCAGCTGCAGCCCGATGTAAGATACGAGGGGGGAACCGGTCACGTAGCATCTCTAGTGGACCTGGAAACCTCGTATGACAAAAGTATATGCAAAAGATGTCACAGTTGAAGCGTCCGGGCTGGCCTGTCGCAATACGATCCATGACCCGAGTGGCTTGAAGCGCACCATCCGGACTTGTGTGCAGTGAGGCTTGCGATCAGAATAGGGCCAGGCATTGTAGAGAGAGTAATTCCGACAAAGGAGGTCTGGGGTTACCAATCCAATGCGAAATCGCCCAATGTCACATTGACCATTTCTGGCATTTTTTTCTTCCACAAGGATTGTCAAAGCCGTCGGAAAGAAGCTGGAGGAGCGAGGGTAAGCCGAAAAGACCAAAACCTCTCGCTCCTCCTCTCATCTCAGGCGCAGCCATTTGGAGCGAGCCGCATTGGCAGGGCTACCATGCACGCCCAGCCAGAGGCTCTCACTGCGCCTCTGGTTCTATCCCAATTCTGCTTGGAGAGCACCTCCACAACAATAGGTTGACCTGGAGAAGCTAGACATGGGTTAGAAGCGAAAGGCCGAGTCAGCCTCTCGGTGTGGTTTGCTTCGGGTTGCAGAATGATCTGGATCTAACCAACAAGAGTACCTGGCAACCCTGCCACATTGTCCAGCCTGACCGCCACCGGATATCATGATTGGCTGAACAGCGCATGTTGTACCCCAAAATAACCCTTGGCCGAGACTGTGACTACATTGACATCGCCACAAAACCATCAACACCCTGGTCGATTGTCCCGCCTCTACAACATCTTGGATTTTCTCTCCATCCCGCCTCTCTCGTATTGTCGGCGGGCCAAATGCAGGTAGGCTTGTTTCACGGAGTACTATTCGGTATGGCTGGAGGAGGGGTGTGTGAAGCTGAATGGGACCAGCCGCACTGTTGAATCAGTATCTTCTTACAAGGCTCATGGACTATTTAGTCCTCACGATGTCTCACCCATCATCCAAACAATCCTCCTCTCCATCACACAGACAGACACACACAGTCACTACAAAAAAGATACCAAAGTACTCGTCTGCCCTTCACTTGAAAGCATCATTGGCCCAATCCTCGGGCTCTTCCGTCGTTCTCACCGTCCCAGACTCTCGCTTTGATAAATACTGCCCCCGAGATGCTTCGTTCACTGTTGCCCTTTGTATCCGCCTCAGCCTTGCTCGCTTCTTCGGTCGTCTCCGCCATTCCCGTCGACACACAACACAATGCTCGGTCCACCTCTGCTCAGTGGGACGACTGGACGTGCACGTCGGAAAACATCCGGACTCGCGTCGACTTCAACAACATGGCTCCGGCCGACCGGAAAGCGTACACTGACGCCGTCAAGTGCCTGATGGCTCAACCTTCCCAACTCGACCAGACACTCTACCCGGCCGCGACCAACCGATACATGGACTACGCCGTGATCCACGTCAACCGCACCCAACACGTGCACCTCGACGCCTTCTTCCTGACCTGGCACCGGTACTTCCTGTGGCTCTACGAGTCCGACCTCCAACAGACGTGCGGCTACGAGGGGGCTTTCCCTTACTGGGACTTCGCCGAGACGGCCGACGACCCTCACAGCTACCCGATCTTCGACGGCTCCGAGTACAGCATGTCCGGCGACGGCCTCTACAACAACACCGGGCCGATCGTGTTGGGAGCCGAACTCACCATCCCCCACGGCACGGGGGGAGGGTGCGTGACGACCGGCCCTTTCGCAGACATGATCGCCCCGATCAAGTTCATCGACCCGACGGCGCTCACGACGGGGACGCTCCCCGACGACGCCTTCGCCTACACCCCCGTGTGCCTGATGAGGGACCTCAACGCCTACGTCTCCCAGACGTACACCAACTCGGCCCAACTCCTGGCCGCCGCCCACGCCGCCAACGCCAGCGACTTCGAGTACCTCCTCAACGGGGTCATCGGGAGCTCCAGCCTGGGCATCCACTCGGGGGCTCACTTCAGCGTCGGGGGCCAGATGAACTCGATCCACGTCTCGGCCCAGGACCCCATCTGGTACCCCCTGCACACCATGATCGACAAGGTCTACACGAGTTGGCAGATCAACTACCCGGACCTCGCCGACACCCTGGACGGGAGCACGGGGACCGCCCTCAACACCCCTCCCAGCGACGTCGTCACCCTCGACTCCATCGAACCCGACTGGGGTTATTTCCAACTCGGTCAGATCCAAGTGCGTGACCTGTTGAGCACCACCTCGGGTCCGTTTTGTTATCAATATGATACCGTCATTTCTTGAATAAAAGGGAATCGTTGAAGAATTCCGGATTGCTTGGAATCATCCAAAACCCGGTTTATCATAATAGGAAAAGAACCAAAAAAAAGAGGGCGGGAAGGGATTCAAACTAATGGGATGTATCTTGATGAACAAGAACGAGTACGCAGCATGTCAGTATGCAAGCACGCAAAAACACAGCCTTCATTGAAGGGAGAGTTGGGAATTTTACATCTGCAAGCACACTGAATAATGATAATAATTCATAATCATCACCATGTTTCCATTCACGAGAAGACAAGTATGAGGACCGAGTACATGAATAAGAAAAAAAGTACATGGTATGAATTTCAACATTGGCTCACATCAATATTCTCCGCATCTATTTGATGTCGAGAATACTTCGCCAGTATCCAAGAAATGTGTGTTCACTACCTTTCAAAGAGTACATCAACGTTGTGTATCATTTCTCTCGTAAGTAGTCTTGATCTATTCTTTCTCTCCCTCTCCCTCTCCCTCTCCCCCTCCCTCTCTACAGGCTGCTCCGTCCTGCCGTGGTCGATCCTACTCCACGAAAACATCATTTGGAATGCAAATGATGTACGGAGTATGCAAGTATGCACGCCATGGCCTCATGCTTCTATGAAACATGTAAGACATTTCAGCCGAGGGTTGAAACCAGAAACGCAGGAACGGTCGCGACGGAGCTTTCGGTCTTATGACAACTCCTCCGTAAGTAGGTAGACACGAAGATACTACTCCATAAGTAAGGCCAACCCCCGTACCCCTTCTTCGAGGCAATGTATATATTCCCAAGTACTCGTACGGGGTGCTATGTAAATACCCGTCTAAAATCTAACATGATCCACTGTGGTGAATGTACATACGGTACCCACTATAGAGTCAGGTACCTGACCCCAGTACACCACCTACACATACGGATGTTTATCTACAGCGTCCAAGTACTCCATACCTAGGGCTATTCTTGATACATCCCTGACTCAATGTATCGCTTTATCCTTCTAGTCATTTCAAACTCCACCTATGTATGTACTCGCATTGGCAGAAAGCGTAGCCTTGGAGCCTTTCTAGCCAGCTCTGGCCTGTCTTGTCTAACCAAGTGCTTACTGCCAGTCCTCTGTCAGCAACCCAAATCTAGAAATATCCCCTTTTAAGTCTAAATTGACTCATCCACCTTCTCTCATCCGCCTGTCTTTCCAAGGCTCGCCGCATTGTCTTAGAATATTCTTCGGCTCTCTCCCTCTCTTCTCTCTCGTTGGCATCTTCGCCCTCTTCGAGTGCCTTGACCATTTCTTGGTGATCCATAAACTGCGGGTTCGTCGTGATGATGCCGATCTTCTCGCCTGTCCATATCAACAAATCGGCATCCCCACGCTGTCTGTATTCCGAGTCGGCGCTCTCGAGCGGGATGATTTTCCGCGCGACTTTGTCTCCATGGATGGAGGCGCCGGTCTCGCTGACTTCGAAGTCGTTCAGGTTCCACTTCCGAACCAAGCTGCGACCGTCGCGCTCAACCCATTTGAGGCCACCCTCTGAATCGGAGAAGACAATCTTGGTGCCATGAGAAGCGACCGACAGCAGTTTGGAGCTGGCTGCTTCCTGTCTGTTCTTGTAACTGAAGAGAGTACCGTCTGAGCTGGTGCTGGGCGTCCTGCCAAGGTCAAGAATGTCGTCGGTTGATGGCTGTCTGGAGATTGTATCTTCATTCAGACTGGGCTGTCCAGGCTTGGTGTGTGGAAGAGAATATAGTTCCAATGAGCCGCGACCTCTGTACTCACCACAAGCAACCAGAGTCGAACCTCCGGAAACGCTGGCCGGGGATCCCGCCGGTGGATGTGGGATGCTGGCAAGGGATGACAGACTTCCTCCAGAGTGTATAACGTACTGAAGACGTGGGAAGAAGCGGCGATCATACGATAGGATGCTGGAGAACCTGCCGGCAAGTAGGATTTCGTTGTCCGCGTGGTGCAGGATAGAGAGTGGCCCGGGCTCTACTCTAGCATATGCCATCCAGTGAGGGTTCTGCCGGTGGTGAGAAGGTGGCAGATTGGATACCCTTGGGGTCCAAGCAGGAGGGTTATGGTCGGATGTGAATGGCGCTGCAGGGCCAAAGTTCGACGACGGAGCAAATATTGAGGTTTGCGAGAAATCCGGAAGTATAGCGGTTGACTTTCCTGACACTGCAGGAACCTCTTCAACGCATTCCGAAGGTGACTTTGAAAATATGGACACCGACAGCCTGGGGTCAAGGATATGTAGACTCCATTGCGTGCCAACCGTCAGCGGAAGATCAAATCCAGTAGACTGTGACAAGGCTGTTATCGGGTAGGCGTATTTTGAATGGGATACCACCTTCAGTGTGTTGAGATCGATTTCGTTCAATATATCACCAATGGCAATGAAAGCTTTTTGTTGAGACGAAACGGTACTGACACAATCGACAACCAATGACTCGCTCGCTTGTGAGCCGTCTGTGAACAGGACTCCAGGTTTGCTCCGACCGATCTCTGTCATTGTTCTACGCCCGGTAGAGCTCGCACTGAGATCCCAGAGGCAGATACTGGCATCTTCCAGATAGCCAACAGCATGTTCGGACCCACCGAGAGTTGCGACGCCTTTGATTTCAAGCTGCCTTGCAGGGGGTTGGACCGCCCAGTCAGCACTGAGAGGCGCATGTCGACTTTTGTACTCTGAGTACCAATCGACAATTTCATCTTGGGCAGATTGATCCCATTGATTAATTGCTCGAGCCCGTGGGCTCTCTCGCATCAAGCCGTCCGAGTCAGACTGATGGTTGCGTGTGGCAGGAGTCCGTTCTGATAAGGTCAGACCTTGTAACGCAGAAGTCAAATCGGTCAATGTACCGGGATTCCTTCTCATCGAGGCACTGGGTGACTTTTCAAAGCACTTGTTCCGCCACAGGCGGTTGATATGTGCTGACTTGGCCAAGGTAGTGCATGTCTTTCGGACCGAGATAAGATCTTTGGGTTCAAGATGGTCAAGAATGTCCACGACGATTTCCTCGGGGAGTCTGTCCATGGTGGCATAACAGACTCTACAACAACTGAGTTAGGAAAGGACGATGCCTCGATCAGAAGATTCAGCAGGCTGCAATAAGTAGGTTAACGTCTACGGCAGGCAGAGACGTCGACGAATTGGTGAAACTCCTTAGCCTAGGCTCCTGCGACCTTCAGGCTTGGGAATTGACCCTTGACCGCGATAGCTTCAACGTAAACGTCCGATAGTATCAAGTCCCATAATTTGAGATAGTGGTGAGTATCGTAACAGTGTAAGGATGAATGTATGGATGAAGGAGTGATGGTCCTTTGTATAAGGAGTAAGATAAAGAATGATCTGGAAAGAGTGGATTGGTCGCTGTACGAATACGAATTGCCTCCTAGGAAGCAATAGGCGGTACCTCAATTGCCCCTCGGCGGCGCACGGCCCAGGCGCTGCTTATGGGCAGCTGAAGCCCCCACGACCAATTTTCTTAGGGCTCGTCTCTTACCTAAGCCCCTCAGTAGCTAGTGCCAAGGGACCAATAATCAGCCATGACGAACACGTGCATGATGAAACCCAGGCTGCCTGGAAAGAAGCATCATTCAAGTCCCAGCAATTCAGCCTCCATACCGGCACCAACAACTTCTTTCCATCGTTTCTCGCGCTTGCCTAACAACTAATTGATACCCAACCTTACTTGATTGTGCATTTCATCAGCCCGAGGCAGGCGCGCCCGTGCAGCAATGCCTCCAAGTGCTACAGCCAGAAGAGGACCAAGTGTTCTAGTCAGTATCATCATTGCGACATCATGATCTATCCCGTGGCTAACATCGAACTTGAACAGGTTCAGGATCCGCGTGAGGGCAGACCAACCCTTTCAAGAAGACAGCCCTCGCGATTCATAACGGTCGATAGTGTCCTCCAATATGCTTCCGATATTCCGTCCGCTCAACAGAGACAACCTCAACGACCAAAAGTTTTTAGGACAGGCTCGGGGAACCCTGTCGAACCGAGACTCACCGGTCGTGTGATCAATCCTCGCGGGCCAGCCAGGTCTACTAAGAAATCCGAAAAGCTAGTCCTTTTGCCGGAAGCCGATGAAGAAGAGGATGAAAAGGGCGACTTCGGTCTCGATTCCGATAGAGGCCCGCCTCGGGACGACGAAGACTTCAGAAGACCCGGAAGAGAAGGCGTGAAGAGTTATGCAGAAAGATTACCGAAAGCCAGAAGAACGGAGAAAGAATTGCCTCGAGTGACTGCCTATTGCACCGCTCAAGCATACAAACTACAGTCCGTGGCGACGTTTGTGCGACAACGACATGGTGCACGAGCCAAACTCTACGACGATTGCTTATATTGCGCCTACCATTTACCCTTACTGCCAGGCATTGAGGGTTATCGGTTACGAAGTAGTCCGCCGGTAAAGAGCGCAAAAGGTGGAACGGTTTTGGACGAGGCTATCGAGCGCAGTGAACAGAGAGACTATCGGGGTGCATACTATGCTGAGGAGGAGGAACAACATTCAGTGAGAGGGCACTATACTCCAGAAGAACACTCCTCTGAATCAAGACATGATGACGGTGAGCTCGAGAGGCCACGGCTGAACGGCGAACGACGGGGCAGCAATCAGTCTCAGAGATCAAACAGCCCTGGTCCTACAGGTGTGCCTGTTGACGCCTATCGTTTTGCAGAAATGTTCGTGTTGGATTATGGTGTGGTCGTATTCTGGAACTTCACTGAGAGACAGGAGAAAGATATCCTGGCCGACTTTGCCTTTTCGACCACCGTAGACCCCGTCACCAACGTGGTGTCACCCCTTCCTTTGACCACCAATGCTTTGGACGAAGAAGACTTCGAAACCGAAGAGTTCCATTTCGAGTACAACAACGAAATCTCGCGGCCTCGAGTATACAACGATATGATAACTCTCCGCAGCGGCGACCATATGATCAAGCTTGCAATCAGCCACGCCATTGCGCAAAGTACCAAGCTGAGCTATTTCGAAGAGAGGATGGCCGCGCAGATGGAAGAGGCCAAGGATGTGCCAGGCAGGTTAGCGAAGACCGGAGAACTCGGGTTGAAGCGAGAAGAAGTCATCAAACTACTGGGCGGCCTCTTCAAAAGCCGAGTTGAGGTCAATTTATGTAGGTGGTATCCTTTTGTCGCTGGAAGTCGAATTTGTTGCTGACCATTTTTAGCCTCCAATGTCCTCGACGTTCCCAACCTGATCTGGGATAGTGAGCCGACGCTACATCCTCTCTACAATGCCGTCCGGGAGTATCTCGAAATCAAGCCCCGGATTCAAGTGCTCAACGAGCGATGCCGCGTGTTTCTCGATCTGGCCGAGGTTTTGTCGGATTATATTTCTGATGACAAGATGTCGAGGATCACCTGGATAATCATTGTGCTCATCTGTATCTCTATTCTGGTTACGTGCTCGGAAGTGTTCCTTCGGTTTGGAATGCTCAGCACAAAAGGACCCCAGGTGGCCAAGGCTCTACCAGTGCTATCACTTGGCAGTGAACTGTGAAAGGAGTTGATGGTTTGATCATTGGTTCAGCGTATTGCGTATATATCACACTAGCACGGTGTTTGGGGGTTGTTTTTGAGATCACACAGCCCGAGAATATCAAATCAAATCTCTTGTCCCTGGGACTGCTTGCCCACTCATGATAAGCGACATCCCTTGACATTACGGACCGCCAGAGTGCTACCTCGTATGACCTATACATATTTCATATCTCGGCCTGAGCAGCATAAATAGGAAGGAGGATGCACTGCTTGGCCCGCGTCTCCAGGTGTTTTTAACCACAAACAGGTGATGGGTGGCAAGAAAGATCAATCCGCTGACCATCGTTTATCTCTTGTTGGTGCCCACACTTCGCTGTGGACAGTTTCTTGGGATCTAGAGGCGGAGGTGACCGAAGTGTATCATGGCTGACAAGGACAGATGAGGAGCATCGGGGATTCCTATTTGACAAGGTATTGGCATACGGAGTCGCTGGGTTGCATTCGGATGATGGTACACCAGCTCTAGTACGCGCCTATCGACAAGGTACTGACTATACTCGCCAGGGTCCGTCCAGGGCGGCTTTGGGAACTTCGACCCGGTGCGACAGAGGAGACGTTGGCTTCATTTTCTTATCACTTGGCAAGAATCCAAGAGATGATGGACGAGACAAGCGAGTCGATCGAGTAGACGAGAATACAGAGAAGGATGCAGAATGCCCTTTTTCCTTTTCGACGACACCACGGACCAGACGGCCCATTTACTCGTTGTGTGCCCGAGTACCGTAGGATCGTCCGGTCCAGTGGCGCGAGCTCGTTCAGCATGGACCACTGAAAAGCTTCTCCCTCGACGGTATTTTTCTTGTTCTTACTCCATTACCCTTCATTAGGTCCTCTTTTGCCGAGTGTGTGAGGTTCGTCGACATCATGCCCAGACCAGAGACAGACCAGGGATTGGATCGGGGGATGGATGAAATGCTGCTGTTCCAATCCCGACTTCACCTCTTCTGTGCCCAACTTTGCACCCCAAGTCCTGGTTTCCATGATCCACCACCGATGTACCATCGAATGCGCCTTTGGACTCGCTAGGGTGAGGATCTTCAGATGAAACCTCGTGCTCTATTGCTCTTTACTGTACAAGTACATATATGTATGTCATTGGTAAGATCTCCACCATCATGTCTTCATGTTTGATCGTTGCCTCTGGTCGCTTTCTCATCCCCAGTCCTCCTCGTGGTGGCCCTGGCCTTTTTTTTGGCGCTCCACTGTTCTTGACCAGGTGTGCCTTGATCAACTGGTTGTTCCCAAAAGACGGTGACAAGTGGACAAGAACATACAAAAAACATGGGTGCGAATGATGATCCCATACATCCCGTCGCCGCTCCCACCGAAGCTGGCGACGCTCATACTCACCACACAGGCACGACCACCACGACCACCACTACCCCCAAACACCATGGCATTCCCGAACATGGTCATAACCCTTCAAAACAGATAGGTGTCGACGAGAACCCAGACTTGACTCTACACTACTCTCATGAACATCAACATAAGCATCTCCACCACGGTCGTCCTTCCTTGAGTGGTCGCGACGATGAGGTCTTGTACGCCGAAGGCACGACCTTTGACAAGTCCAACATTGGCGAAGTCGGACCTCAAGACTACAAGACTCATCATCTCCGAGCGGCGCAACAACAACAACAACAACAACAACAGCATCCCGTCGTCGTCGACGAAAAGGACTTTGTCGCCGCCGACGCCGAAAAGGGCGCCATCGGCCAGATGGGAGGCGTCCCGGCAGACTCGACCAGCTCCGAGCAAGGCGACGCTCGAAAACATCGCGTCAAGAGGGCCTATGTCAAGTACAAGATCTTTGTACATTTGTTCATCTGGTTATTCTTCACCGGGTAAGTTTGGCACAACCCAGCCGTCCGTCCTCTTCTACCACCCATGACATGATGTTCTCTCTCCTGAAAAGTCAGAGTCCTGACGAGTCCTGAAATCGTTAGCTGGTGGATCGCCGGCCTCGTCCTCCATCGTCACGACCTGGGCTGGCTGATCCCCTTTTTGTTGTACCTCGCCATCACGCTGCGCCTGATCTTTTTCTGGGCGCCCATCACCGTCGTCACCGTGCCCATGCACTTTGTCTGGAACCACACGGGCGTGCGAGTCTACCAGATGGTTCCCGAGAAATTGCGACTCCCGCTGGCCGCCCTGGTCGCCCTCGCCGTCATCCTGGTCGGGTCGTTTGTGTCCGAGGAGTCGGCCGACAACACTCGCGGCAACCGCGCCATCTCCCTGCTGGGCCTCGCCATCATGCTGGCCTTGTTGTGGGTCACGTCCCGCGACCGCCGCAAGATCCGCTGGCACACGGTCATCGGGGGCATGCTGACCCAATTTGTCATCGCCGTCTTTGTCCTGCGCACAAAGGCGGGCTATGACATTTTCAACTTCATCTCCGGCCTGGCGCGAGACCTGCTCGGGTTCGCCGACCAAGGCACCGAATTCTTGACCAACGCCTCGGTCCTCAAGCTGGGTTGGTTCTTGACCGGGGTCGTCCCGCCCATCATCTTCTTCGTCTCCCTCGTCCAGGTCTTGTATTACTTTGGCATCCTCCAGTGGTTCATCCAAAAGTTTGCGACCTTCTTCTTCTGGAGTCTGCGGGTGTCCGGGGCCGAGGCCGTCGTGGCAGCGGCCTCACCGTTCATCGGCCAGGGCGAATCCGCCATGCTCATCCGGCCCTTTGTGTCTCACCTGACCCTGGCCGAACTCCACCAGGTCATGACTTCGGGGTTCGCCACCATCGCCGGTTCGGTCCTCGTGGCCTACATCAGTCTCGGGTTGAACGCCCAGGCCTTGGTCTCGAGCTGCATCATGTCCATCCCCGCGTCGTTGGCCGTGAGTAAGATGAGGTACCCGGAGACGGAGGAGACCATCACCTCGGGTCGCTGCGTCATCCCGGACGACGACGAGCACCGGGCCACGAACGCCCTCCACGCCTTCGCCAACGGGGCCTGGCTGGGCATCAAGATCGCCGGAATGATCGTCGCCACCTTGCTCTGCATCATCGCCCTGATCGGCCTGATCAACGGCCTCTTGGGCTGGTGGGGTCGATACATCGACATCACCCAGGACGGCGAACCTTACCTCACCCTGCAGCTCATCCTGGGCTACATCTGTTACCCCGTGGCCTTCCTGCTCGGCGTGCCCCGCGACGATCTGTTGAAGGTCGCCCAACTCATAGGCATCAAGGTCATCGCCAACGAGTTTGTCGCCTACAACAGTTTGACTTCGGAACAACAGTACATCGACATGAGTCCCAGGTCACAGTTGATCGCCACTTATGCATTGTGTGGTACGTCTCTATCTTTCCCACCGTTCCTTCACTCCATCCTCCCGCGCCCTGTATTTGTCCGTGGCTAATCTCTGTGGGGGTTTTCTTTGTAGGATTCGGCAACTTTGGTAGTCTGGGAACTCAAATCGGCGTCCTTTCACAAATCGCCCCCTCCAGAGCCGGCGACGTTTCTCGTGTGGCCCTTTCGGCCCTCTTTTCCGGGGTCTTGTCGACGCTGACTTCCGCTTCCATCGCTGGACTCTTGGTGACGGACCAAGTCAATTTGAATCAAAAATCCGCTTCGTCTTGATTTGACTTCCCCGAAACCCCCAACAAATGGGGATATGAGAAGCACAAACAAAAAAGAACAAATACAGATAGCTAGTCAAGTTTCAACCATCAGATGCTTACGGAGTAGCGTAACTATCACATATACTCGCTCTGTGCCTGGTCATATAGCCATAAGTCATGAACGTCTAGTTCTAATTCAGTCTTGCGAGATCACGAAAAGAAACGAGAAAAGAAACACAAACACAAGCCGAGTTTTTGCCAATCTCGGGTTTTCCTTGAACCTCATTTACCAAAGTAGGTATCGTCGAAAGCGACACGTCCAGCAACAGTGACAACAACAAACCAGTAGTAGTGTACGAGACTTAGGAACTCATCATCTATGCATATATGGATGGCTGTGCTGTTTGATGCTTAGGTACCAAAAACGGAAGAAAAAACATGCAATGAATGAATGCTTCATAGATCTTGTTCATTCGCCCGTTCGTTGAAGTGTGCAATATCAGTGACAATTAGTGCTGTCAAGTAGATGATGGACGGGACAAAGTACGATGGTATCTGATATCGGAATACTGAATATCAAGTGGACACCCGCATGCGCACACCCCAATCCAATCGTCTCTTCGCTTTCTAGAGGGAGTAAAGATTCCCAGTCCGTTACACGAGCCATGTTCTCCCAGCTTGAGAAGATCCATAACAATAAGAGGCGAGAGAGAAAGAAAAATCCAATCATCAATAAATTTAGACTTGCTCTCTACTATCCTGTCTGTGCTTCATTCCAGCTCGAAGATAGCAAACCCCAACTTTTCCTGGCCCATTCTTGATCCATCGACTTACGGCGAACTGCAAACCCTCCCACCCAACCATTGCAGTCGCCAATCATTTGGGTACATGGCTTCTTCGAGCGTGCAGTATTGGCGCCCAGTCTGGCACCAATGCAGTCTCGAAAGGCCTCAGCTGGATGTGAAAAAAAGTATCTATCGTTAGTATTACAGGGGGAATGCATGGCTGCAAAAATATAATCCAGGGGGTTTCGACGAATGTCAGGAAAGAATCTTTCGTTGTAGTAACAAGGGGAATACTAATTCGACCTAAAATATTAGTTTTGCATTTGGTTAGTAGGGTTGAATGCGTCCTGGATATCCTCGGTATGTCGAAAATGGGTCGTAGCCGGGTCCAAGAAAGGGGATCACGAGGGTCGACGACGCTTCGGCTCAGGTGTGTCGAAATCCAGGAGATCCAATTCATCATCGTCCTCGACTTTTCGCTTAGCGTGCATATTCTTGGATGGTGTAATGGGAGGACTTGTAGTTTGGGGCGGTTGCAAACCAGAATCTGCAGATACATCGGCACTGTTTGGTCCAGGAGAGGCGGGTGCAGGAACAACATCATGCAGCTTGGGCGACTCTTCTCTATTCTCTGAATTGACCACGGAGGGCTGAGGGTCAGCAACAGTGGTCGCAAGGTCATCATCGACAAGATCGACCTCATCATCCTTGGTGATCAGTTTTTCATCGTCATAAGATTCGATGCCCTCTTCGTCTTGAGGAACAGAGTCATCATGCTCCAGATCAATATGTTCATACAACTCGTCAAAGAGGTTTTCGACTTCGACTTCGCCATTGACTTGGTCTTCCTCGGCTTCTTGAGGGTACGCTTCAAGGGTATGCGAGCTATTAGTCTCGTCCTCGTGGACGTGGCTTTCTGGCGCATGACCAGACTCAGATTCGTCGGCAATCTCGTCATGGATCTCATCGGGAAAGCTCTCAACGGCAGGTTCATCATGTAGGTCATCAGGCACTTCTTCAACAGGCACGGATTGATCGGCTTGGGGTGCCTCGTCCACTTTGGTTGGTTCTTGGGCAGTGGTGATGGCTTCAGACTCAGATGGAAGTGGCAAATCAGTCTCTGCATCATCGTAGGTGGCATCAGCAACGGCTTCTGGAACTTCGCCGGCCGCACTCTTGGTAGTGCCATCCTCATCCTGCGTCATGTCCTCTTGCTCTGCCTGATGGGCAACTGTACCTACAACGTTGTCGGGGTTTCGCTCAGCGGGACCTGCATGCTGTTCAGAACGTTCAGGGCTCTGCGCAACGGCCGACTCATCGTGAACTGCCTCTGGCTCGGGCGTATCAACGTATTCAGCAGCTATCTCGGAGAAGGCCTTGCCTTCAGTAGCTGAAGACAACAGGTAAGCATATTGAGAGGCCAAGCTCACCCGGCTGCTCAGGTAACAATACAATGGAGGAATGTCTTGACTGCCATCGTTATGGCAAAGAAGCAAGTATGTGTCGAGGATTTGAGAGAGACTCAGCTGAGAAGCATACTTCGAGTCCTCGCAAATGTGCAGTCCAAGAGAACCGATATCGAGAACAAGCTCGTCATGATGTTCAAGTGTGCCCGTCAATATCTCACGGCACGCCGCAAGCAATTTGTCCAGTGGTTCGAAGGCGAGTGTAGAATCCTGGAGGAAATACACAGCAGACGCGTCTTCCATCATAGGAGGAAACAGTGACATCTCTTCGTCCATGTAATTTAGTGTGACAGGGTGGAGGGGTGGATGCTCGTTGGTGGTCGCGTCTAGAGGCTCGTACTCTTGTGGCACTGATTCCGAAGCACCAAAGGCGTCCGGCGCCGCGGCTGACGGATCTTCACCATCAGCTGGCTCCGGCGTAGGCTCCTCTACGCCGCTCACATTCTGGGGTTGACCATCATCGGCAGATTGATCCTCTGGAGGAACATGATCTTTCTCACGAGAAACATCTTCTCCCAATTGCTCCACTGTGGATTCAAATTCTTCACGGACGATTCCTTCAGAAGGTACTGGGGCAGCTTCGGCAGAAAGTTGCTCATCTTCAACTGGAGCGACTGTCTCTTGAAATGGCTGAGGTTGTGTAACGGCATCAGTGTCAAAATCCCCAAGATCGATCTCCGTACCGACCTCTTTATCATTCTGGGCGAGGTCGCCTTCTGGTTGGGTGGCGTCTTCGACGTCGTCTTCGTAGAGAATATCCTCATCTTCGTCCACATGAATTCCACCAGCGTCTCCATCCATACTGAAATCAAAGTCCTCCTCGTTGGTCTCATCAATCATGTCATCATCGGCCACGGCGGCCTCGGGTTGGTTTTGAACAAATCCAGCGGCATTGTCGTCCATTTGGTCCGGGTCGTCATCAATCATGTCATCATTGACCGAGCCCATGACGGAAGGATCACGAACTGAGTCAAGGTCGATGTCAATATCGTCAGTCTGTCGAAAAGGTGATGATGCCACGTCCATTTGGTCGTCCAGGTGTGGCGCGTCCATGTCGTGGAAAGCGAAAGAAGGTATCGTAGTCATTACTCTGCCGACGAGCTAGTGCGCAGTCTGCCCACGTGTATCAAATCTCTTTGCCTATTACTGTGGTTCTTGGAAGTTCGCGGTTTCGATGGGAGTGGAAAGGAAGGCAAGCGAAAGGGACAAATAGTAACAAGACGCGCGGGGAGGTAGGTGTAGGCTGCAAGCTGGAATTTATCTTGTAAGGACGTAAGTCGGCAGAAAGTTGTTGCAATCAGATAATGATCCAATCATTCATCTCAATAGCAACAGCTTCATAGGAAGCATTGTCATGTAAGATTCACTTCACAAGAAGGTCCGATTAAGGAGGGTGTGAAGAGAGAAAAGGGAGACAGCAGTTGTTGATGGAATGAAATGAAATGAAATGAAATGAAATGAAATGAAATGAATCGAATCTGAAAGCGGGAGAGTTTGAGATTCACGTGACCAGCCACTGTAGCCCAATATGGTTTAGCTCATTTGATGACCACGCGAGACTTCTCGAGGTCCTCTCGTACTCGTATGGAGGATATCGAGTAGAAGGTCAAGTAAGGAGATCGTACTCTGAGGTGTCATATGAAATGGACAGTTGCTACAAAACCAAGTATAGTCTCTATTTCTGTCTATGTCGTTGCTATGCCGCTGTCATGTACGTCTATACCTATTTGTGCAACCTCAGTAGTCTTCGCCGTACATACTCACCGTCAGCTCGCGTCCATTAGTAGTAACACCATCCTTCACCATATTCGTCCAGGGTGAACCGAAACATTACTCTTCTGGCGCTCTATATCCTTGAGCTCTGGCAAATTGTCGACATCGAGATGCTCGTATACAATGCCTGCCTCTCTAAGACAATATTCCACCACACCCATGTATCCCAACGTCTTCTCCTCCGTCAGTCTTCGTCCGACAACCTGTACTGCAATCGGCAAGCCCTCCATCTTCGACGCATCGTAGTATTTGTAAGTACCTCTCTCGATGCTGTTGTTTGGTTTCCATCCTGCTTCGAGCGCATCGAGCTCCTTATCGACCTTTGCAACGGGCACAATGCCTGCAGAGTAATCCAGCAAGTTCCAGAGGAAAGTGTACCCACAGCTTGCCACGGCATCCTTCATGGCACCATGTGGTAGAGCCGGCGTCGCATTAGCGGGGCACAGTATCAAGTCAAACGCCTGCTCCGGCCTATTCCACCATTCATACCAGGTCGCTCGAAATGCTTCGCGCTTGGCCACCCATTGCCACTGTTCGGCCGCGCTCAGGGGGTGAAAGTACTGTAGTATGCTCGCCCAAAGAGGATCACATTTCACATACCGCGTCCAGAGATACCACAGGTACTTGACAGGTCGAGGGAGGGACATGTAGAACTTGATCTGCGCTGCGCCAGGGTCGTTGTGTTCGCCTGTGCGGAAGAACGAGCCGAACGTCTTGCCACCGTCTGCGCAAAGCAAGACACTCGCAATCTGAAGGCCCTGTGCGGGAGTTGCCTTCTGAGGGAAGGATTCAAGCGGAATCTCGACGACTTGATGGCCTGCTTTGCGCAATGCATCTGCCGTTAATTTGAGGCCTCTTGCTATTGCCGGCGAAGGTCGAACCACGCCGTCCGTGCTGATCAGTCCGATCCTGAGTTTCTCCGCTGAGCGGGCTTCGTCGTAAAGCTCCTGCCTCCACGGAATAGGGTGGACAGTGTAGTCGACCTCCCATGGTTTCATTTCGATGAAGGCTTTTGTGAAGTAGGTAAGATCATCGAGCGTTCGCGCCATCGGAGAGAATACACTTGGAATGCCTTCCTGACCAGGCATACTGGTATTCATGCCGACCTTGGGCCACCGCCCCGTGCTGCACCGCAGACTATTGATGCCCGCCCATGCAGCCGGTGTACGTACACTTCCTGCTACATCTGAGCCGATTCCTATCCTGGAGCCGTTCAGTGCAAGAAGTGCTCCTTCACCTCCTGTACTCCCTCCTGGCGAATAGCGGTCATTGTGGGGGTTTCTGGCCACACCCCAGAGGTCATTCGTGCTCTCGAAGGAAAGTAATGTGATAGGCAATGCTGTCTTGACATGTGGTATGGCACCTGCTCGTTTGAGCAATTGGACCATGACTCCATCTTCTGCACACGGTTTAAAGACGTGCCGTGAATATCCAACCGAAACGTCGAAGCCTGCCACTGCAATGCTATCCTTTAGAGACACCGGGATGCCAGCCAGGGGCCCTTGGAGGTTCACATCGGACGATCTGGACCATGCCTCAGCTTCGGGGAGAAGCAATTCTGTGACGCAGTTTGTGCGTTCTTGAGCGATGGCCGCGGTTTTGCCGTACGTTCGAAGGATGTCAACAGGCGAGAGAGTTCCGCTGTGTACGTCTTGTACGAGGGTCGCGATTGGCGCGTTGAGGATGGACCGTTGATGCGATGTCAGTGGTCCTTTGTATACGTCTGGGAGGGATTCGAAACGCGCATCACGCTGGCGCTGCTTTATTACGCTGGACAAAAAGTGAGTACCTCGGTGGAAGACCGATACAGGACAGTAGATGACGCCTTACCAGGCCCGGCGGTGCTCGAAATAGTCAAATGGAGGATACATTGCGGTGATTACATAGTTGGATCGGGCGCTCAAAAAGAAATGTGAGGATCAGAGCGTGGGAATGGCAGAGGATCGAAGTGCCAGATTGAGACATCTACCGATACACGTATTTACGTTGTTTGGGTGACATCGCCGAGTGTTTTGAAGCAAGACGAATATTCGCTTCTCCACGCTTTGATGGCCTTTAATGTACCAATAAATTTCGCTTTCTCTTTTTGTAGGCTCTGCTAGACTTTGAAGACCGCGCCCAGATACGATTACATTGAAACAGATCGACTGTAAATTTCAAAAATCCGTGCCATCCATCATGTCATTTCGGTCCATCGCTAAGGGGAAAGAGAAAGTCGCTCGCTCGCTCGCTGTCCGCTACTGATAATATACAAGGGGCACCTCAGCTGCCCATCTTCAAAACCACTGCCATCGCTGTCGTCTCGTCGTACAAAGTTGGTATAGTGGGTATCTCATACACAGCAATTCACACTCAATATTCTATGTCCACCAGTGTTGTCCCCCATTGCCTGGGTAGGCTCCGGTTGAGACGATTTGATTTGCTTGTAAATGTCGTTGGTATTGCTGGTCGTAGCTCATAATATGTCCTATAATGCCGTCGGGACTTTGGTACACCACCGGGCCGCTGGCAGCCATGGTCGGAGCATAATTTTGCCATGTCTGCATGTCAGCCTGTCCTTGAGGCGAGACACTCGCATTGGTCATAACCACATCAGGAATTTCAGCCGCTGACTGTCTGCGTGAAGGCGGCTGAGAATAATGTTTTGTTTCTATCGTTTGACCGGGGACCGCCAGTTGAGCACCCGCAAGCGGTCTGTCCGGAGGCTGACCGGAGTATGCAATCTGTCTTGGTGTCGCCGAATTTCGTCGCGAGCCAGGATGTACTTCGCTGATTGGAGATAGTATTCTTTCTTGCGGCGGCGTGGGAGGATGGCCAACATCTCTCCCAAACCGGGAATGGGATGGTACGACCTGGTGCTGTCGGATATCTGCAATACTCCTGCGTCGTAAAGCCTGGTCTGCTGGGCCGAATCTGTCTACAGGCGGCGCAAAGCCATCACCTATGATCGGAGAGCTGACAACATGCCCCGGACGTGCAAACTTCGGGTCGTAGAACTGCACGCCATGTTGCACGGTGATGTGCTCGGCTTCCATACTCATTGGACGTCCAGTAGGCTCGTGAGGGACTCTGGGATTTTCCATTGGTACGATGGTCTGGGGAAGAGAAGACTGTGCGCCAATGTTCTGTCCGTCATGCACCTCGGATGCCCGCTGCTCATTGATTGTCATGGTATGTTGGCCGTAGTATGTACTAGATGCTGGCTCCTGAGACATCATGTCACAAGGCATTCCCGGATACGGCCATATCGACTTGTCGTATAGGGGTGGATAGTGTACCCACAAGGGAGGATGGAATTCGGGATTGGACTCTGGTGGATAGCTGATGCTCGGAAATTCATTTTGCTCCGTGGCATTAAACGATGTGGCTGTACTCGTCGTGAAGGAGGGCCGCTCAAAGCTGTTCTGGGGCGGCGCCTCATGGAATGATGTTGCCGTCAAATCGCCATACAGGATTGGTTGTCCAAATGACTGCTGCATATTTGGCTGCCACGGCTGTATGTCGCCTTGGGTAGTCTGGTCAAAGCTGGTGTGTGGCTGTTCGAATTTTAGTTTTTTCTCGACTTGCTGCTGTTCTTGAAATGAGGAAGATGCTGAGCGTTTGAGGTCCCCAGTTTCAACCTTTGTAGGTGGTTTCGATTGACCATCTGTCGATAATGGGCCACCTGTGAACCTCTTCATGCTTTCAGCCTCGGAGTCTCCTTCTGCAGAATCCTCGCGTTGCTCTTGCTCCATCTTCTTGATCTCATCGAGCAGGTCACCCAGAGCAGATATACCGACAGAGGCGATCGAGGATGCTGCAGGGATCGCAGAATCTTGAAATACCTTCAAGGCTCGTTCAACCCGGAGGACATCTTCCTTTACATCGGTGTCTCCACGCAGTCGAGAAATGGCCAAAATGACAGATGCGGAATACAGACCGAAACACCGGAGCCATGAAGAAGCAGCTTTGACGTGATCCAAATCATGGATGTACTGAAATACATCGATGGCATCCCTCACTGTCTGCAGCAAGTTTCTAAAATTGTGCTTCACGACCTTGCGTGACAGTCGAGACCTGCCCGTCTTGGTGGTACCATTCTCCATTTCATTGGTATTGTGAGCCGGATCCTGCAGGTTCAGACGGGCCATATTACAGTGCAATGCGACCTCGAACAGCTGCACCTCGAATTGATGGTCCGCTATAGCAGTCCAAAGTGTCGGATCGGTCAAATTCTCCTGTCGAAGCTGAGGTAGACGGGACTTATGCTTCTGCAGACGTTGGAGTGCATCCTCGAACCTTTGTGCTTGTCCGTCTTCAGGTTTTTCTGACCTTGATTCATTCAAGAACTCCAGCATGAAGGACGAAAAGTCCTCCGTGTTTTGACGAAGTTCTCGCTCCTCGGCCTTCATGTTCTTCAACAATGGCCTGGGGCTAAAGCGGTAAGAGAAAGTTATGGGTTGGCGACCAAGGATGAAGCTGAGTTGAGCATCGAGGTCGATAATGAGCCACCATATGCGACGACAATACTCCGATTCCTCAACAATCTTGTCTTGTTCCACTTCTCCTGGTCAGCTGGATATTAGATCTACTTATGGAGCCTGGGACTTACAGCCAAGTAACTCAGCTTCGCGCACAAGGCAAGGTAGCAAAGTCCAAGCTTGGGCTACCATGCCCTGATCGAGTAGCTTTCTTGCTGACAGACATCGCAAATACAGGCGCCGAAGCGAGCGTGACGAGACGCTGTCCAAATCAGCCACTAGGGCTGAGCGAGGTCCGGCCACAGCCAGGGTTCCTTCATGCTCTTCCAGCATGCCGACGGGGGTACTTGCTTCCTCATCATATTGAACTCTAAAGACTCGAAGCGCTTGAATTGAGTTAACAATGTCGAGGACTCGGCCATCTAAAGACACCATCGATTTGTACTGGACAACAACCGAGTTAGGAAGGAGCTGCTAGACGGCAAAATTGTACATCACGTACCTCGTCTATGCAACGTGCCAACGAGAACTCATCATAAAAAGCATCGTGAGGGCGCAGCACGAAGCGGCCTTCCTCAGCATCATCTTCATAGTCCGAAACCTGATCTTGTGGGCCGAGCCCATCAATTTCGTCGGCTTGGTCATGGGAACTTGACCTGGTCACCTAGAGTGAGTCGTTAGCAAAGCGACGAGACGTGGTGGTACAAGTGCGTACATCATTGTCCTCCCCATCTCTTAGGTGCACACTGGAGTAGTGGCAGCGAGGCTTCTTGCGCTTCTTTTGGCATGTTGTGCAAGGAATTCCGCCAGAGCACTGTAGGCCTTGTCAATCATCATCGAGCGAGACGGTACTGGAGCGAGAGCATACCTTGGACTTGCTCACACGGCAAGGCACACAAGAATTCGCTCGTCTCTTCGGAACTTTTGTGATATTATCACCGTGTGACAATGGAGGCACCGGAG
Source organism: Exophiala oligosperma (assembly GCF_000835515.1). Lineage (NCBI taxonomy): Eukaryota > Fungi > Ascomycota > Eurotiomycetes > Chaetothyriales > Herpotrichiellaceae > Exophiala > Exophiala oligosperma. Next base: position 1,532,938 of record NW_015622824.1, read on the forward strand.
TTGACATTGTCAGGTGTAAATCTCATGGTTCTGTGTAACCATATCCTCCCGACGAGCCGTTGCGTAACCGCAGCCACAGTTGGTCTTCTGGGAGTACCCGTTCGGGTAGGGAGAGATCGAAGCAAAGCAGTGGAACGTCTTGTCAATGCCAAAGGTTAATGTCACAGACTGAGTACTAATAGTCTATCTCACTGATGCGGAGCACGAGGTGACCCAGAAGATAAATACTGAGATCCAACTGTCCTGGTGATCAGTACTTGAGAGGAGCTGAACCTTAGGAGGTAGAGACAGTGCGTTGAGAAAGTCCAGTAGTGTGGGCACAGTAATAAGAAACATCGGTGGCAAAGCAACGGGCTTGTTGACAGCAAGCTGCACGCAATTATGGTGCATTTCATCGGCCTTCCATAGCTCTAAATGCCAATGGAAGCGAGAAGAGGAGTGGTGGAGGATGAGGAGGGGACCTGAAATGGCAGTAGCGTTGGTATCGAAAAGCTGCTAGGATAGAGATGTCTGATCATTGTACCAATCGGGCACAACTTTCAGCTGAAAAGGTTCATAAAGACGACCGCAAAAGAGTCATGGCCAATTCAAAGGCGAGACGAAAAAGGGACTTGGTGGAAGGGTTAGACGAGAAACTGGAGATACGAACCCACCGACGGCTGGTATCCGTAACGCCAATCGAGTCCCACCATCAGCCAGGCCCATTCACGTCAGCTGTGGAGTCCACGAATGTCGAGACGAGAAATGAATACACCGGCTTGAATCAGCAATCAAAAGACCCCGGTACGGGAGCCAGGAGCGGCGAGCATTAGTTTCAGGTCTGTGCTTGACGCTGCAGTGAGTACTGGGGTTAGCCAGCTTACTAGGCGTCAATGGTTGTCTTGGGGCCTTGCAAGATTACACAACAATGTGCCGACCGGGATGGTGCAATGTCGGGCTGCAATGGTGATTTGAGAAGAGCAGATCTGAGGTGCATTTGCTTCCACGAGTCCACGAGATCGTGGTCTCTACCATCCGTGGAAGACAGACAGCCACGAGTCTGCATCGTGTCAATCTCGTAGAGCCGAATTGTGAACGGCCCGAGCAGGTGAACATGATGGATGCAGATCATGACAAATGCTGGACTCGTTTGTCCCTGGCGGCGAAACGACGATCTTGACACAGCGAGGGAGACTCGAGCCTGGCCTGATGCTGGCGGGCTGTGATGGAGATGGAGAAGGCAAGGCAGGGCAAAGTTCAAGGTCATGACAACACTGTGCTCGGACCGGAAACGTTTTCGTGAGCAAAGATAGACGAGATCGCGGTCAGATCTTGCTTGGACGGATGGGTGGGAATTTTGGATCGATCTTGTGTGACCGGGGTCCAACCTGGGTATCACCATTGCCGAGCCCTTTATGCTCTCGAGAGTAATTGGCTTTAAACAAGAACGACAAGCCCTGGAGGTGCGGAGTCTTGAAAAAAGCAAATGAAACTGACGAGGTTTCTAACACTGACAGGCGACCGCCGTGTCGTGTTGCAGTTGCGAGATGCAACAAGAGCATTCTCTCGAGGCCAATCTTGACTCTTCGAGTTGCCCTCCGAACAACCCTTCGTATCCGCCTGGGAGGGCGAAGCTGGCGCTTGAGAGGACCGTTCGACCGAAGGGACGTTCCTAAAGCCCGTGATCCCTAACCCATCCCGGACTCCTCATACCTGAAGCAGTAAGGCCAACACCGAAAAGTTTGAAAGACTCGCTTAACTAGTGTCCCTCAGACCAGAAATTTGACGCCTATTTTCACCTTTCCGGTGCCCCTACTGCACCTAACGTTTGCCTTTGTCTCTAGTTTGGCGAGCCGGAATTTCCGTTTTGCCAATGACCTCTGTAGGCGTCCCTGGCAAGCGTTTGTCCCTGACTTTGACAGCCCACACCGCCCACACCGCCCCTCCAGCAAACAGTACTGTGCAGGTGTCGTGCTGTAAGGATGACGCGGTAGGGCTCAGGCAAGCATGGAACAATGCCATGGTCCTGCAGGATGCCCAGTAAGCACCTCAGCTTCACACTGTCCACGCTAAACATTTGAGCTGATACTCGTCCCAATTGTATGCGTGTCATTGTGTGCGTGTTCATCATGAGCCGCCTACGACACCTCCACAAGAGATCTGGGTATCCATTCGTATTGCAGTCGACGCTATCGACGGGGAGAGGGGGAGAGCCTTCGCCAACGGCTCAGCCCGGGAGCCAGAGAGAACACGGTACAACAGCGGCTTTGGGCGGTGGGCCATGGCCCCACGGCTAACTAGAATCTCAAAACGATAGGAGTGATAGGAACGCCCTGGTGTACCCTAGAGATAGTTGTTGAGGCCTGGGACAATAATAAGAATGATACGCCCGGAAAGCCAGCCAAGACGGCGCGCACATTATTGCTTCATTGGCGCAATCACGCCTGATCGATTCGCTGACATCTGATCCCAACACGAAGCTAGTCTGAATTTTTGGGCGCTTCAGGGAAACTTGGCACTGGGGTATCCCCTACATGCTTCACGTACAATTAAACGGGCCTCGAGACCTACCCCCTTGCTGTGCGTTTCCGCTGGATGACAATAGCTTCAGTCGCCTGAGACGCGACCCGGGGGAATTCTCAATACGGTAGTGGCAATATGGATAACTGAGTAAGTGCTTGCTTGTTCGAACACACCGGGAGGCCTAAACTAGCCGCAATCGACATCGCCATGGCCATGCTTTCTAGGTTCGGGGTTCGCCAGGCCACGACACAATGTCCAGAACGTCAGTAGTGTCGAACATTTAGTACTGTTGAGGGGGGGCAAATTGTGCAGGAAATCAGACCTCAGCCGGGCAGAGTGCGATACGCACGCACTGTGGTGTCTGTCATCCGCGGAACCGTTTCCCCCCGGTCAAAATGCGACACTGACAGCAGCCATATTCATTCGACTGAGTGGTCAGAGGCAACATTAAGTCCCAGATTTGACGTGTATAGATTGGCGCCGGCAGACTCCTCCGACATCCCTGCCATCTTCTGGTTGGCTTTCACGCAGGTCCAGCTCCCAAGTAACAACTCTACATGCAGGAGTAGCCAAGAAGGGTGTCCCCTCGTATTTCTCGCGAACTGCAGGTTCCTATAGGCAGACGAGATCCATCTCCACCACCTCGCAAGTCGCCTGAATTTACGTTCACCCGCAGATTTGGTCTTATAAAATGTTGGCAAAAGCGTGAATCCACGGCGAAAACTGCTCTATTCATGGCAATGATAGTCCATCAGGGGCAATCTGAAGGGGTTCCGAATGATACGGTGTGTCACTCGGCGCTCCCACAGGCTTGCAGTAGACTGTGCCCATCGAAAGATCTACCAATTCCAACTTCACTGGTATGTATGAGCCGGGTCTTACCGATTTCTCCCACCCCTCTGGGGATTTGAGTAACCACATTGGTATGCGGAAGGGATGCAGCCAACCTCGGATACCAGTGTCGTCTTGTCGTACATCTGTTGAAGGTGAATCCCGTCTGATGACCACGACATCCCAGATCTCAGGTAGCTTTGCCTCCTTGAAGTGAAAGGCTCTAAACAAGGCGCGAATAGCCCAGGTGTACATTGGGACTTTCGCCAGCGCCATCTCGGCCCGTTGGAATCTGTCGAGATCGCCAAAACTGGCTTCGATGTCGGACCGCTTGAAGGGCAATTCGATGTTATTCGCACTGTCTCCCCCTTTAATTAAGCCATTTGCCACTGCCCGTAGATACGCGTCAGCCTGCCACCATACACATAGATCAGTGTATCGGCGAAGTGGGCTAGTGCATCGAACATAGGAAGCAACATCTAGGAAAACATGTGGGACTGGACTGGTTGAGTTAATGTGCTCTGGCATCCGCCGTTCAAGGTCGAAAACACCGGTCCCCTTCAACATGGATAGAGGAGCCCCTGGCTGAAAGGAGGACCCAGAGAAATACGCTGGTATATCGCGATCGCCAAACCACTTGCCCGCAGACTCGCAAGCGAGCTGCATGAGCATGGCAGTCAGGGGCCACAAGTCTTCAACATTGGTACTGCGTGAAATTTCAAGATCGTGCGGATGGGTAACCGTAATTGCCGGGTCTCCAACATAATGGTAACTTTTGGAGAGGCGTCCCGGGTCATATTCTTCAACGTAGTGAACGGTTGTCTTGAGATTTGTTCGGAGAAATGCGACGTCCATGTACTCAGAAACCTCCCGGCGCCTCGCTTTCATCCTTGCAACGACGAGTTCCTCTAACTTTAAGAGGGTAGAGCGGTATGGCTCAACATTCTTGACCTCAGCATCCGTCATCGATGGGGGCCCTATCATATCAAGGCGTGGAGGTTGGCCAACAATCATGTAGGATATCCGTTCTGGTTTTGGTTTTCCTAAGAGCGCGAATTCTTCTTCAGGAGTCAGCGTGATCGTGTTGTGTATTCTCGTAGGGCGAACGCGGATGTCTAGCACTTCACCAGACTCGGCGATCAGGGTGCTGACGGTCACTGTAGGCTTCCCAGGGCCGAGACTCACAAAGTCTGTAAACGGCCTGGGAAGCATGTGTTGCATCGTCGTCGGGGTATAGTAGGATCTGGTCACAGCCCGAGCTCGTTTGTTAAATATGTGATCCGGGTCGATGAATGCAGTGGGATGAGCAATATGGACATGGATCCAGTACGTGTCCGGCAAAGCTGGGTGAGGCTCCAAAGAATAACCATCATCCTTGACCACCGTTTTAGCACTATCGACAATGAAGACAGGCATATCTCCTAGATCTTCACGCAAATGCCCCATGGAGTCTTGGAGCAATGCATGGCTCGCGTTCTGGCTCAGTCCAATTTCTTCGCACGTACGTTCAGACTCTGCAAAAATGGCGTCAATTGCCTCAGCCCCTCTCCTTTTGGCTAGAGGCATTGATGTATTTTGATCTGTTGGCTCAAACCACGGTGTCAAAACGCCCAACTCCTGGAGAAGAAGAGTGCCAATCTTGCGTTCGAGCCGCAGTTTGGGATATGCACCGATGGCACGAAGGATCAAAGAGCCGATAGAATGGTTTTTATTTCGATGTAGAGGTGTGGGTAAACGAGCATAACAGTCCCAAAGAAATTCTAAAACCTTCATGTCGTCCTCCGAAAAGACGGTTCCAGTGTCTTTTGGTTCAACATGTCGGCCAGTGGAAGGCTGGATCGAGCTTGGTCCTAGACTTCCAATCGTTGTGGGAGACCGCAGGTCTCGACTCTGCAATATCAAGCCTCGAGCCTTTTCGATGAACTTGGTCAGCGGATTCCGTGCAAGGAGCGAAGACACGTTCTTTCCCAAAGCTGCTTCCGCGGCAGCCTCCTGATATTCGCGAGCCCATGTGCAGACTTGTTCAAAGTGCTCTGCTGCTCTCCGAGGGATAATCGAAACTCTAGAAACGATCAATCCCATCGAAAACGACCGCATCAAAGTGGAGTCTTTCTTAGTTTGGAGGTAAATGCTCATCTCAGCCTCGAAAGGAACATCACCGGAAGTGTCGTTGAATGCCTCGGCGTAGATCTCAGCGTAAGTCAAAGTTCTATAAGCGTCATGGTGGGCAATCCGTTCATATAAAGAGTCCAGAATATCAAGATTGCTTCGGCGAAAGTCCAATACTAAATCGGCCAGCGTTGCAACACGTTGCATTAGAGCAGCACTTTCGTCGTGCGGTATATCGCCTGAAAAATTACGAGCGATAGGGATCTCCTCAATTCCATCCGTCCGCATGTATAAATGCTTGACTGGCAAATGTTTCTTGATAGGTCGCAATTCTTCCTCCGAAGCGAAGTTCTTATAAACAGGGGCGCACTTAAAGTCGACAGTAGAAGTGGTAACCCATCTGCCGTCGCTGAGGAACAGACGATGCTGGTTTTGTAGTACGGAATCCAAGTATATCGCCCACTGCCCCCGAGAGCCAGTGTGTCTTGCGTGTAGGTAGACGAGATCTCCTGGCCAGATTCGTGCTATTGCCTCCGTAGCTTCGACAGAGTCATCTAGCTGGTCAACATCCTGTTCAAGGGTGTCCTCGTCTGATGTCGTTTCTTCAATGAAAAGAGAATTCGGAAGGGTGTCCAGTCTATGTCCCTGGGCATACTGCGCCTCTGCGCCTTCGACCTTCTTCTTTTTGTTTTGGATCGTCCACGTCCGTAGGTGATCCCGAACCACGGACTTTGGAGATTGCGGACGGGTAGATTCTGAGCCAAGTATCGATTCGAGAACGGGAATAGACGGCACGGGAGCACTCTGTTCAGCCTCTGCTGACGACCTACGACCCGTCTGATCATGATACTGTCTCCTCTTGTTTTTCGATGTCCGCGCTTCCAACCCGGAGTTTGTGATCTTGTATGATCGCCATCGTGAATAGGCTGGTGGTCGACAAAGCAACTGTGAGTAACATTCAGGGCATATGTATGGTAGTCGCCGTGTTATCGAGGAGCGCACAGGGCTCGCTGTTGTCCACATGTCCAGCCAGAGGAGAAAGGTCGAGGTAACCAATGAGAAAAGAAGAGACTGAGGGAAAGCAACATCAAAGGAGACAACAATGAGACCAAATGCCTATAGTATCCAGGCAATTACTTCGCATCAGGTTCAGGTTCTCACAGTGATGTATCGACTGGTACTTCGTATGTATTATCGCCTCCCATACGCAGGCAGTTGAAAGTCGTCGAGACTTTTTTCTCCGCATCTCCAACTCATACGTGTCTTAGTAACAAATGCTCATCAAATGCATGAGTGAGTGAGTCAAGCCAGACCGCCACACTGCATACACTGCCTACACCTCCTGCAACTAAACTCACCCTCTCTTGTCCATGATTCTAGTTCTTCTTTCTATCTGGATGCATGTGCTTGAATACGCGAAGGGCCGTGAATATCAGAGCACATTTCAATCTTCCGCGCATTGAAAACGTCACTCCGTCGGTACCGATATATTCCTCCTACTTACTACCGTCACCATGCCTATGATACAACAGCCTGCGAACCAGATCAAATTGACCAATGTCTCACTGGTCCGCTACAAGAAGGGCAAGAAGAGATTTGAACTAGCATGTTACAAAAATAAGCTGCTCGAATACCGCTCAGGCACCGAGACCGATCTCGACAATGTCCTTCAAGTTCCCACCGTCTTCCTCAATGCATCCAAGGGCGAGACTGCACCAAATGCCGAACTTGCCAAAGCCTGGCCTATGCCACCATCCGAGTCCTCGCACAGTGGCAGGTCGGGCGGCAAGGGTGGGAAAAAGGGCAAAGGAAAGGCTGCAGACGAGGGCGAAGACGAGAAATCCTGGAAAGATTCCATTATAGAAGAGATTCTCAAAAAGGGTGAAATACAAGTCAATGCCAACGAGAGAAAAGAACTACTGGAACGGATGGAGCGAGAGATTGTTGAAGAAGTCGCCCAGAGACTGGTCGACCCACAGACGAAGAGGGTGTACACGACCGGAATGATCAAGAAGGGATTAGACGTTCTCACCAAGCAAGGCGGTCACGCCCCCCCTCAAGACTCACTTGGGCACAAACTCGGCAAATTGAACCTGGGAGAAGGTGGGAAAATGGGGTATGGTCTACCGAAAGGCTCCAGCGAGACAAGTGGTCAAGCCACCCCCATGACCGACGACGACAACGACTCGACGAGTGCCAGCACTAGAGGCAAAAAGAGCGACATGCCCATGTGGACCGGCGTCGTGACAACAAAGTCGGTGAAACAGCAAGCTCTTGAGGCCATCCGCGCATTGATAGCCTGGCAGCCCATCCCTGTAATGCGCGCGAGAATGAGGTTACGCATTACCTGTCCGACGAGTATCGCCAAACAGTCAGCAAAGTCCAAGGTGGCCGTGGCGGAAGGGAGTACGGACGGCGACCAAGGCAAAGGTACGGTCAAAGATAGGATCCTTTCATTCGTCGAACAAGTGGAAAGTCAAGACACGGCAGGTGATGAATGGGAGGTCATCGGGTTCGTCGAGCCAGGTGCCTTCAAGGCCTTGGGCGAGTTCTGCTCCGCCGAAACGAAAGGCCGAGGAAGGCTGGAAGTTCTCGATATGGCAGTAACACACACCGACGACTGAATTGCGATGCATGAACACCTACAACGAGGCGCACACACCTCTTGCAGCTATAAATCTCCTTTACGTCCCAAAAGATGACATGAGACGCTATGGACCGGCACCCCGATGTCGCGGCACATGACGATCGTCTCTCTGCCACGAGGTCCAGTCTCCTCCTACCACCCTGGACAAAACAAAACATGCTATAGATGGTAACATCCGTGGTTACGATGCATCACTCACCTAGAAAGGGTGCTGAGTCGGACATGGAAATCGGAGGCATGAGCCAAGTTAGGCAAAAAGAAACAAAAAAAAGGCCAAGGCTCCCACCCCCCAATGTGGGAGAGAGTTAATCATACTCTGACATGACACGAGAAGCATGGTCACAATGATCTATGAAATGAGGACGTTGTTCGGGGGGGTTCCGAGAGGCTTGCTTGCTTGCTGTATGCGACAAAGCCAATGTACTGTGTCACTCAACGACATCTCGCCTCTTCAACGATTGGGGTCGCCGTAGTTTGCAAAGCCTCGATGTTTCCCGCCCCGGACCGAAGTAGAGCCTTGACTCGTTGAGTGGTTATTCACTATAAATATACCTCACATGATCATCATGTTACACCCTCCAAGAAAAAAAGCACGAGCGCGAGGAAAAAGGCCAGAACGATCCCACCAAACCCCCAAGTCATCATTGCGTTAATTTCACCACACAACATGGATGGGACATGGGGTGGTGAGCCGGGTTACTTATCAGGTCCGTCGAGGCAATAAGAGACCGACACCGCCCATGTTTCCTTACCAGATGACAAGGCTGAGCAGTGAGGTGGCCTAAGGAATGGAGTACGTCTTTAGATGGCCTGTTTGTGAGACACATGGTATACAGCACGAAACTTAACGATTTCAAAGTCAAGCATATTTTTGTCATGGTTCATTTAATCATTCATTCGTTGAGTGAGGGCAAACCCCTTTGCTCAAGCTCGTTGTCGTTTCCTTGGATCTTGCCGTGTGGTTGAGTATCAGGGTCTGTCCCCAACCAAGGTGACAGGAGAATAGAACGTCTATAATGCCGCCGTTCAAACCCCTTCAAGTTAAGATGGTTCAAGTTCCCATGCTCCACGACCCATGTTGTTGTTATTGCTCGTAATTCGAATCCACGCCTCGCCCACAAATGTCGTGCCATGCCGTTCCCTGTCGTCAAAAGTTCGCGCCATACCGTGCTATGCCATGCCGATAAGAACCCCCAAAAATCCCAAAATCCCAAATCCCCAGCTTTCCTGCGCCGGGAGTAAAATGCTGTTCGAACACGAGATGTCGAACACGGTTCGTGATAAATCCAGCACACAAGCCAAAGGGACCGTATCCGCCAGGTCGTGTCGTGCTTTTGTTAATGTGTACAAAATCTTTTGTATAACCAGTATAACGAACCCATCACCAACGCCACTTCTTTTCCATAACGTCGTGTGTCCCATCATGTTCATCAAGACGCAATCGCACTCCTCCGGCCCATCCGCACCGGTGGCTCATCGTGGTTTCTGAAATCTCGAGACTTCAAGGTCGCTCTCGTCATTGCTTGCTCCAGCTCCTCCGCGGTGAAAGGGGTGTCGTGTGCGGTTGTCTGCTTCGTCAATACGATCTCGGGGATGTCCAGCGCGACACCGCTGTCGTGTTGCGTCAAGCCCGAGGCGGTCGTGTTGTACTTTGGGTTCTGTTCCGCAGGAGCCGAGGATACGGCGGTGGGTTGATCGGATATGCTTGCTACAAGAAAAGAAAGTCAGTTTCTTGGACGATAGCGCAGGTACGGGGATATGATAAGGGGAGAAGGAGCAACATACTACTGGCAGTCTCGACGTCCAGGGCCGTGCTGGCGGTGAGGCTCTTCTCCCTGGACGTGCTTCCGCTGGAGCTCAGGCTCTCCATATGAGTTTCCGTACGGAGCCCAGAATGTGAGGGTCGGCGACTGGGCGCTCTGCTTTGTATTCTGCTCTGAACTCTGCTTGGTGCACGACTGTGGACCCTACTCGCCGCCCTGCTCTGGACTCTACTTGGTGCTCTGCTCGTCGCTCGACTCTGTGCTTTTGTGCCACCGGGGCTGAAAGTGCCCGAGAGGGCAACACTCGACCTCCGCTTGACTGAGGCAAAGGCGTCGGCGAGGCTGAAGGCGGCAAGGCTGGCGGCATGCTCGGGGTCTACCTTGCCTCTGTACTTGGACCGCGGGATCTCATGGGGCTTATAGTACTCTATGTCTGTGCGGTCGGTGTAGTACGTTTCGCCTGGAGTAGGAGTGTGATGAGTTTCGGGATTGGGCTTTTTATGAGACGACGAGAATGTTTTTCGTAATCTTAATCGGAGACCCATGTTGATGTCTTGAGGAGAAAGTCGGAAGACTGAGGGAAAACGAGGTATATGGTGTCAAGAAGGGTGTACCCTGAGGGTTGTCTGTATCTTCGTATGGTGGTTGAGGTTTTGTAGGATCAAACTGTTTCGGTCTTAGGGATAAGAGATCGGTAGAAGTAGGAGGGAGAGGCAAGGAGTATACAAGCAGGTCAAGGCTATAACAGCTGGCACATAAGTGATTCGACCACCTCCGGATAGATAAATGAAGCTTGGAGTTAAAGAAGAGTTTCTTCAATCAGAACCAGACAGGAAGGATGACAAGACAGAGGGATCGATAGTACGGTTAGTCGAAGCCTGGTACAAGTACAGTACGGAGGAGACTCAAAGGCAGTGGGGGCCGGGGTGTTTGGACATAAAACCAGCCCAAGACGATAGCTGGAATTGCGCATCATTGACGGATTCGCCGTAGACATATTGTGCTAAGGATGAGAGAGTGTTGCACTCCGAGTTATGCGTAGATTGTGAGCGGGTGTAGTATCCACTTGTAGACATCATCTTTATCGCTGAATTCAGGTGTTGTAACGTGCGAGGGCTCCGTATGAGACGTACAGAGGACGTTGAGAGGCCAGAGCAGCTTGAAAGGATAAGCCTCGACCATCCGATAATTCCGCCGCAGGACCGCCCGATAGGTTCCTTGACGTTCCCAAGTGGCCAGAGGCCCGGGCGGCGGACCTTAAGGGCTCCTGATGGCTCCTGAGACAGGCCCCATTGGTGCAGACGCCCGCCTCCCGGTGGGCTGGCAATCCTACCTCACTAAACCCGTTGCTGCTTCTTCTTCCTCCCTGTTTTCTCCAGATTTGCCGTCGTTGCAATGCAACCCGCTTGGAGGCATGGGAACGCCCCGTGGTTGGGATCAAAAGCAATCTCCGATGTTCAGGTGATATTGCAGGGAGAGCAGGCCACGGTTTGTTTATGCAAGTACAGTATGCGAATGGGTCGCCAGCTTCGCAATAAACAACGATCTGCATCTCGTGTCACCAGCACAGAAGGGCCGGTGTCACCTTCTAGAAAAACCTTCTTTCCAGGGGGATCACAGCCTATTCTGTACTCGCCGAGGTCTGGTTGGGTGGCGAGACTGTGGTGTGCTTGTGCCTTGCATTGGGCGCCTCGCTGGGCCCAAACCTGGTGTTGGCGATTTTATCTGGGCATCGCTTGATTTCTGTGCCGTGCCGCGTCAGACTTGGCTCGAGGTTGTGAATCTCACACACGCCATTCAAGGACCTTGTTGTACTTTCTGGACTCGTCCGAGTACTGGTAAGGATTCGTGTCTTCTTGAGATAGAAATGCTCTAGGTCTAACACTAGAGTCCGGGACGAACAACCATTCAAGACATCTATCGGCAGGTAACGAGATCGAACACGAGGTGTTCGTTGGTCGATTAGCGAGTGATTCCTATTGTAGAATTGTTTGCCGCAGTGACATGTGCCTGTGGACTGCTGATAAGAAACCTCTCCGGTGGCAACAAGGGGCACAAGGAGGCACAGAACTCGTACTCGTAGGCTCTTGTCACCATACAGTACTTCGTACGAATACGGAGTACCCATCATCATAACGGGAAAAAGTCGGAGCGCAGGGGAAGCGTCTTCCACGTGACAAGAGATCACATGGGTATCACGTGCAATCTCTCTATCTCAGCCTACAATATTCGACATGTCGTCATCTTACTCTGTGTTTCTATCGTACCGAAATGTGTGTCAGCCTCGAATTTACGGGGAGTATGACAACCCTTTTCCTATTGTCGTGCCTTGAAATTGATCAAAACTAATGTGGCACGTCCTTCAATACTCGTGCTCGAATGGAGTACAAAGTACATCAGCCAAAGTGGGCAAATGATGTGCAGCAGTGCGACACACTGGCGAATCCTCATCCACCAAGTCAAGTCCCTGTCGCTCAAATTGTCCGTTTTGGCTGAGCCATGACTTCATAACAGGTTTTCCTCCTCCACCAGACAGCTGAACTTCCCACATCTCGACTGGTTCAACCAACAAGTCGTTCTCCTCTAATGATCCCTGGCCATCACTGTTTTGGCTGGCCCATCACTGATCGCGAATCTTGGATATTCGCTACCCCACAAACTCGCTCAGTGGCTGTCCACAGGCCTTGTTTGTTCGGTGGCTTGAAGATGATGCCCTTGACGTATCGAGCTGGTGACATACACAGTACTCGTACAACCAAGATCACAGGTTTTTGACCACCAGGAATGATGACGCAACCCCAAACAAGACATTACGAAGTTGAGCTTCACCGCGTTTTTCTTCCCTTGCGGTCTTTATTGATGCTTTGAGCCCTTCCTCAGCTTGTAGAAACTTTGCCTGTACTGCTGGTTGCTACTAATTGACAGAGAGCAGCAAAGATATGGACAAGGTGAAATCCGTGCTGTGAGTGCTGACTTGAATCCACTGTGCGTCATCATAGCCTGACCAGGAGGTGCGACGACAGCCATTCCAACAAAGAAGATCCAGAACCATCTACAAGTGCAGGTCCTAGTGGTCGAATGACTGGACAGGGATCCCATTTTCCACAGGCAGAAGACACGATCTCTTCAGGTGGTGGTCCAGGTGAGTGCCTCATACTATTCTCATACCTTTGCTGTCCTTACAGAATCTCTAACTCGTCTTCAGGCTTGGACACACGTCAACCAGCCCGACAAAACCCTGACGACGGACTCGGCACTGCTGCCATTGGCACGACATCTACTTATAGCTCACACTACCTAGCCAAAGGAGATCCGGTTGGCAACGTCGCTGATCCCCAGTCGGCAGATCCTACGACTTACAAAATGCCTGAACATATGTATGGCTCCTCCGGCACCGGGGTGCCCGAGGGTGCAGCAGGCACCGCAGCATCCCTGGCCTTCAACAAGGACAGACAACAAAGTAGTATGTACACGGCTGACATGGATTCTGTTTGACAGAATATTGACGAGAGTCTAGCTTCGCAGATTCCGGGCGCTTTCCCTAAAGACGAATCTTCTCCCCACGATTCAACTCGAGCAGCTTCAGCAGCTACGTCGGGCTTCACTGGGTCTGGTACTACACGAGATCCTTACGGGTCAAGGGGCCTCGAAGCTGCCTCTGGAGGAGCGGCAGGCACGGGTGGTTCCAGTAGCTTGGGTCAAGGGGTCTCTGCTGCCGCGGCCGGTGTGGCCACTGAAAATGCACTTTCTCGCGGTGGCACAACTCACGATGCGACCACAATTGCACCCTCGGGTCTAACATCAACCACGTCACCAGCCGATCGCTCTGCTGGATTTGGTGCAGCCGAGAAGACGAAGGTTCCCGATGAGACGGCGACCGGATCAAACCAGGGTGGGACATTTGGAAAGATCCTTGGAGCCATGGGCCTGGGAGCAGCAGCTGGTGGTGCGACCGCAGCTGCGACCAGAGGAAGAGAAAATGAGAAGCCTGATGCAGTGTCGGGCACTCCAGACCAACCTACAACTACAACGGGCGTGAGTTCATACACTGCTCCTACCGAATCTACACCCAGTACAGCAGCAACACAGCCGCCGACCCATTATCGTAAGGAGAGTATTCCGACAAGCGCCTATCCTGCTGGCCAGGATTCTCCTGCTCCCATTAATCCTCCAGTAGGTGGCACGGCAGCCGCTGTCAATGAGCGAGAGCACAAGGACCATACCGGCCGCAACGCAGGCCTTGCTGCGGCCGGTGTTGGTGCAGGAGCTTTGGGAGCTCATGAACTCGGGAAGCACAGATCAGAACCAGGAGAAATCAATGAGTACAGCATTGGCTCCAGTGCCCAGAACACGACTCCAGCTGCACCGTATGCTCCTGCAACAAGTACTGGTACTGAAAGAGGCATGGCTCAGGGTCAGACAACGGCAACACCCTACAACGACTCAACTCCGGAGAGTGACTCGAAGGGGTATGGTAAGACTGCTGCTGCCGCTGGTCTTGGTGCTGGCGCAGCTGGCGCTGGTGCCTATGCTCTGGGACACGAAAGGAATAAGCCAGAGACCGGAGACCTTCGAGCAGAGAAGCCCTACACATCTTCTGAATCTGCTACTCAGCCTCCGGCTACCACTTCCCAACTGCCTGTCCGCGAAAAGCAAGCTGGCCCAGCAACAACCTCGACTTCTGGAGAATATCCCACGGAACATACTCCAGCAGCAGATGATCGTCGCACTGGACGCAACGCAGCTCTAGCAGGTGCTGCTGGTGCCGGCGCTGGTGCTTACGGGGCCCACGAATACAACAAGCATCGCGCTGCAGAAGATCCATCAGTAGGCCGCCAAGGACCAACTACCAGTACCAAGGATACAAAAATAGCTCCTGTCGCCGCTTCCTCGCAGCCTGCAGTTGAGAGATCTACCAGAAATGATCCAACTGCAGCGCCGGAGCAAGACAAGAGTCATGCCGGTCGTGATGCTGCTTTGGCAGGTGCTGCGGGCACTGGTGCCGGTGCTTATGGTGCTCACGAGTACAACAAACATCATGCGGAACAAGACCCGTCAGCAGCCCGGCAAGTACCTACTACTAGTACCAAGGACACCAGCGCGGCACGCAACGACACAAAGGCAACCCCTATTGCAGCCTCTTCGGGACCGACTTCGGACAAGGCCGCCAGAACTGATCCAGCTGCCCCAGAGCAGGGGGAGAGTCACACCGGCCGTGATGCCGCTCTAGCTGGAGCCGCCGGCGCCGGTGCTGGGGCTTACGGTGCCCATGAATACAGCAAACACGAGGTTGGACAGGACGCTGCCAATGCCGAGGCTCGACGACAAAAGGATCTCGCTGAGCAGGAGGCAGCTCGCCAAAAACAATTCGAAAAGGATCAAAAGGCAGCAGAGAAGCAGGCTCACAAGGAGGAGAAGCAACACCAGAAGGAATTAGCAAAGGAGCACAAGGCACAAGAAAAGGCCGCGGCCAAGGAGGAAAAGGAGCATCAAAAGGGGCTTGAGAAGGAAGAAAAGAAACACGATAAAGAGCTTGCCGCTGGCGAGGCCGAACATGAGAGGCATCCCAAGAAGGAGGAACAGCCTGGGGCTGGCGTTGAGGCTGAAGAGGCTGAAAGGCACAGGCGTCGTGAGAAAGAAGCCGCGGCCGCCGCTGCAGTCGGTGGAACCGGTGCTGCCGCCGCATACGGTGCCCATGAGCACGACCAGAAGTCAGATGCACAAAAGCAACACGAACAAGAATCTCTGGACACTGCTTATGGCATCGGAAAGCAGTCGGCCGGTAGTCAGGGAGGACGCCCTGCTGTCGTCGCCGACGATGGTGGTCATAACGTTTTGCACAAGGACCCTCCTCACGAGGAGAAGAAGCCCAACATCTTCAAACGCATCTTCAAACGACGCAAGAACAAGGACACTGGTGAAGAAGAGGAATACAGCACCGATGACGATGAAGATCACGGTCACGGTCATGACGGTCGCCACGCCGCTGAAGCAGGAGTTCTGGGTGCCGGTGCCGGTGCTGGAGTCGCAGGTGCAGAAACCTCTCGCCACGAGCCTGGTTCAACCACTTCTCGCATCAGTACAGAGCAACACCATGGAAGTTCTTACGAGGAACAGAGTGGTGGTCTCCAGAAGCCATCTTACAATCCCTTTTCCAAGCAAAGCCCGACATCGGCAAACTATGGACAACAACAACAACAGGAGCCTGTCGCCGCGGATCCCAGCCACAGCGGTCCAGGAGTAGGCAGGACAAACACGTCGACGACGACCGACCATGCTCGTTAAGAGAGGGTCTCTTATGGATCAACAAAATTGGTCCGGCGAATACGAACGACCCCTGAGCAAGAGTGATTACGATGATACCTTCCCAGTGTTCACAAACGAGTTTTCTTTTTGTTCTTGTGGGCTTCTGGCCTTTGCCTGTAAACAAGTATACGAGACTGAGAATTTGGATTTCGGTAGTAATGTTTGCCTAGTTTTGCCAAATGGAACCCCAAAGAGTGGCTCAATTGTACCAATGGTTCTGTTCATACGGTGACTTCGGAAAGGCTTCATTGATGATTCGTGCCGTCGAGGAATACTTTGGTACGTTTTAATGACCGCACGACAAGTGGTTTGCCGCCGCGATTTGGAATATAATTGATAATACCTTGGACTCCTCAAAAGTCCGGTCGACGCGCGCGACACTGTTTGCACCCTCCCGATCACTCCCTACTCGAATACATTTTAAATGTTCGACCGTCGTTGCATTCGTTTCTTTCACATGCGTCTTCTACCTGCTACTAGAAGACTCGACTTGCGGGGTTAGGAAAAAAGACGATCGTACCAGTGTCTACGGAGTACGTGTGAATCAATTACACTTGGGCAGGTGAAATAGACAAGTCAAAGGTTGGCAAGTTCAGATGTGGCCAATGCAACACATTTTGTTTTATTTCTTCCTTCTTCTGGTCTCTCTCTCTCTCTCTCCCTCTCGTCGGCAAGGAATTTCTCTTTATAAGTAGCGGCAGTAGCAGATAGTATCATGTTACCAAGTTATAAATACCTCGCGAACGCCAATGCTACTTTTTTCCGAATAATGTTACAAAAACCCAGCCCACCCCCGACCTTGCATTTCATGCTTTCGTGCCCTTTTTTTTGGTTTCCTTGGATGGCTGTGCGCAAACTTGTCTCGATGTAGTGACTGACCTCCGCCCCTGGTCCATGGGCGGTCAATGCAATCCCGGGGGAATCCTTTGCGATGCAGGCAACAACAGACAAAATTACACGATACGGGCTTTTTTCTCCGTCCTCAGGCGTCGCGAGACCCACAACTCGTTGTTCCTCTCGTGTGTCGCACTCTGCAAAACCAAGACCTTGCAAGATCAGGATCGAGAATCGAGAATCTAGAATCACCAAAGACTCGACTCTTGCACTGCTGGAGGGTCGCAAGCCAACATTAAACTCTCTCTGCCTCTCCATCGTCCCATCCCTCGCGGTTTCGATAATATCGGCCATCGAAAAGGAAACAACCGATATTCGATTAGATCCTCAACATTGACCTGGCACTTGGCAAGTCGGACTCAAATCTCAGAACCGGAATCCGTCGACACACGATTAAAAGGGTCCAAAGCCTTTTTATCCTGAGCTCGCTCCTAGCGACTCCGTTTGGTATACAACCTAGCCGCGATGTTCATACTCCAAAGTTCCTGGAACAACAACTTGGCGGCGTAGGGCAGATAAATCTGGCTGATTTTGTTCTTATTATTGCAATTCTTGCACTCGAAGGTGTTCTTTTTCAATTTCGCAATCACCGTCATCAATCCGCAAATGTCGCACACGTGAACCCTGAACGGGTCTGAGACGTCGAAGAGACGTTCCTTCAGGAAGGAGCTGGCGCCATGGGCAATCATGCAATCGCGCTCCATTTCTCCGAAACGCAAACCACCATCCCTTGCTCGACCTTCGACGGGTTGTCTGGTCAGGATCTGGGTTGGACCACGGGCGCGCGAGTGGATCTTGTCGTCGACCATGTGTCGGAGGCGTTGGTAGTACGTGGGGCCCAAAAACACTTGCGCAACGAGCTTCTTGCCCGTGTGCCCGTTGTACATGACTTCAAACCCACGAGATTGGTAGCCCATCTTCCTCAAGATATCCGAGATCTGAGTGACTGTGACTTTGGTGAACGGAGTAGCGTCACCTTCTTCTCCACGCAAAGTAGCGACTTTGGACAGCTGACACTCAATCAAATGGGCAATGGTCATTCGAGAAGGAATGGCGTGTGGGTTGATGATCAAGTCTGGCACGATACCTTCTCGGGTAAAAGGCATGTCCTCGTGGCGATAGGTGATACCGATAGTACCTTTTTGACCATGACGGGATGCGAACTTGTCACCGATCTGGGGAACCTTGGTAGTTCGAACACGGACCTTGGCAAACCGATGGCCGTCATTGGTCGTGGTCAGCATGACCTGATCGACAATACCTGACTCGGTGGACCGTAGGGGTGTCGACACGTCGCGCTTGACGTGCTGTTTCTGTCGTTGACCCAATTCTTCTGCATCCGGAGCCATGGGGGCTGTTTTACCCATGATGATGTCCTCGCCACTAACACGAACACCCGGAGCCACGATACCATCTTCATCGATCTTGTCGTATGTGCCATGCTTCAATCTCAAAGTGTCGGCTCTCGTAGGCTTCTCAAATGACTCAATGACAGCATGCCCGACGCTCTTTTCTTGGTCCTGGTACGCACGATAGAATAGTGACCGGAACAGACCACGATCGATTGAACTCTGGTTCATTATAACAGAATCTTCTTGATTGTAGCCGGAGTAACAGGCGATGGCGACAATGGCATTCTGCCCAGCCGGGAGTTCTCGGAACTTCAGATAATCCATTGCCATTGTTCTTGCAAGAGGCTTCTGAGGATAGTAGAGAATGTTGGCCATTGTTTCCATACGTTGGTCGAAGTTTGTGAGGAAAACGCCCATAGCTTGTTTACCCATGGCGGATTGATAGGTGTTACGAGGCGATTGGTTGTGGTCGGGGAAAGGAATGATACTGGCGCAGACGCCCAAAATCATACTGGGGTGAATTTCGCAATGGGTGAAAGAGTGCGAGTTTGGCGTAAGCAATGGTTCGTTTCTGCCCAGCGGATCGTCAAAGTTTTCAATCTCCATTCCTAGCCATCTTGCCTTCGAATCGGCCAGGACTTCAGGCGTCATGACAATCATGGCTGTCTCTTCCTCCTCCGCGTCCAAGTACTCGACGACACCAGCTTTGAGCAGGTCATCCCAGCCGTATGCGCTAAACTCATCGTTAAATTGGTACCCGCCTTCTTTCAGATAATTGGTCTGGTCGAGCTTGTTGATATGCTCCTTGTTCAGAACCAGATTGCCAACGTTTTCGGATGCCTTATCGGTCTCCACAACGAAGAGCGGGCGGATTATCCTGCCAGAGTCACCAGAGATCCTGAACTCCTTCTCTCTGATATCCCAGACCAAGCTGACTTGGGCATCGAAAGTGCCCTGTCTTCGAAGTCGGCGAAGATCGTCGACGAGTCGCTTCGGATCTCTCAGGACCACTGCAAACCACACGCCGTCGATAAAGATCTTTGTGGCTTGAGGGTTTAACCTGGGTTCCCATTCCTCGATGGCGTCGACGTGCTTGTTCAGGACATAGGCTCTCAACGGTTCAGTCTCGTAGGAATTTGTAACCATTGACATCAAGGACAAGTTCTTGACCAGGCCACAAGCCTGACCTTCAGGTGTTTCTGCAGGACAGACGTAACCCCAATGAGTGTTGTGGAGCTGACGCGGTTTGGCAATTTTCCCTTCACGACCGATGGGTGCATTTGTTCGACGAAGATGTGACAGAGTTGAAGCAAAAGTGTATCGACTGAGCACTTGAGAGACACCCGCTTTGGCCTTATCGAGCTTCTTCTGATCACCCCAATTACCAGTGGCGAGTGAGTATTTCAAGCCGCTTGTGATGATGGGGTGCTTGAAGCCGGCGTGAATGCTGATCGGCTGGCCAGCTTCGACACGTTTCTGCATATAACGGAAAAAGTCCTTGGTGGCTTTGTCGAACTGCAAGCGGAAAAGATTGGTCATTAGTGGTCCGGCCAGGTCCAATCGTTTCTTGCCGAGATGATCTCTGTCGTCTGGTTCGGCACGTCCAAGAGCGGCCTTAAGCAGTCGATTCACCATGTAACCAAGGAAGAAAGCCTTCTTCGTAGCAACATCAGGACCCTGTCCAATGTGCGGCAAAAACTCCTTCTGCAGAATATCTATAGCATGCTTCTGTCTCTCGTGGCTCTTGAGGGTGGGAATATTGCCACGTCGCGCGATAAAGTCTCTAGCCAGGTCGGCGCTCTGAATGGGTTGACCTTCTTGCAAAGAACCCATCAGCATATCGAGCATCTCTTTGTCACTCTGGTCAAAGCAGATCTTCTCCAGGATGTCGGCATCCGAGACGATATCCAACGCTCGAAAGACAATGACAAGTGGGATATCCTGCTTGACATATGGCAATTGTACCCGGATGGGGTTGTCGATCTTGGTCCCGTCAGGGCCGTCGACTCTGCGGAAGAGCTTGACGGTACATTGAGACATCATTCGAGCACCGCGATCAATGACGGATCTGATTTCGGCGAGATGTGTAAAAGGCGCAGGCGCGGCCTTCTGGAACACTTGCACAATGTTTCCAGCACTTCTCTCTTGAGCGATGAGCACCTTTTCACTGCCGTTGATGATGAAATAACCTCCCTGATCGTAAGGGCATTCGCCCCACGCGAAGAGGTCCTTGTCACTTTGGAATCTTTCACCCTTCAGATGGCATGTCATACTTCGTACCATGATCGGGATTTTCCCAATGTAGACATCTTCCTCTTGATTCTCATCACCCTCTTCGAAGCCTTCGCGCCAGAAAAGCTCAGAGCCGTCATCCCTCATCACGCCTTGATCCGCGCTCTGGTCATCCCACGGTCTCTCTTTCGCGTACCAAGTCTTCTTGCTCATCTTCACGTAGACAGGACTCGCGTACGTGAGGCTTCGTAATCGCGCTTCGTGCGGCATGCAGTCTGTCGTGGTGCCATCTCCTTCGACCATGTTGGGCTTGCTGAGCGTGACTTTGCCGAATTTGACCTCGTGTCTCTTGATGACAATCGGGTTGGGATCGTCATCTTCGACATTCTGTGCGTGGTCCAGCGTGACGCCTCCCTTTTCGTTGACCAAATCTTGTAAACCGGACCTCATGAAGTGATTGAACGAGTCGATCTGCATGGAGGCGAGTTGCTTAATGTCGAAGAAGGAACTGATGACTTTCCAGCAGTCTTCAGAGGTGATGTCTTGGTCCGCAACCTCCTCCCCGTAGTAGTCGCCGACATCTTCGTACTTCTCCATCTTGACGGTGCAGGCGAGGTAAGATGGAGAATGAAGAATGAAGTCGTCCAGTCCGTCTGGAAACTTTTGAGAAATATCGCCTTCGAGATCGCGACTCGGGAATGAAGCGCCAGGCGCAGGCTTGGCATTAGCGCAGTCACGTGAAAATCACTGCCTGCAAACAAAATATGGCTTACTCATCAGCCTTATAGAGTACAAAGGTTTATTAGAATCCACAACTTCAACATTGTCTACCGTACCGTATTCGTACGAAACGAATCGAGCAATATCGAATCGCAATAGCCTCGAGCATACGATTGACATTCCCCCGTTGCCATGAGTCAGCATTGGTGGCCTCTCTCCTCACAACCAACCTTACGTGCGTACCTGGAAAACACGGAGCCCTCGCTTTCAGTATTACGCTCCGGTGAGATTGGTGGAGACTCAAACGGATCACGATTGTTTGACTCGAACGGTCTTCAGTGCGTCAGCTAGATGATCATGTCGTAAATCCTAAAGGAACGTCAAGGATGTCACCGTGACGGTCTTCGGCATACTCCCGACCTCCCTTAGATAGCTGGGTCCGTGTTCTTTGCGAGTCGAGTAACCATTCCGTCAGCCTCCCGGCACTCTCTGCCTTTATATACCTCCCGTCTTGACCGTGGATGCCCTTCAGATGAGAAGGATTGACAGGTCACTTATTCAAGGCCTTATTTAACTTTCTTCATAGTGTCACAAACGGTACAACTTCTCTCCCTCCGCAACGATGCACGGCTCCTGCAACTGTGGCGTTGTCACTGTCGAGGCCAACATTCCTCAAGAGGAGAAGCCAAATGCCATTGTCTGCCACTGCAAGAACTGCAAGAAGACAAGCGGTTCAGGTATAGATTTGCCCTGGCACATTCCCTTGCTAGTCTGCTGGATTTTGACATTGCTTTCCATGTCTAGTTGGAGCATGCATCCTCATCCTCCCTCTTGCAGATCTCAGCATCTCTGGACCGATCAAGTCTTACGAAGACAAGCAGACAGACACTGGTCGCTCGGTCCATCGACATTTTTGTGAAAATTGCGGCTCGCCAGTGTTTGGTTTACTCAAGGAGGTATTCCCTGACAAAGCGTTCGTGAGGACAACGCTCTTCGATGAGTTCGAAACCGCACCACCAACTCCAGCGTTGGAATTGTACACCAAAGACCGCTGGGTGTGGAATCAGCCAATTCCCAATGCCCACCAGGTTGAGACTCAGATGTGACATGTGAGCCTCCCAGTCACAGGGCCTGCGATGGGGACTGCTAAGTGCGTCGAGTTACAGACTACGACGACTCTGTGGCATGCCTGTGCCTTGGCCGTCGCCTCGGCCACTAGCTCATTTGCGGCGGGTGTGTTTGGATTCGTGGTCCTCATTAGGCATCTTCGTCATTGATGCTCGAAGAATACGAGGTTTTGGGTAGCAGGAATCACTGCAAACATGCGCACCGCCATGGGAGATGCGCACGAATGGCGAAAACAAGAAATCGAGACGGGTATCATGCATTATGTATTATCGTCAAAAGTCATACATTTGTTGCTGGTCCCCGATTAGCTGTCATGCGCAAGCATAAATACTAGCAATCATTGCTCAACGCACAATAACAATGCTTCCAGCATTTCTTCAGTGGCCTTGCCTCCCTCGCCCTGACCAACCTCCATGCCATCCAACTGATCGCGCAAGCTGCGCTCCAAGACCTTCAGCCCATCTTCCCCAAGAAGAACAGTTATGGTCTCTCGGGCGCCAGTATCCTCCGCTACCATCCAGCTCAGAATAAGTTCGAGAGCTTGTAAGGAGAAAAGTCCTGCATCGAGTCGGCGAGACAACCATTCGTCTGCATGCTCCTCTAGTTGTGCCTCGTCCATGTCCTGTCGCTCCCTCTGGATTTGTGCGTCGGTCTTGATCAGCCGTGTCTTGTACTCTTTCCGAAGTTCCACCAGTTTGTGAGTCTTCTCGTAATTGTTTTCGACGAATTTTGCGAGGGTACGAATTCGTTCAGCTGTTCCGCCCGGGAGGTACCTCAGTAAGCTTGCCAAGATACCGATCAGATGTTCCAGCAGACTTCTTTCCATCTTATGGCTTTTCATGAGCATGCCAAAGATCGTCTTCAAACCAGCTGCATCGACGAATTTCATCGAGACGGCCACGGCATTAGCGCCGCTCATGGCGTGGTCGAGCACTCTCAACGCGCGTGCTTTGGCTAGTCTTCCTTCTCGCAGCATGATGAGACATAATTCGACGCCTTCGCCCTCGATGAATTTATCGGCCGGAAGTTTCTCTTCCACAACACAGGCCAAGCAGTCGAATAGATTCTCGGCGTATTCTTCCTCGTCGGAATCTTTCTCTGGATCCCGTTTGCGGTATACGCTCAGCAGTTCGAGCAAGGTATCAACTCCCTCTTTTCGTGCGA
Source organism: Exophiala oligosperma (assembly GCF_000835515.1). Classification (NCBI taxonomy): domain Eukaryota; kingdom Fungi; phylum Ascomycota; class Eurotiomycetes; order Chaetothyriales; family Herpotrichiellaceae; genus Exophiala; species Exophiala oligosperma. The sequence continues at coordinate 1,556,586 of NW_015622824.1, forward strand.
ACCTCTCTCGGTTGGCCCTGCTGCTTTGGAGAAGAATGGCCAAGAGTTCGGCGGCATACTGCCTATTCTGTCCCACCTTTCCACGGGCAGTTGGGTCGGCCTTCTTGACCCGTACAAGCAGCCACGACATGAGCCCATCTTTGGAGCCAGCCACCTCCTGGTACTGTGTATCCGAAAGTATGTTCTCCAACACGTTCAGGATGTGGTAGACGCCAGCACGATCGCTCTCATTTGCTTCATCCAATCGTCCCAGGTTACTCACCAAGAGATCGATCAGATCTGCCTTGATCATTGCCTGCGCCAGTGACTTCCATTGCTCTTCATTTGTTGAGGAGTCCTCGTCGGTCAACTCAGCCAGCAACTCGCACACTGCGATGGCGATGTCTGTGTTTTCATGTGCGAGCAGTCCCACTAGACTCCCCACGCAGCCCAGCTTGACGAATTCCTCGTACAATTCACCATGTTCGCTGAGAAGACTGAGACCTTTGATTTCCGCATCGAGATCGGCTTCGCTACCCACGAATTTCATAGGCTCGCTTTCATACTTCGCGCGTAGTTCCGCATTCTTGTTGATCTTTCGCTCGAAGTTGATCGCCGTCCGCCGTAACCAGGCAGAATCAACCTTTTCTTCAACATCATCGCCTTCGTTTTGTTCAAGAAAGTCGATCACTTCGCGTTCTTGCTTTGTTACACCACCGCCAAAGAAGCGGCCTTCATCGTCGTCGCCGGCTTCGTCCTCTACGTCATCCTCGCTCGGAGGCCGCGCAGGTCCGGCTTCAACGTCCTCTTCGTCAAGAATTTCGTCTTGGACAAATGCCCCTTTTCCATTGGAACCAGAACTGGGCGTAGAAGACTCATAACCGTTGCTTCGTGGAGATGATCCGTCGGTCAATTTGGAGGATTTGTTAGAGAGGGCATGAGAGAAGGTGGTATTAGGGTCTTCCAACTTGCGTTTCGGTAACGCATTTGGCTTGCGAAAGATCTCATCAATCGAGGTCATCTTCCAGAGATGAGATGCAATTATTCAAGGCATGTTTAGAGGCACTGATTCAAGGAGACAATATGTTGCGGATTTTGTGAAAAAGTGTCAACGGGATGTTTCGCTCTCCAAACCATCTCGCCGGACTTGCCTAATACGGGATGAGATGGGAAATTCTCGGAAGCCGCACCCTCAGCCTCGTTGCCGGCAACTTTTCACTATTTTGTTCTTGTATTAACGCATCCGTGCATCCGGCCGACAATTACTCCGTATTCTTATTTGATTCACTATTCACTATCATACGGAGTAAATCTTTCTCAATGTGATCGGAGTTTCTCGTTGAACCATGAGCCTTGCCCGTCTCTTACCGTCTGTTGACACTGGACTGGCCATCACCAGCCGTCAACCTATTGCTTAGAATTGGCGTAACTCGATATAATACGGAATACACCAAGTAGCACCGTTATCGGCCACTTCGTCCATGAATATTGATTCAACAAAGCAGTGGGATCCGGAGAAAACCGCTTGCGAAATACTCTTCTCTCCAGTGCGGCTTGAATCTTCAAGACTCAGTCAACACTGCTAGAGAAATATCAAAGCCATCTTGAAAGCCTCATCTTTGACTGTAATTGTCCAGAAATCAGTTACGCGGACAATATTGTGCGATATTATATCCGTATACAAGTATCTGCACCTCATATGTTTCACACAACCCAGGCGAGTATTAATATTCCATCACATACTCTGTACTAGGGATATCACCATATCAATATGACTATTCTTGTTTTTCCTGGCCATGGAACTCAAGGACCTGGCTCTTAAGAATTCCACATTCCTTCGTGCGCACGCCTTCCAATTGGTTTCCGGCAGGGACAATAGATGCAGCTGTGGTCATTCCCGGAGCGTCGCTATCGGACAGTAGTCGGACTCACTCTCGAGACTCCGTCCCATGCAGAAAGTACCAACACCAATGCTAAAAGCCTGACCATTCCCGTATGTACAAATGACTCCCGGCTGTATATACACTTTTAAAACATCAACGTTGTCATCTGCCATTCCCATTTGTCATCCGCAGAGAGGCAGGAACATTCGGCCCATTTTGGGCTTTGAGGAAGGGCTCCACGGCTGCTGAGACAGGTGTGCTCGTCCTGGTAGGAGCGGCACTCCTGTTATGCGCCATATGAGCCTTCACCAGGTGTCCTGCACGCAGAGCAGCACACAAGCTGAGTTCACCTGCGAGGACAGCTGCGGCGATGATTCTCGCGAGCTGTCGAGCATTATCACCGGGTGTGGTTTGGTGAGCGCCACGAACTCCAAGCAGATCGAGCATCGATGATTGAGCTTCCAGGATGGTGCCTCCACCAATTGTCCCAACTTCGAGACAGGGCATTGATACACTGATCTGAAGATTTCCATTGTTGCTAGAACTTGTTAGATATGTTCATGCAAGATGACATGTGGAGACTTACTTCTTCATGAGGGTCATGCAGCTGGCGCTCTCGACAACTTGGGCAGGATCTTGGCCTGTGGCCAAGAAGATCGCAGCCACAATGTTTGCTGCATGAGCATTGTTCCCTCCGATACTGCCTGCCATGGCGCTGCCAATCAAGTTCTTGGACACATTGAGCTCGACAAGATCATCGACGTTGCTCTTGAGAACATTCCTTACCACATCGCCTGGGATGATGGCTTCAGCAACGACTGCCTTACCTCGTCCATCGATCCAGTTGATGGCGGATGCTTTCTTGTCGATACAATAATTTCCAGACAATGAAACAATGGTCATGTCTTCAAAACCACATTCGGTCGACATGACAGACAAAGCCTTTTCGACACCTTTCGAAATCATGTTCATACCCATAGCATCGCCCGTTGTTGTTTTGAACCTGACGAACAAGTTCGTACCTGCAATTGCCGACTTCATCGACTGCAGACGAGCAAATCGACTAGTTGAGTTGAATGCTTCCCGCATTGTCCGTTGACCTTCTTCTGAATCCAACCAGATTTTAGCTTCTCCAGTTCTTGAGACGGTTGGAAAACTCATGCAAGGTCCTCGGGTCATACCATCACCAGTGACGATGGTCGAAGCGCCACCTCCAGCATTGATGGCTTTGCAGCCACGACTTGTGGACGCAACAAGCACACCTTCAGTTGTGGCCATAGGTAAGAAATAGCTCTGACCATCAATGATGATGGGCCCAGCAACACCAAGTGGAAGAGGGAGATATCCGATAACGTTCTCGCAGCAGGCACCATGGACAAGTTCGTAGTTGTAATCTCTGTAGGGTGATTTTGACACTTCTAGTCCAGCTGCAAATTTCGGACCTGATGTTCGCGAGACTACAGCCCTTCGCACTTTGACAGCCCGGACGAACGAGTCCAAACGAGTCATAAGTTCGGGAGCTTCCAGCGTCTTCTCGATGGCATAACCGGGGATTTTGCCCTTCAAGGATAAGTCAATTAATTCCTCGTCGGTAAGGTATGCGGCCTTCTTGTCTTTCAACATTTGCTCGCACTCCTCTTTCGAGCGGCCAGAGGCTGCTTGCAGGTCAATGTTGAGCGGCTTGGGTTTAGGAGTTTGGGGTAATTCAAGTTTCGGCACTTGCGGCCCGGCGGGCGAACTTGTTGATGACTGAGGCTCTTTAAGACTCCAACGTGCAGCATTGAACAAGTAGCCATTGAGTATCAAGCTGAGCGTTAAAGCAATCAGCACCCATTTGCTCAAGACCGGATCTTCTAAGCTCTTGAGGACACCCTCAATGACGCGACCACCCACCACGTTCAAGAACTGATCGGTATATTCTTGATCAAACCAGCCAAGAACGTCTTGTGCATCTTGCTGTGCAGAGGGATAGTCGATTTCGTATTTGATTGGGGGTATGACTGTCACAAAGGTATCAAGTTTTCTGCTCTTTGCCGAGACGTAGATTGAATCCAAGCCGTTCTCGGCCACTTTGAACGGATCAATAGGCGCAGGTGTAAGAACGCTTGGCATTGCAGCTCCTGGTGCGTTGATGGTAGTCGAGGTTCGGAATGGAATGGTGCAGAGATTTACGATATTGATGATCACGAAACCACCAACCATCCAGATCTTGAACTTCGGTACACTGCTGGCTCTGATCTTTTGGCCGAAGATATTGAAGCCCGTCTGACCCGATGGTCCATTAGGCCAGTCGCTGTTAGAGGCTACATTTTCGGCTACTCGGTGATTGATGCCATCTTCCTCGAGAGTTTTGCGGAGCGCAACATGACGCTTGATTCGGTTGATTTCCAGTTTGATGCACAGAATAGTAGTGTACCAAGTGAAAAGGAGGACACAGTCATAGAAGAGAATCCAAGCAGCTAAGAAGCAGAACTGTCGTAGACCACCTTGCACGCCAGATGCAGCACCAGCAATGAGAATAGCAATCTCAACTGCGTAATCTCGCACAATTTCAAAGCCGGTTTCCTTGATGGCGATTTGAATTGCATCCTGGATTGAGTTGGGGGCGTTTGGCGCAACGACGGGACCAACAACGTTTCCATTGGCAGAGCCATTGGCAGTCGGTCGTCGTTTTGTGTCATAAGAGGCCGATAGAACAGCTTTCGTAAGTATTATAGACTTTTCGAATCCCACTGTCACAACAAGGAAGGGCAGTCCTTCGGACAGCAGTACCATGTTGATCGGTACACCAAGTTTGGTGGTCGTAACCAAGCCAAACAGAAAAGCGAACAAGCTAGAAAACAGCACCGAAACAGCCAACCATGCGTTGGACCCTAGTCTTTTCATGGATAAAAAGAGTGAGATGAAGGTCAAATGCATGGAAAGGTAGCCCAGCGCCATGATGATAATGTCCAGCGTCTCAGCATGTTTGATCAGATCCACGAACGATGTCCAGCCTTCCCGAAACCAGGTTGCGTAGGTCGCCTGGCCATTGCCCACGCGAGCAGCTTTCATAGTCCATGACGCTTGTTCGTCCGTCTCTGATGGTACATTCTGTGCTGGTAATTCTTGAGCAGCCCTGAGAAAGTCGGGTAATTCGGAAAAGGTGGTGTAGAATGCGAGGGAAGTGTCGTGCGATATCGGAGAAAGGAGGTTCGAGGTGGTCGGAACATTCGTGGCTGTGACATTGACGGGGATAGGAATAGACTGAGCGTCAGGAGCAGACGAGGAGTCTGGGAAGACAAAAGTTGTAAGGGCGTAGTGGTTGGGACCCTAGCACGAACATGTCAATACATATGTCAAGGTCATCCGGAGTATCACTCACAAGTGATACCTCTGGGACACCAGAGTCGTCGGAGAACTGCCACTTCCATGCCGTATTCTGCGATAGTTCCAGTGTCCTGCTTCCTTTGAGAAGTGCCTCGACGTCTACCCGGCCGTTGTGTTGAAGGGATTTTATACCACTGTCAAACAGACTCTCTTGCAACAGCCCGATATAGGAGGTACTGGCCAACAGGGCGATCGCAACAATGGTATGAATAGGATGCTGGCAAGCCACATGCGAGGTCGCGAGGAGATTGGAAGTAACAGTCCGGTTCAGCCAGCTATCGCTTTTTCCCAGCGAGCGAAGTTGTTTGGGTAGAAGATGAGAGCCTCGCATGTTGAATAGCGGACAGGACGATAATCAGAGAGAGGAGAAAGTGTGTGGCGCAGAGGTTGGAGGTGGCTTTCTATGTTGCCATACTCAAGATGGAGAGGGAGGAATCCTACTTGGACGGTTGTCAGTCGCATGCCAGACGTACATACAGAAAATAGTGTAGGACGAAGTCGTGAGGAAGGAAAGTGAGTGGCGGTGAAAGGGGAGTGTGGTTTACGAACCTGGTTCCGGTGGAAGAGTGCGAGCACAGAGACGAAGACTTTCGGACTCGATCTCCCTGAGGCACAGCCGAGATATCAACAAAGTAGGTGTAGACAGGAGCAGAAGTAAAGATTGCAGAATAATGAATAAGTTGGCAGAAGGTCAAGACTTCCAACCGTCGCATACAAGAACCAGAGCGATCGCCTTCAAAAATTTCCCACCTCCACCCGAAAGTACAAGGACAGGGAATCCCTCCTTAGCAGGTCTCTGTCCGCCTATCGTACAATGCCTACGGGGTACCTAAGCCTCCCTAGGCAGGTACCTGCTGTACTGTACCCTGTAGAGGACTCTCTACCATTTACAAGGTAACGAACCCTTAAAAACATCCCAGTCGCCCACAATCATCACCACCTAGGGGTGCGAGTTGCTTCCGGGTAAAGTACCTTACCATCGCCAAAGCCCCAGTCTATCAATCAATCCCTTCCATCACAAATCTTCTTCTAAGGCTTAAATTACACCCAATCATCCGCCTCCATCGACATGATTTCAGCCACCATCTGCTGCCAACATTTGATTGAGTGGTGGCAATCGTGGGCCGACTCGGCTCTCCAAGCTGCCATCTCTCAATCCAACATCCCGGTCAGCTTCGTCATGCATTAAGCATCGGTACCTGCATATACTGTTTCCACACACCAATCAATGCGAAAGTCTCTATTTCAGACGTGTGGGCAGAGGGTTGCGTGCGCTTCTATCACTTTTCTCAGTCGGAAAATTGTGATGTAATAGTCATCAGCCAGTTCAGCTACAATTAGTCCCCATACGAGCCGATGTACGCGCATCAAAGGCACTGAGTATAGGAGGCAATTACAACATACTACCATGAGATGAGAAGAGGGATCGCCATGGTCGCCGCGATGGTGGCTGTTGCATTGGGTCTAGACACATCTGACGGCAATTCGATGCGACAAACTCCATACATCTGTACTTTACCTCTTCATGGGCTATAACCAACCTTCAGGGGTGAATCACCTATGATAGTTTCTATTTAAAGACTCGGGATGTATAAGTGAACAAGGTGTTGGTGTACCCCTGCAGACAAAGCCATCCCTGGATTTCTGGAGGCAACAACTCGGCGTAGATTATATTTCTCGCCAGCATGAGTTGTTGCGTGAGCGGCGAGCTTCCTTTTCACGGCTCAAGAGATAGCTTTCCAGACGTAACTTCAAGATTGATCTGGACTCATCCGCCCCTGTTCGACGCTTTCAAAGCACCGAATGTCGCTTCTGATCGCGTCGAGAACTCAGACGTGTGCTACATCGTCGCCATTCCCACGCGGGCAATCGACCGGGACTCTCATGAGAAAGTAAGTCGACCGTTACTGCGGGCGTATACTCTGCGGCGCCTTCATTCAGACACAAATGTTATCGATCATGGTGAGGTTATTGGTCGCAATTGGGATGTGTTTTATCCCTTATTGAGCCGTGATGCCAATGCTATGCGTAAAGAGCTCAACAGCGAGAGTTTCTGTAGCCTTTTTCGTCCTTCGTAGCTGGATCCCTAATGTTGAGCCGGCCCTCTGGCACGCTGAGCACAGTCACCCCCTATGTCAGGGCCTCTAGGCTGTCGTTACCACGGGTTCATTTCCTGCTCTGCATGATCTTTGCGCCATGCTTTCTGATCACATTCTCCATCTTTCGTCTCACTTGTTGGCATCCGTCCACACCAGTAGCCAGCATGCTTTCCATCTTATTATTCGCTCCGCCAATCTGACAACGGGACTCCATCAACAGCACAGATACCCGGTCCTCCATTCCAGGCTGACCAGATACAGTAGCGATGGACAAGAATGGAAGCTCCTGCTCCTCTGCATTATTGAGGTCGAGAATTGGTTCTGCCTTCGCAGATGAGTCGTCTGCGGGCGTGATGTTTCCGCTTGAGACTGCGGCGAGAATCGACGGCATCGGTACACCCGCGTCGATGAGTGCAAGACTCGCCGCGTTCAGACATGCCACCAGCAAGGCGCCGTCAAGACTAAGTATGTGAAGAGATATTGATATCGTCGATCGCGGGTATAGATGTGTGAATAAGTGACTTTGAAAGGCATTCGAGACGGTGGTCTGCAACTCCTGAACTCGTTTGTCCATGCGGCTGAAGCGTCTGCGGTCCATTTGCGCAAAGGGAGCAATGTTCAACTCTGTTTCGACAGTAGCATTGTTGTTGTCTCGCTGGCCTCGCCTATAACATTATCAGAATTTCTGGACGGCTTTGTTTAATTGTGCAGGATGCATACCCTTCTCTTGGACCCGTCACAGTACAGACAACCATTGTATTTCCCATCGTCAATAAGCTGCTCCCGTCGCTCGAAGGCTGCGTTGATATTGAGGCAGTGATTCTGCGGAGTTCGTTCCATCGTCGTCCATCTTGACGAAGAAGGGTCTGATAATATGTGGAATGGGTGTCGAGAGGCATTTTGAACGGTGCACCAATGAGTGGAGGGGATGGTAGCGGGTGAATATGCTACTGCCTCCGTCTGGCAGGCATTTTTGCGTGTGTAAGTACTCTTCAATGTGAGGCAGTGGTTGAAGCGTTGGTGTTGAAGAAATCCATTGACATTTCACGTGCTGTCGCGGAAATTTCGCGCAGGCCAATAATGAAGTCATCTTCGCCCCGCGTACTTTGGTGCCCGCGGTAGACACAGTACTATGTATTATCTAGGTACTTAGTACAGTTCAACTCGCATTCCTTCTAGCCAAGTTTGCTTCCCAAGGCTGTGCATCTCAATACAATGGTGTTTACCGACAGCGAAGATGACGATCTCGAAGCGCCACGCAACAAGCGCGAGGCTGCCGTTGTTTTCAAAGATGCCGTCAAGGGCGAGAGATCTTCCCCGGGCGCTCACCAGGCCATTTCCGCCGCCCATGCGAGACATTCTGGTACAGAAGCTTCCAAAGAATGGATGTCCAGGCACAAGCAGCGCGATCCGGCTACAACTAGTTTCGAACGGGTGCAATTGGATTCGGACGATGAGTTGAACTATATGCAGTCGGATGATGAAAGGTTCAACAATCGTGAGAAGAAGGCAAATGCCAGAGCGGTCAAATCTGCCCATAGAGCGAGAAAGGCTGAGAAAGCGAACCATCCACCGCCAGGATCGACAAGAGGTAGTGCTACGACTGGTGTCGGCGTGCGAGGTCCTCAGAAGAAGCGCAAACGTGTCCAGAGTTATGGCGATTCAAATTCAGACTCCGATCTCATGGAATGGACAATGCCAGACTATATCAAGGACCGTCGAAGTAAATTTGATAGACGAATCAAAGATTTGAAACAAGGCGGTTTATATTTGCCACCCACCTACGACGACGTCTACTTCTCAGACGATGAGAATATCCAGCAATTGAGAGAACGACCAGAGTTCCCCGTGTCTACGGCCTCCAGAGAGTACAAGGACATCCAATTGCCATATTCCCTAGGCCTCATACCTGCCCCAATAGCACAGTTCTTGCGAGACTACCAAGTTAAAGGTGTGGCATTCTTGCACGAACTGTTTGTTTACCAGAAAGGAGGAATCCTTGGTGATGATATGGGCCTTGGAAAAACTGTACAGGTCATATCATTCCTAACCGTGGCCTATGGGAAGACCGGTGACGAACGAGACAAAAAGAGAATGCGCAAGATGAGACGAGCAAACCAGAAATACCCCAAGACGTTGATCATTTGTCCCGGCACTTTGATGGAAAACTGGAAAGACGAGTTCAGACATTGGGGATGGTGGCACATCGATACCTATCATGGTGGCGCTTCTCGTCGGCGTGATGTATTATCAGAGGCTCAAGCAGGCATGTTAGAGGTTATGATCACAACTTACCATACCTATCGCACGCACAAGGAGGAGATCAATATGGTTGAGTGGGATTGTGTCGTTGCAGACGAGTGTCATCAGATCAAAGAACGCACGTCGGAAATCACAAAAGCCATGGCCGGGATCAATGCCCTGTGCCGTATTGGACTTACAGGAACAGCTATACAGAACAAGTACGAAGAGTTGTGGGTGCTGCTCAACTGGACTAATCCTGGCAAACTGGGTCCGATAACGACATGGAAGAATACGGTCTGCATACCACTAAAGCTGGGTCAAAGCCACAATGCCTCCAATTATGAGCTTGCTCGAGCGAGAAAGACGGCGAAAATGCTAGTCACTAATCTTCTACCGCAATTCTTCTTGCGCCGTACAAAAGCCCTCATCAGAGCCCAGCTTCCAAAGAAGACCGACCGTGTGGTGTTTTGTCCTTTGACATCCACACAGGCCAAAGCTTATCAAAATTTCCTCGATAGCGACATTGTCTCCTGCATCAGAGACAGCGGCCAGCTGTGTGAGTGTGGCAGTAGAAAGAAGGCTGGTTGGTGCTGCAGCATGGTGCTGGAAGACGGAACTCCATGGCAGCACTGGGTCTTCCCTGCAATAGCCAACCTTCAGAAGATATCAAATCACCTTGCCAGCCTCATTCCTCAAGGCAGCGACTCGAGCGAGAAACAGGCGAAAGATCTCGACCTGCTCGAGATAGCAATGCCCGGTCAATGGAGGGAACTGTACAAAACTCGCGACAGCATTCTGCACACTGGCAATCCCGAGTATTGTGGCAAGTGGAGGGTGTTGAAAAAGCTGCTCACATTTTGGCACAATCAGGGTGACAACAAGGTGCTGATCTTCTCGCACAGCGTCCGGCTGCTACGCATGCTGCTCAACTTATTCATCAGCACGCAGTTTAACGTGAAGTACCTCGATGGGAGTATGTCGTACGAGGATCGGTATCAAGCCGTCAAGGAATTCAACACTGATCCGACCCAATTCGTGTTCCTGATCAGTACGAAAGCCGGCGGCGTAGGACTGAATATTACTTCCGCCAACAAGGTCGTGATTGTCGATCCCAACTGGAACCCGAGTTATGACCTGCAAGCACAAGATCGTGCGTACAGAATCGGACAAACCCGCGACGTCGAAGTGTTTCGTCTCGTCAGTCAAGGGACATTGGAAGAAATCGTATACGCACGTCAGATATACAAGCAGCAGCAAGCCAACATCGGATACAGCGCGACGTCCGAGCGACGATATTTCCAGGGGGTCCAAGACAACAAAGATCAAAAGGGTGAGATTTTCGGACTCCAGAACCTCTTCGCCTACCAGAATGAAAACCAGGTGCTTCGTGATATTGTGAACAAGACCAACGTCGCAGAGTCCAAGGCCGGCGTCCGCGTCACGAGTCTTGAATTGGAGGATCACGACTCGGACTCGTCGTCAGACGGCGAGGTCAAAGATGAAGACCACCCGATCAAGAGCGAGGAGAAGGAAAACGCGGCCATGTCTCAGCTCGCGGCAGAGATCATCGGCGACGACAAACCTCGTCGAGGGAACAAGGGCAAATCCTCATTCCGATCCGAAGATGCCCCGAGAAAGAGCGATCCGGTTCAAGCCATCCTGTCCTCGGTCGGTGTTTCGTACACGCACGAGAATAGCGAAGTCATCGGCACGTCCAAGGTGGAGGAGTACCTGTCGAAGCGGGCCGAGAAGGCAGCGGGCGACGCCGAATGGGGGCCCCGGGAGCAATTGACCAAGGTGTTCGAGGACGAGTCACAACAATCACGGCGACAGCGCACCGCGGCCGATGACGAGGGCGTCTACACGGACGACGACGACAGGATCGTCACTCCGTATGGCGATGTTAGGTATAAGTTCAGGCCGCCTACGCCTGTGAAGCGGCGACAGTTCTGCACCATGGCTCGCTGGGCGGGATACGACGACGTGGTCTCGTTCGCTCTGGCCGTTGAGAGCTGGACGCAGGCCAGGAGGAGAGAGTGTCTCGATCGGTTTTATCATGCCCGACGGGACGTCCTGGCTGGACTTGTCAAGAACAAAGGATTTTACTCGGCCGATGTCAAGCCAGAACACGGGGTAAAAGGGGAAGAAGATGAAGACAAGACAGAAGTGAAGACGGAAAAGACTGTCAAGCATGAAGTCAAGGATGAAGTCAAACGCGAAGAGGCAAAGTGGATTGACCCCGACACCGAGACGGAGACGGAGACCGAAAGTGAGAGTGAGGACGACGAACTTTGATCGACTTGTGAATGGTTAAGAAGCTGAGATGATACGACGACTTGATGATGTTATGATGGATAGTTCAATGTGTTTGGAGATGGTGATACCCCCCCTTTTGTTTGCTTAAGAAAGTTCGGAACAGAAGCCGACCCTTCCGTCAAGCATGCTCTTTATCATTGTAAATGTGTCATCAGTCTGTTCAGACGGAAAGCTCTAGAAATATCCAGTATTGTATTGTACGGACTACTATAGACAACATCTGTCCTTGTCCTTGGTCGGAGTAGATGGGTTCGCTAAGTGTCCGGCGCGGTGCAGGTTACTCTTCCCCAAGTTCATCATCAGCGATATGTGTCCCCTCGATCCTATAAGACTTGAACTTCCTCGTGGGCACTTTGAGCTGGAACATCAGGTCCAACTCTTCAAACGTCCGACCTCCGGTCTCCGGAAGGAAGAACCGACACCAGGCGACGTTGAGCACACCTAGCCCGGCGAACAAATAGTGCTGGTGTCGCTGAAAATGCATTGTCCGGAAAAGGGGGCCTTTGTATCAACCGAGCTCAACGTTGCTTCCTCTTTGCTTTAATACATCGATACAGTCGAGTTTGCCCACATCTGCACCAAATAGGGCTTCTTGATCCTTTTGACTCCAGACGTCTTCCATTGCTCGTCTGATCCGGAGTAACGACAATAATTTTCGGTCATTGTACATGTCGTCAAGCCTTTGGCGGCAAAAGTCTCGCTCAGAAGCATCCAATGCCTCACATCCTGCCGTAAATATTGGCCAAGCATGAACGGATAGTAAAGGCGAGGTGATTGCAGTGGATCTCAGGGCGTCAATGCAATGCTTGACGTGTCGCAACGTGCGGGGATCAGGTGCGCCGATGTTATCGATGACACGATACAAGTAAATGTACGCGGCATGACGAAAGGCCTCGGCCGTGTTGACCCAGTCTGCGTCGTTGTGTGGTGCAATCCAGCTATTCAGTTGACTCTCCAGGAGTGAGCCACTTACGCGAACAAATGAGGCGTGGGATTCTCCGTCAACATCGCCTACTGTGTTCCAAGATGTGAGCCTCTTCCGCGGCCGAAGCTCACTGATCTGGGAGATGATCTCCAGTAGTGGTTCGATAGTTCCAAGAAATGCGTCCGAATCCGAGGCAATCGTTCCATCATAATGTAGAAGAGGGCGATCGCTTCTCGATATTGAGGACATGATATCGTGGTACTTGAACAGACTTTCCAGGAACCTTCCACAAGAATCGGGCTTATCAGTGAGACGACGTCTCTTCGTGATGATGTATTTTGCACCAACTAGATGATCTGCTTTCGGCTCCTGATCCGAGGCGAACATCTGGCTGAGCTGCATCAATAGCACCGCGGCTAGGGTGGGATCATTAAGAGCTTCACGCTCATTGCTCAAAGCTTCATTCAAACTGCGAAGGGCAAGGCCCTGGTAGCGCAGAACCTGTTTCTGATCCTGCTGTTGGCCAACAAGTAGAGAGAGATGTTTTGCAGCGCAGAGCAAAACAGTATAGAGCAGTGGGCTATTCTCGTAAGCCATAGGGATTAAGTATTGCTGGAAAGGGTTGACTTCGTTCTGCGAGGCGACCGACAGCAAAGGCGCTACAACTGTAGACCAATGGTGCAAGTGACGATATTCCTCGATCTGTAGCCCTTGGACCATACTGGCAGGGCCGCTATAACGTGACAGCTCTTTTCTCGGCACAACCTCGATAGCATCTTCGGACTTTATTGATTGAGATGCAGAAACTGTGCTGGCCACCGATGGCGTTGCATAGTGACCACGCAGATTTGGATTTGAAGACGATTTGGAGGTCTGTTTTCGCTTTCTACTACGTCCACCCGATTCTTGGGTTGCAGTATCACGCCATGTCAGTCGAGGCGCATAACCCTCGCAAGTGATTTTGAGTCTGGCGCATCGCCCACAGGTTGGTTTGAGTTCATCACACTTATATCCAGCTTGCCTAACGGGATTTAGTCGAGCAGATATGAATGCCAATGAGACGGCTCACCTGCAAGTCCAACAGCCTGTCCTTGTTCTGGTCCATTTCTGTCGTCCGGGTAGCATTTAGGTCACAATCGAAAACTCGTCCCTGGTCGCAGATAGGTGTTGGGGCAAGAAAGTGGTATCATCCGAGGAGAGTGAACGAAGAGGCACATCACATCACGAGGCATAATCTTCTGCTAGAACTAGACCGATGGATTGTGGGAGAAGAAGGTATGAGAAGAGGTATGAAGGTGGGATGAAATGAATGACATGTAAAGTCGATGCCAAGCTTGGCCATAACAGCAGCAGATGAGATCAAATTCTCGAACACATATACTCCAGACTCCAGACTCCAGACTCTGTTATGAAAGAAATGGTCGGTCTGAAGAATACCAGTGTATATTCGTAAAGCAGATGTGCAGCGACCTGTTCACAGAGTCAGCACCACCAAAGCTCAATCCTTAGTGAGGTGCCTCGCTTAGTCATCCGAATTCAACGTCACGTTTCTCTCTACCTTTGTGACTTCGTGCCTCAACCCTATAAGCCTTCCGATCTACATTAGTTCATCGCTTGGTACCAGCTTGCGGGTGTTGCAAACGTACATCATAAGCTTCCACATCTGCTGGGATCTCAATACTGCGGGGCAATTCTACACCTACCATGTAGGTACGTGGCACCGCGCCACGACAATGCCGGACTCAGGGCGTGAAGGCTGGCAGGAACTGCAAGTGCCGTCTCGGAGACAATGCCCCAAACTGTTTTACAGTCTGAACGTAGAGGATGAGCATCTGACCTTGTTGATGACCGATTTGATTTCGGTATGGGAGAGCTCACTCGATAAATACGACATCATAGGCGAAGCCGCCCGACAACACACGAGCATCGACCCGTCAGTTTCACCTGATCAATTCGAGGTTCTCTTGACCAAAATCACCGAGAGCTTGAAAGATGGCGAAAACGTACTTTCGAAACAAGAAGTTCGCAACTCGCAAATCCTACTGCTAACTACCAAAATCGATCTCCCCAAGCCACTGAAACCGCTCGAATGGACCTTCAAACTCGGCCCCCGAGACGCTTCGGAGATGGCGGAACGCATCCTCCGGCCCAGTCTACACGAAGTGGCTGTCTCACAGGGGAAGATCAAATCCCTACTTCGTACCATCGAGGACAAGGATCACATCATCTCTCGACTGCTCGAGAGAATAGGCAGTTCCTCGATAGATCTGAGCCTGGTGTTTCCTGGGATCACGGGCGCGGCTCGTCGAGGGGCCCAAGTCACTGTGTCAGACGCCAAAAGGCACATTCCAGGGATGGCATCTTTCGATGAGAAATCGTGGATCAAGCAGTTCGCCAATGACGACGTGTATGAAGGCGCCGACCGCACGGGCCTGGGGAATCTTGTCCGTGGGTGCGAGAAGTGTTTCGCTCATTCCAAGGCCGAGCACGAGGATTGGATCAGAGACCTTTCTTCACCTGCGAAAAAGGAAGTGGTCGAGTCGAAGAAGACAGGTCCGCCCGACAAGTCAACTGCGAAGAAGAGTGTCCGAGGCGAGAGCAAGTCGGGCGATGAGTCTACAGATTCTGATGACGAATTCGAGGTTCGTGTTTGAAGCATATATCTTCGAGGAGCGTGTCTCTCGATTTGCTAACATTGTACCTCAGAGACAATCTACACCACCAGCCCTCAGATCCAAAGGCCGTGGCACAAGTAAGACAGCGGCAACTTCTACTGCTCCCGAAGCAGACGAGAAGGATGAAGAACGTACAAACAAACGAGCCAACCTAACCAAGAAAGGCAAACTGGGTCGCCGCAATGCCGCAAAGTCATTTGGTCGCGCAGATTCAAAAAGCAAATCACCTTCACCTGATGCATCAAAGGTATCTTCACCCCAGCGCCGTGGTTCCGACGCCTCTACGTCTACAGCAACAGCGACAGCATCCGAGGACCAGGACGAGGAAGTCAAACCGCCATCTAAAGAGAGCGACCCGAAACCTAGAATTGGCGCCCTCAGATCGAAGCAGCCTTCGCGGAAGTCACCATCCACGTCCCCATCTCCAAGCCGAGACGCATCGAAGGAGAATGTTCATCATCGGCCCTCGCCTTCGGCACACTCTGACGATTCGTCTGACCTCGATCTCGACAATTCGCCTCCTCCGGCCAAAACACCCCCACGCCAACGCCACCGTCTTGGACGTCTAGGCGGCAAATCTGCCACGACGACGACGACTTCGAGAAGAGGGATGGCAGCCACTTCATCGTCTCCTCCACAATCTGATCTGAAGAAGAGCAACCCCACCACCACCACCACCACGACGAACAACAACCCATCTGGATCCGAACCGGATTCCGAATCCAAGGCTACTGCTGCAACTCAAACCACGCCACGGCGAAGATTAGGCAGAATCGGCATACGCAACAGGCAATCCACTCAGACACAATCGCGCGACTCGGACGCCACAGACTCACCATCGCCGTCACCCTCACCGTCCACCACACGACTTCGGTCAGGAGACGTACAGCCTCAGGGGCAGACCGAGGACAAGGACGAACCAGAAACAGAGTCTGAACCCCATCGTCAACGACAAAACTCGACGTCCCCGGCAAAGGAAGAGACGGCGGAAGAAAGGGCCAACCGTAGACGGATGGAACTCAAGCGTAGCATAGCTGCCAACGCCGGTGCGAAGAAGAAGAGACGCTTCTGATCTACCCAGGTCACCACCTCCCTGACGGACGAGAGTACACGTTTCGCCTTTGTTTTTCTTTTTTTCCCTTCTTTTTTTCCCTCTTTCCCCTTCCTCCGGAACCGGTTTTTGTGTTGGTTTCTACATCTATGCGTACGTGTGTATACGTTTATGTATATGTCGCAATGGATGTGTGTTGCATGTGGGTAAAGTAGGTTAACTACAAGTAGTAGCAGAAGACTATCCAGGCCCTCCTTTCCCTGCGTCTATTTTTTTTTGGCCGCGTAGCCTCTAAGATTCTCTCAAGAACAAGGAAAAATAACAAATTCCTCGTTGCGGAAAAAGGAACAAGAACAAAACCAAGAAAAAATGGAAAAGAATAAGAGAAAACAGTGTATTTTTTGAGTCTCCAATAAGGAAGAAAAAACAAGAAACCAAAAACACAAATTACCTCCCTCTGGTCATAGATGTCGTTGCAGTCGTCGCAATGCTCTCCCTCGTTCCGCCCAGTTACCTCTCTCTGTGTGTGCGTCTCTCTCTCTGTGTGTGTGTGTGGGAGGTCCGCTGTTCCTCCTGGCTTGTTGTACCTGGTACCTCTGCAGAGTGACAAAATACTCCAAAGTTGCTTCAAGTCTTATCTCAACGTTAAAGGGTTTGTGCAAGAAAGGATCTAAAACGCCTCCCCAAAAGACCAAGACTGATCTCCTGAAATCGAATGAATGGTGCCATCGTGATCGTAAAGAGCATGGGTTTCTCTTTCCTGCCCTCCCTCTGCCAGTCGAATTCCTTTTCTTCGTCTCAAGGATGGCCTGGAGGTTTGCCTCCATGTCCATGATCATCGCGAGAATCTACTGACCTTTGATCTTGGTCTCGATCATCGGTACCCCAAGCCGCCCGTAGGTTACTACTCTGGCTGAAGTTCACCCTCTTGTGACCTCTGACGACTGATTTGTCTCTCTTCTTGGCTTGTTCAATTTCTTCCTCGCTGACGCTGGCGCTATCGGCTTCAGCTTCCTCCAATGCTTTCTTCGCACGTGTTCTCAGCTCGGCAGCTTCCGCTGCAGCCTTCTGTGCTCTAGACTGTTTGCGCCACATGCTCGCATACTTGCCTCCAAGGGCAATAAGCTCTTCGTGCGTGCCACTTTCTACGACCGTGCCATGTGATAACACCAAAATCTGATCGGCGTGGACGATGGTACTCAGTCGGTGAGCAATTATGAGCATGGTACGACCCTCAGCCAGGGTGTTGAACGACTCTTGAATCTTCTCCTCGGTCTCTGTGTCGAGAGCAGCTGTAGCTTCGTCTAGCATCGTAACCCGTGGGTTCTTCAAGATAGTCCTTGCGATAGCCACTCTCTGACGCTCTCCGCCCGAAAGTCGCACTCCACGTTCACCAACCTTTGTGTTGTATCCGTCGGGAAATTCCATGATGCGGTCGTGGATCGATGCAGCCTTGCAAGCATCAAAGACGTCCTCGTCGGTGGCGTTTTGATTTGCATATTTGAGGTTGTACATGATTGACTCGTTGAACATGTTGCAGTCTTGAGGTACAACACCAATAAATTTGCGAAGAGAATTGATAGTGACGTCTTGAACGTCTTTCCCGTCAACCATGATTCGTCCAGATTCCGGGTTGTAGTACCGGAAGATCAGCCTCATAACCGTGCTCTTTCCTCCACCCGATTCACCGACAAGGGCAGTGGTAGTACCCGGAGGACATCGGAATGTCAGTCGATCGAGGGCATTGCGTCGTTTGTCGTAGCTGAAAGAGACATTATCAAAGATGATGTCGCCTGAACAGTCTTCCAGAACCTCTGCACCCTCTTTGTCAACAACATGAGGTTGTTCTTTGAACAATTCAAGCATCCTTTCTGCATTAATCAGGTTCGACTGAATAGACCTGTAAAATGTACCGAAAAAGTTCAAAGGACCTTGTAGTTGTGCCATGTATGTGATTAGGAGCACAAAGTCACCAACCTTCTGATCACCCTGTGCGACTTCGAAAGCTTCAATGAAACTGGCAATGAGCAGCGCAACCATAAAGAGGGCTCCTTGAACAGTATTCATATAAGCCAAAGTAACGTCAACCCAATACTCGAAACTTTGCATGACCTTGATCGCACTTCTATACCGGTTGAACTCATAATCCTCGGCGTTGAAGTACTTGACCGTATCCCATGAATGCAGAGAGTCGTTTTTCACTGCCTCCATCTCTCGTTCTGCGTTGACATAGTTTCGTCGCAGTGCCACTCTCCACGAGGCAAGTCGTATAGTAACGTAAATGTAAAGGAACGTAGTCATGGCCACAACCAGTCCCAGGTAGGCGTCGAATTTAATGGTGAGATAGACAACGGCGACAACGAGATCGAACACCATAGGACCGACTTGGAACGTCACCATCTCCAGGAATGAATTGATGGCACTACCCTTGTTCAATGCTGAGATCAGTTCTCCAGTTCTTTTACCGGTATGGAATTCTGCGCTGAGCCCATGAACATGCTCGAACGCAGCTGTTGAGATAGCTCGATACGAGTACTGCTCGACCGGTATCCACAGAATAGATCTTGTGGCTGACAAAATGCCTTGAGAACCTTGAAGCCACCTAAACAAGATGTACAAGGCAATGTCAAGCCACGGGGCATGTACACCGTTACCGTCGTCTCCAGACAAGGCATTTGTGATTTTGCCGACCATGACGGGCACAAAAACGTTGATGACTCGTTGTCCGACCATTATAAGAATGCAACTTGCCGCCAGAAGCTGCAATTTGAGTGACTTTTTAGGCCAAAGATAAGGTATCAGTAGCACGAAGCCTTTCAAATAAGCATACCAGGTGATGTTTGGGACCTCTGTTGGCTTTGCCCAGGCATCAACTTGCTCCTTAGGTTCCGAAGTTGGACCAGGCACCCGTGCATGCCCGTTCGGACGAATCCCGGCTTCTGCATCCCCACGAAGTAGCGGTGTTCGTTCATCCTGGGTTGTCGAGCTTGACTCCTTGGGTTTGCGAAACTGGATCTTGATGCTTAAGAAAACAATCGAAAGTCCAAGAAGCAAAACAACCCGGATCAGATAAACAATGACTTCGACAGTTTCCCAGCCTGTGATCGACTCTCGAAATTTTCCACCCAGTTGATCGCCAACGCGGGGTTCAAAATGAGGGACACTGTACACTTGCAGGCTTGCGACAATGATCAAAATCTCCAGAGGGAGAGCCGACAGCCAGGTAATAAAATGAGCCGAGTTTGGCGAGGGCTTTACATCAAGTATGGAGATGAAAATGACGAGCCAAAGAAATGTCGAGGCGATAACGTATATCTAGTCACTGTCAGTCTATGTCGTCAGGATTGAGATGAGGCAACACCTACGACTGCATTTTTGCCGGGCCACCATTTGTCCACACGCTCCAAAAGCGTTTCGAACAGAATCAAGCCGGCATTGACGAGGAAAGTCAGAACGACAGCAATTTGAGTGATTTTGAAGAAGGTCTTGGTTGCTGGTGGTAGGTCCTTGACCGCCGCAGCAGCTTTGACTTGATTGGCGGATTTTCGACGGATTGGAAGAGGCCTGCCCCCCGGTCCTCGCATAGGATGAATCTTGACCTTGTCCCCATTGTCTGGCGCTGTTCTGATACCGTGGATGATAAAGGCGACGACAAAGATGACCAGGACGATGGCGGGGTAGGCGGTTTTGGCTACATTGAGCACCCGTAAAGACGTCTGCAATGCACCCACGTCTGGTTTCCCATGCATATTCTCCCAAGCCGTGCCACCGCCGAGGAATTTGCCCCAGTGAAAACAAGAATGGCCTCCCAGATACGAAAGAGATGACGACTCGACAAGGTGTTCAGGTCAACGACGAGGAAGGTCGAAGTCGCGCAAAAGTGGCGTATCCAAAGAATCGAGGGCGGGACAGGCCGCTCGTCTGTGCTGCCTCGGTATCCTGAAAGAAAACTCTGAAAGTCGGATGACCGTTCCCCAGCTGCAACTTGTCGAGGTCGAGTATGAGCGAGTGACAGAATTACAAGATGCCTCAAGGAAATAAAATTAAAAAAGAAGAGATAGATGCCGGCAAGGAAATAGCGAGCGAGCGTGGACAAACAGTCAAGTGATGAATCTTTAAGAAGGTGTAAAGTGTACGTGATGGAATGACGACGTTTATGGGAGGAAGCCTTCTGGTGGCGAGCTGGGTGATGGGCCAGGCTCCCTCACTGTCCTGCGGCAGTCTGGAGTAAGCCAAGTGAATACTGACTGCGCTGAAGAGACTTTCGTAACTAGCGGCCTAGACGGGTACGAAGAGGGTTCGCTTCGCCTCTAGTAGAGATGGCGCTGAAGTCGCGTGACGGCGAGTCTGGTAGAGGTCGGTGCCAATGGCGGGTAAGCTGAGTCTGGATTCAGCAACTGTATTATGGCTTTAGCGACCGCTTGACTGGCGGTAGTGTAGATGGTGGGGTTGACTGGTGGCACTGCTGTTGGTCGAGGCTGAACGGGACGACGCAGCGGATGACGGCCTTTGTAGCCCTAGTTTTGTCACTAGAGACGCTGTCGATGCCGGTAACAGAATTAAAGAATTGTCAGATCGTTTCTGAGGACCGGCTAGGGCTCCGGATCGCAGACAAGGAGGATTAGGTAGAGAATACGTTCTGGAGGATACTCGCAGTGGTGGTGGTGGCGGAGGTTGCAGAGTTGCAGAGGAGGGGGCGACGGTCAGTGGATATACTAAGTATCGTTGATGGCGTTTGACACACGGGAGACAACGATGATGATCAATGTCATGTAACTGGCCGAGGAAAAGACAGTCGAGAAGAATGAAGATATATGACTAGAAGGAGAGAGAGAAGAAGACACAAGATCGAGAGAGGGAGCAATGAGTGACAGATATACTGATTTGACTTCTGGCCATGGTGGTTTGGGTACACGGAAGTAGGCGAGAAGAGAAAGAGAGAGGTCAATTCTCGCGAGGCACCACGCCGGCATCAAACGCCGCAGGGACTTGAGACGACAGCACAGATGACATGGACATCGTGCTTGACCTCAGACCTTGGACCAGTCTGGCAAATGGAAAGATACGAGTAAATGGCATGAGGGAACGTGTCGCGTCGATCCAGGGCCCCAAGGACGATTGGGATGGCGAAGTAGCGGATCCTGCGAGGACGAAAGAGAGCGACCAAGGTGATGAAGCCGAAGAGGGAGAGTCGGAACGAGGAATGAGAGTCGAGCAAAGAGGGCGGGCGAGAGGGCGAAAAGGGGGATGAGAATGAGCGCGCGAGTATCAGCAAGAGAGCAACAGAGTCGAGTCTTTCCCTCACCGCCAGGTTGTGGAAATAAAATATGGAAATAAAATAAAAAAACGTCGCTACTCGTATGAATTAAGGTAGGCAAGGTATATGGAGAACGGGATATGTGAAATGCAAAGTGTCTGCAGTATTAATGCCGGTCGCCTGCAAATCAAATGCGAATGATATCTGCAATTGACCTGGTATTTTCATGCCCAACAACACGCCACTCGTCGGAAAGTCAGGGACGCAGCTCCTGCACATTAGGTCTGCTGCTGCCGGCAGGAGCTAGTTGATACATTGGGGGCCCACGGGCGCAAATAGGCCTAGTCGCTCCCTAAAAGCCCCTGCTATTCGTGCCACCCTCGCCCGCCCAGACTGCGACACCTGGCACCCGCCGACGCGCATAGCCGTGGCCTTGTAAGGATAACCCAAGCATGCCTTAGGCCTTCCTCAGGGGCTTCTGGTAGGTGGTTGACCCCCCCGGGGAAGCTAACCACTTGAGCCTGCCCTCTTAGCGATCCGGACAAGCTGCCCACTATCTTCCTGTCGCAGCCTCACCAGCCTTGCAACCACTCATACCACGTCGTCGCTCGCTTGAATTCTTTGTGCTCTACATGCTTCACTTGAATCCTTCTCCAACGCATCCTGATGACATCTGACACTGCAGCCACCGCGCATAAGTGAAGACACGTCTTCGCTTACCGACTACCTCACTGTTCCAATGATGCTCTTCCCCGTCAGCCATGAAGCTAGGAATTCCATCCTCTGCCGCCGCCTTCACGCTACTAGCCCTAGACTCATCGTCATCGACATCGACAATGGCTATCTGAGCGCATATCGCTAATGCCGGGAAAACACAGTCATGTCTGATCCTGTCTCTGCCGAAAGTGAGACTGTCCTGCCTCCACCTGCGCCGCCGCTCCCCCCCAGTCGGTTGGGTCAATTGCAAAGAATCATTGCACCTTGGGGAAAACATATTGGCTCAAAATCGCGTGGCGGCCCAGCGCAAGGCGACGGTGATCGTGGTCTACGTCGAATCAGTGGCTCACACAACTACAGGTATGGACTGTTGTCTCTCTGGATGTGGCGCACAGCTAACAAGGAACTTCAGTTCCCTACCCTCCCAGACAGCCACCCATCGTACAGGCATACCGATTGCTGCGCTCGATATAAATCAGTCCGGGACACATGCGATCCTCGCCGGAAAGGAGATCCTCAAGACTGTCCACGTCCACGAAGGAAAAGTGACTGAGGATCTGAATCTTCGGGCCTCCATCAATTCATATTCCTCCGCCCATACGACGCCTCAGTTTGACTGGGCGGCAAGACGCAGGGACTTCCTGCCAGCAAGAGATGTGCGATGGTCTACCGGAAATTGGGCCCATGTCGTTGCCACAGCCGCCACAAATGGCCGCGTTGCACTCTATGACTTGAATGCCCCGGGCCCAAGAATTGAGTTGGCATGGCTGCATGAACATACTGGCCAGATCAACAAACTGGACTTTGATCCTCATGCCGGCTACCTGTTGCTGTCAGCATCCCAAGACAAGTCGGTAAAATTATGGGATATGCGAGAGCCAAAACCAGAGAAGTCTCGACAGCGCTTTGATGTGCGTAGCGCTGTAAGGGACGTTCGTTGGTCACCGCTTGAGCCCTTTGATTTCGCCGTCTGCGCTGATGGTGGCATTGTCCAGAAGTGGGATGCTCGATCTCCCACAGGACCAAAGTTGAGTATCAATGGCCACGAGAAGGCATGCTACTGTCTCGATTGGCACCCAGATGGCCGCCATGTGGTTTCTGGAGGCTTTGACAAGTTCGTTCGAGTATGGGATTTTCAAAGCGACAACAGACGGCAAAAGCCAGTCTTACAGTTTCGGGCACCGCATGCAATCAGGAATATCAGATGGAGACCTCCATGTAGGGAAACAGAGTCCGCAGCGAACCAGTGCCAGAGCACTCAGGTCGCGGTGTCGTATTACCACGACGATCCACGACTTCATATCTGGGATCTCAGGCGGCCTCTGCTTCCCTTTCGGGAGCTTGACAGATATGCTACACCTGCCAATGACCTCCTGTGGGCGGATCAAGATTTGCTTTGGACGGTTGGGGACGAAGGAGTCTTCACCCAATGGGACGTGAAACATGCAACTCCTCTGTATAATCAGCTCCCCCCTGGTGCCTCGATGTTCATGCCAGATGGACAGTACTACACATTTACTGAAGACAGAGAACCCTGCTACGCACCTGGATTAGATGATGCCGCCTTGGGATTTCTGAGCATTCCTCCGGATAAATTGAGCGGCGGGGAGGACGCTGCAGTCAGTCGCAGTTTTACGGATGATGAAGCTAGTCAAGAGCCAACCAGTGGGAGAAAAATACGACGTCGTGGTCGAAATACCACGTCGTCAAAATCTATGAGATCGCTCGCTAATAGTCCCCCTTCCCTGGACGACAAGCCGCACGTGCTGTCATTGGATCGCACAGTCATTGATCGTCAAGACCTTTTTAGCAACGAACAGGTGGGTGCTTCAGGCTACATTCCTGGTGTAGCCGCAGAGCCCGAGGTTGTGGAGTATCTGGCCTCGAACTGGGCGGCTCCGGCCACAGAAGACGAAAGAAAACATTGTCCGGATACCATTCTTCCTCGACTGGAGGACGCCTTCATTCAGAATGCGAGGGCATGTGACGCGGTGTCCATGCACCGTATGGCACAGTCTTGGAGAATCCTAGCCGCCGTCATCATTCCAGAACTGAAAGACTGGGCGGACAGCAATCGGGCCAAACGAAGGGCGGATGCAGCCAGAAGACGGCAAAATCTGGAGAACTTTCGTTCAGGGACGACAAAGCCCGGGCTTTCTCCGCTAGCAGGATTGCCCACTAGAAAGGGTGACCATAAGTCCCATACGCTCATAAGCAGCTTGTTCAAGTCATCTGAACGAAAACATCTGGGCAGTGAGATGGATAGTACTTCGAACATGACCACTCCTCTCGCTAAGCCTTTGCCAGACACGCCTCCTTCCGAGCGGAAAAGATGGAGTCACTCTAGCAGTGATGATAGTATTGATGAAATCGCACCGCTGCCCCCTTCTATCTTGAACTCGCATTCAACCGCGGCCGCCGCTTCTCGGGCTCTTCTTGACAGTCCGGGACGAGTGAACAAATCTACGCCTTCATCACCCGAAACTTTGAGGTCCAAACAGCCTAACACACCCCAGCCGAATACTAAACCCGCGCCCGCCTCTCAGTCCTTCGTCCAGGGCAGCGCACGAGCCCCAATTGATGTTGCAGCAACGCGCGCTCTGGCACAAGAAAACCAGACACAAGAACAACGAAGAGCAGCTTTGAAGAATTATCGGGTCCAGGCTAGACCCATATTTTCGCTGGAAGATAGAGCGCATAAGCCGGCATCAGAGGCGCACCCCGACTCAGGGGACAGCTTTGCCATGTTCTCGGCGTCGACAGATAGCTCACACAAAGCCCGGTCTTTGGGACTTTCTGCTGACTCGCCTCGGAGTGGTACTAGGCCTCCTGTTCAACGTGGAGAGTTCGAGTTCGAAGACGATTCAGATCATTCTTCCCTCGGAGACACGAAGATGAAGCGGCCTCATTTGCAACATGGGCCAAGCGATCGATCCGAGGGGCAGGAAAGCCGGGTCTCAGATATCGAGACTCCATTGGATATGAGCTTTGACCAAAATCGATTAGACCGCAATGCCCTTGAGTTGCATATGCACAATGACAAGTCAGTATGGCAACCTGACTCTCACTCTGGACCTGGGCATGGCTTTGAACCCGAGACCGGGCCTGAGCATAGCATGAAGTCCGCATCTCACGTCGACACCAATATCTCTTCTTCACTAGAAGCGGTCTCTTTTGAGGATCATCTACCACTTTCGAAACCACAAATATACACTTCCAACCCAATGCGCCTAAAATCTCCTGAGTCCATCGATTTTCGCCATGTCCAAAGACAGAACGAATTGTTTCACACCATAACTATGGATGAACTTGACAGTGAGACATACCTCTACCAGGATTTTCGGCCCATCGATCTATCACATTATGAACCAAGGCTTCCTTTTGCGTGGTCAGCACTACCTTTGATCTGCCATAGCATCGCATTCGACATGGAAAACGGGATTGGACATTGCCAATTTGCGGCACATCTCTTGATGCATGTCCATCCGTACTTTTTCCACCCGGAATTCCGAAAATCCACGAAAGCTGATGGATACGAAGCAAACAGCCTCGTGGACAGGTTGATGACGCCACGCCTTGGGCATAGGATTATTGAAGGCATTTTGGAGGATCATGTGTTGTTCTTGGGACAAATCGACTTGTTTGCATCGGCGGCGCTGATACGAAAGCAGGCCGTGGAATTGAGTTATTCCAGACTCTACAGTATGACAAAGGCTAACAAGCAGGCCAACGGTAGTCTTACCAATGGAGATGCTAGGAGCTTGTCAATAGCCTGCAGGCATTGTCAGATGCACATGGCAATCGGCCAGGGAGTCTGTGAGCGGTGTCAGCTGGCAAGGTCTGTATGTCCAGTCTGCCTGTCATTAAGGCAAGAGGCTGTCGGTGACCGAGAGTCATCGGGTGACAAGAGGCATCTCTTAGGGCGAAGTCAAGACTTTTGGTGCTTTTGTCAGGCATGCGGACACTCAGGGCATGCGTCTTGCATAAGCGAGTGGTTTGCTCAACCCTTCAGTGAAGGTACATGCCCTAGCCAAGGCTGTAGCTGCGACTGCGGCCCCGGCATGACCAGGCAGCTTCGTATACAGCAACAGATAAAGCGCGACGAGGAAGCAAAACTCATTCGCGGGTTTGGGTCTGGGCGGGTGTCTACTAAGCGTGATCCTCTTCGAGCGTCAGCCAGCCCAGCAGTTGACAAAGCACGAGCTGCACTTCGGTCCACCATGGAAAGCGAGAAAGCCACGCAGAGCAGTGATGAACGGAGTTTCAGCGGGAAGCGTGAGAGTAGTCGTGCTGGCGTGTCAGGCTTCAGCACCTCGCGCAAGAGTGTACGATTGGTCACCCCAGGCGAAGAATATGGGCAGTCCCATTCCAAGTCTTGAGGAAACACACCAGGGCATGAGCACTATTACCATACGGTGTACAAAGAAAGCACTTGCACCCGCTGACGGTGCAAAACGAATTCACGAGCTGATGCGGATCCTCAAGTGAAACCACCAACTACAGATATGCCGACTGGGGTTGCTAGTGCTGAACGCCACTCAGCACACGATTGCCTCTTGTAACGAAATAGGGAATGCCACCGGTTTTGTCGAATGCACCTTTACTTGGAACGACTTTTCCCAACAGGCGGCTCTTGATGCAGTGCAGACTCCTAACAAAATGCCTGTCGCTTGTATAGCTCGTGTTCAGCGGGAGTGACCCGGTATATGTTTTGTGGCATGACTCTTGAGTGGTGCCCAGAGTCCGTAGCCGAGCAGAACACTGCAAGCCACCGGACTTTGATGCATGCACCAGATTGTATATTCCGAATTGTTTACCAATCAATTGTACAATACTTGGGGTGTCGAAGGTTGCCCCTCCATAGTGGAAAGGACAGCAGCAAGAAAGAGAGACAAGGTGGGTGTGACAACGAGTTCCCCGCTACTTGGCCCAACAAGTCTTCCCTATACTCGCAATCACTACTTGACCTACTTTGCAACAAATGTCCGGTTGTACCGCATATTGAGGCGCCGAGTGCTAGCGGAGTTCCATGGATCAAATCCGCATCAACCAAGACGGTGAAATTACTGCACTATACGGAGTACATCGTAACCGGCAAACATCAACACTGCAACCTTGCTCATGGCAGAGTACCTCCAGTAGGAAGTCTTGGGTGGTCAGAGATAAAAATAAATACCCACTGGTCGATGTCCAATCAGGTGGTGCAGAAGCACCTTGCCATCTTAACCTAATTAGGGCAAATCGCCTATACTCTGCGGCTCATGATTCGCTATAGTCGCCGTATTCCATTCCTCTTCAAGACCAAACTATACTTGTTATGCGTTAGTGGATTTGTGTACCTCATTAGGTACAGTCAACAAAAGGCCCAATTATAAATCAGCACTATGTACGTACGGGCTGGGTGGCCCCAGGACAAGAGCAAGATTGCTTTGGAGCCTCAAAGGGTATCACGAATCGTCTGGTCTTGGAGGTTTTACATCTCTCACATCAGATTATTGACGACGAGTGGTTCCTAGATCCTTTGGTCCCTTGGTTTTTGGCAACTCGGTAAGCCGCTAAGAGTTGGGCTAAAGGCTTTGCAATCCAGCCCGCGGAGCTAACACGGCAGAGTTCCCAGCCTTCGCCTCGCCAGCCCCGGAAAGACATGGGGGCGCATGCAACATACCACATGATACAGCAGAAGACCAAGGCATCTTTACGGAGTGTTCACGTACCCAAGTCCTCCGTATGCATGTGGAGGTATTTGGATCAACTAAAAGAGTGCCACACTCCGTACGGATACGTGGGTCTATGAGAAAGCTCTACGGAAGTGTATTGAGGCAGCCTGCAATTTACTTCATAAAGTGGTGGTTTAGACCTATATCTCTCCCTTTTGGTTCTTCTACCTTTTTCGTCTGTAACTCGGTACATCATTTTGACCAACAGGACAAATACCTATTGCAAGGTCTGCTGAGAAAAAGTATTTCCAGTCGCTACTTTTTTTTCTCTCTCTCTTTCTCTCTCCCCTCCAGCCTTTCGTTGTGTCGGTACTCGCACTCACAACTCGCACATATATAATCTGCATCCCTCGGATTTGACAAACACAGTCATTTCTCGTTTCTACAAGAGTTGATTCAACTTGCCGTGTTTATTGAGTGGCATCGGCATCGGCAACAGCAACATCAATACACACAGCAGCAGCAGCGGATCATGCGTTTCTCCCAAATCGTCGCCCCGATTGGCCTCGTGGGCATGGCGGCCGCCTTCCAACCCGTGGCCAACAAGCGAGGCGGTGACGGCCAATGCATCCCGTACGCCACCGCCCAGAAGCTCGTGGCCGACTGGGTCACCACCTTGACCACCCCTTCGGACGTGGCCAACATGGAAAACGTCCTGGCCCCGAGCTTCTCGGACTATTCCGACTCGATCAACTTCGTCGCCGGCATCCCCCTGGGTTCCGTCACCTTCCCGAACCCCGGGGCGTACATCGCCGGCCAGGGGGCCCAGCCCCCGATCGGGGTCGACGTCCTGAACCTGGACGCCGTGACCTGTGACGGAGTCATCGCCGTCCGCTGGGTGGGCACGGTCGGCTCCAACGTGGCCGAGGCAAAGGGCATTTCCATCCTTCACGCCGTCCAATCCGGGTCCGACTGTGACGCCGTCGGCCCCACGGGTTGGCAGTTGGGTCAGCTGTTCACCGAGTTCAACTCCGCCGCCTGGGTTCTCGACATCGGCGGTACTTGCGTGTCACCCGCCGCCCAGGCTTCTCGCAAGTTGAGGGGTTGAGACGGGCCAAACCCTCCCCCTCCGATATGGAGTGTGGAAATGTAATGATGGGGGGATTCACGGTAATGGTGATGAGAATAAACCCGGTTTTCTTTTTGGGGCAAGTCAGTCGGCCACCGGCCAAAAGGTCGTGAGTAGTACGCAGCATATAAATAATATGATAGGGGAGGGGATGTAATTACATTCATGAAAAAAATCAGGTGTTTTTTCTTTTTGGCAAAAAAATCAAGAAACTCTGAGATTTCATCATCGAAGATCCTTGTTGATGATGAACCATATCGGTTACTCTAGAATCCATGGTAATATGATCCTTTGTACTCCGTACTCCGTATACCACTCGTACAGCGGTCAGGAGGAAATTTCGGAATCCGAGGGGCACCCTAGACTCACCATGTAGGACAAGTTTCAACTCATACCCAACCATTCAAAGTGGTGAAGATGCGCTTGTCGTCTAGATACACCGTAAAGGAGGTACTCCACTTTGTGTGCACGGGTGTGTATGTCACCGGTATGTCACTCTTACATTGTATACCCCGGAATTTGTTGGGGCTTGATAAACGATACCTCAAAATTCCGACAGCAATGGCAGATATGAAGTGACAAAAAGAAGCAAGACAAAGTAACGATCGACTTCATAATCTACGTTCGTTGTCTATAAAACTATGCTGCATCATTAATCAAATTCCGTGATGCCAATTCCCCGTACTCCCTATTCATGATGCATTCTATACAATTTGCCAACATCATATGATGCCCAGGCCCTATTTCCTGAACCGCGTTGTATAAGCCGGTGGTATAATGTGTTGTGCTGTGTCATGCAATGGCTATACTATTCCGGTTGATTCACTATCTCAATGCTTTAGCCCACAGCCGCAATCCGAACTAAATTCGGCCTCGCGCTTTCTATGTTTGAAATCGCCGTGGTATTCATCGAGATGAACGAGCTGTCCATTCTCGTTTACCGGTAGTCCGAGGGGACCCATCCATTCACCCCACTCCTGGTCCTGTTCTTGTGATGAATCAGACGACGAAGTCTTGACGCCTTTGGCCTTCAATTCCTCCGTGACCGCATCGAGGTCAAGGCCGAGATACTCGGCAATGAACTCGCCGACTTCGTTGTTCTCATGGTTGCCCACTAGACCCGGGGCGTGGTCGGGGCTGGAAGCGTAGATGTTCACATCGACCGCACTGTGGCCGTGCGTAGACCAGCCTATCTGTGCGCGACGGGAGATCATATCCGCGAAAAGGTACGACGGAGGCCAGATGGGTTTGGCATCAATGACTGCGTCGATCTCTTCTTGCGTGTAGTCTACAATGCCCAGACCGGACTTCAAAAGATCAGAAAGCTTCTCAGTCTTGTCTTCTCGTGACCAGTCTGGCGAGCTATCCGCCCACTCGGCCCACGCGCTGGACATCCATTCGCCTGAGTGGCTTGCGTTGGCGAGAACTTCAGGATACCATCTATACATGGGATATGTTTGGTGCAACTGTCGTGCGGCGGCGAGACCACCTGTTTCATGGTCCGATGTCGAGACCAAAACGCCCTCGGTTGTGTCTTGTTCGAGGAATTTGAGGACGGCCGCAAATGCTTTGTCGTGAGCCATGACTTCGTGAACTTGAGCCGCTGGGTCATTGCCGTGGCCTGCATGGTCGATGCGGGAGCCTTCGATCATTAGGAAGAAACCCTTGTCACTGTCCTTGGTTGCGGCGGAGAGGGCCTTGAGTGCGACCTCAGCCATCTCGGCTTGGCTTGGATATGTGTCAGAGACGTGCACACGGTCAATCTCGTAGGGAATATCAGTCGACGCGAGAAGCGCGAGGAGAGGCAATTTAACTCCACCCTCAGCCTCGAGGTTATCGAAGTCGGCTCTATTGTCGACATATTTGAAACCGTATTTTTCTTGAGCCAAGGATACGACGTCCGTGGAGTCGGCCCGGCAGGAGCCTTGGGTGGTGTTGGGCAGAAAGTGGCATCGTCCTCCCCCGATCATGATGTCGACGACGCGACCGAGGGGATAGTGTCCGATCATTTGCTCGGCAATCAGATCTTCATATTCACGCCTGTTGGCATGCGAGGCGAAACAGGCAGGAGTGGCATCTGTGATGCGTGTTGTGACCACAAGTCCTGTCATGTAGCCTGCCTTTTTGGCCGCTTCAAGAACGGAGCCGCAGGGTGTGTGGTCTGGCAGAACGGAAATGGCACCGTTGTATGATTTGAAGCCGCAAGAGAAGGCCGTCGCACCGGCAGCCGAGTCAGTGATCAGGCTGCTTGTGCTGCGAGTGCGGGAGGAGCCAATCAAATGTCGGTCCAGCACGAGAACGTCGTCGATAGGCAGACCGGACGTGTGTTGGCGAAAGTTTCGAGTCATGGCTAGGGAGGTAGGACCCATACCATCTGACACCATGAATATCATGTTTCTTTTGCCCGTCGGTTTGCCATCAGGGCCCCAACCCCCGGTGCGGTGCCGCTGAATTGATGTTTCATGTTGATAGACCACCGCGAGGATGACAACAGCAATCGTGGCGAGGAGGGCCCAGACGAAGACACCTATCTCGCGCCAACGGGCGAATTTGGAAGGTGTGTGGTGTGCGGACCGGCCTGTGAGGAGGGCATCTTCTTCATCGATGTTGTCAATCGAGGAGTTGGGGGAGCTTGGGCGCGCCAGGAGAGGTTCTTCGGAGCGTGTCATTGCGACACGAATGTTATCGGGTGGTAGGAGGGATTGAGGTCAGCATCGCCCGTCTATGTGATGATGGAGGGCGAAAGGTGCTGTACGTGTAGGACGGATCTGTTTGAGAGGGGGGGTTGATGCATGGCTGCGGTGTCATGAGGACATTTGGAGCACGCACGTGACTGCACGTGATGTCGTCAGCAAGAAGTGCAAAATCCACGTCGATCTGAGCAGATAAGCAATGTATCGTGGATGCTCGGTGTCAATAGAGGTACGCTATGTCGCATAAGAGAGCTACAGTATGGTTACACGTGTGCATACATTCGAACAGATTTCAAGTGAGAATGAGGTGTAACCCAACAAGGCTGATATAGGTAGGCATTCGTCGTGTTGCCCTAGGAATATCGTCTAGGATTCAACACACTCCCTACGACTTTAAATTGTACGGGTGGGAGATTGTCATATCATCATTGATCACTTCAGAGGACACTAGGGGACGATAATATTGAAGTGCTGAATGGTGCGTCGTACAGTGTATCACAGCTGAAGATACATGGATTGAGACTTACACCAGACGAACTTCACAGACAGATAACTTCATGTGGCAGCCCTTTTATGTCCAAATTGTTGGCTTGAGCTGACCAGTCAGACTATGCTGGAGATCTAGACATGTGTTATCAGGACGGGGAAATGATAGATGTAGATGAAAACACTTTTCTCGATGGGGACAAACAGAGGTCAACTCGTTTAATCATATTTTTATCCTGCTGGGCCAATGTTGAACCCGATAACATGGATATTCCCACCAGACAGATCAGAACGCCACAAAATTGAAGAGGCTGGCTCGTTATCCAGGTCCGAAAGGCCAGCCTGATGCCATCTTAGCGGTGATTGCGCCATGTAAGGGGCATATTATCACACCCTGAAATTGGCCGACATCTAGTTTAGGGACATGACTTCGTCGATTTATTTTAATATAATCTGTGCCAGAATCGAATGTCGCTCTTCTTGCTTTGTGATATCAACCAATGCGAGTAGGACCGTCTCGGGATGTGTTTGGTCGGCATTACTTCCAACAACCGCAAGGCTGAACTCGTGCTTTATATTTCCCACTCAACGTTACTTCACCATCCGACAAGTATTAGGTGCTATTCAGGTGAGACTACGGCACTCCAGCGCTAATCACATCAATCTGAGAACTCAGGAGAGGGAAGCCCCATGAGTGGTAATATCGAAGAGATATCACCCAACACTCATCGAAACGACGCTTCACCATTGAGAGCAATTGCAACATTCGTGTATTAATGAATTATACCAAACCCAAGAAAGGGTCCGCATATCTGTCCCACATGAACCCGAGCGCCCACAAGGTAATTGTTCATCTAGAAGTCTTTCGACTACAGTCGACGCAGTCTATGTCATTCATCAGGGTTGCCAATATCATCCCAGAGATAGGATCCATTGCCCCTCCTCATCGTCATCAATACGTCTTGCCTGCCAGAAATCTCAACATAGGATCAATCATCCATTCGGTATCTTCTGTTCGACGATGTCCAGAAACGCCAACCCATTAAAAACGTACCCATACTCCGAGTGAAGCCACAAATACCAGACCGAGAACGACTTTTGTTTTTATAACACTTTGGCATATTTGGCTGCCGAGAAGCCTACAGCACCAGCAGTCAAGAAGATGCCAGCCCAGGCCATCAACCCTCTCCTCATACTCGCTTGCATGAAGGATTCCATGGCCTGAGCGTCGTTCAACTTGGGGAAAGGTACGTCCTTTGGAACAGGAACGCCGAGGATAGCGCATAGAGGTTCCCAGCCATCACGGACATCATAGAAGAACAGCTTTTCCTTTGGCACGACTTTCTTCAGGTGTTCGATATGACGGTCCCACATGGCTCGCGTTGGTCTTTGTGGTTCACCCTCACGGAAGTATAGTTCTCCGACTCGACCCTCGTCCAGGGCGTTGTGGTAGGCGCGGAACATTCGGAGAGTTGGTAGCGGTGCTAGAATCCATGACAGAATTGTAAGGTTTCCCTTCTCGACGATTGGCGCCAGACTGTTCCACCATTTCTCTGGGTCTCGGACGGTGCAGATGACCTTGGCATCCGGATACATGGCCATCAACTCTTCGACAAAGGCATTCGACGGGAGATCAGTGCAGGCGACGTAACCGTCGAGCATTTCCTTTACCCCTTCGTTGAGGGCTTTACGATCTTCTTCGGACTTGATGGGGGTGTGTCTGATGATTTCGATCCATCGTTTGATGTGGGACTCTGGAGAGTTGAGCATTTGAGTACCTCCATGGTAGCATGGACCGTCGAGGAGGTATGAGCAAGCGGCGCCAAAGGATGTTGTTCCTGTTCTCGACAAGCCGGCGCCAATAACCCTCAGGGAGCGGTCATGTGCAGGCTGAGATGCGGTCTGACCCATGGTCAATTGTAATGGGAGGGATGGCGAAGAGGTAAGTGGGATGTTGTTCAAGCAAAGGATAAGGCGAAGCAAGCAGATCACTGTGTAAGGCGAAGCTTTATGGCAATTGACGTTGACAGGTACACACGATAGGTTCCAACAAGCACGCGAAGGAGAGGGGGAAAAGACCGACCTTATCTCTTTTTTCATATCCAGATCGCCTCTTGTTCAACCCTATGGAGTTCCCGGAACCGGTCAGGCCAGCCCAGGCACACACGAGAGATCGAGTTAGCCCAAGGAGACATGGGTTTTGAGCAAATGCAGCGGCCCCGACGATAAACCATCCCCCAAACAGATCCACCTCGGCGAGCTTTGATAGCGGCTCGTAAGAACTTAACTTCAACAAGCAAAGTCGCAGGGAAATGCCACCTAGGCCGTTTCTTTTGCGGATGTCCTAGCGACCTTGGCTGTTGATCTCCCTGCTAACCTTTCGGCAGAGTTCGAAGTAACGAACGCATAATTTCCGACTTTGCGTACGGAGTACAGATGCGAAAATCCCCAGTTCGATCGGTCAGGATCTCAATATTGCTCTGATCTGACTGAACCACACTCGCGTTGCTGCATCTACAGGCTCAAGGGTACACAACATCGCTAGGTATGACTTACAACGACCTTCGATGGAGCACTCCGCACTGCTGGTGGAATGTGCTCAGCTTCGGTGATACAAACCAAGCTTTTTAGCCTTTCGGGCGAATTTGAAGATGAAACAGGACTGGGAAGAAGTGGCAGAACCGCTGCGAAGAGCCGTCAACTTTGACTCGAAATTACGGAGAAGGCGTTCAGCCACTGGCCAGGGACCTGCAGGAGACTGGAAATCTGCAGAAAACGAGGACCGCAAATGACGAATGACGAGGTTCCCCTGGAGGGCGCCACCCTAGAGCCACACTTGTCTCCTGGAAAGGGGGGTTGGATTCGACTGCAATTACTTTGTCCTGCCCCTCCGCGCACGCGACGACCTCTAGTGTGAGGGCTCGTCGCACTGCCTCTCAACTGTTCAGCATTCATATCGTGGTCCAGTTGTTCTCTATGAGGCGTTCTCTCACTCTCTCGCGCGCTCTCTCTGACTCTATTTGTCGAGAGCACGAGGAATTATCTCACTAGGCGACGCGAACTCCCACTCGAGACTCTTCCCACCCAACCCAGTCTCTACAAACGAGTTTTCCACAGACTACCTGACGATCGGCAGTGTTTGTCTGTGCTTGGCACTGTTGCTTCGCCATCAAGCAATCTTGTCATGTCTCTGACACCTTCTCCGTATTCAATGAAGCAGGGATGATCCTAAGCAGGGGTCACTAGGTAGACCGGGCCGCATGACATCCTGTTGCTTAGCATAGTCTGTTGCCATCGAAGTCAGTCTGACGACGTTGGCATGCCCTTCGCAACGGCATCATTTCTTTTGCATTTGCATCTACTCCGTAGCTCGCGAGACTGCCAATCGCCGTACCCCTACGCAATAGCTCACGAACTATCGCCAAAGCACATTTTAAATATCGAGACATTGTTACCAGAATCATCCACCCTAGTCAGGGGGACGTGCGCCACGCATGAAGTCTACAGTACTGTACGATCGCATTTTGAGCGTCATGCCTTGAGTTCGAGCGACGCCCGAGGTAAAAGCATCGGGGTCTCTTGTCTCGGGTGTCCACTGGTCTGAAATGACTCGCTGAGACAGAGCATGTTCTGCTTTACTCGCGCTCTCACTCCATACTAAGGGGTATACGCCACCAATGATGATGGATCATACCGAGCGATAACTCGTTAGATGCGTTTAGTCGATTGCGCTTCGACACGGGACGTTAGCTGGCCACTGCGCAACTCGCAATCTTGTCATCAACTTTGACGAACAAGCATCTGCACCATACAAAGTCTACTGGACGTAATCCACGTTAGACTTTGAGTACCCAACGAAGATTCAACCATATTCGGTCGACAACTCTCAACCCTAGCTCAACCACATCGACAACCTGGAGAAAGCCCCTTTGTCGCTGGGAACCTAATACACCCTCGCGTCAGTCACACGCTACAAGGAGTACGGAGTATGATAAGGCGTCCCAAACCGCGTTCTGTTGCCCATCTCCTTGTCAAGGCTCGCGCGTTAGCGCACACATGAACTCTTCCGTTGATCGTTGCTGAGTGGCGCTTCGGTGAAGTACACACGAGTCTCACTCTGCACGATTCCTCATCATCGGTGATTGAACAGGTAGGCGTAGCCGACCCGGTCTATGACACTACAACGAAGAGACACTTCCTTTGAACGCGATAGATGCATTGGTACGGAGTACACGTACTCTCGACATGTACTTCTCTCGGGACATTCCGAATGTGTCAAAGTCTCGAATTCGCAAACTCTTTCACCAAAGTCTGGACTGACATTGACGCGCTACGTGACTATCTTCGTAAAGATTCTTGCGAGACACAATCTACACCATATCGTGCTCGGAAATTGCTACCACGATGTCGTGTTTTCAAGTGCACCGGTATATGAAGGCAAAATAAAAAGATCTTTCCAGGTTAACTCCCTTTCACTTTTGACTAACTGGGAGAGCTCCCACCAGGTCTAGAACCGTCGCGCTCTGACAAAGATTTGCAGGTGTTGCTAGCAGAGTCTGTCTAGGGAGGTACTGAGTTGAAGTATGTCCAACTGGTCTTGCTCATGTCGAGCAATACCTCGATATCGGAGGTGCTACTGACTGAAAAGGGAGAGTTAAGTATCGACTTTCCACTCCCACCACATCGATCTGTCGAACTATGGTGTGGCCTCCTCATGATCGCCCTCGACTACTTCACCTCTACAGGTGTTCGCGAAATATACCGCACACCTTGGTGCTTTCCAGTATGAAAGAAGTGGCCAGACGAGCTGCGACTTGAGCTCTGCATAGCACCCCATTTCAGTCCCTGATCAAGTCATGTCGAATGTACAATATTTTCCAGCCATCATTCAATTTGCGTCCGGGCGTCGAAGAACTGGTCTGCCATTCATGCTTCGGGACCAGCCCAGCAGCTTTTACATATGGAATACTCTTGAACGACGGAAATAACCATATCAGTCAGTCTCATGCATCGTCGACCTTTTCCACTTGAGAGCCATCTGGAAGACTCATTCCCAACCCAAGTTATCACTGCGAACAGGATGTTGTTTATGTCTTGATGCCATGCTGTACATGCAAAGTACATTGACACCATCAGGCCATTACAAGTATCATTCCAAGGCCATTGCTATGGATATGGCTTGGGCAACACCTGGTCACGATCTTCCCTCCGAACCGTGCCGACCTTGTCCAATATTCTCCCATTGGCTCTGTTATCACACTAGCCACATTAGTGTCTTACCCCTGAAAGCAGCGCCACAATCGCAAGTGCCCCGGAGAATTAATTTACGAATGAACGAGCTTCAAGAGTCTAAAGCAGCAGTAGCACGTGACCGACTAACTCTTTTGAGGCTCACATGTTTCACGCGCCGCGTCAGTCGGTGGCCAAAGATAATGTTAGTAACAGTGCAGACTGCGCCCTTTTTTCCCTGATTTTCGCTATTCATTCAACGCACTCTCACCTGTTCAATCGTTGTACATTGCCATCTCACTTTTTTCTGTAATTCAAGCGTTTGCTGCTTCTTTAAAGTCCTTTTCTACAGCAGACGTGCCACTCTCGCTACATACAATACCACATTCGTTGTGACCCGTCGGTCTTTGTCGAGCAATCTCCCCCAGACCCTCAGAACATTCCTCGAATTCCTCCCATTCGCTCACCTGCGAAAGAAAGCCCTTTCTTTGTACTACCACCGGACGGGGTTCTGTCATACATCGTTCTCTCTTCCACCCGATTCTTGACCTCCTTTCATTGACGACTGCATAACGACATGGCCGGCCGCTTCTGGCTCTTAGCCGCCTCTTTGGCGCCTGCGGCATATGCTGCAGTTTCCTGCGGTGGTGGAACGCAATGCCCAGAGGATACTCCTTGTTGTTCACGTATGTCATCTGCCAGGAAAGACGACTCATCGATACTAATACTGAGGCAGAGTACGGCCAATGCGGTGTCGGCGCCTATTGTCTGGGTGGCTGCGATCCTGTCAACTCTTTCTCGCTTGAAGCCTGTGTACCTGCGCCTGTCTGTCAATCTCAGACATACAAATTCGACAACCTCGATGGCATCGTACCGAACACCAAATATCTCGGAGATGCCAGCAAAGCAGATTGGGTGTCTTCTGGACAACCCCTCGAGTACGATGGCTCCGTGTTGCTTACGATGGCCGAAGGAACGGTTGGAACACTCCTGGCCAGCACACACTATGTGTGGTATGGCAAAGTGGGGGCTCGATTGAGCACCGCTGCTGGTGCTGGTGTCGTGACTGCGTTCATTCTCTTGGGTGACTCTAAAGACGAAATTGATTTCGAATTTGTCGGAGTGGAACTCGAGAGTGCTCAAACCAACTTTTACTCTCAGGGTGTCACTGACTGTAAGTTTATCGGATTCAGCAATGGAAGCCGGTACTGACGTATATAGATCACAACGGTGGCAACACTACTGGCTTGACCGACGTGCACGCAAACATGCACGATTATGAAATCGATTGGCAACCCGATACTATCACCTGGTCCATCGATGGCAAGGTTGTTCGTACCCTCAACCGTGAAGATACCTGGAACGCTACCGCCAACCGATACTCATACCCTCAAACCCCATGCAGAGTGCAGCTGTCTCTCTGGCCTGGTGGTCTGTCCACTAACGGTGAGGGTACGATTCAATGGGCCGGTGGTCTTGTTCAGTGGAATTCCCCGTACATGGAGAATGGTTACTACTACGCCACCTTCGATGAAGTGTCAATTCAATGCTACAATCCTCCTAGCGGTGCCAACTCAAGTGGCAGCAAGTCATATGTCTACAACAACGACGCCATGACCAACAATACTGTCGAGATTACCAACGATAACACGATCCTCAAGTCATTTATGGCAACTGGTCTGAACATGTCGGCTGGCGACGCGAGTGCCTCTGCTAGCGCCAGTGGTTCTGCGAAGACGAACAATCCTGAGAGCGTGCCTGGTTTGAGCGGTGGTGGTACTGGCAACAACGGCCAGCGTGGTGGTGATAACAACTCCGATGGCAGCAGCGCTTCGGGTACTGATTCAGGGTCCGGAAGTGCTACAGCAACCGGTAGTGCATCAACTGGATTTGTCCAAGGCGGTGGAAGTAACGGAGGCAGCAATGGTGCCGGTCAGATCGGCGGCAATAGCGAGGCTGTCCTGAGAGGCAGTCTATTTGCTGTTGTCGTTGCTTTGGTTGGACTTTGCGTGCTATAGTTTTGAGGTTGACATCAATATGGGTGTATATGCACTGACTGACATTCTTTTGGTATTGGGAGGGTTTTGCATTGCGAGGATATACTGGGACCATAATTTTTACATGTTCATGCTAGATGAAGAATCCAAACAAAAATGGTGTGGGTGTGGTTGTCCATCAGTTTGAACTCTACCACTTCAATGCCTCGATGAACATCAATATGTGTGATCTCAATTACCAGGTATCAGGTACAACTAGGTACTAGGCACTACATAGGTTCTCGAATGGTTTGTGATTGTATGGATCAGGTGTATGGGATACATGGTAGGTAGGGGATACAGAGTACTGAGTAATGAGTATCGAATTATGTTGTGTCTGGTTGGTGCATCTTCGGCAAAGAATTTATGAAGTCATTTCTTTGCTGCGTGTCATGGACCTTTTTTTCCCCCGGGTGCTCTGTAATGAACAACTTTCCAAGTCTCAATACCAACTTGATCCAGTAGACTCGGTGATTGAGAACAATTCTCTTTTCTTTTTTGGTCTCCTCATCGTTGCAGGCGAATCCAGTTTCAAAGCGACATTCAGCTTTCTGGAGGAGAATCAGCCTACGCGACGAACCTACCTACCTTGAGCTTGGGGGGAGTCAATTCTCTCTCTCGCGGGCTTCACTCACTCACTCACTCACCAAGCTCGCAAGAGCATATGTCATGAGAGCTCCATCTGTAGACCTTCTCAGGGTCTTGCGCCTAGCTACTACATCAACACCTTCCTCATCGTTACGAATCTCTCGGACCTCTACCGGCGGTTTCTGCGCATCATCATCATCATCATCATCGTCACCTGTTCTGACTTCCTCACACTCACCTCGTCCATTTTCGACATGCATGGTTCGTAATGCATCTCAACCTCAATCTTCGTCCACGAGGCGCCGCCCCGTTCGAGACGTATCCTCGAATTCTACCTCGGTCGGAAGTACAGGGGCAGGCGCAGGCGCGGGCTCGACGACCGGTACATTGGAAAATGCAAGTACGAGCACGAGTCTGAACCGTATCAACCCAAAAGCCCCCAAGTCTCACG
Source organism: Exophiala oligosperma (assembly GCF_000835515.1). Taxonomy (NCBI): domain Eukaryota; kingdom Fungi; phylum Ascomycota; class Eurotiomycetes; order Chaetothyriales; family Herpotrichiellaceae; genus Exophiala; species Exophiala oligosperma. Next base: position 1,597,370 of record NW_015622824.1, read on the forward strand.
ACCGAGGTCCGGCTTCGACCGAAGACACTCAGACCGACTTTTCCGCCATGGACATACTCACGAGTTCGGGCGTGGCGGTCCCGGCGACGGCCATTGACGCCTGCACACGCGACGGTTTCCATTTGAACAACGGTACGCAAACCCACGGGGGGGTGGGTGTGATGTTGTTGGACGGTGAGACTTTTGTCTGGACACCGTGGGGTACGACCGTCGACACGACGACGACGAGTACGGAGACCACCAGGGGACGAGAAGAGAGATTTTCGACGTTCCTGTCCAGACGTGGCACCCTCGGTCTACCCCCTTCGTCGTTGGGGGTCCTGGGTTTGTTGTACCCGAAACCGGACCTGCTCATCGTCGGCACCGGGGAAAAGTTGTGGATGTTGAGCAAGGAAACTCGGAAACACATCTTCGAGGACCTGGGCATCAAGGTGGACGTCATGGACACACCCAACGCCGCCGCCGCTTACAATCTGCTCGCCACGGAAAGAGGCGTCGATCAGGTCGCGGCCTTGATGATCCCTTTGGGATTCAGGGGGTTGTGAACTTTTTGGTTTTTTTTTTCAAATGTACTGTACACTCGTGTACTCGTATAGTCGTACTATTGAGTACCCAGTAAGTAGTATTGCTTTCGCTTACCAACGGAGTATCTCGAGAGTAGACCATACTGATATAACTTGCCTCGACAAGGATACGAGTGAACGAGTACAAATCATTCTCAATATTTCGTTAATCAATATCACAAGTCATGTTCATATTCCATACAGACTACACTTATCGCATGACACACTATCATAGAACATAAAATACGCTCATGTACATATACATGCCTATAAAAATATGCTCGCCAAAACCTTTTTGGAAATCCTAAGCAAAAACATCCTCCCTATCAGCCCAAATATCCTCCAGCTCATTGAAACTGCTAAAATGAATAGGCCGGTGCCTATCATCGTAAAACCGCCTCGGCGTGTCGATCTTGACATAGACCGGTCTCTTTTCTACCGAAGAGAATCCTGCGCCCATGAAACTGTAATTCCAAACCTCGGTCTCAGGGACCAAAAAGTAACCCCTGATCTTGTCCGACAGGAGAAGTTGCGTCTTGACTCCAAACGACGTCGAGAACCCGACAGGATTGTCGGACTGGGTGTCCTTGTTGCTGGCACCCCACGTGTACCCGGCGGGTGTGAGGGACCAAGCCGACAACGAGACCGATCCGGGCGTGAAGCTCACAGTCAGAGTGATTGTCTTCTTGTCCCAAGACGAATGTTGAGCCATCAAGCGAGCATGTTGCGTCACGTCCCCGGGTGTCATGTAGCTTGTTTCATTGCCCGAGGTCGTGTGGATGATACCCAACGGCTCCATACTCTTCAAGTACTCATGTTGGGGCAGCTGGTGAGGCAATTGAACCTCGCGAGTACTTCCGACCTGAGGCATCATGACAATCGTCCGGATCTCCTTGACTTGGTCATTGTCGGGCGGTGATGAACCGTACAGATATCCGGCTACCTGGACACGCAAGTCTGCGATTGCAATGAACTTCTTCAACGTGTTCTTCGGCATGATGTATGTGTAAGCATCCTCGGCTTCATGGATGTCGTCGCTCGAGATGTAAATGTTGTTCGAACGATTCCGGAGATTGGTCGTGGCAATGGCTCGAGTACGCCATTCAGTCTTGGACGCAAACGACTGTTGCTCATACTGAGATGTCGTCGTCACGATGATCTCCTCACCACGAACATTTTGGGTCTTGGTGGTCACAGCGGTCAACTGCTGCTGATCTTGTTGTTGCTTCTCAATCTCGGCGGCTTGTTGTCGTTGCATTGACGGCGCTGCGATTTCTTGACCAAGAATGATATCCCTGATTTCGCTGTTGGTTAAACTCTGGACATTGACATTGTTCTTCTTGCCATAATCATTCAGGATCATATCTCGAAGCTGCACTTCTACCTTGACCCAGTCCTCATCAGACAACGAAGGCCAAATGTGATGGGCCTGGGTAATGACGGTCTTGTCGGGTCTCAGGAGCAGCTTGGTCTTGTCCGTATTGACATGCAATGCTCGCAGAAGCAGGATCAGTCTCGAAAAGGCAGTATACGACGATATGGTCTTCAACCACTCATCGTACAAGTTGAAGAGCACCATCTGTGGTTCTTTAGCTTGCAGAATCATGTCGGCCAGCTTTTCGACTTTCATTGCGGCTTGGAAGGGCAGTTGGAGCTCTGACGCTCTAATCGAAATATTCGGGAAATCCAACAAGTGAACTTCGAGTGGATCAAGAAGACCCTTGCGAGTGACAATGAGCTGCTTTGGTTGTTCTTCCACAGGCAGGGATCTGATAAGCGCTGCTACTTCTTCAGCCGTCTTCCACTTGGCCAGTTGACCGAGACGTTTCTGACCAGCCCATACACTGGTATGGATGATCTTCAAGAAGAGTTGACCAGTTCTGGGATTGAAGATGAAGATTGCGCTGTATAACCAGTTAGTAAATACTAAGCACGAGTGAATATATAACGACTAACCCGTTGATAGGCTTTGTTGTCAAGTTACCTTCGAATGTCTTGTGAATGGTGACCCGATAGACATTCGTATCGTCAATGAACAGTTGAGTCTGGTTGCTGAACAACTCGGAGTAGTTCTGAGAATTCAAGAACTCTTGCGTGCTTTCCGAGGCATACAATTGAAGACCCTTTCTGATACGTTCACGCAGGACATAAAGGGCAGGATTCGCCTTCATGATCTTGGCCATGGCTTGCTGAACCAGAGCCTTCAGACCTGGGAAGTACTGGCCGTAAGCCGAGTAAAGGTTGTAAGCCAAATCGATACCGATCATCAACCCAGTTGCCGAAGGATAGATACTCATGCTATCCGTGGTGTAATCGAGATACTTCGCACGGACGTAACGTTCGATATCGTGGGAGTCATAGTCTCCGTACCTCAATTGGACGTCGAGCCACATTTTGTTTGTAGTAGTGGCTTCAATTTGGTCCTTGGTATCAAAGAGAAGCGATGGTCGCGTGACGTTCCATTTGTGACTGGCAAATAACAGGATGTCTGCACAAGAACTGTTCATCTTATATGACTTTCGAGGATGAATAGTCTCTTTCTGTACAGTCTCGATACCAAGCTGCTCCAGTTCCTGGTCAAATACCTGGCACAAATCCATGACAACAGACTCGTGGATCTTCTGCCACAAATGTGCTCGGAAGATCTGGATCAATGAAATCTTCAATGTGGGAATCTTTCCGTGAAGGAAAATGCCTGTGAGATCAAGTTGGACTTGGAAACCGACGTATACGTTGGCTCTGTTAATGGTCGGTGACCACCACAAAGTGAATCGTCGATTGGGGATTTGATTCAAACCGGATCGCTGAGCGTTGGTGAGCTTTTTGTACTTCATCGATTCCCTGTAGTCAAGTCAGTCAGTATTAGATCACAAAAAAAGCGAAAAGCACGAGGGAGCCTTGAGAAAGAAGCTCTTCAGGTCTAGCCAAAACGCGTTCTACGCCAGGCATGTAAGATCTCCTCTTAGAAGAAACCGAAGACTTTCGGGGGACGGGATGTGGGAATAAGTCTTTTGGGCTGATGAAAATATGATGGACTTACTCGAAACCAGAATTGTGAAGGACGAGATAATCATATCGCAAGTACAGCTGGTCCTTGTCGACCCTGAATCCAGACCATTCCATTGGCTCGGCTTCGAGTGATATGCTTTCAATCTTGAAGTCATGCATCTCCGGGACGAGACGATCGCAGGTCTGCTTCCGCGCGAGAAGGGACGGTATCTCGGCCAGAGTGCCGGATGTGGGGACTTTCTGCTCATATTCAGGAGATCGGAACAGTTGATAGCTCGCTTGCTCGGCCGAATCCAGAGCTGCAAAATCAGCAGCAGTCAATTCAACAGTGTCGAAGCGGTCAGCGGCAGAGGCCTTCTCAGCAGAATTTTCTAGGATTACGGCTTCAGTCTTCTCCCGGTGCAGTACTAGGATATGGTTAGGAGTCACAACAAGATCTTCCATGAGAGAGCCCATCTTGATGCGATACAGCCGATCGGAGCCATTCACGATATTGAACGCGCGGCGAGGGCCACCGTCAGGACCAAGAAGTAAATCGCCCTCTTTGACATCTTCAACTGCAACCTTGTAGCCGTCATACCGCAGAAGTAGAGTTCCATTAGCAAGACAAGCTCTCTCCCAAAAGAGACCTTCCCAGGACGGGAATGCTGTTGCCTTGAACAAGGTATGTTCAAGAATAGTCTCGACACCACCGAGTGCCTGGATGACATCGGTTCTGTACGAATTGAGATTCCAGAGTTTACCGTCATGTCGCTGACTAGTCCACCAGAAGGGGTTGCTCTTCATGATCTGGTACTGCTTGAACTCAGTCCGGGCTCGGAAACCCTTGTCAAAGGACAATGTGCTTCTATCCTTTTGGAAGAGGGTGTTGATTCTTGGCAAACCTCTGTCGAACGAATCCTCCAAATCCTCGAGTGTCAGTCTTCGGTTCTGTTGTTGAGCCTCTAGTCTCTTTTGGGAATATTCGGTCCACACACGTTGTGAATCGATGAATTCACTTTGCCAGGGGGCCACGTAACGGAAGATGTTGGGAATTAGCGTTTCCTCGTCGTGAGACATACCAGCACGATAGTGTGTGACGCCAGTATCAGTCTGTTTGAACCATCGCTTGTCACTGGTAGGGATGAGGATATGAGAACCGGAGATCATGCCGAGACCACCAAGTTCCTTGGGGGTATAGAAGACTGCCGGTGGGAATCGAGAAGGCATCTTGGAGTTCAGGCCAATCTTGACACGAGTCTGGATCTTCGTCTCGCACTTGACAATTGTGTCCAACAAGTTCACCGTTGACACAGCAGCTTCTCTGTAGTACGTGAAGAGTGCGATCAAAGTCGTGTTCCACTTGTTCGCAATCTTGGTGAAAGTGGTACTACCTGAAGACATCAAGATTTGTCTGATACGGTTGTTGAACTTCTGAATGTCTTCCTCGGTGACTTGCAAGAACGCATATGCAGTGCGTTCTTTGGTCTCATTGTTGGCAAGAGCCCAAACGCTGTCCTTGATTGGGAATTCGTCATTGGGATTTCTGATCTTGGGCAAGATCCTGACTTCGAACCCGCACATAGAGAACAACAGGTTCGGGTTGTCGCGCGAGTATACGCTAGCGAACGTGTCGTCCCATTCGATTGTGGTAATGGAACGAGGCAATCTGTTCTTGAGATCCCAGAATACCGCCCGACCGAGGTTGACATCGTGTCTCATGAGCCTCATTCGGGAGTCGCGAGGCCAACATTTCTTATTCCTGTACCCAATGACGTTCTCGAAGTTGGGGTCAGGCTGCTCGGTCAAGAATCGTTGAATCAGGTCTTTCGAGTCTTCGGCACTGAATCTGAGGAAGACCCAGATCTTATCGATGTAACGAGTGTACAGTCGAATAGGATGTCTCGTCTCTGTTTCTCTGTCACGGAATTGCAAGAAGTCATTTGGTGCATTAGGTGGTCCTGCAAGTTCACTGGCCCGTTGAAGACCGAGAAGAAGCAGGTCAATAACCAGGCCGTAGTACTGGAACACGAAGCCCGAGAATTGTAGACCTCTGATCAGACCATAGCTGTTGGTATGATTCATGTCCTTGTAGTTCAGCTGGACGTTGTTCTTGGACGTGATATAATCAGCCAAGTTGTGATCCATGATCAACCTCAGAAGACGGTTGAGTAGAGTAAGATCGATCTTCTCATAGACCTTGGACAATTGAGTCTCAATCATCACATTGCACTCGCCATCGGCAGTCTCCCAGACGTTGGTCAGGTTGTTGATACCTTGAGCCCACTTGTAAACCAACAGTGGTGGAACCTCTGAATCTGACGGTTTAACCCATGATGGGAACAGCTTGCGCTCAGAAGCTTGGTACCAGAGATATTGATCGAGATATGCATCGGTGATCTTCTCGATCGGCTCAACGTCATAAACAGGATTGATGGAGCTGTAGTTGTCGTTCATATCAATGCCAACTTCTTTAAAGGCTCGCTGAGTGAGCAAGAAGCGCTTGATTCTTGCAAGGGTGGTTCCGGGGGAGTCGTACGCCTGCTCAATGAGAGCAAGCTCCTCTCGTTGACTTTGGTTCAATCTTCCTTTGACCGAGTATGCTTCTCTTAGTCTTTCGAGAGCAAGAATGAGGATCTTTGTGTCATGCTTGTAGGAAACGCTTGGGAACGGAATAGGCATGAACTTGCGCGATTCGAGCCAGTGAACAGTGGTGGTATAGATGGCCACCGCCTCTTCGGACGACACGTAAGGACCATCCTTGAGGTAATTGTGCTGTCTTTCTTGTTCAGCTTTGAGCCACAATCTAGTCAGACGGCCAAGATTCTTCTTCGCAACGGTCTTGTCGACAGTGGCACCTCTTCGAATTCGTTCTCTGTTGTAGTGCGCCACTGAGATCCACCAATCGGCCTTACTCTTGACGTATCGCAAGATGATGTTCTCAATTGGTGCGGGCAGGCCAGGCACTTTCCATGGGATGTTACTCTTCCAGCAACGCCATGCTTCTGAAAGATGCTGAAGGACGGTGTTGACCTTGTTCTGTCTGATACCCTCCGGCATCATATCCATCAGATCAGCCATGACCGAAGCACGCAACTCCAGATCGAAATGTGATTCAACACGTTGTTTTGTGACAGTCTTAGCGACGCCCTTACTGTGTCGGCCTTCGAACTGTCTGGACAACAGGTTACCGAGCCATCTTTCCAAAAGAGGGATGATGCCTCTCATGAAGAACAGCCAGACGCGCCACGAAGGTGCCCAGAAACCACATCCGGGACCTTTACCGACAGGGCCAGAGTTGAAGCGGTAGTAAATTAAGTGCTTCAGATCTTTGCATGATCGGATCTGGTGCATGAGCTTGTACTTGTATCGGTACATCCCCGTCAGCTGTCCAACGTGGTTGAAGGCATACAAGATACCATCGGCAAGTTGGAAAGCATCAATGTTGCCCAGTCTGTACTGAACTTGAGCGTCCACAATGAGCTTGGTCAATCTGAGGATTTCACGCATCAAGTGGAAAGCATTGCCGAATCTTGACTTCTTTCGTTCCTTTGTCGTCAGCGTCTTGACGGGCTTAAGGTTGAAATTGTAGTCGAGATGGAGGTATGTCAAGTTCTTGCGGTGAATGAGTAAATTTAGCATGTTGAAACCTTGTCGGCACACTTGTAGACCGGCTTCAACCCAGTCGATAGTGGTCTGTTGGAAGAACTTGGTCTGCTTCAGGGTCTTCAGAAGATCCTGCTTGTTCTGTGCTTTTGGCTTCTTCTTATGTAATTCGTTCAGGACAAATGACTTCAAGAGCTTCTGATACGAGACTCTGACTTTGACCGGCTGGCCTGGAGGGCAATGCTCGAGGTACCACTGCTTGACAAGCGGCACATCCTGAGCACGAACCATTTTCCCGGATCGGCGGTCGAATGGGAAGGGAGCCCACCACAATGCGATGGCAGATGATGTGTCATTGTTGTACAGCTCCTCGTCGGCAAGGAAAGGTTCCACATTTCCAGGAAGCTCAAATTCGTCGTCCTCGTTGTTCCCTGCCCCAAAGATCTCGTCCTCATGACTCACGGTGATGTTCTTTGGTGCTACCGACCGCGAAGAGATAGGGTTGATGACAGGGTCGAAGTAGAATGCTGGCAGGTTGGGGTCTTCGGATCGAACATAGACGACCTGGGGATGAGAGTACCAAGAGATTTTGACGCTGCGCGGCAGAGAGTTGTAGAGGTATGGGAACGCCACTCTGTATTCCGTCCGGATGGGTGCTCTGAAAATGATGCGATCGATAGCGTTGAACTCGCCAAAATCTTCGTCATTCGGATCAATATCCTTGTAAAGAGGTTCAAAGCGTGGTCCACCAGGAATTGCAACGTTCAGAGCTTTTGCGGTGAAGAAGCTTTCCCGGTCGAACATGTGGAAATAGTTCTTGTCGACAACGTCACTGAGCAACTGATGAGATAACCGATACAGCGTCGCCATCTGTGGCAGTGACAGATTCCACTTTTTGTAACTCGGCCCATTGACGTGGGGAGTGTCGAGCAGCGGCCGGTGTTCGTAGAACCACTCGTAGACGGGACCGTCTTCATTCTCGTCCAACTCCATCTGAATCGGCTCGAGAGGTTCGACATCTTCAATGTTCTCGGACCACGACAGAGGCGGCTCTTCGTCGTCGAAAGGTGGGAATCGCATGCGCTTGAAGTGTCGTCTGTCGCTCTTTTCCCGTCTCATGCTCACCCACATCGTGGCCCATTGCGCGTGAAAGACGGGCTCGATTACTCGAGGCGTTTCGTTGACCAACGTCAGACATCCATTGACGTGGTACAACACCTTCACTTCTCTCGCACTCTCCCAGGGCATCGGCATGTTCTCCAGGAGCTTGAACACAGCGTGTGGCATGTACTTCAACGCACCAAGATAACTGCGCTTGTCGCTGCTGAACTTTTTCTGACTGACATCACCGATATCCTTGACAATCTTCCTCAAATGTTCGGGCGGCATATCGGCCTTTTGCGTCTCGACGAAACCACCCTTGCGCTTCTCGCTGAAGCGGTTGCGCTGGCTCCGGAGCCATTCTTTCTTCTTCTGGGCGAATTTGGCGATCCGAGGGTCTGGCGGCGGACGATAACCCGGCGGAGGAGGCGCCATGCCAGGAGGCGGCGGGGGAGGAGCGCCGGCACTCCATCCTGGAGGCGGAGGAGGGGGTATTGAAGCCATCCCGTGTCTTCAGGCGGCTGAAGGTGACTATTGCGACGAAGGAAAGGGAAAAGATGAATCGTACTGTCCTAGCCGAGAAAGTGCATTGGTAGAATTCTTACCATTTACCAACCACGCAGACAGCTCTACCCTCTGCTTTTGGCCGAGAGAGCAAGCTTGATCAGGATTGATTATGTCGCAACGGCCATCCACCTACAGTGAACCCCAGAGGAACAAAGGCGTGCTGATGGATTGATGTTTTTCAGGATTTCTTTTCGTGTCCATTTGCCTCGCAAACGCGGCGAAAGGAACTTCTTTTCGATACTCCACCAATTTACTTACACGTGACCTGGGTCCCGCCCTAACACGAATCAGGCATCTGCCGCCAAGAATCACATCCACAAACGAAATTTTGAGGAACTTTGATCGAAGCCGTCGAGACAACGACAACGACATTTCACACACCCAGCCAACTTTCTTCTTCCTCCATCAATCCATTGCTTCTTCAATACCGTCGCAATGGCAGGTGTTCGACTCCAATACCGCCGCCGCAACCCGTACGTTCCTCCCTCCTGTCCCCCTCCGCCCGATTGAGTTGCAGATTTCACAAGTTGGGATCGGGTTATAAACTAACATCACTTTTTGCGCCGTACAGTTACAACACCTCCTCGAACAATGTCCGTGTGATCAAGACCCCAGGTGGAAAGCTCCGACTCCTGCACATCAAGAAGCGAGGAACTGCCCCTAAATGCGGTGACTGCGGCGTCAAACTCCCAGGTGTAAGTTGTTTCCAGCATCCGAGTCTCACACACGTCGATCGAGTCTTTTACACACAACGACGATCGGAGGAGGCAGGCACCAAAAAAATTAACGTTGTTCTGACTTGCACGCGCTATCATAGATCCCAGCTCTACGACCTAGAGAATACGCAACGACATCCCGACCGAAGAAGACCGTCCAACGTGCCTACGGTGGCTCGAGATGCGCCAATTGCGTCCGAGACAGAATCGTCCGGGCCTTCCTCATTGAGGAGCAGAAGATTGTCAAGAAGGTGCTGAAGGAGACCCAGGAGAAGAAGGGAAAGAAATAAATGGGTAGAAGTTGAAGGGGGGGTTGATGGATTTTTTTTTCCTTCGATGGAAAAAAACAAAACCCAAGCCGACGGGTTTGTAGCAAGGGCATTTTCACGATGAGCAAGGCTGTCGACTGCAAACGAGGCAGGGAGTTCTCATGTCCAAGGAAGCATCAGCATAGCGAGAAAAATATTGGTTGGATCCAAAGACCGTCCTTCCAGAACTCGGGGCTTGTCTTGATGCGAAAATTTCAGATACGGTGACTGATGGGAGTCAAGAACATCCAATGCAAATGATACCTGAAAATGATCACCTTTGAGATGCTTTTGTTCTCGGTCGGAGACTGTTACGCTCATCCGTGACCATTGCGCCGTGCACATCGTTCATATGTCAGGCAATGGAGTTGTGTCAAGGTAATCTCGATGAAGGATCCTTGGACAGTACCAGTGAACAAAAAATGTCCAGGCAACCTCGACACAGCCGAACAGCGAGCTCCCCTCCATTGCGTCGTTGCGGTTCTTGGCCTAGGCCCGTCAACACTTCATTGAGGTGATTCTTGCGTGGCATCGAAGTGCCCAAATGTAACCGACTCCTTAAAGCCATGCCCACACACACACACACACACACACACGTCCCCCTCCACAATCAAATTTCTTTTGGGCGGCACAACTGACGAATGTATTTGTACCTCTTACCTTACCCTGGACTGCAATGAATGCTTCCAGGGTGGCCCTGAAGTTGCCCTCCCTCAATGAGTGAACATGGTCGTTCAAAGGTCGGTCCTCCCTTGGACGGACACACAAGAATCAATGCTTTCCCACCACTCACTGTACTACTTCCACGATTAGAAGCACGACTGCTATTGTCTACACTCCCCAAAGGAAAGTAATACCATCGCCCACAGTTCTCATATATTCCTTGATTTTACCTCCTTTCAACAACCACAAGGGCTGAAAACTTGGGAATGAAACGAATCATTTAACTAGTACAGTGGCACCGCACAACGATTCACGAATGCTGTCTAAAGACCAGAGTAGGAGGAATGGTTGCTCAAGAGCTCGACTTTTCTCCCTGAAGATATGCCACCAACTAGGTAAGTTGTACTCCGGAACATGCCCTACTAACTTGAATTGAGTGTTCTCTCTTCACTGATTGCATCATCTTCCAGTTTGAGAGAGTGAGAGGTCTCGATGGATCAGAAAACGACTCGTGACAATAGTGCAGGCCATCTCAACCAAGGTTCACACAACGAAGGGGGTCAATTGCTCGCATATTTCTAGGGTGGCACAAAGCCGCTGTCAAAACTGTCATATCTGTTGCTCTCCGTGACGTGGAACTCATTGGGATGACTCGGGGAATTTCTGGAGTGCTCAAGATCGGATTGTGCAACATGATGTGGTCAACATTTTATCTCTTTCGCAGCAGCATTTGATTGTAATTATAGCGAAACTTGAGAAGCAACGGGAATATCCCGTTGTCGCGAGGCGCAATCTCACGATTATGCCGTCTCATCAGTGCCACATACCTTCTCGAAGTGTTCTCAGGGGAATGAGAGACTCAGTGACTTCACGAGTGGGTTGGTGATGGCGAAGGCCCTCGAGGTCCGGCAGGTAACACAAGGGCTCCCGCGCAACGAGTCTCTGAGCTAGTTGCGATGACAAAGAGAATTCGAAACTAATCCACCTCTTGTCGGTCGTATTTGGGCATTGGCAAATTGTCCATGCAATACCGGCAGCATAGCATGCCAGGGCACACCTGCACGCCAAAACTAGAACGCCCTCACCTACGCCTAATCGTTAGACTGCCGTTACAGCAGCGTATGCGCTACACAAAGACTCGAAAGGAAGGGTGCATCAATGCTGACCAAGATGAGCTCGACCTCGAAACTTGCGAGCAACAAAACATCTCAGAGTAACAGCAGCAGGAGGAGGCCTATCAGGCCCAGTCCACGTGCAGGAGTTGTCTTCCCCCTTCTTCAGCCTCTTGCCTAATGTAGCCATGACACCCCGGAAGCAGGGCGTCTTACCAGAGGCATCCGATCAATAGGGGGGAACGGTACTGCGAATAGCTACAGCTGCAAGGAGATCGTAATACAGACAACAAAATACCTGACATGGCCGTGCTGCCGTGAGCTGCGGCAAGTGATGCTGATTTGGAGGAGTGGACCAGGTTGTATTGTGATACGTTACCTGACATATGTCAAGCACGTTTCGAGCAGCTGACAAGGTCCAGGGCGTGCGGAAAGCGGCATGCCAGGATGACACTAACCAGCCCGGAACTGTCTTGGGAAAATAGCATGCTTCTTATTTCGAGAGCCTGAATCGGGATAGAAATGGTGGTTGTTGGGGAAGAGAGCATGATGTCGAAGGGGATGATCGAGATCCTTCAAGCGCTAATGTAAATGCATCGTCCTTGCTGGGTTTCAGTCAGATGAACCGAGATTTCATCTAATAAGTTGTAGTGACCATCTGCAATCGATCGGTCTTTGGGACCGACGGAAGTGCAAGGGCTCTGAGAATCGAGCCCTACATGGACTCCGAGCTTCATTTGTCGTTGCATAAACCAGTCCCATTTGTCGAACTCGAGTGACTATTCCATGGCGCATGTCCGAGGAATCAAGATTCCAAGATCAATGAGATCAGTAGCCATCAGCATGCAGAGATCAACATCCTCAACCGCCCCCAAGATCCGCATCCCTGATTGAACGTGGAATAAAATCTGGGACCAGCAGAGGCGTCCAAGCTGTCATTCTGGCGATAGAAGCCGAACTAATTGACTTCATCGCTTCATAGCTTCCTGCAACGCAGAAGGACGGTTTCGTCTGTCACACGATTGTTTCGCTTTGGGATCCTCGATCCTTTACGAGCTGATTTGTGGTGCAGCTTCCTGCTTTGTCCCGAATCCGCAGACCGACAGAGCCTGGGCGCGATTGAATCATCATCATTCATGACCCCTGTAATGCTCGTGGACTAAAGCAAGAGTCAGCCGCAGTGGCTATCTGAAAGGGTGGTGACAGGGGTCTCAAGTTGCCGACGTAAAACTGATGGATCTGCCTCCTCATCGTACTTATCTTGGATTTTGTCGGGTGACGGACCTAGATCTCGGTTTTAATTCGCCTATCTAGTCGCTTGTGGAGGCTTACACGTCCATTGTTCGGTGCCAATCAAGCGATCATGGGATTAGTGCAGTCAGGACCGGCGTAATTGTGAAGGAGGCGAACAGGGTACGACTGCTCCCTGAGAAGTGTCGGGGAAGCAGAATCACGCATTAGTGCCTTGAAAAAGGACCAGGCAGTTGATCTTTCGCTTAAAACATGGTGGGATTCGCCAACCCCGGGTTGTTTGGAAAGGACTGCGAATCTGCGGGTTCATCTGCAGCTAAGCTGGCACAGGCGAAAGATGGAAGCGAATCTGACTCGAGAGGCAGTCTTGCTTAGCAATCTTGGATGCGGTTGGGGCTATAGCTCAAACCAGCCAAAGCAAGGTGTTTGACGAGCAAGAGCACTTGTGGCGGTGGAAACATGAAGAAATGCGTGTGTCTCCTGTCGGTCGTAGCGATTGCGTTTTTCGTTGGCGGCTGGCAGCGGATACAGCCAGCCCAGCTTCAAGTGGTGGTTTCGCATGGTCAGGGGTGCCTGGTAAAGTCAACCCTGTTCTTCAGCGTCGTCTCACAAAAGCCGTTGAATTTTGACGTGGCTGGAGCTGAAATCCCACACGAGGCTTAAGTCGGGTTTGGAAGTTTTGTGGATCGTGAATGGAAACACTTGATGCCGGCCACCTGCCGGCGAGCAAGCACAGGCACACAGGGCTTTCTGCGTCAATCGAGGGAGGTAAGTCACATCGCCTGGAAAATGTTTATCTCAACGTAGATATTTGTGCAGAAAACATGTACGATCATGGGACTAGTACTAGATTGCATAAACAGACACCCTCGCTCCTACATACAAGCAAACAAACGAGATCCCTGACACATTGGCCAGGAATAACCGCGATAGCCCCCAAAATATCCCACACAGCGGTCCACTCCTGCCGACCCTGGTCCCTCTGACTTCGTTCACTGATGTTTTTGCATTTTCTTATGCCCTTGTCCGTCGGATCCATGCACTTCGCCTCTGCTGCCTGTGGCATCGATACCTATTGCAGAATAGCACCTCATTAAGTCTGGATTGAAGAAGCGTCGTGCAAAGACTGGTCGAAACTTGATCGCAAAAGCATGCTGCGGAGGCGTAGGTCCTCTTCTGAAAGACTCTGGCATGATCGAGTTTGGAGATCGAATCCCATTGGAGGTGAACTAGATAAGAATCGCACTAGATCCTCCGGTTGGTTATGATCCCCAAACATCACGGGCCAACCTCCAACGGCTGGTTGTAGGTCGTAGCAATCGAGACTCCGGTAATCACTGAGATCGGAGTATTGAGTGGTGGGGCTGCATGTCAAAGGCGTTGATGTGACATAGGGGTTCTCTTGACGCCGTTGTCTTGCGGCACGGCTTGCAGCACGACCTCCCTTTGCTCCTGATCTCTGTCGTTGTATTGCAGGCGCGCGATGCCCATTATGACGTTTCCCCCCTCCAGTCTTTCGATATCTTGTCGTTGACTGTATTCCGTTCTTGATCGCATCTTCGGTCAAGACCCAGACACTATTGGATTTCCTCGAGCCACCACGAGCATTATCTCTGTCATTTTCGAACGCCTGGTGGCCATATGTCAGCAAAATCTCTTCGAATATGGTAGAATTCTCACCTTGTTCATAGACAGGTTATGTCTGATGCTGTTCTGCCAGCCCTTGGAACCCGATTCCTGTGGCTTGGTTGTGTTGTTGCAAAACCACTCATAGATATCTTTCAACATCATCCTGTGCCCTGGCGCCTGCTTCAGAGCATCGTAGATCAGCATGGCGTACGGCTTGTCGTCAAGAGGTTCCGCCTCTTCGGAAAAAGCGGGCGCTTGACTGTAGATAACATCGGATGCGACTGACCAGGGACTTTTGGTATCGCATTCGTCATAGTATTGGTACGACGAATAGGGAGATGCCATTATGTCTGAGCTGTCATGATAGAAATGCATATCAGGATGTCCAGTCTTGCTAGTCTGATGACTGTGGACGTGATTGGAGTAGGTCTCATGAGTTGTCCATGTTGGGGCCAACTCCAGATCGGACAGCTGAATTTGGGATCTCGGTGGCAGGAGCTGATCGGCATCGTTACCAGACGCATCAGCAGGCTGATCAATTACGTTGCTGTCGTAAAAACTGTGGAATTGGTGGAGTTCTGCTTGCAGTGCGTCGAAATTCAAGCTTCGTAGACTAGAAAGGCTGAGGCCTCTCTGTAAGTCGACATGGCGTCCAAGCTCAAAGCTCTCGTGAGCGTCACATTTGTGAGGTGAAGTATCGTCCTCCATTTGGGACAGTGGGTATGGATTTGTAGACATGAATGGATGCGCTGAATAGCAGAACAATGGCAGTAACCCCATATGTGTTGACTGGTTAGAAGGAAGTAACACTCCCACGACAATGGCTTGTGAGTTTGTATATTAGGGAGGGACAAGGAGAGTATATGGTACATCAAGCCAGACAAAGAAAGTCAAGGTTGTAAATGCTCATCATCTCAAGCAAGCAGGTGGTATGGAGGCACATAGATTGGTACATGCAGAAAGGGGAGGATCAATACAAACAGACAGGGATGAGGAACGGAACGCAAACAAAGGGTTCCTGAAGTCAAGCCCATATCCGCTTCTGCAGGAGGAAAAGACCGCTCGAATTCAGGACGGTTGATGCTAGTGCAATACAGCAGTCAGTGTATCACGGTTACCCAGAAAGCCCGGAAGCATTCTGGCCCTCCTCTGCCCAATCAATTGATATGCGGAATGAGGAGACCTCTTGTGCTACAACAGGCACGTTAACGGCTGTCATGAAGACGGGATGTTGCATGATAGTTGGATTCAAACTGCCAACCTGCAGTAACCCACAAGCACCCGTCATCCCGTAGGCCAAAAAATTTCACCTTGTCTGTTTCCCTTTAGTGGTGTGGAGATGTGGGCAAAGCGGCTTCCGTAGCACTTATCAAAAAGCCACGCTGGAATCCGAAAATATTGGGGGTTGAGTGCGGATCGGACAAGGATACAAGGCTGAGCGAATACGGGACGGACCATGCAGCATACAGGCTTGTCCTGTGCGGGCCAACAGCAGGTCTAGGCAAGTAAGAAACAAAGGATGATCAGGCTGAGTATGCACCTACCATGCAGAGCTCATGCGTCTCCGGAGAGAGGGGGGTGGATGGTGAGATCTGGTGTGTTCCCTGAGGAGGGTTAAGCTCCTCGTCCAGGACTAACTGGCCATTCAGTATTGACCTGTGTTTCAAGTGCGGATGAGTGGTATTGACAAAAGATCAGAAATTCCGAGGTTTCTTGTCTTGTTAAAGGGGCCTTTCTCTTCTGCTTTATGACACGTAGGTAGTCTGGAAGGTAGAAGGGGGATGGAATAGCCATTTTGTTCCAACCTGAGGCGGAATCTGGGAGCAGATTGTGATTGTCACGGCAGATAAGATAAGATTTCTTGGCTCAACGGTCTCGGCCCCAATGTTATTCCGCATTCCCTTCACGGAGTATTAGGATCTTCTAGTGTGCGAGCCCATCTGAGATGATGTGTACTACTCCATCAGAGATAGTGCTTTCTTTTACTCCGAAAGGCTCGCCTCGTCCCATTGGTGTTGTTCCTCGTTTTGCTACGTCAAGTTGCAGTTTCATATCTCCTTTCTAAGGCCCCGAATTGCTGATTACGCTGATATGATCATCGCCGCTGATGTAAGTCAGCACAGCCTCAAATCAACCCTCTTTCAGAAAGCGCATTATTCTGCATCTACCGTCACGCTTCGACCAAGCACATCTCTGGTGTGATACCAAGGCTCGGCATACCACGGCCCTGTTGTCCCCAGGTCTGCACTAGCTTTCCGCCAACATCCTGCACAGTCAGAGTCCTCTTGAACATTTCAACGCCCAGACAGACCATGATCTTGTCCTTCTTCGTACATTTCATACCCTGAACGATATCATATCGCCATGCCGGAAGTTGTAAGAGGCAGTCGTGCCAGTCTACAGCTGGACCGGAATGTCTCCCCCGCCTCTCCTTCGCAGGAACGACGAGCCGTCCATTTCGGGCTCGAAAGCCCATCGGCCGAAGACACCCCTACACCCGGCATAAATGCTGTCGACACAGGTCTAAGCACGGATTCCGGGCGTAGGAGAAGCTCGCAACACAAGAGAAGGCGGACCCAGGACATGACCTCTCCGGAAAGGGCCGCATATTATGACAGTCGTGCTGCAACCAAAAGAGAATTTCGAAGACGAGCGAGTACTTTACAGGAATACTACCAGGAGCATCCTGAATTGCTTCCACAACTACCTTTTACCTGGCGTCATGGTATCAAAAGATGGAAATTATTCTTTACGATATTTATAATGGTTGTTGATGCATGTGTCATTCCACTTGTGCTATACTACACGATGAAGTTTGTGGGCCATGTGCAGGGATATATAAGTATGAGAGCCCTACGCGTCGACGTCGGAACACATTGCTAATGTTGAGCATGTAGTTTTTGCCGTGGTTGCTACCATTTGGGGTGGTCCGACCTACGTTGAATTCGCCGTACGATCCTGGAGACTTATCAAGAAAGAGAACTTCTTTCGACCATTGGGCACCTCTAATCGCTGGGCGTTCGATATCACACATTGGATTTCAAGTTTGACTATCGCAGCGGTCACTGCGTTCCTCATCATTGGCAGCGCGCCTCACATTGTGTGGCTGCGGGTGCTGTCAATGCCGGCTCCTGCGATCCTCTACTGCGTGGGCGGCAGTGTGTTCATAATCACAATGTACAGTCTTACGGGCCGAAAAGCACCTTTCCGAATCAGCTCGACACCGAAAGGAGGAGACGTGTATCCAGGAGTGTATTATATCATGGAGGACATCATTGCCGTCAATGCCGGCGCCGGAAGGCCTTTCCGTGAAGCGCTTGCTGCGCGGTATGCTGCGAGCCCCCGCTTCCGGAGAATGATCAAAACACAATCGTTGTTCTGGTCGATACCATCCCTAGTCGTCGCCGTTGTTTGTACGGTGGTTATTGTCATTCACCCCGTGTCTAAAGAAGTGGCCTATGGTGTTGGTACGTTTCTCACATCGCTTCTTTCTGCAAATCTACTGACACATTCTATCAGGATGGGGTGTTCCGTTTGTTTGGGTCGGTATATGGGTCGCCATCTCTTTCCCCTGGATCCGCCGTGACATGCACAAGGAGACCGTGACGTGGGAAGAAGATTTCGGTATCGTGCCCGAGAAGAAGCACAAGCACGCCGTCAACGATCTGGAGAACGGAGAGGCTCCCAAGGAACCCAAAATCCCCGAACCAGCGCATTAAAACATTAGGCCTTTTTCTTTTGTTGTTTGTCCCCCTCTTTTCGAAACAAAGATACCCTGTCGCAGTCAGTCGGTCGGAGTCAGATTCAGATGGATATATAGCTTGTGTGTTGCAGAGAAAAAAAGCTGGTTGTGATGATAACTTGGTAGCAGTGAGCGTTGGATCCTCCTTGTCCTCTTTTTTCTTCCTTCTTTCTTATAGAGTCAAAATCTTTGACTTGTTGACTATTTGACGATATACACGGTAGTCTTGAAGTGTGGTGTGTCGATGCTGTACTGGAAAATCACTTCCAAGTGGAAAGGATATCTATCACCTGCCTAGGTACCTAATGAGATGATACATGTGAAGTATGGCTCCAATTGACATGGAACCCCCGGTTTTCACTACAAGTACGAGTACAATATTGTCCTCCTTCTCCTTCTGCCTCCCCCCTTGCCCTATGAGCCGCACTCGCAGGAAGACTTGGTCCCCCGGGCCTTTTTCTTGCGGACACCGATTGATCGAGACCTCCTTGTCCGTGCATGGTCGCCTCGTCACTTGTATGATGGACGAGATGATCGGGCGACCCAGTACTCCGCGGGAAAGAGAGACTTGTAAAATCAGCCCCTTGCACGATCATTCCTTCACGCTTGCCGAACACGAAAAAAACAAAGCCCTGGGCGCCTAGAACTGGGGCCCGGAAATCACCTTGGGACCCGGAAACAACAAACTGATAAGATCGCGTCGCAGTGTAAATACAGACAGAAGCCCGAGGCCTTTGTTCCAGTAACCTGAAATTATGCAAGTAATGCATGCGCACATGCCTGGCACTGTACCTTGACATCAGGAGACCACCCGAGGTACCTACGTACCAGGTACTGTAGGGAGGTACACGTGGGTGACCCGGTGCACCACGCCAAAACAGCAGACTAGCCTAGGTAGGTACTTTACTTTCTATAAACGATCCTCTTGAAACTGAAATGGAGGGTCAAGATACCCTTTTCAAACGTACTCTTGAACCCGCGGTCGTGCTTGGCCGAGTAATCCCAATCGCGATCCACGATGCGGAACGCCACGTCCTCGTAAGGGGGGCCGGCCATGAAGCGAATGATACAGGTGTCCTCCTCGCCAGCGGGGGCCAGGGTCTGACCCTTCTTCCTGCCCCCCTCTCGGACAATCTTGTAAGTGGGAGCCTTGGTCGGGTCGATGAGGTCCGGGTAGAAGATGTGGAACTTGTAACCCTGGACGACCTTGGGAGGCGGGTTGTCGTGGTCGTAGTGAGTCTGGTTGTACTTGTTCCACTCGTAACCCATCTGGACGCGGTTGAAGTATTTCGGTTTGCGGGGACGGTATTTGTTGCTCCAGATCGGTTTCGCGGTTGTTGATGTTGACGGATCGTCGAGGGTTTCTTCGCCGGCAAAGATTTCTTCGTCCTCGTTGACACCCCTTGCAACTTCGCGGTCAAAGAGCGCTTTGGTGGCAAACGAATCGTCGACGGTGTCGAAGCGAGACGTCGGATCGGGGCGAGCGGCGGCGGCGGCGGCACGCGAGGTTTGTGTTGTTGTGATTGTTGTGGATGACGAGGATTTTGAACCCGTGGATTTTGGTTCGGGTACGTAACCCATGTTTAGAACTTTACGTCTGGCACTGGCGACAGAACGTAGAAAGTCCTGCTCGTCGACGATATCAAGACCTTTGTCCCTGGATGGGATCTCAAGTAATGGGTCCGGGTCCAGCTCTTTTGTGTACTCGACGGTCCGGGCGGCGGGTTGGACGCCAGCATCGAGCATCTGCTGGCATGCCTCGTTCGCTTTCCCTTCGTTCTCGTCTCGTAATTGCTTGAGTCGTGAATCGAGAACGTCCTGATACACCCTTTTCAGTTTGGCCTTTGCCTTCCACACAAGCAGGCTATCCAGCAGTTGCTGCCAGTAATCGGTGTCGATGGGCTCGTCGGAGTCGAGCTTCGACCGGATCTGTTTCTCCAGCACTTCCAACTGCTCGTACGTCTTCGGGGAGAGCAATTTGTCAATGTCCGACGCCACAGAACTGACCGCCCGTCCTTCCGGTCCACCTGTCCGTATTTTCTTCTGTCTGTCCTTGCATATGATCTGCATCGTCCGCCAGTATTCTCGGTTCTTCTTGTTGGACTCCAAGTTCATGTACGTCTCGATGTCCTTGCGCAGATCGGACAATTGTGACTCGGCGAGTCCTTCGAAGACGCTCTGGGGGTCCATGAAGTCCAGGTCCTTCTCGTCCACCTCGTCATCCAGGGGGTTCCTCGTGGGGTCAACCACGCGCAGCGTCACGGCGAGCCAGTCTATCGGCCTCGCCCGGCCTTCTTTGACTCGAATCTCGGCCTTTTTCTTGGCCTGCTTGAGCACGAAATCGTCCTCTTGGGCGACCCATTCCCTCATCCGTTCGTCTTCTTGCAACTGGTTTATTCTCATTTGGTCCTTGTGGGACCATCGTTGTGACTGTCCTCCCCCTCCCCCTCGGTCATTTCGAGGCACATCGCGGTCTCGATGTTGTTGTCGGTCATTGTCTCGCTTTCGCCAGGGTGGAGGAGGGGAGCGCGAGCGCTTTCGTTTCGTCGCAGAATTGTAGTCACTCATCTTGACGTCACTGAGTCGTTGATGAAATGGCCGTCGTGTCTTTGAGAGGCGTGGCACCCGAGTTGTCTCACCAAGTACTTCCGTAGAATGTAATGGCAACAGGCGGCCAAAGTTGATTTTGAAAAGTTGCCGTTTAATCTTCGGTAAAATACTCCGCGGTCTCGATAAGATAACGACCATTTTATTTGGGAGCATCAATGATGACAACGACTTCACTGCATCTGAACAATTGTTCGAATCACGAATCATCGTATCCATCTACAGTTGGGCCGACCGAGGAATGGGCACTCTAGACCATTGGCAAGTAAGAAAATCAATGCAGTCTCAAGTAACTCTTCAACGAGTGAACGGCATTTTTCTCTAAGATCGACTTGGCTACTATTTGGAGAGAATAAAAAATATTCATGGTACGGTGAAGGATGATCAATATTCTTTATCCTCCACACCGCCACAGACACACTCATTGACATCCCTTTGACCTGGTCCGTCTCATGCGTGAACCCTTCCAGACAGACTCTTCTTCTTCCATCTTTTGTTGCTCCTTTCTTCCTGACTGCGACGTACGAAGTAGCAGTCTCAGCAACGATGCCTGGCAGAAGTAGTGAGAATACCCGGTAAGTCTGATGGCTTGTGTCAGTGAATCTAGTGCGCGAGAGACCGTGGATTGTGGACACGTTTGAGAATGGCTGGATGAGCTTCTCCTTGATCTCTCATATAGATACAAGTATTTCTGAAACCTCCATTCACATGGAACCCAAAGTATCACCGGTACAAATATCAACCAACACTTAATTCAACGACACGCGCAAACGTCCAGCGAACACACCCACACACACCCACACACACACACACCCCCTCCTCATAAAAACATCGGTTCCCTCTCGATGATCCTCGGTTGGGGCCCTCCTCGACGCACTCTGGCCTGCGGTGGAAACATGGGCTGTCTCTGCCGTCTCCTATCATCGAACAACCAAGGATCAGGATCTTCGGGGTCGACAAACATTGGACGAAACCCCCTCCTCGGCTCTCTGAACAGATAGATGGGTTCTGGCCTCCTGAGGTGCTCCCTTTCTCTCTCCCTTCCCCTCTGCCATTCTGGCGACCCCGGCCTCCTGGGTTCTTCCCGTGCCATGACAAACTCTTCCAAAGGCATCCCTCGAGGTGGTGAATGTCGAGGTGGTTGTCGGACCCGAAACCCCCCGGGTCGTCCTCTCCTCCGACCCCTCAACAGATCGGCGGGTGGAATGTCGTCGAAGGCGCTTTTGTTCTTGTCGTTGCCGCCGGAGAGACAGTGGAAGACGAGGAAAAACACCAAGATGGAACAACCGACCGTGACGGGTACCCAGATCTTTGCCGTGTCGTTGTCACCCATGTTTTTGCTCTTTCGGAAGGTGAGAGTGTGTACCGATGTCCTGCTGTGGACAAATTCGTCAAAGGATGTAACGACCGCGCGTTTGGTTGTATCTTCAATGGCCGTTGAACGACTCTTCATCAAAGAAAGTGGCCGGCTTATCGTTCTTCAAATCTACTTGATATATCCCCCAAGTCTGACCCTTCTGTTTGAACACCCCTTCGGCGTGCAAACAAAACAATCGTTCAATATCTGTTTGCATTCAAGAACGAATATCACAAAGTTGGCAAACGAACAAATTTGTTCATACTCACAAGAGATCAAACAAACGTGTACGTCGCATTCAACTACATACATGGAAAACGTAGAGACACAATCTTTTCTGTAGTTTGCTATTAATGACTCTCTCTTTGATATGGCAGTTCAGGGTCAATTTGCGCGACACCACACCATCAGCAATAGTTTTGCGCAAGAAATGGGGCAAATGACATTGGCCCCCAGCAATCAACACAGGTGGTGCTCGTGGTGATGCCATCCTGGAACATATCTTTCTCTGAATAACAGACGTTGATAGCTTTGAAACACCAGCTTGCGAATAATTGTAAGTCAGGAATGTGTTCACCATGTAATGTCTACTTTATTGACGTCCCGCTCTGCCATTATTCCTCATAGGCACCACTGTTGAATTTTTGCCGAACCCAACAAACATCCGTTGCATGCTCTAGATGATGTATGGGTCTGTGCTCAGACGTGTCATCTGAATCACGGCAGATAAAGTGTTCCTGATCAATGACCACCTCCCCCTTCTACGAGTGAAGGTGTTGGAATAAGCACAAAACCTATGGCTTGATTGCCCCGAAGGTAATCGTCGGGTGGGAGAGGGTGGTAGATTGGTGAAATATGTACAGTATATTCGTGTTGCATATGTTGCATAAGCAGAATCTGTACATGCGGCACATAAGGAGCACTGCGGAGTGTTAGCAGGTCAAATAAACAGTTAGAGGAGATTTCAACAGGCAATAATCAGCACAGACTTACCCAGATCTCACAACATATTGAGTGATCAAAACAACTTGTGCTCGTTCGGATACGTCCGGGCGGAAAAAAATCGCAGCAGAATATCCCATATCAAAAGACTACCCTTACAAAACGTCATCGTGTTTGCCGAGCCCAGGAAGAGTAGGAAACCACGCAGGCTAATCATCTGAGACTGGAAAAATATGAACTGTTGCGCTGCTTGTAAAATCGCTTCGAGTCGGCCGACTTTCATGTAGATTTTCGATACTCTCGAATTAGAAGTTCATATTAGGGTATCCCTCCATCGCTTCTGAATGATAGACGGTGGCGAAGTCGACCTCACTAATGGCACCGTACGCAAATGCGTCTAGGGCCATCATGGGCGTGATCTCGGACAGATTATATGCGTGCGGATTCGAATTCGAGTGATCACCATTTTGTCCGTCCTGAAGGTACGCCTGTGTATGTGATTGCTGCACATGCATATAATTATGCTGCATAGGTACGTAGTGGGCTGATGCAGGTGGAAGCTTGATGACTTCTTCTTGCTCGTTGGGCGATGATGTTGCGGCCCTGGGTGATCTAGGCCTGGCAATGGAGTTGTTCTCTTGCGTTGACACTCGAGTTGACATTTTCTGCGGAATCTGGTTGAATGAAGGCATATCACTGTAAAGTTCTGGGTATCGCTGAAAGATATCGGGCCCCATTGTCCAACATTTGATATCAGACAATCTTTGGTCAAACGTGGGATTGATCTTGTACAACCCAGTTTCCACCTCGTGCGTGTAGCAGTCTCGGAATTCGTACGGCCACAGTATACGCAGGCTCTTGCAGAACAGATGCCAAAATTCGTTCCCACAATAGTTATGCTCACCGAAGATGAAACGCTCGCGGAGCCCAGGCCAGGCGTAGTAGTCGATTGCGTAGGAATGCGCGATTGATTGCGAAGGACGACGCATGTACCACGGAGGTAAGCGCTGGAAAAAGCGCGAGTTGGACTGGGTGTGAAACTGAATGAGTGCATGCATCGCCCTCATGCAGGCCAGTCGTTCGGTCTTTGAACATGTACAGAACAAATTCTCGTCGATCTGCCGGAGGATCTGCCACGAAGGGTGCAATGGGCCTCGTTTGGCAACAGCATCCCATCCTTCTAACAGAGCACGAATGGGCACATCGTCGGTCACATCATCAGATGCCGGCGTTATGTCCTTGGGCCAGGCGAATCGCTGACTCAACACCTGGTTGGCATACACCCAGTAGTTCCCACGCCAGGCGACGGGTTGTCCGGGCACATGCTTCGAGAATGTATGGCATGTACATGACTTTCTCGGCTTTGCCCAATGATCTGTCCACTGTGGGAGCTGTGGAACATCACTTTCACTGCTCTTACATTGTACCATTGCCTGATTCTTCGGACGAGGGACGTCGCAGCTCAGTTGCACGATGGGCCGTGCAAGGAGGGTGTCTTGTGGCTTGCCATTGCTGAATGGAGAAGGAGTGAAGTTGGTTCTGTCGAAACTGCAGACAGTAGACACTTGTCTATCTTCCTCCGGCTCGGTCTTGAGGTTTAGTGGGGTATCATCGGATAAGGACATCATGTTCGGTTTCGGTTCATCATCTTCGTCTAGGAATATGTGTTCCTCGTGTGATGCTGAGGATTTGCGTAGGTCGAGTGCCTTTTGAATGTCTTTCAATGTTTTTGCCATCAAGCTCCGATCAGCTTCCACCTCTTGCAACTGCTTCATCAGAAGCGCTACTTGTCCGGTGGCATCTTGACGGCGAAACTCTTCGACGAGGCCTTCCAGGTGAGCTATTCGAGATTTGGTACGTTCACGGGCTTGCCGTTGGCACCGCCGGTCAATCTCTCGTTTCTTGAGCCGTCGAGAGGAGACGAGTTTCTCGCTCGATTCGGCGGAGTCGTTGGAGGCAGGCCGCTGACTGATGGGCGTGGGTACAATTTTGGTCGTCATAATGCTCATGTAACCGAAGAGTCGACTAGGCTGGATGCTATCGAGTGCCCAGGTTCATATTATTGTAATAGAATGGGGCAGAAATGAAGATGTCTTCAAGGTCATGATGTGAAAGTCTGCGGGCATGACGACCAACGAAGCGCAGCCGCCGGTTTAAGGTCGATCACCAAAACCCCGGACTTCGAGGTGGCCAGGGTTGGCGAGACACAGGCTTTGCGGGGGTTTCGACCGGTCTTGACCAGCCAAATTCTCTGGCGCCAGCTGACGAAACTAATGCCTGATGCGGCTGGGATGGACTCTCTAGGAATGGCCCAGAGAGCCAAACATCAGGGTTGGATCTCGGTGAGGCAGCGAAGTGGGATGCCACTAAAATCCACTAGGATCTTTAGGCTTCGCTAAGACTCCTACTTGTAGGGCGGGCTCCAGATAGGCTCAATGAGACTCACTAAGTCCAGTTGATGGTGGGAGATTATTGGCGAGGACAGTAGGGAGTGCTTTTCCGCGCTGCTAAGTCATTACTTAGTCAAAGAATTCACATGTCTGATCCGATCTCTCGGACACGGTTCCACCGTCAGCACATCAGGGGATCCAAGCCACGAAAGGCGAAAATGCTACTGTATCCAACATCTTCACAAGGTTTCTGTCAAATCCTAGTGCCAGGGGATGGCCCACGAATGAAATCCTCGCTCTCGCCATTCAAGGAGGGTGCAAAGACACCTGCCTCGCAGATTCAATTCTCTTATTCTGCTCAGCGACATGATGATCAGGACGGAGACTACGCCTTGGGAACGGTTTTCCTCAGTCCATGTACGCCTGGATGGAATGTACCAGGATCAATGCAGTCACAGACCCCGAAAGCGAAAGTTGAATGGGAAATCTCTCAATAATTTCGACAACTCAATGTTCTTGTTGCCACCGCCCCTGAAATTCGTACGAGCGACTTGCAAGGCAGGATGATCGGGATGTCCGGAGATCTGCAAAGTTGAGCGATTCCCTCTGGTCCCTGAGAAATGAAGACCTCTTTGTGACCAGATCATTTTCGGCTTGCCTCGTGTATAGCTCGGGTTTTGACCGGCCGTAGTTTTCCTCATATACACACCTACTACTCCTCTATTGAGGGTAGTGTTGGTCACTCCTGGACATCGTGGTTTCACATACATTTCAGACATGTCGGATCCGCTTCAAAACCATCCTCAGCCCATCCAAAGAGCGATATTCTTGTCGCAGCTGGCCCAACTTCCATGATGTCTCTCTGGACTTCTGCTTGCTCCTTGCGTGGCCGTGACGCAAGTTTTCTTTGTCTGTCCTGTTGAAGTGATGCTCTAGTCAGGCGAGCAGTCACTCTCTTCACCACCAAGTTTCTTTCTCACCCATTGACTGTCGGCGTATCTCTATTCACCTCAATTCCTGTTCTTTCCCCCATATGCCCCTTACCCCGGATTTTAAGCCAAAGCGCCCACTTTGTTGTGAGGTGGCATGGTGCAATGGGAGCATACCTTCAGCTTGAGGAACCCCTTCAGATACCCGACATGCTCCTGGTCTTACGCCAGGATGTCAAGTCCGGACTGGATTGTGTGCGCTTCCACTTTCGTGAGGGAGATTCCGGTTCAAATCTGGATGCCGCCAGCCGATGTTTTTTTGGTGGTTCATCACACACAGTACTAGCTTAATGTCGTAGCTCAGAGCGTCCCTCTCTCTGAACTTGAGCATATGTGGCACCTGAACCGTGGAAGTAATACAACAGAGGCATCTCAAGTGGGTTCGGGAGTTAGGGGCATATATGGCTCGAGAAGCGTAGGAACTGGACTGGCAGCCATTTTAACATGTTTGACTCATTCTCGAACAGCCTCTAGAGATAAAATCACCCTGGATCAAATGAAGCAGTCCACTGAGGCTGACAGAATGATTTCGACGATGTTGCCATTTATCAATCTCACCTTCGATACACTGGACAGCCTTGTCAATATGAGCCTTGCATCCTGCTCCATCAATTAACTGAAATAGTTAAACACCGGACATTTTGCTGTCGTTCACTCGTCAAGACATGGCATTTCGCTGATGTAGTGCAGTGGTATAGCATATCCCTTTCCCACAACAAAGACACCTCTCTTCACGTGGAAATAGGGGAAGACCTGGGCTCAAACCCCGGCATCAGCATATTCTTTTTTTTGCCATTGTACAAAAATGGTTGACTTGTTACCGATGGAACGAAAAACGCGCTCTGCAGCTCGCCGCCTTGAAAGGTGAGTCACTGTGAATGACTGGCGCCGTAGCAATCTGCTTCTGCGTCTTTCCGAAAATCTTTCCCCAGAGCCAGGCGCATGACGTCCGCGCGGAAAGTAAATGCTTCGAACGAGGTGCACACATCTTTCAAAGGCTCAGACCGTTGCATGATTCTGAAGCAGAGAAGAAAGCAATCAAAGATTGTGCATGGGAAGAAAGCTTCGTGTGGCTTAGACTCTAGATCCTAGATCCTACCCTTGTGAGAACATACTCTAGAGCTCAAACACCTACTGATGGTGATATGTTGTTTGGCATGGTAATGCTTGGGCATGTTGGTGGTCGTCCCATTTTGCCGTTGACCGGATCATCGCACTGGAAACGGCGCAATACGTGGTCAAGATTGTCGAGAATTTTGGTGACTGTGCTTTTCGAGTGGAATGGCATGTAGATACTTGTGGGAAGAACAACAACAACGATAACAAAGAATAAGCGTGCCTTAGGCATGGCGATTGTCCTTCTACTCCACAATAGCCAAGTATTTTTGACTGATTTTTATAGCTGCCCGTCGCTAACGTCTTGGAAACCTCGCCTACCTCATGACCCGATTTAACAAATCATTTCTTCCTTAGCTACGGAGTATGCAGCATCGACAATTGTGCAAAGATGGCATGATCGAGCCTGATACCTATGCCTGACGTCCCCGACTTTCTACATAACAAGGAGAAAAAGCCGTTTCTGAAACATTTGCTCCGAAATGCCCTTGAGGTCTCAGATCAATATGTGACAGCTCTAGACAAAAACCCACTCTTACCTCAAGGTTCAAGACTACTCTCATGTTTCAATACGGAAGAATTTGAATTCGGAATTGGCGTAACCTGGCATATTGCTGCCAAAGGCAATGATGTGACTGGTTCATTTGTCTAAGTTGTACATACAAAGACTGGCTCTTCTTTCTGCCATTCGATATTCATCCTTCTCGCGTGCTCAAGTTTTGCCCACGTCTCGACTCTTGCTTTGTAACCCATCGATGTTCAAAGCCTTGACTGTACCCACTTTTCGTGTCGGAAGAGAATTCTCTCCATGTCCGTCCTATACTCACATTCGTCCTATCGGTTGATTCGATACGAGGAGAAACTAGACCAGCTTGCAGCATGGCCTTAGCGTTTTCTGTGAACAGTCTGCCAACCATCAGCATCAGTTCCCTTCTTGCCTCGATTCACAATAACATTTCCTGGTGTGAACTTAGGTGCAGTCGGATTGTATGAGCGAATGTTCGAAGCCGACACTGCGCTGTCCCGTCGATCGCGACCTTTTCCAGGATAACCGTCTCCAGGACAAGGGATCTGGGTGATGAGGTTCAAGGGGCGTTCGCACGGGTCATGACTGAACCCAATCTGTACTTCCTGGTACGGACCAGGCTTTCGTGAACGCTTGATAAATTCGTCACGGATAATTCGTGCAATCGCAGTTGCAGCAAAGACAACCGTGGCTAATCCTCGATTAGATGGAGCGTAAGCAACCAGGGGGAAGCCTACCGTTTCCAGTATTGAATAGCCAAACCAACTCTATGTTGTGTTCTCCAACAATATCACTCAAGTCTTTCATGAATCGTACTTGATTCATGCCATTGGTGAAGAGTTGTTGGCGAGCAAAGGTTAGGCGGCGACGCTCATTGATAGGAGCCGACATGCGCTGGAGCTCATCGTTTTCTGGATATGCCTCTCCCATCTTGATCTCGGTACCTGGTCCGAACAAGCCTCCTCCATGGTCACGTCGAGCATATGAATCCTCGTCCACGAGGGCTATGGCCGAGCTCGCATATTGGAAGATGACGCAAGTAGCGTTGTGCTGTTCCACATATACCATGGAAAAGATTGCTCCATAACTGACACGTTGGGTGACGTCCTTCAACGGTCTGTTCTTGCTCCAGCCATAGATCCAGACACAACGATAATCTTCATCTTTTGGCAACTCTTCTTTATTGACCTGTCGCTTTAAACCATCAGAGGGCCGGAATTTCACTAGACGGTTGTTTCTCGGTATGTCGGTGGCGGCGACGGCAGCCCAGGTAGATCTGGTGCCAGGAGGAGGGGGGCGAATGCTGACTGCAGGGTCGGATGCAGGGACGGGTTTCATCAGGAACTGCTCTTGGTCCCAAGGCGCGGTGACATGGTTGAACGTGTCCAGCATTGAATGGACATCTCTCGCGATCTCATTCGCTGCCTCGTTTTCATCCTCGCCTCGAAGCTTGCTCCTGATTAGCCCCAACATGCCGTATAGACGTGAGAGACACGACATACATGCTCCACCACCCTATTGAGATGGCTCAGGGCCTCAGCCATGACTCCACTGACATGATTAGAGTCGTTCTCAATCGCCATCATGTCCTGCATTGATGCCTGAATTAGCGAGAACAGGGTGGGCATACCCTGGACGGAAAACCAACCTCAGAGGCAGGGCTGCTGCAGTCGCTATAGACGAGAGACGGTGTGTTGGTAACGTCGGTTGAGATATTGCTCAAGGTGCGTCGTGGTGAACACGGGGGAGAGTAAGGTGCGCGCCTTGTAGCCATATCGGAGGCAGAAGAAGGCAGCGTCAACAAATGTAGTGAAGGCGTATCGGTGAAAGTGAATGATTTTGGTGAACAAAGAAAATCTGGCCCAAGGTGAACTGAGTGAACTGAACCAGCCTGCCTGAGAATGCAGGGATCCAGGCAGCAGCTACCCGGGTCTGTTCCTTGCCTTAGGAGGAGATGGGGATATGGGACTGGGAGGATCAGTAATTGCTGAGGATATCGACGCAAAAATGTTTGCTCTCGAGATAAACAGTCACAATGGAAACAAGAAGATTAATCCCCTTTTCTATGTTGAGGTGCTCGCACATCTGATGCTCTTTCCGCTGCAAATCAAGCCAGCCACGCCAACAGAAGAATTCAACTCCCAAACCACCGTGAAAGGCGCCTCACATTTGCATCAATAAATCGCCTCAATAACCTCAAATCAATAGTGCCCTCATGCTCAGTAGCAATCCACATTTCCCTCTGCCAATCATCATGTCCTCCAGAACGCCATCCTGCTGCCCAACTCTCGGCTCAATGCCCGTCTCGCCTCGACCGTCCTGGTGACTGCATCTCGATTTTCATGGGCACGACGCAGGAGATACTTCATGCATTCGCCCAATTTGCCCCATACCAGATACTTGTAGGCCCGGGGGATTTCCACGTTGGTGGCGCTAGACTCTAAACGGCTTCTTGCAGTTTGTACCACCTCGCAGCTCACGTTGTCTGCCATCCCCATCAACTGACCGTATGCAAGTTCAATTTGTGGCTCGCCATTCCGAGCCTGTTCATCACGAAGTTTCCCTGCTAGTCTTACAGACTCGGCGTTGTGCGTCGCTAGTACCAGGCTCGCTTGCGGGAATTCTGACGAACCACCAGCAATGGGTTGCAGCATGCCTTGATACTGTCTCTGCAGAATGGCCTTTGCGATCTCATTGTAGCACTTGTGAGTCTCCTCGATGGTTGGCCAAAAGAGCTCTCGTGGGTCGCTACCTAGATATGCTCCCCGGACGAGCTTGACGCCCAAGACGAACTCCTCGTTCCTGGCTAACTCGAGGTGGCGCGCCAATATTCGTGGAGTGCGTTGGGCATATGCTTGGTAAGTGCCATACACCAACGCTTGATTCTTGTTGTATCTTTTTGCGAAGTACATGGTCCAATTGTCAATACCCTGCTGGAGGGACGCCTGCTCAGCGTCAAAGAGGAGCTTTACACCTTTCTGTTGAGCGCTTTGGCAGATTTCATGGACAGCCTGCTCAAAATCCGGAGAACATGCTATGGTAGCCTTGAGATGTTGCAAGGCTTGACGACCCGCACCAGTAAACTTGAGCGCAACGAAATCGCCCGGTTGGGCTAGGTCCACGGTTGCAACAGTATTACTTCTCCATGTCGCAATTTCATCTGCGTTGAGAGCTGCTTGCTGTGATGAGTCTCGAGACGCATCCAACCCTTCAGAATCCTCCTTTGTAAGTACAACCTCTTTTGCATGCCCCAGTATCACGCCGCTGTAACCTGTATGTTTTAGGTCTGCGATTGTGGCTCTGACCTCGGTAGGGGTCTCTCCAGCACAGAACTGTGCATAGAATGTTTTCTTGAGAAGAAAATGGAGGAGAGGATTCCGATCCGGCATGAAGAGAGGCGACTTAGTATGTGCGAGGAAGGACATTACTGATAAGGAGGGTCGAAGGAGGAGCGGGATTGAGGACACTGAGGTGATAATGTAAGAGCGGATCAGCGTGGGCAGAGAAAGACATGACAAAGGTCGTGAGACTGGCACTGAGGTCGTTACATGCTCCGTCTCGATGATGTGAGGCGCGGCCGATGAGGCATTGCGTCTAGTATGTGCCTTGCGATCCTGATGAATCTGCTGGGGTGTGTTGACCTGCGCAGGGAGTCGGATGAAGTGATTCGGCCGGATATGCGATGCCACGACCACGCCCAGGAGGAATTGCCTCGAATGTTTCGGCAGCGCTGATCTGGCAGCCAGTCGTGGTTCCATTCTCGGCAGAGAAAGGGTATGCTTTGGTCAGTGGAGGCGAAGACTCAGGCAGCAGGCATGGGCATGGACATGGGGCATAAATGAAGAAAACACTTATATATCCTTATCCAAACAGTCATGTACGGATGCAAGTGGAACGTCAGTCCACTGCCATGGATCACGATAAGAGAGTAACTGGAGACCCGTGAGTCCAAACATCAGTGACGATAGGCGGCACTGAGGGCTCGACTGTGCCGAAAGCGGGATGATGGAGGATAATGGCGGAAGTGTCACTGCGAGCCTGCCGCGGATAAGCGAAATCACGTGCGCCACAGACCAACAGCTTACCTGTGAACTGGGTTCAAAGCACAGGCTGGTGCTTGAGGTGACTTCTCACTTCTGGAATACTTACATGCAGATTGTGATGTTCAAGCTCCTTCATGTTGCTTGCAGTGCCATGTCGATAAAGATCATCCCTCCAATATTTGTGAGGGTAAGGCTGAAACCTCCTTCGCACACTCGAGCTTTTCCATGGTCCACTAATTGCTCAGTGTCACACGTTCGCCGGCGCGTTTTTAGATATCTAGGACACTGCGATGAGAAGTACCAACATCAAATAGTTGCGATGAATATGTTGTGTTTCCAGATTCTACACTCAGGACGAATCAGATATGGCATGTTGCTTCACTGTATCCGGAAGAAACGCTGGGTATGGTGATAAGCTGGAGAAAAACTGCGTTGCCGTCGCAACGAGAAGGAAATCTAAAATGGCTTAGTTTCGCGTCATCTTGGCGTCTATAGCAAATCACTGGGTTGTACCGAATTCAATCCCAAAAGTGATGGCCTTCAACCGCAGGCAACTGACGTCGACTGTCCACAGCTTGTTATTCGTGTTTTCGAGGCATTCGCGTCAATACCCGCTCGTTTTGTACTTTTAGAAGGGCCACCACTTTTTCCATGGTTCCCTGACTTTTATTTCTCTCTAGGGCCTGGAGGTAAACAAATAGCGAGAACAACAACAGCCATGGCTTCGTCTGGCGGTGCTTCCTCGATCTCGGTCACGGTCCGAGTCCGACCTTTCACAATCAGAGAAGCTGCTCAATTGACAAAATGCGACGAGACGACTATCTTTCTGGGCGACGGTTCGCTGGCGGCCGCACCAACACCCAAGCTGTCACAAAAGGGCATCCGGCCAGTGATCAAGGTGGTGGACGAGAAATGTTTGTGAGTAAAGGAGAGATACGCGGAATCATGACTTCAGCTCACAGATATTCTCTAGAGTGTTCGATCCTCCCGAAGACAATCCAGTACAGAAATTCTCTCGCTCCCTCGTCCCTTCCGGTAAGCGAGTGAAAGACCAAACCTTTGGTTTCGACAGAATCTTTGATGAAAATGCGTCCCAAGGGGAAGTGTACGAGTCAACCACTAGGCCACTGCTGGACAGTGTTTTGGACGGCTACAATGCGACGGTCTTCGCCTACGGTGCCACAGGGTGTGGCAAGACGCACACCATTACGGGTACGGTTCAACAACCAGGCATCATCTTCCTTACCATGCAAGAGCTCTTTGAAAGAGTGTCAGAACTGTCATCCGAGAAGGTCACCGATATTTCCTTGTCATACCTCGAGATTTATAACGAGACGATCCGCGATCTGCTGGTGCCGAGCAATGTAAAAGGAGGTCTCATGTTGAGAGAGGATGCGAACCAAACAGTATCCGTTGCAGGGCTATCTAGTCACCACCCACAGAATGTACAAGAGGTCATGGACATGATCATGCAAGGAAATGAGATGCGGACAATGTCACCCACCGAAGCTAATGCTACCTCTTCCCGTTCCCACGCAGTACTTCAAATCAATGTTGCCCAAAAAGATAAAAATGCTGGCATCGAGGAACCTCACACCATGGCAACCTTAAGCATCATCGACCTGGCCGGAAGCGAAAGAGCTAGTGCAACGAAAAATAGAGGAGAACGACTATTGGAGGGTGCCAACATAAACAAGTCTCTTCTCGCTCTCGGCAGCTGCATCAACGCTCTCTGTGACCCTCGGAAACGCAATCATGTTCCTTATCGAAACTCCAAGCTGACACGCCTGCTCAAATTTTCTCTTGGAGGGAATTGCAAGACTGTGATGATTGTGTGCGTCAGCCCTTCCAGTGCACATTTCGATGAGACCCAGAATACCCTAAGATACGCCAATAGGGCAAAGAATATCCAGACCAAAGTCACCCGTAATGTGTACAATGTCAATCGACACGTCAAGGACTTCCTCGTCAAGATTGACGAGCAGATGGCTCTCATCAATGAATTGAAGGCCCAACAAAAGGACTACGAGGCTGTAGCATTTGCCAAATTCAAGAAGCTAAACGAGAAAAAGGAAACCATCGCAAGGGAGGGAGTGCAGAGAATCAGAAGTGCATACGAACATTCTGCCATCGAGAGACAAGAGCGAACCAACAATATGATCAAGTTGAAGCAGTTGGGACGACGTATCGCCATGTTATCTGCATGGATCACAGCCTTCGATACTGTCTGCGATGCGCTCGAGGACGAAGAGCCTTTGAAAAACATGCACGCCATCAAGAAGACTGCTCAAGGAATCATGATGGAACTGGAGAGTGGCCGTCACCACTGCCAGCAAAAAGTCTCAAAGAACGCGTGGGATCGAGGCATGAACACTGCACTAGACCACTCTTTGAAGCAACTTTGCGAAGTTGATACTGGAGACATGACCGACTCCGAGATGTTGCGTCGCGAAGTCGAGATGCTGAAGCTGACAGCTGAACGCGAGACACTTTCGGCTATCAATGAATCCGAAAAGACAGGCGATGCGGCTACCATTCAGGTTTTACTGCAAGCCCACTTCGAAACGATCTCGGCCATCGAAAACTTGAATAGGATGAACGTCGACGAAGCCGTCGAAGCCGCAACACAGATTCTTGGAAAGATGCTCAAGTCAGCCTCGGGTGCTGCTTCGTACATCGTGAAGCCTGACGGCAGCCTCGCCCCAGTCGAAGCATTCGCACCCTCTAAGACTGGCACTCCTAAAAGACGTAGGCAGAATCTGAACAACTCTGTGCTTGAGCTCAGCCCTCTTCGACCCAGCATGGCGTCTGCTATCCCCATGCACGTCATGCACTCACCGCCCAAGGCATCTCCCAAACGACGAGGATTACTCGGCAGCGCGAAGAAGGGCGTGTCCTTTACTCCAAAGAAGCGAAAGTCTCCCACCAAGGTAAAGCGAGCGGTTAGATGGCGAGATGATACCGAGGATGGTACATTGGCTGAGTTCGAGAAGACCCCTCAGAAGCTTGCAACATCTTCACCTGAGGAGTCGACTACAGAGATTGCCGTCCCACAAGACTCCGACCTGACCGCCTCCCTGGGACAGGCCCGAGATCAGTCTCCAGGATCGTCTCCAATCCCACCACCACCTGAATCGCAACTAGCGGTGCAACCGAAGAACAGTCGGTTCCAAGCAGGTTTCTTGTCTAAGAAATATGATGGTTCACCATTGGGATCCATGCCGCCGCCTAGGATGACCCCACTTTCGTCTTCAGATAGTGAGACTTCGCCTCTCAGAGAGATTGATCCTAGCAAAGCGACAAATCGACGCTCTTTGACTCCGTCTAATAAGCACGTTCTCGATATCGGCACCGACAGTTCCAGCAACCCGTCGTCAGACACGGAGAACCAGAACAACCCCAACAAAGACGAAGTCATGAAGATCCGTGAGGCAGTTAGGCGCTCAAGCTCGGTTCGTCGCTCTGGGATCGGCTCTCGTACTCAACGCAGACGATCTCCGACAGCGGCGACGGGCATCTCGGGATCTCCACCTAATGACAGTATGTTTGCTGCTGGCCATGTTAGAAGGATGGTCCTGGGCAAGACCGACAAAGAGAATGAGTGGAAAGTTGGTGTGTTGAGCCCTCGTGTGTCTGGTATTGTCAGGGACTCGAAGAGCCTCAGCATGAATTCGGCCCGACGAACAACTATGAATGGCGATGCGAGATCGACACCCATCAGCAATGATCGTAATGGAGTTAGAATGGGTTCGACTTCAAGGGGAAGTCTGATGCCCAATGGAAAGGCTGTCTGGCGTTGATGGGTGTCCCAAAAGCAAAAACTTAGAATCGGATCGTTCATGGATTCTTGTCTTTTTCTTCGGTTTTGGCATTCTTGGGCGTCTCAAGGACGGATGAAGGGACCAGAGGCCTTGGTATGGGCTGCGCATCTTTGACCGGAGTCGACATGATGTTCACCTTCAACAACAGCGCCACCAGGGGGCCCTTGTAATTAGTAGCGGTCTGCTCATGTTCGAGTTTTAGAACAAGACCTTTTATGACTAACGATAAGTCTTTTTGCTTGGAATCATCATTCAATGAGGATTGATACTTTTTGAGAGATATTATGCATTCGACATGACGAGCGTGTAGACCATTTTAATTGTCTCTTAAGGGCCTGGCATCCTTTAAAAGAGGTGATCATTGGACGACAGGTCTTTCGAACAGCACAAATATTGTTCGGTAGTAGGAATTCTAGATAGCGTAATCAACGTAGGGGTAGGGATACCAGTAAAAGTCTACCAAAGTGATTTGTTGGTCGAAAAACGCACGGGGTGCTGGAAGTAATTGTCATAATCTGCCGCCGATGGGATTAAGTAAACCAAAATTTCTTCAAAGGGCACAAATAGCACTCCGTAGGTAATTGAGGGTTATGGGCACCGTTTGTTAGGTACATACTTACCTAGAGCCCTAGCACTCGTTTCAACTGCTGCGCCCCCCATATGTAGAAATTGTCATTATTATTATTTGCCCGCATCGGATACTTGTACAGACTATTACTGTATGACGTGCTGGACTTCCGAGTCTCGAAGTTTATGGAACTTTACACACTTCGATAAACTGCGTATATAAGTTCTTGCTACTCCTCATCCTGTACACACTCAACTACTCTACCACAGAAGTTCTAGTAAAAGCCGACGCCAAAAGACTTACCAGGGTTTATCAACAACCACCGTCACCCATCATCGTACCCCTCCTGTGTCGCCATCTTCGTCCCATCGAACCGCTTAGCCGAGTGACGACCAACAAGACAACTACAAAACGCTCCATTACCTCGGCCTCCTCCTCATCCTCCTCACGTCTCTCTCCATGGCCTTTCAGATGCCCGGGTTCCTATCTCGGTTCCTCCGACCATTGTCCTCGTCCCCCCACATGTCCCTCCAACCCGACGCCCTGGCCGTGGCGCAGTTCCCCGCCAACTCCCAACGGGCCATCTTCGCCGGGGGCTGCTTTTGGGGTCTGGAGGAACTCTACCGCAAGGACTGGGGCAACGGTAAAGGGTTGCTGGACTGCCGCGTGGGATACACTGGCGGAAAGACCGAGGCCCCCTCGTACGAGGCCGTGTGTTCGGGGAGGACGGGCCACGCCGAGTCGCTCCTCGTCGTCTTCGACCCGGACAGGGTCACGTACCGACAACTGGTCGAGTACTTTTTCAAGATGCACGACCCGACGACCATGAACCGGCAGGGGGCCGACACGGGCACCCAGTACCGGTCCGCCGTCTTCGCCGAGGACGACGAGCAGGCCAAGATCGCGACCGAGGTGAAGGAAAAAGTCGGCGAGCAGTGGTACAAGGGAAAACCCATCACCACGGAAATCCTGAGAGCCACACAGTGGTACGACGCTGAAGACTACCACCAGGATTACCTCAAGAAGCAGGAGATGAAGGGCGGCTACGGTTATCATTGCCCTGCTCACTTCGTGAGACCTTTTCCCGAGTTGAAGTGAAGTGCGCGGGGACTCTTCTCAACCTCGAGGAAACCTCCCCCAAAAGGTGTGGTGATCCTGGGGATCGTGACGATTGCTTTATGTGGTGTATGATGTAGAATATGATTAAATACCTAGGTACAAAGATTTGCAATATTTCGACTTTGAGTTGTTTCTATTCTGATTTCCAAGATCACGCTCTAAGAGGTACGGCAGTACAATCCCCTGATATGCGTTGCATCACAGCCGGCTAGGCATTCTAACCGCGCCGTCGAGACGTATAACAATACCGTTGAGCATGGGGTTCTCAACCATTTCTTTGACGAGACGGGCGAATTCGTCCCCTCTCCCCATGCGCATTGGGTACTGGATCATCTCAGTATTGATTGATGCACGAGAACCAGTGCTACCCTTCGGCTTGCTTTCGACTCCCTCCTTTTTGGCTGGCGCTGCGGCAGTCTTCTTCACTGGCGCGGTCATTCCCGTCTGGAAGACACCAGGCGCAATGCCCAACGCTCGAATACCTGCCTTCTGCCCTAATTCTCTCGCCAGTGGTAACACAATACTCCTGACAGCACCCTTGCTTGCGCTGTAGGCCAATTGCCCTACTTGCCCTTCGTAGGCTGCGACTGAAGAGACCACGACAATGATGCCTCGTTCACCATCAGGGCCCCACGGTTGATTCAATGCCATGTGTGGCACGGCCAGACGGATCAGGTCCACGGTGCCTCGCACATTGATGGTCAGCGTTCGGTCAAACACTGACATGTCCATGTATTTCACCGACTCATGTGTGGCGGAGGGGTCTTGTTTTGGGAGGGAGAGCGCAGCGGTTCCGATACCAGCGCAGCATATCACGCCCGAGAGAGCCATGTGGGTTTCTTGAGTCCATGACAACGTGCTCTTCAGTGCGGCCTGTAAGGATTCGGTAGAAGCGACATTGGTCTTGTTGAAGATGACCTTGGATGTGTTAAGGAGCGACGACGCATCGGAGGGAGGAGGATTCAGATCGAGGATAGAGACATTGGCGCCATTCTGCAAAAAGATCAAAGTGGTGGCTAGTCCGAGGCCACTGGAGCCTCCGCTGACGATGAAGGTGCGGTTCTTGATCTGCATGGTGTTAACGTGCGCAGATGACCGAAATGCTTACCTGGTGATGATCCTGATACATATACAAATACTGTTGTACCCAGAGGAGTGCAGAGAACATAGCCAGACCTCGGTTCGCGCATGGGCGTTCTCAGTCATGTGCCATTGCCTGAGCCACACACGGCAGCGGCGCAGGAGCTTTTGTACGGGCTGCTCAATTCATATGTGTCTTGAGTTCAAATGCGACAACCTTTCCACAAGGCTACTGCTTCAGAATCTGCCGCACGTTGTCGTACTCAGACAAGCCAATCCCCCGCATATTGAATCACTGGTGAGCCGTGGCTGCGGCGCTGGAGACGGTATATTTAGGTGCCTGTATGGCACGTGAGGTGGAGGTCGGTTGTCACTTCCCGAAATCTGAAACCAGCGAAGCACAATTCATCACACAGGGATCAGGCTTGCATCGAAGAGCGTGTCATGAATGACTACACAGTCGTGTTGAGATCAGCAAGATCACTCTCCTCGTAGCTGTGGCCCAAGACTCTCTTTTCTTATTGTTACAAAACTACTCAACGCAATGATAAGACATGAGGCGAAGTTGACTTACTGCTTCTTCTTCTACAAGTTCCCCGCCACTGTCGCCCCCTGGTAGTCAGACTTAGGCGCACTCCCTTCCTGCGTCGTCTTGAGTCTCTACGGAGTAAAAGCAGGCTGATCCTGTTCCACCACGCAATCACGAGCCGCAGCATAAGGTCTTCCTTGCACATTTTCTAACTTTGAGTCTCTCTTCTCTCTTTCTCCCTCTCGTTGTCTCTCGTTCTTTAGCGATTTTTGGTTCTATGCCCGCCATATGTCCCAATCCTCCCACCGCTCGAAAGCGCCCAGTCGGAGCGTCAACAGCCTGCGAAACGGGGATAGGGTGTCTAGAGAGTCCTCCAGGGTTCGCAGAAAATCCATCAGCATAAATGATGCCTATCTGTATGCGTTAAGGGTTGCCTATCTCTCCTACTTGCTTCAGCCTCGTACGTTCCGCAAGAAACATGTCGAAAACAGACCTGCCGTCCACCGCGCAACCACTTCCTCCTCCTTCCATGACTTGATGAACGATTTCACCATTGTGCGAGACTCCAAAAGTACAAGGTTTCCTCATGACTTTATCAAAGAGCTGGAGAAGAGGTTGCAAGGTATCCTCATTGGCAAAGAGAGGCGCCCGGAATACCAAGATGCGGTGGTCAAGCGGACCTTCGCCATTTTCCTCAACACACTGTCGGACCCTTCGTTCAAAAAGCGGATGGATGCGGATAGAAGAGTTGAGGACCTGGTATTGATCTTCTTTTCTAACACAACGAAAGAGCTGCAACGTGGAAAGCCACCTGGTGACGACGGGGTGAAGCGTATGGTCGACCGTCATGTTGCGCTCTTCGTCCGCCTTTTGAGTCTCATACTGAAAGACCGAGACTGGGCAAAGGATAAGCCTGAGTTGGCGTCCCGATTACAGACGTTCGAGTCGAAGCTGCTCAAAGGAGATGAAAATCTGGCTGCCGCACAAATCAACGGACAGAGCAGTGTGGTGGAAGAAATGGTGCCGCTCAGCTATGATATCAAGGACATGCCTTTGGTACAGGTGGTCGGGCGAATCTTCGGCTTGACCAACACCATGATGAAGTCAGACATCGACAAACACAAACATGTCTGGACCGAAAAAGCGGCGCTTCAAGATTTGAAGACATACCAGCAACACCTCAACCTTGGCACCAAATTGACTCTCAATTCCGGCGATTTCGACACTCAAGAAGCATACGAATTCTGGAAAAAAACCGAAGGGCCAGATCTTTCTCAGCTTATGCTTGCGATTGTACAAGCAAATCCCGACTTGGCTAAAAGCACTCCAGGCGGGAGCCTGCCACAATTCAATCCTCAAGGTGCTGGCCCCATTTCCACGGAGTCTCACTATGCAGAAGTATCGAAACTTCTCTCCAATGACTCCTCCTCTTATGTCCTAGATCTGCCGGCAGATCTGGGCTCGCTTGATTTGAATGCGGAATCGGCCCAGCGCGAAAGTGAACCAGGCCACGTTTATACTTTTATACCCTCAGATGCCAGAGCCATGTTTCGAACGATAATGCTGCAGGCTCTCAATCACGACCTTAACGATGATACGAATGATGGAGCAAATGGTCAATTGTTTTCGAAAAAGACCACAGAGTTGCTCAACGAGATTGCTTTGAGATGGCGAATACCCAAGTTTACTCGAATTGTACTTTTTCTGGATGTTGTCCGTGAGAAGTTTGTGGAACAGGCCATTGGGTTGGAAATGCTGGACGGGGCCTTCAATTATGTGAAGGAGCCTCTGCAAGATGATTCCAAAAACAAGAGAGCATCCCTCATTATGAGTTCGGTCCTCTATGATCGATATAATTGGACGATATCCGACTTTGCCTTGATGGGCAAAATACTCAGTGCCCTACATGAGGCACTGCTTCGAGACCTTTACGAGACAATCATGACCTCCTTTGCAGACAAGGCTCATTTGCCAAAACTGGGTATGATTATGGCTATTATTGACGAACACATCAAAAGTGATCCCAACTTTGCACAAAATGCGGAAGATTTTCAAAATTTCAAGAATGCAGCCATTGATGGTCTTGCAGCTGAAGCTCGAAAATTATATGACAATCTTCTCGACAAGGAGCTGCCTCAAGAGAACGAAAAATGGGAGTTTTACCACATTCAGCAGGTGGCAACTGGTGTATTAAAACTTGCCGAGAAAGTTCAGAAGAGGTTTCGAAAGAATCCAGAGATCTTTGGCATCAATCCTCTGATGATTCTACTCAATTGCACCCTTCCAGCGTTTGCAGAGGATTCGAAGGCGATAGTTGAATCAGTACTCAACACTGCTCAGAGGAATCAAGTAGACATTCCCATTCAAGACGGATTCGACCTCTACAAGGAGCTTAGCGAATTTCGACGAGTTCACGCCGATGCTCTACCGCATCGTCCATTCCCGTACAAGCTGGAAGATCTACTGGCAGACTTTGTCTGGAAATGGATCCGTACTACCGAAGAACAAGTCATTGGTTGGGTTGAAGGTGCAGTCAAACATGATACGTTCACCATGAGAACCCAAAACCCGGGCCAGGTACCGACTGAGGATGAGCGTCATTCAACGTCGGTCATGGATATCTTCAGCTCTTTCAATCAGATTATCGATCAAATAGGCCAACTTAACTGGGACGATGACTTGACATATGCGAAGTTTCTCACAGCTGTCTCGAAGGCGATAGGCAATGGTGTCTCGAGGTATTGTGAATTGTTGGATCAGATGTTCAGTAAAGAGATGGATCGACTGACCCCGGAACAAGAAGCCGCTGCCAACATGACCAGACAGGAGAAATGGGTACAACTGGCAAAAGACACATGGAACAACAAAGAAAGAGTGGAGCCTTTCCAGTTTTACCCTCAATCTTTTGTGAAATTGAACAACATCTCTTTTGCCATCCAGCAGTGGGACAAACTCGAGCAGGAAGTCAATGTTGACGCATGTGCCGAGGTAATAAAGAAGTATGCTCCTCCCGCTGCTCAACGGCCTCGGAGGACGACGAATTATGTATTCACCATCAAGATTGTAGAGGCCGAGGACCTGAAAGCTTGTGATGTCAACGGGTTCAGTGACCCGTATGTGGTTCTGACCGACGAGTATCAGAAGCGACTGTCAAAGAGTAGGATCATCTACCGAAATTTGAACCCGCGCTGGGACGAGTCAGTTGACATTACGACGCAAGGCCCTTTGAACCTCATCGCTACCATCTGGGACTGGGATGCAGTTGGTGACCACGACTATGTTGGACGAACCTCCCTCAAGTTGGACCCATCACATTTCAGCGACTTTCTGCCTCGCGAGTATTGGTTGGACCTCGACACTCAAGGTCGACTTATGGTTCGTGTAAGCATGGAAGGTGAACGAGATGACATCCAATTTTACTTTGGCAAGGCCTTCCGAACCCTGCAGAGAACTCAACGAGACATGACGAGGAAAATCACCGACAAGCTGTCCGCCTATATCAATCATTGTCTCTCTCGACGAGCGCTGAGATCTCTCCTCAACCGTGGCATATCCATTTCAACAGTCTCCAGCTATTTTGCGCGGAACCGTGCTTCAGTGATGCCAGCATCAACAATGCCAACCGACGCCGAGATCCTCAACGCCCTCAAGCCCCTGTTTGACTATTTTGACGACAATTTTGCTATAATGCAGCAAACTCTGACTGGGGAAGCCA
The DNA here is from genome assembly GCF_000835515.1 of Exophiala oligosperma. Lineage (NCBI taxonomy): Eukaryota > Fungi > Ascomycota > Eurotiomycetes > Chaetothyriales > Herpotrichiellaceae > Exophiala > Exophiala oligosperma. The sequence goes on from NW_015622824.1 coordinate 1,640,418, forward strand.
TGATTGCTGTGATGACACGGATCTGGAAAGAAGTGCTGGTGACTGTTGAAGGTCTACTTGTACCTCCTTTGTCCGACAAACCATCACAGCAGAAGGCTTTGACGCAACAAGAACTTGACATTGTCTTCAAATGGTTACAAAGCCTCTTCGAGTTCTTCAACGCTGTGGACGAAGATACTGGTGAAGCCAATGGTGTACCGTTGAATGTCTTGAAGAATCCAAAATATCATGAGCTCCAAATGCTGAATTTCTTTTATTTCGAGCCGACCGACAGTCTCATCCGAGAGTCGGAACGTATGGCATCCGCGACCGCCGCGAGTCAGCAAATGCAGCGCTCGAGGTTTAGTGCACCAGCGAACCTGGGAACCATGGGCGGTGGTGCGCTGCTCAACCCGGGCGGCATCGCGGGTGCAAGACGTGCTAAGAGCATCATGCTTTCGAGGAACTTGGGGACCATGCGCAAAGCCAAGGAGGAGAAGTGGAAAGCTGCACAAGCCGATCCGAACGATGATATGATTCTACGCATTCTCCGAATGAGGCCTGAAGCAACTGGCTACCTCAGAGATCGATCACGACAAAAGGAACGTCTTGCGGCTGCCGCGGCAGCAGAGATGATTGTACGACAGAGTCTACTTGCCGGTGGTGGTAGAATGACGGGTCCGAGCGTGGTGAGAAGATGAATTGACTTTTCAGGGAGAAGTGTTGTCTTTTTTTCTTCATTCACAAATCCATCTGTCTAGCTGGTTAGGGTTCTGTTGAACCGCTTTGGGGGAGGATTATTTTGATTGAAGGATGGATATTGTTTTGGGGATTTATGAATGATGGGCATGGATAGGGGTCATGAATCATGGATTAGCACTATGGACGTTATAGGAGTAGTTTGATCAAGGAGACAGGAGAGTAGCGTCAAGCTTTTGATTAATGATGACTGAGTAATATATTATGATTCCTCGCTATAAGAATTGAGTACTCGTACAAGGTGGAAGACCTACCGAGGGTACATATGCTTCTTGCCCTCACCACAGACACACCTCTGGTTAGTTTTTCTGCCGAATCAGTTCACATTGACGCAAAATAGATCGTGTGAGCCTCTCTTGTGCTATAAAGGGAATTTTTGAGGCCGTCGTAGCTCAGACAAGCCCGCGAGCCCATCAAAATTGACATGTTGGTGGTGATTAGACGATTCTGACAGATTCGCGGGGCCATCTGCTCCTCTTATACTCTTGGAAGACTTCTCTGCAAAAGATGCGCTTTGACCGTCGGACCCCACCCCTAGAGTTGAGGCGATGGTCCAGTGATTGTTCCTGAGGTCCGATTCTTCTGGATAAGAACGAGGGAGACGTCGGTATGCTGTAGAAGCTCAGTCGCAAAACACCCAGGCGTTCAAAGACCGTGCCCCTCTCGTCTTTGCGTGACTGTGATCTCCTGAGGATAAGGGCATCAACACGGCAATCAATTGAAGGAAATTCTTGAACCAACAACAAGGCGGCGTAGCAGCCTTCACCAGAAAATTCGTTTGCTCTCTGACCGTAATCGAGCTCAACCACACGAGAAAGGTGGCGCTCGAAAGCCGAAAGATTACTCGATGCGGAACGCCAGGTAGGATGGTAAAGCCGAGAAAACCGGCAGACCGGTCCGCGTATGGTGACTTGGGCGTGCAAGACACCGCCGAACGGATTGCTTGACTCCACCAGATCAAAGCTGACGTCTTCCAGTGCTGCCAGGGACCTAAGGCTCTTGTTTGTCCAGTCGTTTCGAATGGTATACCCACAAGGAGCGTTGGCCCAGCTCCAGGAAGGAGCTTCGACCTCGACATCATGGGTAGACTGATCAAGTTTGTTGCCGAATAGCTCCAAGCCTTTGGCGTACCACAACAAACCTGGAAGCATGTCTGACTGCCAAAGACCTGCCACATACCTATCGCTTTGGAGGGTCGCTCCATACATTCTCGCAATTCCTGAAATTGCAACGAGTCGATCTCGCCGGTATTTCACACATCGAGCAGAGTAGTCTTCGACGATGTCGTACCAGATGCGATATCTATCATGGAGTGAATGACATTCCGGATTCTCCAGGTACTTTGGCAGGAGTTTGAACTTGGTGAAAAGGTCGAACGTCCAGAAGGGCCTTCCACCTGGTTCGTCCACAATGCTGAGAACGAACTCAGTCATGGGAACGTGTTGGACGGCTCGCTCGTACCGAACCATACTACAGCATTTCCAGGCGATGTGATGAGAAGAATAGAACAAGATTCGGTTTGGTAGGAGTCCTTCTTGCAGAGTCCAGGCACGTTTAGACCATGGTCCGGTCAACTGGTCGTTGCGATCGGGCCACGAGTGCGAGACGTACACCTGCGGCGGGTTTCGGCATTCGTCACTGGCGACCTGATTCGTCTCCTCTTTCCAAGAGATTCCGACGTACTGGGTTTCCCGCTGTCTCAGGAAGCTCTGCGAGGCATCATCCGTGTCCACGCTGGCGATGGTCACCGTTGATTGTCCATAGATGAAACTCATCTGTGAAGATTGCTCCAACCAATCGGACTCCTGGTCTTGAAATATGCACAGTGCATCAACCCACAGATATTGAATCCCTAACCCCCTACTGATGATGATTGCATCCTGGATGGTTGCGTCCAAAGCCGAGATCTCAACACCGTCTTTCAAAAGCTTTTCTGTTCTTTTCATCAACTTCAACGGCGGCTCCCTGTCCCCCCACCGGTAGCTCAGAGCAATCCATGGTCGCAGTGATACTCTGGGCGGGAACTCGACAAGGTGCGGATTTCTACTCTCACTTCCGACATGTAGGAAGCGTATTAGCGATCTCGGACCTGTTAAGTTGGGGGCCGGGCAAGCGTGATTCTCCAGGCAAGATGTGAGCCATCTTGAAGCAAGCGCCACACAGCCGGGATCCTTAGAATGAGGATACAATTTGCTGAGCGGTTCGAACGGAAGGTTTGAAGGTATGTTGACAGAATCTTTCAGTGTTAGGTCAGTAGAAAGGTGCTCTGCAGCAAATGAGACATACTATAATCAATGCTAATGTCAAGATCACAAAGGCTGATCGGCCCTTCCTCAGGGCTCGCGAAGAATGACCTTAGTTTCGGCTCTAGGTATGGCGAAAAGTGAGGAGGATCATTTTTATAGTCTTCTATTGTCTTGCCCTGCGTGAGGATTATAGGAAGATCGCCCGCTAGTTGTGCTGCCCCTGGCTCTTTGCGTTTGAATGCGTCGAATAGAAGCGTGCACAAACCACAACCGGCCGAAGCTGCGGCTTGTATCTGGGATATGTTATCAGAATGCCTGAAGCACAAACTGTCTAAGTGCTCGTCCCAAAAATATTGTCGATCTAGAACGACGTTTGTTGGCAAACCCACGTCAGGGTAATTGAAGATCTGGTACAGATCGAAGCTATTGCAAGTAGTGCATAGGGCCATAACAGCGGAACATGGAGTTCTTTGAAGGATGAGAAGTTGTGAAAAAGGGGAGAAACTAATAGGAAACGAGGTTGTAGTGTAGGCTTCTATAATGACGGGGGCCTTCACCGCAATACGCTGGGCTGTGCGGCTTCAAAGACACAGCCTCATGCGACGGGGCTGACAGCTTGTAAGACCAGTACAACACTAGGACAGGGAATCTGCCAGGGTCACTGGCGCCCGTCTGAAGCAGATGCCTGACTGAGTGGTATGGTATAGCCGATCGCAGCTCAGGGAGCGTTCAGGCAGCCTTCGCTTAGCCGTTGGTATCGGGCCGTCAACGACAATTGTGTTCTTGTTCTCGAGCGATCTAGGCATTTCATATCATCCTTGTCCGGGGCCTATCATAGGAAAAGCTTTCACCGCCGCAAGGTACCCGTTTTAAAGGAACTTGTACTCTGTATACTTGCAAACGTTGCGAACAGTCCAGTATGGCTGACCAGATCATCAATATCGTTCGGCTTATGCTCCTCGAATCGTACGTTCCAAAGGTCGTCAATGTAGGGCTCGTCTTGATCGTCAGGACGTGGACCCACCCTTTCCCGTCCGGGGCCGAAATAGCATTTGGCTCGCCGCCGCTGTTGCCCTCTCCCAAATATGGCCTGCAAGATCGTCTGTCGTAGCTGCGTTGAAGCTTCTGAGTGCCGACGTTTGACCAAACACGTTGTTTCTGTAGCTAGAGGCATGCGAGAAACCTAGAAGCTCGAAATGATGTGGCAAACAACCATTGGTGTATTTCACAACCGGTGTGATAAAGAACAGCCTTGTCCGCTGTCTAGTGCAATGAGAACTGGCCAAAGTCCCCCTTTTACAAGAATAGTGCGTCGCTGGGCGAATCACCTCTCGTTCTTTAAATGTCGAGCTTGTGTTTTCCTCAAGCGCTTCGAAATACCTATTTTAGCTATTACTATCAGGGTAGCTTCTTTAAGCTCAGAGGGGGCACAGGGAAGCAGAGTACCTCGTTCTTTCATGTATACCGAAGTATCGGCGCAAACAACACGCCGAATCAAAGGCGGTAGGCTTTTCCCCGGCTGCCATCAACCGCGAAGGTGACTTTTGGTCATCGGTGACGGATACAAATATCGATGAGCTTTTCTCGATCCATGACCATAGTGCAACTACCACTCTTATCAAACCAAAGTCGCCATGTCCTGGTCCATTTCGATTCGAGGCAAATCTTTCTTCCCTTGTCATCTTCGGCGGCCAGCTTCCATGTTACGAGGCTACGAGATGGGGATGAAACGTGCCACGAGATAATTTTGAGGAAAGAATTCTCTACCTTGGGTATAAGCTAGCTACACCCTACGGCGACTATCTTCTAGGAGGAATCCTTCCCTCTTTTTTTTCTCTTTTGGTTTTGTTCTTTTTTTTCCGTTCCGGTTTCATCATTTTCACCTTTTTTTTTCTCTTGTAAAGTTCTATTCTACTCTGAACACATGTGACATTTTTCCTGATTTCCCACGAAAGCAACGAAGCAATCACAAAGTCCGGGGGCCCCACTCACGCATCATGTTTGGGGCGGCAACTCACCGACGCAGGCTCCTTGGTTCCATCCCCGGGAGACAGCACGTCTCGGTCCCGGGCAGCGTTTTCAAGCCGGTTCACGAAAGAAAGAAGCATCAGTCGCCGGTCGTACAGATTCCGCAGGTTGACGCGGGACCTTTTGTCGGCGGCATTGTGTCCCGTGATGAGCACGAGCATGAGAAAGTTCTCGATCAAACTCGGTGGGACGTTCGAGAGCAACTGGCCGGTGAAGCTCCATCTCATGGCGGACGATCCGGCCACCAGGCCGACAAGTGTCAGCACCCCGAGGACGACGGTGATTTCGTGGGCACAGACGCGAGCCATGACCTCGGAAAGTCTGTACGTCAGGCTCGGGTCGTGGATCGTCTCCCTGGGGGGCGGTGTCAGCCCGATCGCCCCGAAGAGCCTCTCGTCGCCGACGTCGATTTCATCGAATTCCCTTTCGACGTACGAATTCAGTCGGGCCTGGATGTTTCGGAGCACGAAACCGTCATTCATTCCCACGAGACCGGCGTAGGTGCCGATGATGAGCCACCAGTTGTCGTTGAAGTCGAGGACCGGGCCGATGGCGACCCACGTCACCATCACGCAGACCAGGATGGCGATGCCGATGAGTGTTCCGACAAAGTCGGCGTAGTAGAAGGTGGCCCGTTGGATCTTGCTCATCTTTGGTGGCGGCGCGACCACGACCGGGTTGTCCAGAGAATCACCCGTCAAACGTCGAAGCTTGATTTCCAGGGCCGAGTCCACCTTGAAGATCAGGTCGAGACACCTTTCCATGTACGCCGAGTGGCGTTCCCGGACGTTGGCGATGAAGGCAAAGCTGAAGACCATGGTCGCAGACGAGGCCGAGTTCATGTACAGTTGCCAGTCGTTGCTCCAACCGTTGAGCGGACCGATGCCGATCCAAACAAAGACGGCCACCCAGTACGCGCATATCGTGAGCAGATGTCCCAGGATCTCAGATGTCTTGGTCACGAAACGCCCGAACCGCGTCTCTGGAGGAAGACTATCAGCAAAGTCCGATATGTCCCGATCCGACAGTTGCTGTTGGTTGGAAAGGTCGACAAGTTCGTCAAAGCCGGAGCCGCGACGAACCCTGTCGAGCATTCTGACGTGGCTCAGGAGTCGGGACTGCAGCTGGATGGTCGCGTACATCCCATCGTCGTATCCGTTGAGCTGTTGCCGAACGAGGAAAGAATCGTAGATGTAGTTGACGATGGCTTGGATGTCCGAGATCAGGATCTGCCAGAGATTGTCGTGGCCGTAGTGGATGCCGAGCAAGGCCCACGTCAACAATCCCGACATGATGATGGCGAGTGCAGATTGAGAACCTGCAGCGGCGACGACCCTGTCGAGCCAGCGATCCAACAGTCTCGCTTTGGCCATTGGCGTGAAGCCAGTAGTGTTGTGTTGACCACCCTCACTTACACTCTGAGTCGGAGCAGCTCCCCGGATCTCTCCTTTTTCCCCCGGCTTGCTGATGACATTGCCAATCTGCCTCAGTAGATTGTTCTTTTCACCAGGGCCGGCGGCCGTCATTTGAGTTTCAGCTTGTCTCGCCATTGTCCTTCTTCTCAAGCGGAGCTCAATTTGAAAAGGTCTTCTTCTGCCAGGTCGGCTCGTCGCTCATCACTCGGGGCTCGTCATCCAACTATCCTTCTCAACCAAATCCCAGCCAGTCATGTATAGTTCAGTTTTTATACGTCTCACTGCAGGAAAATCTCGCCCTATGGTGGCTGTAGGTCTCGTGGAGCTGTCTCGCAGGAGAACGTCGGGATCTTTGGGCTCGAGGGTCGTTTACAGACCATGACCCGGGAGCAAATTCGATCGAAGGCAAGGTGTTCCATTCACGGGGATTTACAATGTCAAGTGTGTGATTAGAACACAGGTAGTTCCAGAAAACAAGTACGCTTCCCAGAGGATTTATATAGATTTGCCGTTGTATGGGTTTATTGATTTTGAAATTTCCTTTTTCTGTAGGAGTTTAGACAGAGGTATTTTATTTCACCGTCAAATTCCTGTGTGGTTCCCATGAGGCTGTGCCGTTCGAGTTCTGCCGCAGTGAACAGAATGCTTACGTGGCCAAACTTTGCGCGTCTACACCATTGCTTGTTCAATCGAGAGACCGGATTGGTGAGATTGAGACTTGAGTTTTGCCAGCCTCGAGGCCGGCGGATGTCTAATGAATGTAGCGGGTGGTCCAGCACTGACCATTGACATGAGCAAGATGAGAAATTTTTTGTACCAGGTAAGGCGAACTAGGTCGCATTGAAATCAACATGTGGAAAGATTCCTTCACAGTACGGAGGAGGATAATGAGGCAGTGCAGCCTTTCTTTCTTGTGGAGGAGACGGAATTGTGGGTCACCCAACCTGGCCGAGGGCTAGAATTTCCCAGAAAGGACTTCGAGCGAACTGCGTTACGGGGTCAAGATAAACTGCCCCAAATGCTCGTCGTAGGTACCATTGAGACTTCATTTTCATTCTCGAAAATCTTTATTGCATATTGAGCATCGGTCATGCCACTAGACTCGCCAAATCTGACCGAAAATCATAGCAGAATGAATCCTCAGTTTCCATACGAGTTCAAATTGAATATTGGCTTCTTTAGAGTCATTGACACTGCATTTTGAACAGACCCAATAATCATAATCATGAATATATTGCTTCTAGTCCTATAAGAAATTGAATAATTATTCATATTACGTGTAACACGCATGAAGGAAAAACGGAGAGAAAATAAAGTCTTGATGGATCAAAACAACAGAATTTTATGCGATTGATTATGCTATGGCCGTTCCGAGGAAACAAAAGAAGTCTATCAAAAGGAAGTCAAAACATGAGCCAAGGGGATAGGGTCAGCTTTCATCTTCTTAGCAGCTCATTCGAGGTAGCCATATTCTATAATCATCAAGGCCAGTCCTTCTCCTCCTCGTAAGTCCTCTTAGCCAGCTGCGAGGACGAGAAGGATTAAATTTGACATTTTTGAGGGATTTCTCAGAAAAGTGCTGCACAATGCTATTGGATCCGGAGAGGACCACTGGAGTACCGTGGACAGCATAAACTCCTCGGGTTGGAATATGTTGATGACTGTTTGTTCATGCATCGACGGCGTAGTTTGGAGGGTCATCACGTCAACCCAGGCCCGAGTGTGTTCGTGCCTTGGATATATGTGTAGTTCTTCCGCCTTGCCTATTGTTTATTGCCTTGATGTGTAATGTGTAATCGGGTCTCAAGCTAATTCTGGGTTGACATGGGTGGCCGTTGAACAGTAGGCTGTGGCGGATGGTGTTCTGGCCAGAGGAGGACACTGCATTCGTACGTGTACCGTGGATGGCCGGAGGAGACTGCTGCTGTAACAAAGATGCTGTCAGTACATTTACTTGCTGGAGGAGAAATAGGCGGGCTGCTCACTCTCCATGTCCTGACTCAGTTTGTTTCCAGCCTTCTTCTCACCATCCAGATGAGAGCTCTACGAGTCAAAATGGGGGTAAACCACAAAAGGAAAAAATGGCAGAAATGTTTCCAGAGTGGTTAAGACATGCCTTCTGCTTCTACTCCACTGTTTGGATGGCTGCCTGTCTGATATTGTTGGCTTGCTCAGTGAAGTTCCATGGTTTACGGTTGTAAGTTTATCGGTGCCTGCGTATGAGATTCACTTCTTTTTGGCAGTCATGTGAATTCAGGTTTGAGGCATAAGACAGATGTATCAACAAAATGTCCACATGGTGAAAATTATGAGTTGCACATGAGGAGATCAAAAAGAAGATCCATCTCGTCAAAGTGCAAAGTACTTGATCCTTTTCTTTCCCCAAAAGGTTTGCGTGGAAAGAAAGAAAAAGTTGTGTTTGTGGTTTACTGCCTGCGCCTCCAGAATCCATCAGACAACACAAACTCGCGACGAGCTTCACTTGCTCATCTCTCTTCAATCTCTGTTGAACCATCCATCTCACCGAAAGCACACATTCCTCTTCTTCGCAGGCAAAACGATTTCCTTGACCCTACGCATCAGCGTCAACATCTTCGGCGGCAGCGGAACGGAACAGAACCAACAAACCAAACAACGAAAATGGACGACGCAACCGCAACCAACAAAGTCAACGGCGCCAGTCATGACGACGACGACGAAAACAACAGCAAATACAACTCCTCCTCTTCCTCCTCCTTCCCTTCAACTCATCACACGGACCGAGCCAAGATTGCCTCTGATATGGCCAAGCGTATCGCCGGTGGTGCGAACCTGCAGACCCTTGCACACGACCAGAACATGACTGTGGAACAAGTCTGTCGCATGGTTGCCATGTTTGCAGATCAAGCGGGCGAAATTGCCAGAGCCACTCTTGGATCGGTATGTTTTTTCTTTCTCTCGCCTTGACGTCTCCACGCAGTCAATTATATGAATCATGTGCCGACAACTAACTGCAAGAATGTAGGACACCATGTACAACGTCATCGCCGAGAACAAGGAAGGTCAAGGCAAGGCCATCCAAGATCAATGTGAGCAAGAGATGATGAAGGCGAATCACAAAGTGTCAAATGGCTTGAAGAACGGAGCAGAGGAAGAGAAAGAGGATGAAGATGAGGCAACAAAGATCCCGCCACGGATGCCTCAGAATTTCAATCCTTTCGTGTACTACCGCCTGTAGACGCGGTGGCCCGCGGGCTAGTCACGATACCTTTTGTGGTTGTGTCCAAAGCGAGAGAGAAATTGACATTAGTTTCTCATGTGATTGAGATTGAGATACCTATTCAGCGATGACAGAGAATGTCGATTGATGAAGCATGAGAAAGAGATCGAAACTGAATGGAAAAGCTGACCGAAAATTGACGCGTCATGATTGTTGTGGCTCGAGGTTACACAAGGCTGAACGAACGCGAGGCTGAATTTCTCCTTTTGATTGGGTGTCGGCTTTTTTTTCTTTAGCTTCACCCTTGGACTTCAGCTTGCTGCCTGCCTTTACAGCTACAGCATCACCTACTCAAGAGACGTTCATAGGCTCAAGTCTTTGCGGTCTAAGTAATCGAATAATGACCGACCGACTCTGCCCTCCTCATACCTCCTAAGATACCGCAAATCGACTCCTTTTCCTCAACCTGGCCCCATAAAAGTAGATGAAGTACATTCCAAAGACACAAATCACAGTCAATCCAGCAAGCAAGCTGACTGCACCGTCTATACCAAGCGTATCAAACATGGGCCGCGCGTAGGAGATTGCCCCAGCCGCGAACAATGCCCTTGCAAATCCGTTGGCGGCGAACAGAGATCCCGAATACTGCGCGTACGTAAACGGCAAGTAAATAAACATGCACTGTGTGATGACAAAGACGCCCATCATACTAAGTCCCACTCCAATCAGGCTGACGATCCAGTGTACACTCGACCGTGCTGTCCAAGCTGTAATATCGTCACACATGCGTTAGAATATCGACCTCGACCTGAGAGTGCCGAGAGCAGGTCAGTATAAACGTACCAAAGATGATCAACCCAGCCGGGATGAAGAATGTCGCGACAAGTCCAGGCCACAGCCGCGCTTCAGGTGGAACAACTTGCATACTCGCCATCTTTGCGTCCGCGTAGAAATAAAAGTATGAACAGTACAACATCATTGCGAGAACCAAACCCACGAGCACGGAGAGAAATGCAAGTCCAATCTGGCCAAGATTGAACCCGTACTCATCGCCATATACGAGTGGAAAGGCCTCGAAGAAGGAATAGTATATCCCGTATATCAATGCCGTGTAGATCGTGGTGAACAAAACCGCCGGGTCGAGTATGTTGATCTGCCAAGGTTTGATGAGGGCATCGAAGACAACTTGTCGAGGCGATAGTTTGGCTTGTTTGAATTCAGACGCAGCTTTGAGGTCAAGACATCCTGTGCGTGCTCGGAGTCGTTGAGCCCGACGGAGCAAAATGTTGTCGGATGATGTCTCTGGCAGGGATAAAAGCATGAGGAACAAAGTGAAGCCGGACAGCCATAGAAGCTCCCATGAGGACCATCGCCACGTCTTAGCCTGGACTGAGAACCCACCTACAAGAGGACCGAGAGCCTAAGACGATGTTTAGTGTTAGCCAGATGTGGGCATGATATGGAAAGAAGTGAATGACGTGACAGGCAACAAGAGACACAACATACTGGACCAAGCGTCGCTCCACATCCCCAGAACGTTATCACATAAGGCATGATCTTTGCACCGTAAAAGTCTCCATAGCTTGCTCCACCTGTTGAGAGAGCAGGTGATCCAAAGAATCCCAGCAGAAATCGCAGGACCAGTAGCCCCGGAATATTGTCGACAAGAGCCATTGGGATACAGAGGATGAACAACAGGAAGAAGGTGATGATGTAAGGAATGTTTCGACCGATCGATGGAATCTCAGAGAGTGGGCTCAGAATGAGCGGCGCCACTCCGTATCCAAGGACGTACAAAGACAAGCCAAGAGAGCCAATGACTTGAGGGATGTGGTACATGTTGACGATGTCGGGAATACTTGCAGTGTACATCGACGTGCCAATGTACACAGTGAAAGTATACAACAGTATAACGAAGGAGACGTAGCCTTTCTTGAGAGGCGACCAGTTGTGAGGATCGTCTGGATCCGAGTCCTCGTACCAGGACACAATGATTTCTTTCCTCTGGTTGTAGTTTGGTCCTGCTTCCGGGTCAAGTGATCCATTGCGTCTCTTTTGTCCACCGCTGTCAAAGTCGTCCACTTCACAGCTCGGTTGATGTGCTTGGGGGAGATCGCCATGTTCAGGAATGTTATCATGATTGTCGACTTGCTTCTGGACATCTTCAGGCTGCCAGTACTCTGTCCTTAGCAGAAAGTCTGGTAAAGATTCACGATGAGGGGCAAGGCGGCCACGACTGAATTGACGAAGAAGATAGCCAAGTGTTGAATCCCGCACAATGTCGTACATGGTGACTTTTATTGGCGAACACGAGGAGATTTTGGAAGAGCCAAAGCAAGACCATCGAGGGGACTGTACGCACGCAGGTGTTAGTATCCTCTGTCTTCACCTTTATAGTCTTCATCTGATGCTCGATGGTATGATGGAGCTCCACTCGTCCCATTGCTAGCGTCAGAATGTTGCGCAAAGCTAACCACGATGGGTAAGTCCGACTTCCTTGCACTTGTACCAGGGGCATGATGAAGTGGCCTATCGTGGATCGTTGCAAGGTTTCTCATGGACGTAGGAGTTCCACAGGTGGAGATCACAGGTACAGCAGATCAATGTTTGCTCTGATCGGAGCGACAATGGAACTGGGATTGAGTCATGTTCGTCTCGCCGCCAACTCCTTCGAGGTCGATCAGTCATACAGGCTGAAGCAACATACCCGCCCATATCAGAACGTGTCCCTCGGCAATGTATCGAAAGGGAAGGGTTTCTTGTTCCTGTGCATTCTTAGCTGAGGGCCACATAACTGTCAGTAGTACTTCATACCTGCGAAAGAAGTGTGGCCTGACCAATACCCATGGTGAGACCAATCCATGCCAGACATTCGCGCATCCGAGCTCTAATCTCCAACGGTACGATAGATGTGGCGGTGATCACCCACAGTGGATGAAGCAAAAGTAGTCCGCCGATAGATTTGCCAGGAAGAATCGTTGGCATGTCGCCGTTAGACTTGGAATCAAGGGACAACCTGTCGGTGCTCAACTGGTACGGGATGGATGCGATAATGTCTTCGACAAGAATGAGAGCTGTGGTCAAGTCGTCCTGTGCATTGGGAACATCAATCAGGATGCTCTTACATCGGACGATGATCTCAAGGATGAGGAGGCGTGATTTTCGGTATGTATTCCAGACGGCGGCAACGTAATCTGTGGTGGTGAGACAAATTGCCCAACAATAGGCCAGAGAACACTTACAATCAAAGTAGCTGTCAATTCTTCCTGAACAGTAATTTTTACTATTGGATAACCGAAATCCTGCCTGGCTGATTGTCTTGGGCTGCCACTCTTGGATTTGACTGGCTTCCCATTGTGCAAAAGCTCCATCAAGTGTCTTAGCTTCCTCGAGGATATTACTGATCTCTTCGTCCGGAGGGACCGTTTCGTCCAAGACAAAGGCTTCTCGTGCTTTGTAGAAGACAGAGTGGAATCTGATCAATATCTTGTCCAGATTCTGAACCGAATCATTGGAAAATGGTGCGCATAGGAGCCCACAACCTCGAACCTACTTCAGAGGTTAACATGTCTCCCCCTATAGATTGTCCAGCGAGGACTGTACTCGCCTCCAACAGTTTTTTGAGAACTAGCGGGTTATGGAGCTGGAAGAGTTCGATTCCGGCAGCCAAGTCGAATGGCGAATGGGGTTCGGACAAGATGGCGGCAATGCCGCGAACATGGAGAGTGTGATGGCCGGGGTTTTCATTGTCACCGGCGACGATCTAGAAAGGGCATAAGTGAGAAGGACAACGATATAATGAAGGCACGAACCTCATAAATACCAAGTAAAACAGCTGTCATCAGTGCCTCCACTGATCCTGCTGTCGCCGGCGTGCCCAGCACCTTCTGAAACGACAGAAGCAACCTACCATATTGACTTCTTGCTTCCTCTACGTAGTCAGACCGGCCGGACTTGTTCCCCACGGCTGCCAATGCGACGGTTCGTGCAGCTTCGGCAAGATCAGACGAAGTGTCCTTGCCCACCAAAGATTCAAATCCATCGAGATATCCTCGTGAGATGTTTCTGTCTTTCGAAGTTACGCAAAAGTCTTCGAGAAATACTCGAAGGAAATCGATTGCTTTAGATTGAGTCTGAGGTTCTAGATCATCTTCACACAGCTTGACAGATGATAGATTCATCCTTTGAAGTTTAGGTTGTCCCACATATTGGCGAAAGACGAGACTCGAGTCATACTCATCGTACCCTGGACAAGGCCTTTTCGACTTGAGGCACCGATTGCAGGCCTTTCAATATTAGTCCGCGTGTAGGATCAAATTAATATGCCACAAAGACTTACTGGTCGGGTCTCGTCGCACTGAACTTCCAATTAGCCACGGCGATTTTATCGTCTGAGTGTCTATAGCAAACCTACCTTCTTCCGTCTCTGTTTACAGGCCTTACAACCACGAGAAGCCCCATGATTCACCATCTGAGTGTAGTACGCTTGCTAAGAGCTGCCTCGGTACGAATATGGAACTCCTGTTCAACTACATTGAGTACACCCGTTGAGAGGGAAGAAGTCGTCAAATGGTAATACGCATCCATCGTTCGAATGACGGCAAGACCTTGCAAGGTACGTGAAATCTTACCTAATGATACACAGCCTTGTGCTTAAGTAATGTGAGCCAATACCTTCTTGGCAAGGCTGTGATTACAAGGATGAACAATGTCGTGCCGCCACAATCCCAAGGAAACACAGAAACAAGGACATCAATTTGAACCTCATTCTCTATGGGGTCTTGGTCTGCAACTTGAACATCATGTTTGCTAGATTTCGAAAAACAATCAATCATCCAACAGTGTCTTGACTCCACACCACAAAATTTCCCATTCTTGTGTCCTCTGACGGAACCTTCGACTGATTTCAAACGCCCGCGTTTGCAGCGTCCGCATCCCTCTGAGCCGCGAACCGCGCAATTTCTCTCACAATGCTAGAAGGGTGACCACGCATCCGAAATCTCCTCGCGACCTCCTCGACTGACATTCCATTGTTGATGTGTCTGATCATGCGGCGTACACCTGCCGTCCCGATGGCGTCGCGGGCGGTCCAATGAACACCAACGACGGCGGCGCCCAATTTTGGAGCAGGAGCAGGAGCAGGACGATGTTGCTGGTCAGCCAGTGCTTCTGCGACTTCGTCGGATGTGATTGTCGTCCAACCATCCTCGTCATTCTGTGAGACAGCCATGTACGGATCCAAGTGTATGGGAATCGTTCGAGTTTTGGTCTTGGGCTCGGTATCGGTGCTGTTTTTCATAAGGTGGCCTTTGATGTAAACATTGGTATCGACGAGCGGGTCATCAATAGCCGAAGTAATGGTTGGAACGATGACATTAGCTGCATTCTGGCGAACATGGTTCCGACGTTCTGCTTCTGCACGGTTCACAAAGTTAGCTTGATTTGTTATCATCATAAACGCAGCAAAAACGTATGAGAGGAAAGAAGGGCACATACTCTTGGTCGTGATATCTTCCAAAATCATCTCGAAGCTGCTCTCGTCGTCACTACCATCACTCTCATGTTCAAGCCTTGAATCGCCATCATCTGGCTTTGGTCTTTCCAAGAGTTTCTCTGTATCATCGACAAGTCAGTCACAATTGTCCGTGAACAAAACGATACCACTCCCCCACTTACCTGATAGCTTAGTTGATGCCATGTCCGGAGTTGTTGAAAGTGCTTCGTCGACAAGCGAAGAGAGATGATGTCGCGCTGTGAGAATTTCCTTGGAAAAGAAATTCCAGAGATCCTATCACTCTGTAAGAACATCCACAACTTATAAGTTTGGAATAAAGATGGAAAAGGGAGGGAAAAGGTAAGTACAATGAACGTAGACAATAGGTGATGGGGACGCAGACGTAGTGGCAAACGCATCTCTATCCTTGTTCACCCCCCCAACACCCAACAAGGGGTATATCATTCCAGTTATCCCACAGAAACAAAGAAGAAAGGGAAAAACTTACGGGTGATACAGGATGATGCAGAAAGGGAGACCTTACAGGTGGTGAAGAATGGATGTGGGTGATGCAGGTGATGCTAGGATGGCAGGGAAATGCCATCCATCCATCCATGACTATTGATGCTGTCAGGCTGTCACCCCGAAACAGAAGGCAGTTGGAGGTCCTCTTTGTATAAATGGTATAGGACTGTACGTTGGAGAGCGGATCTGTGAAACCCAAGACTCGAAAATGATTTCGATCCTGTCATGGCAAAAGTGGTCAGTGGTCAGTAACAATGACAGAGGCCAGGATGGAAGTCAACTACGAACATACCATATAATGATATTGAATTTCACTTGGTTCCATGATTCATCATGTTAAAGGTATACGCCAAACTCACCGTCTACACAGTCCCGGAGCTTCACTTAAGTAGAGCGCAGATGACAAACGAGAACTCGTTTATCTACTTGAAGTGCTACAATCAGTTCACCGTTTACATGACTGACCAGACGAACGAAAACACATGAACACGAAAGACACCAGACGAGAGCAAGAGTAAGAAATGGAAAGAAAAAAGGTCAACGACACCCAACACCATCCAGTTTCGTTTCATTTGAACGTTAAGAGGCTTTCAAGGCCAATCCTCCTGGGTCAGAGGTCACCTACGCCCATCTACGTACTGACCGGCCACCAGTCATCAATGGTGTCTTCCACCTGTCCACATAAACGCACACACACACAAACGAGACCGCCCCATATTTTGTCATCACTCCATACACAAACCCCATTGGGCAATCGTCTCGATCATATCCCTGACGGTAAAAGCGTACCGACTCGCCACCACCTCTGGAAAGACACCTTCACAAATCTCCCATACCATACTTCCAAGTAACCAAACCCTCAATTCCATCGCATTTGTTGGTGGGTAGTTGTTGTTGGTGTTGGTGTTGCCGTTGTTGCCGTTGCTGCTGTTGTTGTTGTCCTGGGTGGCAAACCCAAACTCATCCATCTTCCTCTCAACGTGTTGAGCGATACGGACCACCACGTCACGAGGCGTGACTCGGTGTTGGCGTGCCACCAGAGACAAAGAGATATTGTTGGCCATCTTTCTCATCATGTGGACGGTCTCCGAATCCCACCAACCACGTTGGTAGTCCGTCATTGTCAAGTAACCATTGTCGACGGGGAGACCCGAAGCTCCAAGGGCCATGTCCGCACGGGTCATGGCGGAGGGTGCCAGGAGATGAAGCGGGAGGAGGAGTCGGCCTCCGTTGAAACGACACGCTTCAAAGGACATGGGTGCTAAACCAAAAAAAAGGTAAGAAGTAGCATGGGAACACATCACACACACGCATGCACGCACGCAATCATTAGTGCGGGAGTAGAAGTAAAAGAAAAAGAAAAGAAAAGCGCAAGTTCATCAACACTTACTGACGTTCGCCATATCAATGGCACGAGGTCGAGCGTAAACGCGACCCAAGCGAAGTTGTTGAATCCAGTCCATTTTTTTTGGATGTCTTCTGCGCCCAAGACCAAGACCGAAAGGAACAAAAAAGAGAGGACAAGACTCGGTCGAATGACAGAAGTAGGTTGTGAGGTTTTTTTAGAGCAAGAGCCAACGGAAAATGCGTGATGATAGACAACCAATTCCTGCTGGACGAAGCTGAAAAAAAGAAGATACAGAGAAAAGTAAGACGAAGAGACCAGCAGGAATATCAAAAAAGATGTGAATTCACAAAGTAAAACTGAGCATTCAACATTGCGAAGTTCCATCAATAACCAAAGGCGGTCGGGTACAAAAAAGGGTCGCGAAGTCCACTATGGGAAGGCGGTGTCGAATGGCCGGTGAGAAGAACAGAAGATTGTGAATGATGTAGAGCCATCGCGAACCATTGATGAATTGGATCGTAAAACAAACCACGCTAGACATGCATTCGCAGAATGTCTTTGTCTTCTTTCCTCGCCGAAAATAAACAAACCCCGGCCAGGAAAAACAACTCAGTCAAGAAGACCATATCAAGCAAGCCCAAAAAAACCAACATCAGGCAATCCAGAACCATACCCGTTCAAAGACGTTTCTTGGTTTCACCTCTGGCCAACCTCCTTCCATGCGGTCGATCTCGGCTTTCCCACTCCACAGGTCCATATCCTTCAGACGAACAAATCTCGTCCGTTTGATAAATTTGTAACCCAAGAAAAGACAGGCAAAGATCGGAATGTCGATGTAAGGCGGGACAAAGGATTTCGCACTGAAGCGGCCAGGGAAGAAGCAGTCGAAGCCGTTGAAAAGGGCGACGGTGAGGCAGAAGCAGATGGAAAAATAAGCCAGGAACGGTTGGAACGGAGACTTGTACGGCAAGCTGGATCGTGCTATGCCGTTGTGCCTGAGAGCGTAGTAAAACCGAAGATACGTGACGCAGATACTGGCCCACACGATCAAGGTGCTCACGGCCGAAAGGTTCGAGATCCAGAAAAAGACATCGGATGAACGAGAACTGACGTTGAGGTAGACCAGCAGGCTGAGTAGGCTGGTCGCAGCCACGCACGCATATGGCACACCGAACCGTTCGAACCTGAGAAAAGCGGGAGCTCTGTGATCAAGAGCAGTAGAGTATAAGACTCGCGTGGAGGCGTAAAAGAATGAATTCCCCGCCGACCATGCAGATGACAGGATGACCGCATTGATGATGGATGGCAGCGCTGGGATTCCTCCGTTAACAATCGCAATCACAAAGGGACTCGCTGCTGCTCCTGGTGCCGAATTGTCGATTGCATTCAAAAGCCGAGGGTCTTTGGATGAGACACACATGCCGATCAATAACATCGTGAGGACGTAGAAAATAGCAACTCTCCAAAACACTCTCCGTACGGCTTTGGGGATATTTCTGCGAGGATTTTCCTGTGTGGATGTGAATTTTCGAATCTCGGTCAAGAAGAGCCGTACTTACAGTCTCTCCGGCCGCGATGACAACCATCTCACTGCCTCCGTAGCTAAAGGTAGCAGAGATGAAGATCTTCCAGAAGGCGAGGAAGCGGCCCAAAGCCCCCGTCTCGAGATACTCCAGCATCGGGCCAGGGTGATCCCAATACCGAAAGCCAATTCTGTCGTGGTTCGGGGCGCCACCAAGGGTGATGATGAACATCAGCAGGATAAGTCCAACGATAGTGGTCAACTTGATCGCACCAAAGACAAATTCGGCTTCTCCATAGACGCGCACTGGGAAGCAGTTGATGGCCACCATTGGTACGAAAAGGACGGTGATCCAGACTGCGTTGGGCACTGAATTGGGCCAATATCCTATGACGACCGCTGAGGCGGAGATCTCGATTGGCACACCGATCGCCAGTTGGTACCAGTAGTTCCAGCCCTAAAGCATGTCAGCCAACGATACCAGGATGATGGGGTTTGTGTCCGACGGACCAAGGTGAAGCCCAAAGCAGGGTCGACAAATCGCGCTGCAAACACTGGAACAGCACCGGGAAGAGGCAGGTATGTAGCCATCTCTCCGAGAGAGTTAATGACAGCATAAAGGTTGAAACCCGTGATGAGGTAGGCTAGGAAGGCGGACAACGGTCCGGCAAGACTCAAGGCCTGGCCGCTTCCGACGAACAGGCCAGTGCCGATGGCGCCTGATAATGCCAGAAATTGAACATGACGCGACTTCAGCTTACGATCGAGGGTGCCAACGTTTCTCTGCTCGTGCTCAAGGTTTTTGAGATCTTCGTCGTCGGTGCGGGCGTCGACGTCGGCATCTTCTACCTTGCCAGGCTCGATGTCTTTGGGCTCAGGCTCCATAACGATATCAGCATGACAGATCTTGAGAATTGCAAAATTACAGATGCCCAGATGGTCGGCATCAAGCGTTGGGAATTACGGGGAGTGCAAGGTGGTCATGATGGTTTTGTAGATCCTTGTAATGTGTGAGTTCGGATATATGCGTTCTGCGTACCACCTCAACCAGATAGCATTCAATCTTAGTTGATGTTACGCTGCATTGCCGGGGTAAAAGGACTGGTCGATCCTTGGGTAAGAAGCTCACTAGGCTATTCAGATATTGGTTTTGGTTGGCCGCCAAGCTGAGAGGATCTGTGGATCGACTAATGGACTTGTAGAGAGGCGGTCTCACATCTCACCGCGGTGAAAAGAGAGATTCCGACTGGTGCAAGTCGATATCACTGTCCACAAGACTGATAAAGAGATGGGTTTGCGGGTTGGGTTTCATCCAGGGTAAGTAAATCCTCCCAAGCCATTTTGTAGCATATTGCCAAGTTTATACTTCATGTCGCTTGTACAGATCATCTCATCGTACTTGTCCAGCATCAATATCATTTCATTCCTCTTCAGATCCACCTGCCGCTATGATGGAATCTTCGCCCGCTTGGGTGTAACGTGCCCTTCGATCAATACAAGTCTGGCATCGCCCAAATTTGGCACATTCTGGTTTCAAATGAAGCCAGATCTCTTCACCTGACCGTTGCAACCGATCCCAGTATCTCCGTCGCCAGCCTGGTATCATTCTTTTGAGGCCCTCGTGCTTGATCTTTAGTCTGGTAGCCGTCCACTTCTCGTCCGGTTGATGCTCAGTCGGCATTTCATGTAACACTTCCAAATCGAGGGGATTGTTCTTCGATAGTGTTCTCAAAAAAGGCTGGTCGCGTTTGACCTCTTCTGGCATCACGCGGGAGAGAAAGTCCAAGGATGTGTCAATATTCAAATCGATGGCTCTGATGGGATTGATCGTCATTTTCAGCACACCACTCGCAATATGAGGATACAGGACGCAGAAATCCGACTGAGAGATGTGAACAGTGCCTCGAACAGTCACTAGCCAGGCCGGCTGTTCTTCGTCGAGAGCTTCTGAGACGACTGATTGCGCAACATCAAAATTCTCTTTCCAGTACATGAATGCCTCGGAATTGATGCCAAGAAGCGGGACATGCAGCCGATATTTCTTGTCATCTGGAGGAGGGAGCACCGCCATGCCCCAGATGTCGTAGACTATGCCTTGCGTGACATATTTGAACTTCTCCCTTTCGCGTAGCAAGCTGATTGTCGTGGTGCCACCAAAGGAGTGTCCTACAATTGTAACGCCTTCGGTATGAAAACGGCTTTCCCAAGCCGACCAGTCAATACCTTCGAGACCAGCTTTTGAAGCACCAATGGCGCCTCGTACTCGAAGATTACTAGCAGCAACTTGAGCCCCATCGCCAGCACATATCTCTTGCATGACTTGATAAGCCTCATGGATCTCCGCCAAGCGCAGGTCGATTTGAGCACGTCGAAGCTCTTTGTCAACTTTGTGGCCCGGGGTTGTATCATACTTATCGCCTTTTGGGAAGATGAAGTCGACAACATCATACGGCCTTTGTTGATCATGCTTGAAATGCTCAATGTTTCCACGTCTTTCAAGGTGGTCCCGATCTGCCGAGCTACCCGGAGGATGGTTGATCAAGGTCCTGGGGCCGCTACCGTCTCTGTGCTCTAAAGCAACGACTACGAAACCGTGACTAGCAAACTCACCACAAACTGTCGAATATGCCGTTCTAGTACCACCAAGACCGTGACTGAAGATGATAAGTGGGAATCTGGGCTTTTCGGGTCCGCACGTCGGAGGCGCACCCATGCCGCGTCGATGTACACCGTCATTCGTCGATTCGTAACCCTGACGGGGCCAATGATTCGCAAGTCGCGCATTCTTGTACGCCGGTAGCTTCGTGTACCATGTTGTACAAAAGAACCACCATTCAGCCAAGTGTTCAGGGAGAGAGGCGAAGCGACCATATCCACGACTCGTCTCATTCCTCGGACGACTCAGCCAGGTGGGACGATATCTCTGCCCCGGGGTAGATGTATTGAAGTCAGCCCTTGACTCAAAATGGGCCGGGTAGTAAATAGTCATGAGGACAGTCTCGAGTGCAATCAGATGCACCTTCTGCCGCGTGATGTGGGAAAAGGTCCGTGGCTCTCGGGCAGGAACTTCGAGGTCGATGGTCCCAACATGGTATGGACCAGTATATTTTGGTAATTTGCCGTATAGAGGCACCTTGTCCCTGATACCGCTTGGTGGTCTGGCTTTTGGATTTCGTCGGGGCACATCCTGGGGTGTGGTCTTTGCGTGTTGAGGATGACCAAGCACCCAATCAGGGAAGATTGCGGAAATCGGCATCTTCCTCGTCTGAGGTGCCAGAATATGCCACCCCAGTGAATCCCAGTAGTCCGGACGGACTTGGCTCAGACTTAGGGACAGTAGAACTTTAGCATTGTTGCTGGATGAGTTGGGCCATGTCCTGCCAATCTTGTTAGAGCCTCCGGACTTCGGATCACTCGTCCTATGTCGATGATGATACGGGTATCTCTC
Organism: Exophiala oligosperma; assembly: GCF_000835515.1. NCBI lineage: Eukaryota > Fungi > Ascomycota > Eurotiomycetes > Chaetothyriales > Herpotrichiellaceae > Exophiala > Exophiala oligosperma. The sequence continues at coordinate 1,662,381 of NW_015622824.1, forward strand.
TCAAAAGGTGACGTTGATATCCAGGGACATCAATATCTGTATGCGTTCGTCACTGTCAAGATAGTGAGCACGACGTACGAAAAATGGATGTACGTGAAAGACATTGAATCTCTGTCCTCGCTTAAATGACGTCAGAAACACTTCCTCAAGCCGGGTATCATCTCCGGAATGAGAATGCTGACATGTCTCCTTGAGCGCTTGGAAATGGGTTTGAAATCAGCCTACAAGAGGTGTTGTAGGCGTGCCAGATCAATGGTAACTCCAGATATCCAGAGAGGGGAAATTCGTAGGCGCCCGCTGTCTGAAGGGAACAGATGTCGACCAGCCATGTGAGAGCCGCTACGGCCAAAGAGCGGCTTTTGTTAGGCCAGAGCTGTCACCCGGATGTTCCGGCTCCTGCACAGCTACGTTGATATATTGTCGGGCCTCTTGCACCGACCTTGAAGTTTGTGGTAATTGGTCTAGAGCCTTCAACAAGGTGCTTTTCAGATAATTGTACGCCTCAAGCTTCATCTTTCCGTGCCTGCGCTCTCGGCTGATGACTTTGTTCATGAGCTGTACTGCAGCAACAACATGATGCGGGTATGGGTCGAGTTGGACAAAAGAGGCCGTGAATGTACATGGACCTTCTGTGGATTCGGAATCGTCCGCTGGAGCTCCTATTGTTAAAGTATTCTCCAGACCAAACTTCAATGCATTGACAATCTCTTGCTCGGCAAAGAGTCTTTTTTCTTTCAACAAAAGAAGTAGATCATCTCGCTCAGCTGCCTCAACGTTATCCACTAGCATCAAGATGCCCAAGTGATAATGTAACATGACCTCGTACCAATTAAGACGCTCCACCTGGCTGAGGAAATGAAGTCTTCGTTCACATGCGCTCAACAAGGGTCGAAAGGTGTCCTGGTATATGTCGGCAGCTTCCGTGAAGGCATCCCAAGCTTGCTGGACTTTATCTTCCTCATCACCTTCGCGGAGTGCCTCTTTGAGGATTGCAATCATCTTCCATACGAACACTTTACAAGCTGCCGCAGCTGCAATGATCTGCGAGGCAGTGTCGTCAGAGACTTCGAATGCTGAAGTGCGCCATTCTTTGGTCCGCGTTTGGAAGGAATGGGCACCGGTGCGTAATACTCGCCATGCTGACTCGGACGCAACCCCGTGCAAGCCAGACGAGAGTGACGAGCGAAAGTTAAGAGTAAGACTAGCCGATGTGTCGAACGTCAACGCGCCCCAGTAAGCTCGGCTCTCGCTGTTCAAGAATGCCTCGCTTAGTGGGAAACTCTTTGGTTTGGAATTGGCTAGAGGAGCCATGCCAAATGACACGTTCGAACCACTGAATTGACAGTTGCGTTGACGCTCACGCAGACTTTGTATTTGTTGGAATGCAACTTGGACGCAAATCTGGCCCGTGATCCCGTCGACTTCTTCGTCTCTGGATACCCCAACAGGGATCGGCGTCAGGCCAAAAAGGAAAAGCGTCAAGACGGAGCGATAAGAGACACGGTTGATGACCTTGAGCATATCTCGCCGGGATGCGCGCCACGATTCGCGGACCAAATCCTCCTGGTTGAGACCTACCCATTCCTGCTGTGGTATGAGGTGCAGCCATGGCGAGGCAAATGATCGAATGGCTAGTTTCAGAGAATCTTCAATCTGGAAGTTCCGCTCCAGTCGCTGGCTGAGTGGTGTAGCTGCAGCATCTTCCAGGTTGCGCGCTTCCCAATCGTGGTCAATCGCAGCGTCGAGTTCGGCAAATAGTTTGGAAGGGCGGAAGATAAGATCGTAGCTGGGATCCCAACTGTATTGCAAACGTTAATGAGAGACTTCAAGAAGGATGTAAGTCATCAGGTAGCCGCGTACATGAAGGGACAGCAGTCACGGCCCAGCCAGAAACCAAATATCTGCTCCCAGCAGGACTCGAAAATTTGGTGAAACCATGATCCGAGCGAGCTGCTCACATTGTCCGGATGCAATTGCGGATTGCTTGGAGGGCTGATGATTGGGACCGCGACACCTGAGTCGGACGAATGAGTTCTAGCATCATATCAGAAACAGTCTGTGCTTGTCAAAATCGCGAAACCCTACGGTGTGTACCCTGCGGAGGGCTGGAAGATGGTCCGAGCCGATGTTGTGGTAGCATCGACACTGGCACGAACAGATTCCGGGGATGATGAGGCTGCTCGTGGTGGCGAAGCCTCGCGCTTGTTACGTCGAGGCTGTCTGGCTGGCTTCTTTACATCCTTGATCCACTAGCGTTACGAGGGTCAGGCTCTTTATTCAAGGCGATCATAGATGTGTTATCCGAGTATCAACTTACCTCAAAGGTACATGGTCTTCGCCGACGAGTGCACCTTGAACAAGACCCATCCCAATCAGGCTGAGATGGATCAAATCCTACCCTTGCAGCATCACAGGCTACGTAACCCGATTAGCGACGTCGTAAGGATTTGACTGAAGGCCAAGAAGTACACACCTAGACGCGAATTTCGGCACGCATCGCAGCTGGAGAATTGTGTCCTGCGTGGTCCAGGGATGTTACGCATTCTCAATAGCTGTTGTGCTGATTCAGCGGCAGGTCCTCCGTCCCACCTCTCACGGGTCCACGAATATGTAAAAGCTGTGGCACATCAGTCTTTTCATCGGGTCGATCCTCTCAATCTTTCAGTTTGAGTGAGGGCGATGAGTTTCCGCATATCAGAACTAGCGTTTCGCAATACCGTCGAATATCAACTGATGTAGAATGCTTGCGACTTGCGGATGTAGGAAGATTTCGGCGAACACACAAAGCCACTCCGGCGATGCGAAGAAGAAGGGGTTCGGTCTGACCAGGAAAAGTCTCAGCTTAGTTTTGCTTAAAATGGTATTAAAACCCAGTCACCATTTCGTCAGACAGAATACTGCCTTGTTCCAGGGAAAGACTTGGCCAATTGCTGGCTCCGAAGCCCAGACCAGGTCAGGTATAGGGAGGATACGGAGAACAAGGACCTTCCCCGGACTGTCAAGCCTCAAAGCTGATCATCATACGGAGTATGTACATATTCAATTGTGACACCTCCAATCATATCCATCCAAAATTGTATGTACAAACGATACACAAGTCATTTACTGTCATATCTGTCATATAGAGATCTGTCTGAAATAGACGTCCCAATTCCATCTCGCTCGAAGTACTGCCAATCCTCCACTTTGAGTCTCAACTGTTCGACCTCTTCCTCGATCGTTATAGTCCGCCGGGGCAACAGATTGGCCCGGCCAAACTTGTAGTTTCGGGTTGAGATGGTCCTCAGCGTCGTCTGCGAGGACGGTCGTTTCGTGAATGATCTCCATTTCTTTCTCATCAGGTTGTCCAAAAGTCCACCACATTCCAAAATGACCATTGGTGTTTTTGGTGGCCAAGGCAGCTCGTGAGTTGTGAGCCACCCATTTATCATAAGCAGCGCACCGTGCAAGGTGGTAATCATAAGTGTCCCGGTCAAAGTCATCGGAACCTCCTTTTGAGGTGAGGAATGACTGCTCTTGGGCCCAGAGTGGCCTACAGAATTCTGACAAATGGTGGAAGAAAATGCCTTTGAAAGTTTGTCCATCCTGACTGCAATAGCCACCGTGGTCGCAAAACTCCTCCAGAACTCCGCCTCGTCCCAGGCCACTCCACGCAGGGTCAAGATTTGGCCATCCAGTGGCACGAATCACACTTTCCACCAGAGCATGGCCATCGTCTAGATAGCTCCGTGCTCCAGTAGCAATCCAGAGGCCACGGCTGGCGGACAAGACGACACCTTGGTTGTAGGTGTAGACCATCCGGTTCAGTTCATCGCATTTTCCGGTGCCCGGATTGACTGTCCCATTGGGATAGCGGTGCCAGCCGGTAACGTGAAATCCATCTTGATACATGCCTGCATCGGGACTGCGCATCTGACTCTCCATGAGCCATTTGTAACTCTTGATCGCGTTCTCCAGATATACAGAATCATGCGGTTTGGCAGAACCTTCCGAGCCTTGCGCCATGTAGGGTGAAGTGTTGTTATCTCCCGGGAAATACAGATACATTCCAATGCTCGCAGCGGCGAATAATTCATTCGTTATGGCGTTTTTGTAGGGCGTAAGATAAGGGTTCCAGATCATGCCGCCACCACACAATGATTCGTCCCATCCAGCTGCTGCTAAATCGTAAAAAATGCGAGCCCTATGCGCCGCCATAGGGATGACCTGCAAGCCATGCCATCCGTTATTGTGTCGTAGAAAGTCCCAATGTTTCAAGGAATACATTTCAGCAAATTTGAGGTTCTCGAGCCAGCCGAGCACCACCCAAAGCATATCATCATAGGCCTGATTCCGCAATCCAAATGCGTTCTCGCCAAAGTAGAAGACCGATGTTTGTGCAAAGTATCGATCAATGATGTTTTGCATGACCAACATGTCGGCGCAAGTAGAGGTCGCAGAGACGTCCAGCGAAGATACAATGCTGCCCAACGTTGCCGAGACCTGGGTTCCCATGACGGCAGAAGTCCAATCTATGGCACTTGGCCAGGTCCCAGAGAACAAGTCAAAGTATGTGTCTTGCATGGCCTCCAATGCGTCGAGCATGTCCTGTAGGACGGGTGGAAGATCGTTCTTCCATGGCTTTTTATGTATTTCGTCTCTTTCATTCGCGACCAAGCGTATTTGACCGGGATCTTCAACAACCAGGGAATCCGCGACTGACGCATAGGCAGATCGTTCGACAGATCTCGGCTCTGCAAGTCCCAGTATCTCGAGGAAGATGAAAAAGACAAGGAAAGGCCGCATGTTGTTGGAAAAGGTTGTATATTCTATATCATCGCCGTGCTAAATTGATACGAGGGAATGGTGAAACGGCGAAAAGGATAGCCCAGCGGCCACTCTCATCTGTATTTTCAAGGCTTCATCTCACGGGAAGGGTCGACACTGAACGACTGAAGACCACGACAGGACGGGCCTTGTGACCTGACTGGGTTGAATAGGGATTCTTAGAGAAGGGAATGCCGATGGAGACTAGCTCGATAAATCATATGGCATGCAAAAGATGTCAGAAGTGCAGCAGGAAAGTCGAAGGTTGGAGATGGGTGAATATGAAGGTTGCGTGGGCGTAAGCGCAGCCATGTCGTTGGGTGGAAAACTTGGTGGCGCCCACAGAAATGCGAGATCTGGGCATCGGAGACTTGCCGATGGAGGCGCCTTGGCCCTTGTGACTGGGCACTTCTCCAGGTACCTTGGCCTATAACGAGTGAGGAATACGCCTAAAACGATCAGACTAGCCTTGACCTGCGCCCCCCCAACCCCGAACACTCCAAACGTCCGCATGACCACCAGCAGCATCGTGACTAGCGAGACGAAGTCAGCTAATAAAGGAATCCGGCATGCATTGCAAGGCATATTATTCGAAGACGCTGGTATGATTAGCCACCTATACACCGACTCAAAGTGTCTGTTCCTTCGCCTGGACAAAGAACTTTGCAATAAACCCCAACACCGTGACAAACTAAAACAAGCACGAGACCTGTCAGTCCGAGAGCCTCAGAACCCAAATACCTAGGCATAGCGGATATGCAGATAGGCACGGACAGGACACATGTGCTAATAGTGAGTAAGGAACAAGATACTCACCGCCTGATCAATGAACTTGATACCTCCTGGCAACGGAGGATACAAGTCACCATCATACGCGACTCTCAACAGCCTCCAAAACCCAGGTCGACCATCTTGACCGAGGGCGTCATTGAAGAACCTGTTTTCAAAGGACATAATGACCACGTCAGCCCGCCTCAATACCTGGACTCGAACAGATCAAGATTTCCACACACTCCCGACGATTTTGGGATGGACAGTTTGTGTGACTTACAAAGCTTTCCCCAGACCCCACGTTTCCGCCGGGACCGCCGTCTCTCTCAACACAGTCTTCTCTCCCTGGAACCCTTTCATACTGTGTACATGCCATCGTGGCACGAAGAAGGCTTCGTCTCCCGCATTGATCACCGTCTTCCCTTTCCCCTCGAGATTCGCTTCGATTCGACCTTCTAGAACGGTCAAGTATTCATCGTGATACTATTCATTTACCGAGAGTGTGTCATTGTCAATGTCAATGTCAATGTCAAACCATCAGCGGTCACACATACACACATACACTCCTCTTTCACACACTGCAGACACTTTGTCCTGCAAGGAGGGGAAAAAAGGGAAAATCCATTGGAAAATAAAATACCTTGTGCCAGTGTGGTGGAACTTCAAAGACTTCTGACCCTTCTTCACCATCGTAAACTGTGTCCATTACATATTTTTCAAAAGAACCATCCGCTTTTTCCTTGTCGATTTTGATGTGCATGATACATCCCTATTTGTTACTCGTAAGATTGAGTATATGTATGTTAACCCCAGTGGCACCAGTGTAAATCATGCTGAATGTTTGTGGGGGTTACTCCCGTATGACCCCCAGACCCGGAGCAAATCGCGGTATAAACCAAGAGTAGGTACTTTGTACGGATCACATACCTTTCCAATCGTAAGTGTCTTGATCGTTTCATAAGATGGCATCTTGAACCCGTTGTATCAAGTGTCTGAATTGATCAAGTGTTTATTCAGGTACTCCGTAGATGACAAAGGAATCAACAAACTTTTTGTCATCACCTACCGAAGGGTGGCATCGTCAGTTCTTACCCCTCTTCAATCCTTATGCTCGTTCGATGGAATAAAGGATGGAACACGATAGGTCTCGCTTACCGCTTAATGATTGCCCTAGAGTACCTTTTAGTTCATCATCAATGGAGGTTGCTTGATTATGGGAAATGCTTGACTACCTCGTAATTGGACCTAATGTAGGGCGCCTTAATGCGGGATCTTTTGTACCTGATCGACAGGCATTTTGTACGCCCCCGCCGAAAAGCCACATGGTTAGAGATGATAAGTCGAGCATCGATCAAAGATGTACGAAGAGAGAGTGAGATGTCTTATGCGGTATCGATTGATTTTTTATCCCTATTCTGGATGACGATTTACTTTTCTCCTCGTACTCCATACGGATCCATCTATTTCGCGAAGAGTATGAAACTACCGAGAGTAGTTGTCATACGGAGCTTCGTCCTTGACGCTCTCCCAGATCTCATCGATGCCCTTACAGGCCTTGTCACTCAAAGGACCATTGGCCAAGCCTTTGAGCGTCTGCTCGAGCTGTTGCTTGGAGCTGGCGCCGACGATGATGGCGTCCCCGTGGCTCTTCTTGAGGGGAGAGTTGTACGCCACCCAACGGTAGGCCAACTCGGCGCGAGAGCAGCCTTCCTCGTTGGCGATGACCTCCCACTTGGCCAGGGCGTTGAGGAACGACTCCTTCATGTACATGTCCCGGTACATGCCGCCCAGGGCCTGCTCGCTGAACCGACCGGCGCCGTCCTTGATCTGCTGGGCCGTCTTGGTCAGGAACCCACCGGCCATGGGCGAGTAGGCGTAGAACGCCATGTTGAGCTTGCGGAGCGTGGGGAACAGTTTCGTCTCCTGGAGTCGAGTGACGGGGCTGTAGTTGCCCTGGTAGGCCGTCGGGAGCACGTAGCCGTTCTTCTTGCACGCGTCGTAGACCCTTTGCACGTCCTCGGCCGAGTAGTTGGACAGGCCGAAACGCTTAAACAGGCCGAGTTTGTAGGCTTCGTTGACCCCGGCCACCGTCTCTTCGATCGGACTGTCCTTGTCAGGAGCGTGGATGTAAAAGATGTCGACCTGTGAGTTTTGCATTTGGCAACGTCAGCAAAACCAGAACAGTTTTCAGATCAAGTGATACAGGAAGTAAAAACAACGCCGAAATTCTGTTCTCTTTCAGACGCAAGTCGATGTTCTGATATTCCACATACCTGTTTCACACCCAACTTCTTGATACTGTCCTTGGCCGTGTTGACGATGTTGTCCTTGGTCGCCGAACCGAGTGTCCACCCACCGAGCCACTTGGTGTCAATGGTGAACCTGTCTCCGGCCTTGAGTTCACCGAGCTTCTTCTCAGACTCTCCATAGAGCTGGGCAGAGTCGATGGTGTTGGCTCCATGAGCCAGGAGCATGTCAAAGGCATCGTTGATGTTTTTGTCGTCCTGCCAGTGCTCGTAGTTTCCAATGACGGCCCCGCCAAAGACGACCTTGAGTCCCTCTGATGCCATGTCTTTGTTTTTTCTGGGTGGGTCCCGAGTTGATTCTTGTCTACGGTTTACTGTCTGCTTCAGGTTTGAGGAAAAGAAAATTAAGGTATAGGAGTGTGGATCGAGGTCTTTTAAGTGAAGGTAATAAGTGAAAAGAAGCTCTCTCAAAACAGCATCGGTGCCGGGCAAAGTGGTTTATAATTATGCCTTACCTACCCTTCCTGTTTCGAACTACCGCGTCTCCCCCCCCCCTCTATGACGAAGAGGGGTGCCAGTCCCGGTAGGTGTGTGACTGTAGCTTAATAATGGGATTCTATTGTTGAGAGATGGAATCAGGGAAATGTGGGGAAGGGATCAAAGTCCGCGGCGTCAACCCGTTACGAATCCAACAATTGTGGTATCTAGCTAGACACACAGCGAAAGAGAATACCGACTTGAACAATTGGTCAAGAACCTGATGGCACCAGTGTCTTGACACCAACTTACTCATGAACTCAGTTGTATCTAGGTAATCATGTAAACTGCGTATCCCTATATCGGCATGTCTTGTTATCCTGTTCCAGTGTCCGTCCGAATCGGCATTGACATAAAGAATGAATGCCGTTATGACAAACTGCGCCCAACTCGACGTCTGGCGGATCGGCGAAACAATTCATCCGGCTGGTAATTCTTACAACACGGAGCGCCGTACAAGCGATTTGGACGAGGCTGAAAATAGGCCATGACCAAGATGTCATACTATAGCCTCAATGACATTCCAATGACATTCAAGTGGATGATTTGGCTTGATTTCTCCACGGAGGCTTATCACATGTATCACAGGTGGTCGCTGAAGTGATGGACCAGGATTTGACCTCGATCCGCACTCAAGTAATGAGCCGTGTCTCAGGTACAAACCACAGCCTGGGCCACGACCAAGGCCTCATTGCGTAGTGGTAGCAGCAGCGCCTACGAAGCTCGAGCTCGACTGTGCACACCTCTCTCACTGTGACAACTTCCGGCATCTTTCGTTATAGTGCTGCTGTTGTGAGAGTGGAGAGCCGGTGATGTCTATCGAGCCCACATGTACAAATGCCCCAATACAGGCCATATACGTAGATTCCTAAGGTGATTCATATTACAACTTCTTCGCTAAATAACTATCTCTCTCGATTATGCCTTGTTCTGCAGTGCCCTCGTCGGCTGCAGGCCAACTGCATGTCCTCGCCAACCAGGTTCGAGCTACATCAGTCGTGAGCGACGATGTGAGAGACCACCAAGATGGTGGTGATTCTGCGCCATCCAAGCGCTGGCCAGGAACAGGCCTAGCCACCTGGCGGCCCGCTGGTGACCTGGCCTGCAGAAACGAGCTTAAGTGCACCAAAATGCCGACGTCTTTCCTCCCAATGCTCTTTCGATGCAGCCATAAAAAAAAATCCACATTGCCATAAATGATAATGATCGTGATGTGATAGTAGGAGATTCGTTAGATTTCAACGCGAGAGTGCTTCGAAGGGAGTCGAGAGCCTCAGCCTCCACACAGCCATAATGCCCACGTTTGCTTGGTCTGTCGATCACACCAAGCTTGCTCGAAAGGGTATTACTGCTAGTGACGACGACTGTAAGCTGGTCGCTCCTCGGGACTCTGATAACTCTGTGATGTATTATTTTGCGGCCTCCCTGCACAGTAACTATCAGCAGTTGTTGATGCAGTTTCACCTTGTCGCAGTCGCTTACCGGATTGTGTCCGCACATGCCTGCTATCATTGGCAGGAAAGCTTGTGCTCCTGCTGTCACTGCTCCACGTCGCAGTCGCAACGTTGGCATTGTTTTGAGGAGCCGACGCTGTGCGACGGTGAGTGCTATCAGGAAAAGTGTTCCGAATGAACGTCTCGAAGTTCGGAAGCCTTTGTGGCTGCGATGGTGCTGGGCGCACCGCCAGGTTTTGTGGAGGACTGTTAAATTTGGGGGACTGCTCTTGTGGCCCCTTGCCCGCTCCACCTGTGATTGCCGATGGCGAAGGGCTGTTCGATGCGTCGGTGGTGTCACTAAGCTCTGACTCGTCATCCTCAATGCCATCGCGACGACGGCCTTTTCTTCCCGCTTTCAAGTGGTGACGGTGCATACGACAAGCCATGACCGTTTTGTCAAGTCGCCGTGCGATTTCCTTGTAGTGGATTTTCTGGTCTCGGCTTTGAACCAGAAACTTCTCCTAGGGTAGTGTCAGCTATGAAATCTGCGGTTGGGTGCAAGCATAGAAACCTCTTCATCCGTCCATGCGCGAATCAACTTGCCCTGACGGACTTTGTCCCTCCTAGACGAGTTCGGAGACCTTTGCATCCCCAGAGACTGCGACGTCGACCTTGAGGATGGCCTTTGATTGCTCGAAGACGACATCGCACATGGCAATCAAAATGAAGATGCTGGTCAGCCTCTACCCCGGAATTCCGGAGGCAACGAAGGATTAATGATTGCGATGTTGAAGTTGTGTGCGGAGGAAAGACACCTAGCAAGTCAAAAGGGAGATATCGGGGGAGCAGTGACTCTTGGAGCAAAGAAGTACATATATTCTTCTACGACTCTTTGACCCTCAGGATCCATATGCACTTTACAGAGACCAAGCACAATCAATCTGCCTTGACGAAACGCGGAGGCGGACTTGATGCTGGCTCAGTTGTTATGCAACCATGCCATGGCCGTGGTCATGAAAGAATCATTCATTGACTTGATCCATGGCTTAGTTGGATCGTCTGGCTTTGTGAGGGGACGGGTAGCCGCTGATACCGCACAAGGTGGCTTGCATTAGATGTCTGGAGTCACTATACCTACGCTAGGTATAGGCATGACAGGCGTGAGAAGAGTGATGGGGTACAAGGTGGGTTCATGCAATGAGACCCGGCCGTCGTGTGGTCGCGACCAAAGGAGCCCATCCTACCCCCGAGGCTACATGGTTCAACAAACAGGCGACGTAGCGGAAGTGAAAAGTGAAAGGGTCGATCGGCCGATAGGCATCACAGTCATACAACCAGTCTGGCATCGAAACGCCCATGCAGCTCCTTGGCCTTTGTCAGGAAGCGACTGAATACACTCACCTCGAGTAGGCATGGCTACCGCGACCGGCAAAGCATAATGCTGGCCTCCATGGGTTCCGAGTAAAACTTCCATGTTGGAGGGTCGCCATGCTCGACACAGGGTTCACCCAGGTCTGCCTTAAAGACCTGTTCGGCGAATTGGGGGTCATATTGTGGTCCAGCAAGCGCCAAAGCCTTCGGGCGGCTAATTCATAGTTGGCGGAGCCACAGAATCGAGGTAACGCTATCTCAAGCGACTGGCCAGAAGTGCTGTGGTCGTTGCGGCACTGCAAATCTCGCAGCACGAATGCCACGCTCATTCAATAGTCGTGTTCGGGCATCCATTCTGCAGGTCGAAGGGCTGAACCAGTGCGATTTTCATGCACACTTGACAATTCAAAGACAGGGTATGCCGCATGGCAACGATGCTCCCGCCCCCGCAGGGCTGCTTCTGCCGGCTGTCGTAATGCGAGCAGACGATAATGCGCGTTGACCTGATGGAATGAGAAATTGGCACTGCCATCTTGTGGTTGGCCCAATCTTTACTGTTGGACGTCAACATATCTTGCCTTTTCGAGGCTCTACTTGACCTCAGCGCATTTGCAGATTGAGGAGGGACTGAAGATACAGTGCTGGTCACGAACTGATGCTGGGTGAAGTTGCTATTGTAATTGTTGTTCTTGACGAGAATGGAAGTCAGGTGTAACGACCGAGACGCGTCGGAACATTGAGCTGACATCGGGAACGCGGTCGGCTAAAACCTGGTTGCATCTTGGGGGCGGAAAGTGGGACGTTTTAGTGCCCAAGCCCCTATGTACTTCTGCAGCTCATGAGCCTACCACGTCAATCTCCGGTGTGATAGAAGCGCCATTGCATGCATCGGTTATTGTTCCGAAGACGCTGGCGCCGAGGGCCAAAAGACACGCATATGCAGAGTGTGGCAGTCGCAGTTTGGAGTACATCATACACCACCTTGGCACAGTGAGACTCTTTCATCTTGCGGCCTTAGACTTTGTAAGCAAGCTCGATGGCACAGGGCATCATGAACAGGCGTTTGGGACTCTGGTCGAAGAGCCCAACAAAGCAAACGGTGAAATTTCGTAGCTGCAGGTCGAAGATCTTAAAACAAGCATTGGTCCAGACCTAGAGACCTCGAGTGATACCATCCTTCTGTCTAGAGCAGGTGTCATGGACAGTATCACGGAAACAAATAGCACATTCGTGCATTTGATTGCGATCCCTGTCTTGATGCCTCTACGATCTCGCATACCAGCCATTATCGATACCTCCATTTTCAAGATTTCTTGTTGAATGCGACAGAGTCTGTTCCCAGCAAAGCCTGCAATCTCAGCGAAAGGATGATACATCGCCTAGATCGGAAGGCTTCGGGCAACTCGATAAGAAAGCTAGAATTTAGATGAGGTGCAAGGTACGCAACATGTCGTCAAGTGTGCCTCCCGAGAGCGGTTCTACCACCCAAGACGATAGCAACCTCGAATAGTGCGCCATCTTGAGACTGTGCCGAGTGATGAGGATCAGATAGCAGAAGGCTAAGAGCGTGCATTATTGCTGCATGAGAATGTCAGCCACTGTCACATTCGGGGAACCTTTATGAGAATGATGAAGTCTCCAGCAACGGTCGCATGATGTGCTCCAAGTGGAAATCCGATGAAGATTGACCCACACACTCAATAGCTTCGGTGATCAATGGTGCGTCCCATGTAACCATCGCTCCCGTAAAGGCTTCCATTACAATAGGCTCTGCATTTGTCATGGGACTTGAAGATACGATTGACCGATAGATTCCAGTGATTAAGTGACGAATGCACAGGCACTTATGGTAAGATACGCCCGTCACTTAGCCGTAGAGTGATGCCGAAGCAGCACACATGACAATGACCTGTGCCTGGCAGCTTCAGGACCGGCCCGAGTCGTGTGCCTGGACAAGTCATGGACACGGACCAACCTGAAGCGCCGTGAGTGCGCGGAGGGAGGAGATACTGTTATTATGATGCAAGTCTTTTGGTAGACGTGTACAGACCGACCATAGATGGCGAAGAGCTCGGTGACTGATCAGACATATGAGTTGGGAAAGAGAGGAGTAACAGGTCGGTCGACATGAATGTGGACCACACCAGACTCCTCGTACTCACAGGAAGATAGAGAAGTGAAGCGCGCCTGAATATGGAAGGTTTCCCGAGACACTTACGTTTCTCCTATTCCGAGCGTTGTCTCAGCTCACGCAGGCTGCGCAATTCCAACAACTGCGATGAGGTAACGCAGCCTGCGTCGTTCCCTGTGATTGCTTTCACTTCTATGCTTTCGTTTCTGGCTATCTGGAGGCCATCGTCTTATCTGAGAGATATTTACTTCTAATAATCTTCCCTTATCATTCGCACAGGCACCACTCTCTCGTCTCAGTTGGTGATGTCTACGCAGCAACAATGAATCTCAATATCTTTCGCATCTTGGGCGATGTCTCGCACACGGCCTCAAAATGCATTCTCATCTGGGCTATTCACTCCAATAAGAGCGCTGAAGGTTGGTCCTCCTCGTTGTGAGATTCAAGCATCTACAGCTAACTTGCTATCAACCAGGCGTTTCACTCCTTACACAGATCCTCTATATTGCAGTCTTCTGCACTCGCTATCTAGACCTCTTTTGGGTATCGCCGACTGTATCCTGGTGGAATTTTGTGCTCAAGAATTTCTATATCTGGTCGTCCATATACATCATTGTGTTGATGACCAGGGTGTATGCCAGGACACGCGAGCAAGAGAAGGCCTGGAAATGGGGCGCATACGCAGCCGGCGCATCACTGATTGCGGCACCTTTGATCTCACTGATCTTCAACGGTTGGACACGCAGTACCTTTAGCGAAGTGCTCTGGACATTCTCCATCATTCTCGAATCTGTCTGTGTCCTTCCACAGCTTATCCTCCTGCGCCAAACGACTGTACCAACCGTGATTGACTCGTTCTATTTGGTTACCTTGGGTTCCTACCGAGCATTCTACCTTCTCAACTGGATCTACCGTGCATTTACTCCCTCGAAACCAGATGCAGTTTCGGTTATCTTCGGTATTGTCCAAACGGCATTCTATGTGGACTTTGCGTGGGTATACTGGACGAGACAAAGAGTCAAGCTGAGAGGCGGCGGCGTTGTGGATGCAGAAGATCTGAGAAAAGGATGGCTGGTCAACCGCGTGTTCAAGCAAGGCCAAGAACCGACAGAGGAAGATGAAGCGGAAGCAGGAAATAGAGAGCCAAATGGGAATGTCCAGCCCAAAGTCAATCGCTGGGGCCCACGTGGCATATCCGTAAGTGTCTGCCTTTTATGCTTGAGTGTTGACGGCGATTTGTTGCAGTTTCTAACCACAACTTGCAGATTTCGGCCGACGATACATTGCACGAGCATGATAAGGGAAAGAGAGCCGTAAAGAGCGGTGATAGCGGTGATACTGAAGCAGATCCCATGCTTGCTTCAGGCTCATTCCAACCGGACCCGGAATCATTTGAGTTTGCCGATGATGATGACGACGATGCTCCTCAGCTGGATGACCCTGGCAATAAAGTGCTGAACAGCAACGAAGAATGGCGTGCTAGTTCACCTTCGAACAAGTGATATGTGTACAAATATTTGGGATAGCTCTTGGATGGGTTTGAATCCGTTTTCCCTCGCCATTGGGTGGAGTCCATTTGTTTACTCATCCTACTGAAGACTGGCGAGTCTTTGCTTGGTGGCACCTTGTTCGGCAGCGTTGACTCCGTACTTGGGCAAGAAATTTGGATCGTTTCAAGTCATGAACTCAATATTCAGGAACTGGAAAAAGACTTCGATCGGTTACACGGCAAGGACACAGCCTCTTTTCGGAGTTCAACATGGGAATTTGAGCCCGAACAAAATTTTAATGAAGCAAATTATGCACCATATTCAACGATCCAGAAAAAGCCACGAGTCGGAGAGTCCATGGGATGATGTCAGCAGTATGAGCTTAAAAGACCCTTTAGTGAAATTGAGCCAATGAAATGACTTGGTGGGAGAATCAAGTGGCGCTAGATCGGCGCTAATGCAACAATGATGCGGACTTTAGTGAAAAGGTGCACCGATGCAATCATTTGTATCAATGGATTTACTCCGTACTGCATCAACATATTCATGTGCCCAATGCGCCGCCTATAATAGAACTATGATGGTTGCAATTTTCTCCGACCACGTTTTCCTTCCTCTATCGTCTATCTTTGTCGCAAAAGACTTGGGAGACTTGTGCCACCACGTGTGTCGCCCTCGAATACATTCCCACCATGGCATCTCCTCAGTCTCCAGTCACCGCCCCGCCATCGCCTTCCAGAACCCCATCATCTACAACGTCGACGACCACACCGGAGGGTTACGAAGTGAATCAACGACCCAGCACCGATCCCGAAAAGCAAGCAGAGCTTCAGCAGTATCACCACCCGAGGGAGAAGGTTCCCCATTGGAGACTGGTCGCCAGTCAGTCGCTCATCACAGATGCTGTTGCCAACTACCCATACTCGGGATCCGGCACCGAAGATGACCCTTTTATTGTTGAATTTATCCCGAACGATCCTCGAAATCCCATGGAATTCTCACAGGTCAAGAAGTGGTTTATAACACTCACTGTCGCTTTGGCCACCCTTGCTGTTGCATTTGTGTCTTCTGCATACTCAGGTGGAGCAGAGGAAGTCATCAGAACCTTCGGAGTCAGTCAGGAGGTTTATACTCTTGGTATTTCCTTGTTTGTGCTGGGCTTCGCTATCGGTCCATTACTCTGGTAAGTGACTGTGGTCGGTTGAGGGCCATTATTTTTCATCTTGTGGTCGAGCTCCTGCTAATCCACCCACCAGGGCACCTATGAGTGAGCTTTATGGACGACAAGTTCTCTTTTTCGGTACCTACGCGGTTCTGACCGCTTTCAATGCGGGCGCAGCTGGTGCAAATTCGATGGCAACTCTTATCGTTTTAAGATTCTTCGCTGGCACTTTCGGATCGTCTCCTCTCACAAATGCTGGCGGTGTCATTGCTGATATGTTTCCTTCCAATCAAAGAGGTCTCGGCATGTCCATATTCGCTGCTGCACCCTTTTTGGGTCCAGTCGTTGGACCTATCGTTGGTGGCTTCGTCGGTGAGACGATCGGATGGAGATGGAATGAAGGTGTCATGGCTTGTTTCACAGGGGTCTTGTGGATCTTCGGCACCTTGACCATTCCGGAGACCTATTCGCCCGTCATTCTTTCACGTCGTGCTGCTAAGCTATCCAAGAAGACTGGAAAGGTCTATATCTCGGTATTGGAAAGAAGACAGGGCAAAACGACTCCCAAAGCTGCCTTCCAAAAATCATTGGCTCGGCCATGGGCTTTGTTGTTTCTCGAGCCTATCGTCTTGCTCATCTCCATCTACATGGCAATCATTTACGGAACTCTTTATATGTGTTTTGGAGCCTTTCCAATTGTCTATCAACAGGGACGAGGTTGGTCGGCAGGCATTGGTGGGCTCGCTTTCTTGGGTGTGGCTGTTGGAATGCTGCTCGGCGTTACTTACAGCATCATCGACAACAAACGTTATGCGAGAATCGAAGAGGAACATGATGGCGATGCTCCCCCCGAAGCACGACTACCTCCAGTAATGGTGGGTTCGGTTGCACTTCCGATCGGCCTATTCTGGTTTGCATGGGTAAGATTCGTCAAAATCCCTCTTTGTGATGACTTGACGCTAACATCTTTTATAGACAAATGGGCCTTCTGTTCACTGGATTGTCAGTATAATCGCGACTGCACCGTTCGGCTTCGGCATGGTGTTGGTCTTTTTGGGCTGTATGAATTATCTCATCGACGCGTACACCATTTACGCAGCATCAGTCTTGGCCGCGAACTCGGTACTTCGATCTCTCTTTGGTGCTGCGTTTCCTCTATTCACCTCCCAGATGTATGCAAATCTCGGTATTCATTGGGCGTCATCGATACCTGCATTCCTGGCTCTGGCCTGTACCCCGTTCCCGTTCATCTTTTACAAGTATGGCGAGCCGATTCGGATGAAGTGCAAGTATGCAGCGCAGGCGCATGAGATTATGGCGCAGTTCCGCGAGCAGCAGAAGCATGTCGAGGAAGAAGAACGCGAAGAAGCCGAGGAAGAAGAGGATGAGAAGGCGAGCCAGGCTGGCGATCCTGGTATGAGTCGATTGAGCGCACAAGCGACTCGGAACAGCAGAGCGAGTCAACGAAACATGGGACGAGCCAGCACCCGTGCGTCGCGAAGCGAAGATCGGAGTCGCGTGGACGACTTTGTCAGGGTGTACAGTCATACGAGTCATCACCATTTCTAGACATTTTTGAAAAGAGAGTCAGCATTTTGGGTCGGATTTAATTTGTGTGTCGAGCGTTCTAGCGAGCAATGGTGTACAAAGATTCGGGATGGATGTCCAAAAGCATAGGATGATGATGTTTTGTTCTAGAAGAGTGTAAATCTTAGATATAATCATAGACTTGACATATTATTGTATAGAGTAATTCGAGATCATCGACCTCGTCCTCATATCAACCCTGTGTCGCTTAATACCCATTAGTCAGCATTCGGGCGCCCGCGGGTTCCCTCCTTTATTCACGCTAGTCGGTTTCCGGAATAGTCGTATCATCCTTGACTTCATCAAGCTTCGATACGCCCGTACAACAAGGATGTACAGTGTACGGACACCTGGTGAAGTGGTCGCCTTAATCGTCTATTCATCAGTTCATTGACCAAGTTTGGACAGACCTTTTTGAAAGTACTTAATCACCAATCATCCACTTTACATTGTTAGGAAACCTCTCCTCCTCGATATCTCGGGTCATGCGATCATCGCCAGTTTTAAGACGACTCGTTTCACTTCAATCTCAGATCCCATCATTGTCATCTTCAACATCAACAAGGTCGATAACGAGAATACCTAATCAGACTCGCATCATGGCTCATCAACATCATCAACATCATCATGCCCACCACCACCACCACCAGGCCCCCGCCGCCGCCACCAAGTTCGACATCAACACCTCGTACACCATGAACTCGGGCCACAAGATCTCGGCGTTGGGGTACGGGGTCTACCACACCCCCGCCGCCGACTGCGAGGCGGTGGTCCTGCACGCCTTCAAGACGGGCTACCGACACGTGGACTCGGCCCGGGCGTACCGCAACGAACAGCCGTGCGCCGACGCGATCCGGGCGTCGGGTCTGAAGCGGGAGGAGATCTTCTTCACGAGCAAAGTCCCGCCGAGGGCCATGGGCTACGAGGAGACCAAGAAAGCCATCGAGTCGTCCTTCTTCCAGACGGGCCTCGACTACATCGACCTGTACCTGATCCACGCCCCCTACGGCGGGAAGGAGGCCCGGTGCGGCTCCTGGAGGGCCCTCGCCGAGGCCCAGAAGCAGGGCAGGATCCGCTCCATCGGCGTCTCCAACTACGGCGTCCACCACCTGGACGAGCTCGAGGACTACATAAAGACCTCCGGCGTCGGGGGCACGATCGACGTCGGCCAGTGGGAGATACACCCTTGGTTGCCCCGTAACGACATCGTCGAGTGGGCCAAGGGACGAAACGTCGTGGTCGAGGCCTACTGTCCCATCGTCAGAGGGGAGCGTGCCGAGGAACCGGTCCTCAAGTCCCTGTCCAAGAAGCACGGCAAGACGTGGGCACAGGTCCTGTTACGCTGGAGTTTGCAAAAGGGCTACGTGCCGCTGCCGAAGAGCGTCACCCCGACCAGGATCGAACAGAATGCCGACATTTACGACTTCGAGCTGGACCAGGAAGATATGGAGAGCCTGGACATGCCCAATTCTTATGCCCCTTGTAGTTGGGATCCTACTACCAGCCACGAGTAGGGGGGTTGACCTGATAATGTACACGAGCGATTTCCTAGACGGACCTCCAATATAATTAGGCCGTCTCCGGGCACTCGGCTAAGACTCAGCATTCTAGGCACTCACTGGGCTCCTCACTCTCGGATCGGACAAAGTACGAGTCCACTGACCTGTCACATCTGATGTTATCCAAGGTGTTCAAAGGCATATGTGAATTCAAGTAAACATCTTCCGAGACCCATGATCTGTCTGAGTCTCTTGGATCAAGAAAAAAAAGAGACGAATGAGACTCACGCAAGATGTTCCGAACCCGTCTAGTCTGTCTACTGTACACAGAGAGATAGAAAAGTCTACATGATCATCAGAGACATTCACGAAAAAGACATCCCAGCCGACAACTGGGCAGGCAAGGAGTCGCAGGGTATGGGGGAAAATAAAGTGGCATTCATCATTCATCCAGACGTGTGTGATACTGCATTACCCGAGTCCCAATGTTCAATATCCATATGTCCATATCTCATCCCTCACAATCTCATAGTCTCCACCACTCGTTCCATAACACTGGATCTTTACGAATCAGTCGAGTCTCTCTCGTCTCCACCTCTTACCACCGTCAAGGCATCCCCATCCTCTTTGTCGACCTCTCATTCATGCCCCAGGCGCTACTACTCCCATCGTGAACCGTCGTCCGACGCATGTCCCGTTTGAACTTGCCCTGGAAGGTTCCCTCGCCCGCCCTGTGCATGACGGCCGTATTGTCCCAACAAACCAGGTCCCCGACGTCCCTCCACTCCACGCTCAGCACGTACCTTTCCTGCGTCGCGTGGTCGAGGAGTGCCTCGATCAACTCGGTGCTTTGGGGTTCCGGCACGCGCGTCCCGTCCGGGTGCTCCAGATGGTGAAGGTGGTTGGCAATGTACAGGTTCGTCCTCCCCGAAGGTCCGTGGAGCTGTACGACCTTGTGCCGTCCGAACGGGAACGCCTCCGGGTCCATCGACGCCAAGTACTCGGACTCGGGGCACGCCTTGCGCCGACTGTGCCAGAGGCTGTTGGCGCCGACGTAGTCGTTCTCGACGAGCTCAGCCTTGAGCGCGTCGGGCAACTCGGCAAACGCCGTGCGCGTGTCTGCGAACTCCGTGTTGCCTCCGTGGCCTGGAGGGGGTAACTCGTGCGCCCTCAACAAAGAGTATCCAGCCCGACGGGGGTTGAAGGCAGAGTCGCAGTGGAAAAGGGAGTTTCCCTACCAGACAAAAAAGTCAGAAGTGGTATCAGTCTGTGCTCCGCAACAGCCACGAGTAAATCTTGTTGGTGGTGGGAAATGGGTGTGGTAATAATAAACAAACAAATGCATATCCGTACCCTCCCCATCTGTTCTCTCCTACTACCAATCTGGACTATGGACCCGTCGTCCTCTTGATTCGAGACGTCGAATAATTCGTCAAAGGGAAATCGGTTCTTGCGACCTAGTGTGAGGTACGGCTTCACATCGTCCAATTCGCCAAATAACCGACTAAATGCGACATGTCGCTCATCGTCGAGGCCGGCCTTGCGAAATACTAAAACGCCATACTAAAAAAAAAAATTCCCATACCGGGTCAGTGTCTAGATTGAGATAGGGAAACAACCACCAAGGGACTATAGCACAGTAGCGCACGTACTTTGGCCGACGCATCTAGCACTTCGGCAAACACGTGCGGTTCGACAGGTTTGCTAAAGTCGATGCCCGAGACTTCGGCGCCAAAAGTGGGCGCGAGCTCAGTCACTTGTATGTGTTGGTATTCTGCGGCGGTCGCATGAGGCATTGCGCTGCTTGTAAACTCAGGATCACCATGCAGTCCTGTAATGTGAAGATCAGTTCCACGCAACAGATGTAGTGTATTGAGGAGTTCCGAGGCAAAAGGTCGGGGTTAGGTTTATATTTCTCTTTGTACCATTTCGAGTCAAGGAACACGAGGGCTCGCATATCCGTCCCCTCTCCAGCTTATCTCATCTCCAATTTGAGCATGGAGAAGCCCGTCTTGTGCCGTCAAACCGACGCTTGTGTCAAAATGTAGATTCAGTAGAGCCGGAGCGGTATTCTCTGATTCGAGGTCTGGCCCTTGTGGCTGAAATGCTAGGCCTCGAGAGTTGCCCGCTGATTGATAGGCAATTGCAGGTCCCTAGGTCGAGTCCATTCATTGCAATTTGCGGCTCTATTGCTTGGACACATCGTTGCAATTTTCAAGACGAATCTGTTGCGTTATATATAGTTGTCGTGCGTGCATATGCAAGCCTATACTTGAACAATAAGGCAGGAACAGAAGGGAAAATATGCGAGAGCTCTCGTTGTCACACCACACAATCAATTGTTCTTCAAGGTCTGATTGACTCAAATTCACCTTATGTACAAAACACCCCCAAATATTCTTTTAACGACTTCAGCTGACATCCATCGCCTTATCTGTACCAGTACTCTGGCTTGACGTAGTCAGCCATGGTCTTTGGCTCCTCATAGCCATGGTGGTGGTGATGGTCATGCGGGTCATCTGGGGGTCCAACGTAGTCCATTCTGTAGCAGCTGCCGCACTCGTTGCATCTTTCAAATGGTCGCTTTCGGGAAAGCTGGAGCAAGTCGGTGGGTTAGCAAATCTATTGCAAAGGCCGCGGCAGGTAATGGTCTGAACCAAAACACATCGATTTACAACATACCACAAGCCACTTCACAATGTGAGAATCTGCGGGAGAGCCGGTGCAACCAGCTTGGATTTCGTCACCAGCAGACTTGACGATGATTGGGTCTTCGAAAGTGCCTGAATTAAAAAAACCTGTCAGCTCTTGTGATCCATGCGTCTTTCGTATAGCGATTTGCTGCCACAACAAGGCCAGCGGACTGCTTCGAAGCTTCG
The DNA here is from genome assembly GCF_000835515.1 of Exophiala oligosperma. Taxonomy (NCBI): domain Eukaryota; kingdom Fungi; phylum Ascomycota; class Eurotiomycetes; order Chaetothyriales; family Herpotrichiellaceae; genus Exophiala; species Exophiala oligosperma. The sequence goes on from NW_015622824.1 coordinate 1,684,296, forward strand.
ACATACCCTTTCTGTCGGATGGAAGTGGTGACATGTCGAAGATATCAATGCCTTGCATCTTTCCGAGAATTTCAAGACGTTCGAGACCGGTAGCTTGTTCGAGATCGGTAGGGACGGTACCAGGTTCAGCTCCAGGGGGGAGAAGATCCTTCTCAGTCTTGATCTCTATAGAGGAGCAAAAATCAGCATTGATGTTCCTTTTGCAGCATCCCTGCACAGTTCCTGGTTGAGGAAGCTGGCTGCAGGTCATTTTCGGAAAGACGAACCTTCGAATGGCAGCAGCTTGCCTTCCGGATCACCTGGCTTTGGGTCCCATTTCGAGCCTGCTCATATTCCATCGTTAGCACACATCCATTCGTCTTTATCCCGCTCCAAAAAGTGCTGTCTCGGAGCTTGAAGGATCAGTTGACATACGACGAGCTGCGACAGTCGCGAAGGATCGTGGGGCGACGCGGGCGGAACTGAGAGGGACACGGCGAGCCAGCGAGAAGGCTGCGCGTGCTACCGACATGGTGAATGGATTCGAGGTGGAGTGGAGTGGGATGAAGTTGTTGCAAAGAAGCAAAAGACCTTGTGGAAAGCAGGAGGTGGTTTGGTCAAAGACGCAGTTTAGAAAGATTATTGATGATTGGCCACTGCGAAGCTGAGAGCTCAAGGTCTTGGCAGCCCAGAGTGGTCTGACCTCAACATCCAGCCTTGCAACAACATCACTCCACGGCGAGGCTGTGAAACATGAGCAGGACTTGAATGCGACGATTGCAAACAGTATCAAGGGCCAGTTCGAGCAGACTTGTCAGTGGTGAGCCTTTGCTTTCACGGTCGATGTGCACAAGAAAGGCCGAAACCAAGTACCGAGTCAGACTCGATGCTGAATCGATACTCAAGAAATAAAATGCCTGCCCTGGAGATTGATCTGCAACGACGGACGTTTGTATTGATGCTTGTCTACAGTTAGATGCTGGCATCCAAGGGACTTGCAACACTTGGTTGCTCCCCAGGTGCCCTACTGAGACATCTAGTCACCGACAACGGATTGAACCACTCACATTCACTAAACTATCTAGATGTAAGACACCCGGAAATGACTGACACACCACAGAATATGGCGAAGTTCAAGACCGCAAAAGAAAACGGGAAAAAAAGAAGAAGAAAAAATCCATCAAATGACAAAAACTCCTCCCATGTCCCTCCCGAAGGAGAAGACATGGGATTAGAAAACCAGGCGAACTGATTTTTGAAGCGGTCAACGCCGGGTTTGAATCCATGACCAAATCACCACTCTCTGGCATTACTTTGATCGCCGCTATGATCCTGTCCAAGTCCCGTTACAGGGGGTGAGAACGAATTAGGAAGATACTTGTAGAGCTTCTACGCCTCCAGACCTGCGCTTGACAGTCACTACCACCGTCCTAGAAAGAGGCCAGATACTGGAAGGAGTGATGGCATGGATTCTTGCCCATTGTTGAACAAAATTTGAGGAATTAAAAACATAAACCCTGAATTAATGGATCTCGCGCAAAGGTTGTTCCGGAGCGAGTTCACTGCACACAGTTGTATGCTGAAGATTGATACGGGCTACAAGATCGCCTCACTCCTGCTGACAAAACGAAACAGTCCCCAAGTCGTATTGACGACTTTGAGCGCCAGAGGCGGTTTGAAGGTTCGGCTGCGCTCATATACCATCTACATACGAGTACTAATCTCCAACACTGAATTGTGATACACTGATTAGTTCTCAAAAATGTCCTGTATACGCCCTGGTAGGTATTGCTATCTTGATCTTGTAGTTGTATTTCAAATTCTTCAGCCTCGCTTATGTAACTTGGAAATTTCTAGACAGCCTCGTTTTGCCCCAGTCACATGACACGTCGCGTACCAAGTGATTTTCGCCTTCTCACGCTAATACTTCGTTCGCTCGCAGTCGATAAAAGCATCTTCTTCTACGGAGTACATAGTCCACTCCTCTTGCCACCACTCTCTCCGCCCACAGCAGAAACGACGCATTTATTGATTCAATCCTTCAGCAGATCTCAGAAACTGCTACTTTTGTGAACATACACACCAACACACACCTCTCACACTCCATTTCGAAAACCGTCTACCAGCCTATCATTCAGCCATGGCCAACTACCTAGCCTCCATCTTCGGCACGGAGCAAGACAAGGTCAACTGCTCGTTCTACTACAAGATCGGCGCGTGCCGGCACGGCGACCGGTGCTCGCGAAAACACGTCAAACCCTCATACTCGCAGACGATCCTCATGCCGAACCTGTACCAGAACCCGGCGTACGACCCGAAGAACAAGATGAACCCGTCACAGCTCCAGAACCACTTTGACGCCTTCTACGAGGACCTGTGGTGCGAGATGTGCAAGTACGGCGAGATCGAGGAGGTGGTCGTGTGCGACAACAACAACGACCACCTGATCGGCAACGTCTACGCCCGCTTCAAGTACGAGGACAGCGCCCAGGCCGCCTGCGACGCCCTCAACGGCCGGTGGTACGCCGCGCGCCCCGTCTACTGCGAACTCAGCCCCGTCACCGACTTTAGAGAGGCTTGCTGTAGACTCAACTCCGGCGAGGGATGCGTCAGAGGAGGGTTTTGCAACTTCATCCACCGTAAAGAACCTAGCGCCGAACTCGACCGAGAACTCGAACTCAGCACCAAGAAATGGTTGAAGGAGAGAGGTCGGGACGAACGAAGCGTCACCAGAAGCCCGTCCCCGGAACCCACGAGGAAGAGATATTGAGTGCCCGCGGTCAGCCCGAAAAAAAAAACCCATTGGTATGGATAGGACTTCAGAGCGAGAGGAAGAAAAATAAAATTGGTCTCTGTGATACTCGAAAGGTCAGGACTCTCGACTAGAGATACAGCCTCACAACAACTTCTCGAAAGATGCGTACCACTCAACTATCTAAATACCCTGCGCGGGAACGGGATCGAATACGGATGGAACGCGACCTCTCAAGAAGATCAAAAGGATAAGAATCCTGCGTATTCGGTCCGACGTGAAAAGTTGTTTTCTGAAGTTTTGTTCTCCGGCAACTAAAGGCATCGCGCATCTGAAGAGTGGGCAAAACTCACAGGATGTGAAGACATCAGTGGCCACCTTAACCTGGGGTGGGTTGATCAACTTGTGCGCACCGATCCCAGTCCCGAAGATCCAAGGGACTCGCACGTGAGAACACGCAACACGTGGCAAGTCTGTGGTATTGTCAAGTGTACTTCGTGTTTTGCACGTTGGCCACAACATGAGGTCTCCTTATCACCTGAGATTTGAGATGGGGATGCCCTGCCCCGTCCGATAGGGACATCATTCGATTCGCTTGTAGGCAAGAGATTTAGATAGCACTTGAGAATGCATCTTGATCAATCCTATCTCTTTCACTATTAGTTTCTTTTCAAAACCCGAGCATTAGGTTGTCTATAGCACCCAAGGGGACCGAGATAATATTTGAATAATAACCATCTATGTCTATTATCGGCCATCTATCGTGGGCCGGTGTAGTAACGTGTTTCGCGTCATGTCGTGATACAATTCCACCTTCTTGCACGCTGGTGGTCTTTTGCTTGCCTCTGTCCATCCTTCTCATCCTCTGCCTCGACCTCAACTCTGACCTTCAACAGCGAAGGGATTTTCCCACGAGCTCAACACGCAAGAGTGTTCAATATGATGCGTGCAGTATATTCATGTTGAGCGAACCTTTGTTGATTTGGAAAAAACAATACAATTCCCATGAAACCTTCAGTCGTGGATTTGTTCACTTGGAGAACAGAATATTCGATTTGTAAGGCGGCCGCTGGTGTGAGAATCTGTGCTCGGAAGGCATCCTGAATCCAGATCGAATTGATCGAGCTGGCTAGTTTTTGAACGGACCGACATTCAAAAACCATAACACGACCAGGACGACGGCGGCAATAACAATAAGGAAACTCAGAGCTATTAACCAGCCTACGATTCTCGTTCTTCTTTGCTTCTTTCGATTTCGTTCGAGCCATGTGGCACTGTCATGAATCGTTAGTCCTTGCTCTCCATGCTTCCCGGTCCAATATTTCGCCTGCCACGTACGTATGTTTTAATCCGCCGTTGGACGATGAAGTAGATGTAGACCTCGAGTCAGACATGTTCCCCTTCTCTTCATCCATGTGTACCGCCATCGAAAATCGGCGCCAGAAGGCCGGGTCGCGGACACCTGCCATGATTGATATGGTCCGCCCCCAGCGTGGTGAGTTTGTCGGTTTGTTTGATTTTTCCCTTTTGCCTTTTTGGTCGAAAAGATTCGAGGAGTTCTTTAGGAGGCGGGAAGTCGTCGCCAGAGGCGTTTAATTCAGGTCTGGTATGTTTTTCGTGCTTTGGCTTTCGCTGCTGAAAACAAAACAGGCACAAAACTAATCTTTCTCAAAAAAACGAGCGGACGATACTGAGGCACGAAACGAGTGAGTGCAACAGATCTCGGAAACCAAAAAAGCAAAAGAAAGACAAACGACAAGGGGAGTATGTAGCAAGAGCAACTCGGATCACATCCTTGGAAAGCAAGAAGAAAGAACAATTCAAGGAACAAAAAGGCAGGAAGTAACAACAGTGTTACATGTCCAGGAACCAGGGAGGATCCCATGGATTCGTTTTCTAATTAGCTTACCGTAACGAAACTCTTATCCAAGAGCCTCAATCAACAATTCGAAACCCACATGCTTTCCCAGGTCGTGTTTGTGCGTACCTCGCAAAAAGCTGATTTCCATCGACCCAGGCCCTTCCATGTGACAAGGTTTTGGACAAGGCGATTTTGGAAACAGTGGGCGTCGGGATAAACAATCTCATCGACGCCAATCAACACGGACAACATCCGCGATTGGCCAGGGTTATCGTCTCCAAAGGCCTCTCTTCGAGTAAATGTCACTGCACCGGGAGGCTTGCCTATCTCGTAGATGGGATCCAATGGTGAGCTAGCAACTCGAGGTGATAAGGTGAGTGGATGTCGACAGAGAGCAAAACGAGAGACAGGAGTTGCTGGGCCAGGGACATGCTTGGGTCAAGGTGGAGTTGTTGGCGAAATTGCCATTATGCAGAGTTCGGCCACTTTTAATCACCGGCGAAAGAGTGAGAAAAAGGAGGGAATTAATTGGCCCAAGGCTGTGGCTGAGCCTCGTCACGTGCGAAATGTCAAACGTCGCTCTACAGTCCTACTGTACGCTGGGACATACTCCACAGAAACTCGAACGAATAGTCCACGCGATGAACTCATTCGGGCATTTTGTTTACGCGGTCTGTTTTGCGTTTCAAGATGATGTTGTACAGTACCGGGCAGGGGGCTTCGACTCATATGTAAGTTATATTAGGTGGTCAAGAGCTACACGTATCAAGCCCGGGGCAAGGAACCCCTCTACATTTTGTCCGTGTACGTCTGCATAATTCGAGAATAATTGAGTTCGTCCACCACTGGCTACGGCATCCAGTACGATCTTGCAGTCTTTCCTTAGGCCTTGTCAAGCTCTGGAGCTTTGACATGTTCCACTGTGGCTTCCACCTTCTCAGTCATCAAGTCCTTCACACCCTTCAGGAACCAGATTGCCACCAAGGCCAGGACAACGAAGGGGATGATACTCGCCCATGCAAGTCGGTATGCGTGAGCATACTCCCAGTGGCTTGCATCCATGGTCGTGTCCAGGATGGTGCTGTTCAAGCCTTTGACTTCTCCAAACCCAGCACCAGTGGCTAGAGCTTGGAACAACGCTGGTAGGGAAGATTGAGGTAAGCCAGCCTGTACAGCTGCATTGCCAACCTTGGTGTCATAGGACTTCAATTTGCCATTGATGATGGCATCCAATACGGCAGATCCAAACGCTCCTCCAATTGCTCGAGCAGAAAACCCGAGACCAGTGGCCGTGGACAGGAAGGCGTGTGGTGCAGTGAACTGGATCAGGGCCACGATAAGAGTCAATGGCCCAGACTGACCGATACCCGAAAGCACGTTGAAACCAATCTGTGCCTTGTTCATGTTCGGAGTGATGACCGCATAACAAATTGTTCTGTTCTTGATTAGCGGCAATTTTCCATTTGTCCCAACATTCTTTGGACTTACACAGCTAGGAAGATGATAAACGTCAAGATCAATGGAGATTTCAGATCCTTGTATTTTGTGGCGTACAAACTTGAGATCACGTCAGTCATGGTTGTGTACCCAAAGTCAATGGCAATGCTTACGTGATTGGGATCGAAACAAATAGGGTGACCAAGTTGTAGGACAATTGCCTGATGGAGATCTTCCAGGCATTGGTTTGGAACCCGAGATTCAGCACGATTTGAGGCGTCACGCTGTTCACAGCACTGTAGAAGAGCCAACCCTCGACCGCGAATGCGAAGACAGACAGTGCGAAGTTCGGCGAACCCTTAAAGAAGACGTGGGCAACCAAACCATCAGATCGACCCTTCCATTCTGTTGAGATCAGTTAGTCTGTCGCGCTGTGCGAGTACCGAGGAAGGAATGGAGGCCACCCACCATAAATGCAGAACAATGCGAGGAAGCCGAAACCAATGCCCAAAGGCGCTGCCACATGGGCATCCGACCAAGCATATGCACCGCCTGCCCAATCCAAGGCCAAGAGAAGCAGGGTACATGCGGCGATGAAAAGGAAAGATCCAATAGGATCACAAGCCCAGGCAAGTTGTTTGAAGGACATCTTCGGGTAGTCCGAACGACGGACGGGGTGGTAGAAGAGAAGCAATCCCACACAAGTGGCCAAATGGAAGGCCGCTTGCATCCAGAAGATGTCACGCCAACCGGACGGACTGGCATTTGTGACTCCTCCTGACCCAAGGGTTCCAACACTACACGCGTAGTTAGCAGTCGTGTTCTGGGAGAGGGAGTCTGGTAGCATACAGTCCACCAACAGCACCTCCGAGGAAAGCGAAGCCATTAGCCAGAGCTCTGTACTTCAGAGGTAGCACTTCACTGGGAATGGCTTGGACGATGGAGATGGTGCTCAAGGTCACGCCAATGAGTATACCACCGCCAATCAACATGGACATGGAAGTAGCTTTTGCTGATACAACGGCACCAACAAATGCAATCAATGGAGGAATCGAAGCAAGGTACTTTCGGTCCAGGACATCACTGAGTCGACCGACGATTGGTGAAAGCACGCTTTGCATCAGCAGAGGTCCCTCTGTTGATCCTGGTTAGCAACAGAAGACGAGGTAAGTATGATGCTGGTACGAACGAATGATCCATCCAGCGATTGAGCCATCACCAAGATCTCGGATGATGAACGCGATGACCGATCCTGCAGCGACGACAACAAAGACCTGTGCCATGATGGCGAAACAGGTGACAAAAACAACCAGCCATGATCGCCAGCTCAAGTTGATATGTTCAGCCTCATTGAGTTCCTGAATGTGTTCCATGGGAGCCTCAAACTCGGTGGCGTGGGCGCGTTGTTGCCGTGCTGGAGCATTTTCAATGACCTCTGTGGTCTCATTGAGCTCTTTCTCGGCCGTCATGATGGCGGTGCCAGGTATCAGGCGACGAAATGATGTCGGAGGTCAAGCAGAGGCACAAAGAAGAAGAAATTTTGATGAGGGAACTGGCTCGTTTGCCTCACATGGATCCCTAGTGGGATATATAGAGCCCCGAGGTATCAATGCAGGGCGAGCCGCACCAACACTAGTCCACCCCGGCAGTTGATCTATCCTCCCATATCGGGTGAATCCCGCGGGAGGCCTATTCTCTAAGCGACAAAATCCTGGAGAGCATGTCGGTGGAGTTGGCGAGCACAACCAATCTGCTGATTCGTCTGGGGTAGCCCGAGGCAGCAAATTTGTCAAATTTACACGGCACGTGGCTTTTTTGTTCGGGTCTCGACTGAAGGAACACAGCCGCCTCGAAGGTATTCCCTGTAATGTGATGCCGAAGGGGTCTACAGAGTAAGATAGTGGGACTTGAATCAAGTGGGAGAATCCCAGAGTTCGGGGGAGGGAACAAGGCGCCGGTGGCATTTTGCGGAGAATGCCTGTACAGAAGAGACAGTCCAATCACGAGGAAGATGATGAGGTAATCTTGACATCTAGACTGAGGGCGCTCCCTCACAGCATCTCACATCACAACAGCAGTCTAACTGACGAGAATAAGTGACACGAGGGATTAGGAACCATGCTAGATACCTCAGGTAGGTATCTAGCGCCCCACAGGGGCCATGCAGAATCGAGGGCGTTCCTTTTCGCACCCCAGACAATGACTTCGGGGCCGACTGGCCCTTCGACTGGCGCAAACGATAACCTCGAGCCCGACTACCCCCTCGGCAACTTTGCCAAAAGAACGCAACGTCAATGATGATTCCATGACACTACCTATCCAAGTGAATGGATAGAGACATATCGGCCTGGGGGCGTCATTCTGTCAATTTGGGAGACAGTTTCAAGAGTGTATAGTACCAGAGCATCCGTAAACTGGGCCACGGCTCATTTTCAACTGTCTGGTTAGCCAGAGACACAATGTCGGTGACGACCGATCATTTCTACAGCTAGAGAGCACTGACTCCAATGTTTTGTTGCGAGAACTCACGCTACGTGGCATTGAAGGTGATGGGGGCTCTGGAATCTTCAACCGAGACGTCAATGCGAGAGCCAATCAACGAGCGCTGCCCACACGATCCCCTGAGCCAATCCATCGTGACCAATTTGGATTCATTTCAACACTTGGGACCCAACGGAGCTCATCATTGCATAGTATCTGAGCCCAATGTGGGACTTAGACCGCCGTGCCAAGAAGTAGCCTGTTATACTCTGTAATAGTCCAGTCAAAGACGTTGTCGTGTTCGGACCCCTGTCGTCGGAAGAGCTTAGCGAACAATTGTTGATTGTACCGATGGTCTGGTTCGCCTGTATCCCGCGGGCCCCTGATATAATGAACATGCTCTGCGAATTCGACTGGAAGGTCAGCACAAAGGTCTCCGGCAGTAATGGGCTTCTTTTATTGCAAAACAAGCAGATATTTGGCGTCGCCCCTTCCGGCCTATGCCCGGGAGAGATTTTTTCGGGCTTAATGTCTCGGTGAAGGTATGAAGACGTTGAAGGAGTTGGTTTAGCCAGCATTCAGGGTCGCCTTCAGAGAGATGGAACTGCCACATAATCCAAACAGGTCCTCTAGATTGGCCCCAAGATGGTTCAAAAACCATGGCATTGAAATCGCCTATCTGCCCTTGCCAGAAGACTCGCGGGAAGCCGACTTGACCACCTAATCCCTCGTAGTCGTCCAACTTCCTCGACAAGGAGAGGCTGTTATGTACCGGTGTCTGGCTGTCAGCTTCGTCGACATCTGGATCTCATTTCCTGAGAGTCTTGTCAAGTAGACGCTCCAGTTTACCGAAGCGTGACACGATTGAAGCCTTGAGCTCAGCAACAATTGGACCAAATCCAAAGTCCTTTGCAGTCTCTTTTGCAGTCCGCAGGGGTAAAGACAGCACTGGATGGTATAGGTTATACCCGATGGTCATATCTCAATCATTTGCTTAAGTGCGTTCAAAACGTCCACATCCTGAGGATGGATCGTGTAAGGGAGGACCTGCTCAAAAGTTTCGGCCAAGTCATGCAGCAGGCGGTGGCGTGCCCTGATCTTATCCTGCTCCGGGAATGCCACCTGTTGATCTCCGACATTCTTCTTCAATTCACTTGCGAGGTAGAACGCACAGCCCAGACAGATGTGCATGATGATCCATAGACGGCTAGCCTGGTAGTCTGCTTTCCGTAAAGACATGAATCGACGAAGAATTGTCTCACAACGGCTCGTACATGCCATGCTCTGGGCCTCGGTAGCTTCTGGTGTTTCCCATCCTGTCATCACCGAAGGAGACGCAGATTGGAGACCATTTGCAAACAGTGGTGGGGCTGTCAGGTGGTGCCGATGAAGCTGGAACATGAAGAAGCTGACGAATATCTGAAACACATCGTGAAGCACACGCTGATCGTCATCTTTACAGCTAGCACGGTTTCGCAAGTATTCTTCAGCTGAAGCTTCCCATAAAAGAATCTGCTCGGTGGCAACTTGGAATCGCACTGCTGGGAGAGCTCGTAAGCCGGTGCGGCGCGAATGGGTCCATTCGTGGTATATGTCGTTCATCACCATAGCAAGTCCATAACAGCTCTCCAGATACGGATATCCTTTCGGATTAGGGGGTCGGGGGATTCGCTGGACAGAGCCATCCACGAAAGCAGATGGAGATCGATCGTAGCATAAAGAGATCGTGGTGTCCTGCCAAACAAGGCCTTGCCTAGATGGTAGTGTTAATCGGAGAAAATAAGAGACAGTTGGCAAGGTCTATCTCATACCACAATAGCCAAGATTGGCGCTCAATGTCGCTGGAGTCCTTGGATGGTGGCGGCACGCAATGTATGCCTATGGACTGCGCCGCACGGATCGCCATTCCTGAGGGTAGAATGAGTTTTGTGTCTGAACACTCAATAGGAAGCGGCGTGCTTACCTAGCAATGACCAAGATGCAGCGGGGTTGGCCTGGACTCGTAGTATTGCGGCTAGGCCGGCGAGTACGCGCACGTTGCCGACCGTTGGCTGAAGAAGATAGTTGTCGATCCGCAGAAGCTCAAAGGCGCAACAGACTATGATTGCAGGTCGTAAGCCAATTTGCCTTGGAAACGCATGGAGAAGACGCAGGCGCCATACCGAAGACTCTAGAACTTAACTCCATGTCAGGCCGATGAACCCCGCCATAGGAGCACCCGCCTGCAAGCGCGACAAAGAGGAGTGCAAGCCACGACGTGGGTCGAAGCTCGCTTTCTGTCTTCTGGCCATTAGAACGTTCCCTCCAAAAGCCCTTGGCATCCGCAGCAAACTCGTGTAAGGGAACCGACGGGGAGACGAGGTTGGTGGATCCTTCAAAAGAAGCCATACACCTAAGAAAACGGCGATTAGCTTGAACCATGCCTTGTTGCGCCAAAGGTGACATACTGCTCAAAGGTTTCATCGTCTGGCAGGGCGAGGCAGATGTCTTCCACTGTGGCCCCTGGTGTCCAAAGGCTAGTGAAAGGATGTGTAGAGCCCGTGTCCGTCATGTATAGCAGCTTCATGGTCTCGTATGCCGAGTGTCGAGACCTACCTTTCCCAGCTTCTGATTGTGGACCAGCTGCCATGGGATGAGGGCATTTGAGATTGTCGACGAGGATCGAGGCCAATGACTCGGTTCCAATGTGCGCAAATGAACCATTTCCATCTGCTGCGGCAGTGGCTGTTGGCGCGAGGCCTGGTGAAATCTGCTGATACCCTGGGGCAACCGAAACTGAGCGCATGAAATTGGAGCTGCTGTCGTCCCCCTGCAGTTTATTCGCATACTCTTGAAGTGCTTCAGAAGAACCCAGGCGTCTGACCACCTCCTCTGCGATTGTTTGCATTCTACATTCGAGATCTGCAAGCGCCGCTACTCGATCTCTGGTCGATGTATTCGATGCTCTAGAATGCGCAAAACCATGTTGGCTCCGCACTTGGCCGTTCTGGTCTAGATACACACAGAGCGTGGGTTGTTCATGCTTGACGCAATTTCCACAAGGGTTCATATGATCACAACGTATCTTTCGGCAGCGGCATGGGTAACATGCCTTTGGGTAAGACTTACGCCGCCTTTTTGCGAGTAGCTGGTTGATTTTTTGGACGCTAGGAGCCTCATTTGGAGGTCCCTCATGCTGGACGTTGGAACTCGCCATCAAACCGCCTGGCCCTCGTTTCCTGGCGAGAGCGGTCCAAGAACCTTATTCCTGAGAACGCCGAATTCGTTTTTGCACACACAATGTCCGCCAGATTGAAAGAGGCAAGCGGCTCGCTTTAGGAAGAACTATGTAAATTGTTTTAAATGAGAACGTCTGGCGTAACCTGAACAATAAATCACAACGATCACGGAAGTCGTGAGATTGAGGCGATAAGAAAGACCAAGACATCGACATATGGGCCCCATGATCAAGACCCCACTCGAGCCGAGCGTAGTCCGTACTAAACTAGCAAACTGCCCAATTCAACTGCAAGAGCTTCGAGCCCATGAATTCAGGTCTTTCGGGGAACCAGGCTGTTTATTATAGCCGCTGAGATACACTCAAACCACTCTGAAATCACTGATAACGCTGCTATGGCAAGACGAAAGACAATTTAGATATCTAGACGTGGAAACTACTCGGTGGCTCGCTCCTTGCCCACAACAGTGGCCGCGGCACTCGAAGTACAGAACATTTTGCTTGCCAAGGTACGCCCGTATAGAAGCCTCCAACATGGCTTTTTGCATACCCTTCCAAGGTTCAATCTCGAAGTCATCTAACTGTGGCTCGATATAGCCGTTGGGAGCTATTGAACGCGGCACAACCATCAGATATCGGCCTGCTTCACCTTAGTCAGCAATTGCTCCTCGTAGCTGTCAGCAAAGTCGCTACCATTGATATTTGTATCACAAGCGACTCTCAGCACAGCTAGCGTACAATCTGCGATTTCTGCGAATTCAATGCCTTTTGAAGTCAAGATGTCGACGATATGCGGCTTTATGAGCGAGGTCTTGGTGTACCTTGAGAGGGAGCACCGTTAGCTCCACACATCCAGTCTCCAACTGACATCTTACCACGGGCCGATACTATTCACTCGGATACCCTCCGCCCTCGACGTACGCCTTGCACACGCCGTGAGACTTCGAAGCCCAAACTTCGACGTCTGGTACAAGAAGGAGCCAAGAAGGAGCCGGGGTGGTCAAGGTAGGCGGCAACGCTACCCTTGATAATGATGCACCGATCTCGACTGGGTGTTTGGGGGTGGAGACGGTGGTTGTTCTTGTGAAGGTAAGAAATGCAATTGGATTTGGCACAAGATCCCTTCCTCCAAACACTTAGAGAGGGGGTAGGTCTGTAGCATTATGCCATCTCTCCGTGGCACCACAATGCGGCATCGAGCACAAACCATCCTAGTTCGGCAACCAGCTTCCGACCCCTGTCCTCATTGATGTCGCCGATAGTCACAAACGCCCTACAGGAAAGACGATACTCAGTCCACGGTACAATAGTCTTCTCGAGCTTTGACTTACCCTGCGGGGGCAAACGCACGCGCATGATTCTCGCCGAAACCGCTTGCCCCTGTGCTCAATTCTGTGTCAGTCTCGTTTCGACGCATCCGCACCTAAGCCATGCAGCAACACTAGGACTCTCTCTTACCTCCCGTAACGACCACACTCTTGCCTCTAAGCGTCGTGGTGTCTGGCTTGACCGAAACGTCGACCGTTTTATTGGTGTATGTCGATGAAGCCATTGTGATCTTTGGCCTTTCCGCTTGAATCAAATTCTGCCTGGAAGCACAGTGAAAACCAGAAAGATTTCGAAAACGTAGTCTCTCCCCCACTTCTCTCGCCCGCGAGGGTGTTTTCTTATGTACCCTTAATATGCAGAATAGGAGTCATCGTGGTCGCCATATCCAGCAGCCTGGCTTTTGCAGGATCAATTAGGCTGAACGAGTGGTGGGGGAGACTTTCACAACCGGAGATTCTCCCCCATGTACCTGAGTGGAACCAGCCGCTGAGAACAACGTCGGGAAGCATATGGATATGTCTGTGAGGCGCGGAGCGGGTAGGTTGTAATAACGTACCATTTGTTGCACTGCAGGCGTTTTGGAGACTAGTCTGATAGCTCTGACTCAAGTAGTCCCGGAACCAACAGCTCTCTCGACCTTCTTTCTGATCTTCAGATATCCTCCTGGGGATACGACATCAGCCAGGCGAAATACTCAGAACAGGATTCCTTTTCACTGAGCTCATAATCAACAGGTGGACTACCCCTAGAGCCATGTCATATAAAGATAGGGAGTCAATTCTGGCTACGGCGAGTATTGATCCCGAGTTGCAAGAGGTTTGTCCGCAAGCTCGTTAGGAACCAAGTTCTCTTCTCACAGGGTCTGCATAGTTTCTGGCGAAAGCAAATCTGCCTCCCCCAAACTTCAATGACATCGCCGCTTTCAAGCGAATCTCTCTACCACGCATTGAAGCCTCCCGAAAGGCGTTAGGTGCCCCGCCAGCCGGGGTCAAGCAGACCGACTTGCAGTACACCACTGAAGACAGCAGCAAGCTTCGTGCAAAATTATATCAACCTACTATCCCAACGCCGACCGGAAGTCCACTTATCGTGCTGTTCCATGGCGGAGGCTTCTGCACTGGGGAGCCCGAAGGCGAAGAGCAAACAGCGCGGAATTTTGTTCTCGCCTTCGGCGCCACCTGTATCTCGGCTGCCTACCGACTCGCGCCCGAGTTCAAGTTCCCCTACGCGCCTAAGGATGCGTGGGATGCCCTGAGATGGGCTGCCGTGAACGCGATCTCCTGGGGTGCAGATCCATCAGTGGGCTTCGTCGTGGGCGGAACCTCGTCTGGTGCAAACCTGGCAGCCGCTGTTGCTCATCTAGCCCGCGACGAAAAGCTTTCTCCGCCTCTAACGGGCCAGTATCTTGCGGCTCCGATGCTTCTACCGTCCTCAAAAGTTCCAGAAAAGTACAAGAAGTGGTTCCTATCCTTTGAGCAAAACAGAGAAGCAGCAGTCTTACCTGTCGCCGCTATTGATATGTTTACGACTGCATATGGCCCAGATGAGGCCGACGGCGTATTTTACGCCTCGTTCAACCACCCTCGAGGACATGCAGACCTACCACCCACTCTGCTACAAATTGACGGAATGGACCCGCTGCGTGATGATGCACTTATCTACGAACGTGTGCTTCGAGAAGAGAATGGAATCCGGACCAAGTTTTATCTCTACCCAGGTCTGCCGCATGCCCATTGGGCCTTCTTTCCGTTCTTGAAGGGCAGCGAGAAATTTCGAAAGGAGCAAATTGAAGGTATGGGTTGGCTACTGGGAAAGGAACCAGACTATTCCCAAGCGCAGACAAAGCCGATCGCGGGGGTCGCATAGACGACTGGGTCACTGTAGACCGTAGTGTCCACCAAAACTGACTAGAGTAGCGGGTTCCCAATTTTCAAAAGGTACCATGAGCCAATGGACCTTGAAGAAAGAGCCGGTACTGGCAGAATTTCAAACAGGGACCTAGACATCAATATCAGCGCATGCAAGAGCGCACGATCTTCTGGCTATGTTAATTACAGTATTAGCTGCGGGGAAGAAACCTGATTCGACAATAACGAAAGGGTCGTCTATGATGAATTCGAGAGATGGCCAGGTCTGATCGAGGAGCCATGCCATTCGGTCGCGTGTTCTCGTATCAGGAGCTAGTCTGCGAGCGATACTCGTGTCCACGATGATGTTATGGCGACAGCTATCAGCAAAGATAGCAAGATTAGGGATGATATCACCATCAGTGCAGCCTGGGGGGGGCCAATTTCGTCTGTGGTGTAATTGATTACACTGCTGCGGTTGAAGTGCATCCTAAATGGGATCCCCATTCTTCTGGGGCATGGTCGTGATTGCAAGGTCCAACTTCGTAGTCCTTGGCTCGGGAGAATCGAATGACAACAGCAAGGCTTGGTATCTGAAAGTTGATGGCGCATTTTGATCGCTATTTCCGGTTCCGCCCCGAGCATGGCATTGGATTGGACAAAACAATGTTGGGTGGGAATGTGGGACACCGGGATGTCGTGGTCTGGAGTCTGGACCCACTGTCAACGGCAAACGGAGTACGGAGTACTCCATGCCCCTAAAGCCCGAAACGATATCCCAAGCCTTGACTCGAGTATTGTACGAAGTAGAGAGCGACAACAGTCAACCCCCATCTTCTGATCAGATGGCTAGATCTCTGCGGCCTTTGCTCTATAGAACCCTACCCGGCAGGGGACGTGGCGAAGGGCTCTTGAGCGCGTGAGGTGCACCCCATCCTTGTTCATGGCAAATTGACAAACGCAGGTGAACCGCTAACCCATTCTTTGAACGTTGTTGGAGGCCAGAATCACTCATGTATTAGGCACTACTATCTGTTCAGGATCTCAAGTGACCTCCTCTTTAGCGAGACCTTTGGATGACACAGCGACTCACAGCATCAGATCACCAAGATGGTTCACTTCTCAAACACGAATGGTGTAGCTCCAAGAAGTGCTGGTCCAGTTGAGCTGCTGGATCAACCTCTGCACACGAAGCGCAAGTTGCGCTTGATTTGCATCGGCGCTGGCATTTCAGGCATTGCTGCAGCATACAAGTACCAGAAAGACCTTGAAAATGTCGAGTTCATCATTTACGAGAAGAATGACGACGTTGGAGGTACTTGGTACGAAAATCGATACCCTGGCTGCGCGTGTGATATCCCGGCCCACGCTTATACATATTCTTGGGAGGGAAATCCCAACTGGTCACGATTGTAAGTATTCCGGGCCGCATCCATCTGAGTAACCGCGCTCTGACGTGTCTCTGCAGCTACGTTGAGCGCCCAGAGATCTTTGCCTATTACAAGAGTTGCGCCATTAAATGGGGCTGCATGAAATATATCAAGCTCCAACACCGTGTAGTCGAAGCTCGATGGTCCGAGTCCGACAAGGGCTGGCATGTCAAGATTGAGAATCAAGCCGAAGGTACGATGGTAGAAGACTTCTGCCATGTGCTTCTCAACTGTAATGGAGTTCTCAAGTCCGATCATCACTACCCCTAAACTACCCTCATGCTAAAATGTCCATCACAGTAATTGGAAGTGGCCCGAGATCAAAGGTTTACATGACTTTAAAGGCAAACTCCTGCATTCTGCCAGATGGGACAGTAACTGGGATTACGCTGGCAAGAACGTTGCCGTAATTGGTGCCGGCTCGTCTGGAATTCAGATCGTTCCTAAGATGCAGAAAGGTAAGTCTCGGCGCTGTCGAGTCGGACAACACATTAACCGTGAGCAGTGTGCAAATCGGTCGTGAGCTTCAACAGGTCACCTAACTGGATCACTCCAGAGTTCAGCCAGGGTCTCGCTTCAGACGGACGAGCTACGATTTACACTGAGGAAGAAATTGAGAAGTTCAACACAGACAAGAAATATTTCTTAGAGTATCGGAAAAACATCCAGAACTTTGGCAGTGCGACGTATCCTCTTTATTACAAGCATTCCGACATGCAAAAACAGGTTTTTGCCAAGTACGCGGAGTTGATGAAGCAACGACTACGTGGGAACGAGGAATTGTGCGGTAAACTGATTCCGAAATTCCATGTTGGCTGCAGAAGGTAAGTTCGGAGGGGAGTTGACAGTGATGCCTTGGTATACTGAAGCCGATTCAGGTTTACCCCAGGAGATGGCTATCTCGAGTCGTTGCTTGAGCCCAACGTCACCGTCGTCACCTGTGAAATTGACGGAGTGACTGAGACTGGTATCGATCTGATCGACGGAAGACACTTTGACTTGGACGCCATCATTTGTGCTACAGGTTTCGATTGTTCTCACCGTCCTCCGTTCCCAATCATTGGTCGGAAGGAGCGGAATCTGTCTGAATACTGGAAACATGAGCCGCTGCACTACATGTCCGTTGCAGCACCCGGTTTTCCCAACTATTTTAGTAAGTCAATCCTTGTTCTTTCACAAAGACCTCAGTATGGGCCAGCTCTTTACTAACCCGGGTATCTTCTGCTAGTCACTGGTGGTCCGAATAGTCCCATTGCAAACGGATCACTCATCTCCGGCGTAGAAACTGAAATCAACTATGCCTTTAAGTGTATAGTGAAGATGCAGACCGAAAATGTGTCCAGCATGGAGCCCACCGAAGAGGCTATGCAAGACTTCATCGAGTACAGAAATGCGATCATGAAAGAAATGGTGTGGAGCAGTACATGCCGCAGCTGGTGAGTTTGATCTTCTTCTTTCCTGTCAATACGATGAATTCTCTGCTGACACGAAAACACTTACAGGTTTAAAAATGGCAAAGTGGATGGTCCTGTTATTGGCCCCTCGGTGGGATCAACCTGGCACTTCAACGAGGTTCTCAAGGAGCCTCGATACGAGGATTACAATCTAACCTACTGCACGCCAAATCGTTTCACCTACTTCGGGATGGGAAGAACCATACGGGAAATTCAAGGTGCCGATATGGCAATCCACATCACAGAGCCAGGAGCGTAGGCTGCCGAGGATGTCTTGTCCACACCCTGGGACCCAATCCTGGATCAGGGCTTCTACGAAGGCTGGTGTGGGAACGAACGATCAAAGTGCTGGAGATAGAATAGACCATAAGTGGACATGCCAATTGCCTGGGTAAGGGAAATTTCTAGAACTGTACAGATTTCATTTGTGCTCATCTATGCCGATCAAACATTCAGGAAAGGCAGGGCAGAAAACAGCAATCTAGGTGGACTCCGGCACCTAGCCATTATACTGTATATTGGTTCTTTCAACTTTGTGAATGGATCGTACCCGCTCACATCGACCAGGTAGTTTCCGTCTGCGGCAGTACAGGGCCTTACAGCATAATACCAGCCGTTGACAGCACAGCCTGATGTTGGAGGTTATATTACGGAGTATTTGGAGCCGGCTACGAGGCACAAAACAGTTCCTACGGAAATGAATACACACTTTATAGCCTATTCACATCTGTCTCGTTCAGTGGGCAAACCTTGCAGCCTATGTACAGCTTTGACCGGGGGTTCGCAAACTCATGGCAGTGATGGTAGCTGAGCAACAAGCTCATCGTAGACTGTTGAATCCTCCATATCAGCAGGGCGATTGGTCTCTGCTTCCTCACGAACCAAACGAGCAGCTGTTTCGCCGCGTGGTATGACTTTGGCTTCAAACTCCACAGGCCCATATACAGGGAAAGCTCCCGCTATTGAATGAGGTCAGCTCGACATCTTGAGTCTGGGTGTGACTGCAGTCTGTGACTTACAGTAGCCTATCCGGGGTGGCTTCTGTGGGTTTCCCACGATGTCGAATGCCCACAAGATACGGCTGATCACGATGTAGAGACTGGCATCTGCCACATGTCGACCCGGACACTCTCGACGACCCGCTCCAAACGCGTAATGTGTGCCTGCATGGTTGGCCTCCGGCGCCGCTCTTTCGTCGGATCGAGGGAGATATCTTTCCGGAATCCATTCTTCCGGCCTCGCAAAGACGTTGGGGTCGTTATGCACGGCGTAGATGTTGCTGTACACGATCGTGCCGCTCGGGATGTCCTTTCCCCTGTACACGTCTGCCTCGCTCGTGGCGTGGATGAAGGCCAGCGGTGTCGCCGTGGCCCATCGGTGTGTCTCATTGATGACGGCCGCGAGGTATGGCAGACTCGCGCGGTCTTCCCAACCCGGAAGACGATCTCGTCCCACAACCCGATCGATCTCTTCTTGCGCCTTTTTGATCGCGTCGGGAAACAGCACGGCCGCCTTGAAAAACCACTGCAGAGTCGTCGCAGTCGTGTCAGTTCCGGCCGCCATGGTCGTCGCGATGATATGGGGAGGTTCCGATTCGTCGAAGACGGATCCCTCTTGCTCCAGCACGCGAGCCAAGAAGCAGTCTGGTGCGCTGCCGTTTCGGACCCTCTCCTTCATGGCTTTGTAGAATATGAGGAAGAATCCCATGATCTGGTTGCGCAGGTCCACCGCCGAGCCGCGCCATGGGGCCAGCGTGTCTGGGAGGTGGTCGAGGAAAGGAACCCAGTCAACAAGCCAGGCGCCCGGACGGATGCCTTTGAACATCATCAACATTCTCTTGTTGATCTCCTTGGGGATCAAAGTGTCGGCGGAGTCAAAACGGCACCCCAGGCTAGTGATAATGGTCAGTCAAACGGTGTCTCTCAAAGAAAGCCACTTTGGGCACAACCGTACAGCAGGCTGAAGGTCACACTTGCTGAATACCTGGTCACTTCTCGCCAAAACCCAGTCGGCTCGTCGAGGAGGTGCTTCAGAGTCTGTCTGCTCTCGTATTCCTGGTACGGGAGGAACAACTTTGCGTTTTGCATATTGAGAAGCTCGTGATAGGCTTTCCTGTGTTTCTGGTCATACGTTACGATCGTGCCTCGACAACCTTGGGCTAAACAGAACTCACCCGCCACTGATCTCCGTATGGGATAGCCACAATCCGAGCATCTTGTGTGATTATACTAGCCTGATTCGATGCCTTTGGCCTCGAACTGTACTTGTTTCCCCGCTTCACAAAAAGATCATTGATGGCTTGAGGGCTGTTGAGCACAATGACCGGGGCGCGGCCCATCATGTAAGAGTAAAAGTCTCCATACTGACGAGACCATTCGGTGAGCTTGAGGTGCAGCAAAGTACCATCGTTCATGGAAAACATATTCCCCAGCAAGGGGAGGCCTCGCGGACCATTCGGGAGATTCCGGGCCCGATCCTTGAGCATCAACCAGGTGGTCAAAGCCACGAAGGCTCCGATGGTATAGACCGCAGCCTTGGTGTTGCCGGTGTCCATAGAGGATGGTATAGTGGTGATGTTCGTCGCCATGGCGGTTGACATAGTGAAAGACGGGTCAATGATGAATCTGGAAACGATTGGTAAGGAAATATATGCATAGGACTGCTGCATTTACTAAAGTCCGAGACCACACTCGAGTTGACGGCGCTGAAGGGTGGTCTCTAGCTGCTCTTCCATAGGGGTCAAGAAGGGTGGGGGAAGGCCACAGGCTGTGGATGCTGTGGCTATTGTACGACCGAAAAGGTGGTGTATGCAACAATCATCGAAAGACGCTAGAGATTCGGAGAGTGGATCCTATAACTATACCTAGTGCCCGACTCCGCGAAGGGCCCACAATCCCGGCGTATCAGACCCGTCGGCTTTGGAAGTGCTGTGAGGGTAGCTGATGCTGGCTTGTGCTGTAGCGTTTGTCCGAGAGTGTTGAGGTAAAATTGAGTAGAACAGTGGGGGAGATGAGCCGCTATCATCACCACTGCTCTCCCTTCAAGCATATTGCGATCCGGCTCTGATAGTAAAAGCTCCAAGTCACAGTCAGAGGCAACCAGAGAGAGAAAGTGAAAGGAACATGTCGGTCGCGGATAAAGTCATAATTGTCACCGGTGCGGGAAGCGGGATTGGGAAAGCGACAGCCATCCTTCTGGGAGCAGAAAAGGCCAAAGTCGCGCTGTTCGATGTCAACCCAAGCATCTTCGATGTTGAGGAGCAGATAAAATCTGCAGGAGGCACAGCTATCGCTATAAAAGTGGATGTCTGTTCTTCTGCAGAAGTTGACGCAGCCACCAAAGCCGTGGTGGACGCCTTTGGCCCAGTCGATGGTATGTCAAAACAATGGACCACTAGGTCGCGCCTCGTTTTCCAACAGCTGACTAATCTACTCCTTTGAGGCGGTGCCAATCTGGCTGGTGTCAGTGGGAAAGGAACAGTCAACCTGGAGCAAGAGACCGACGAGGAATGGGATCGCGTTATCCGGATTAACTTGGGAGGAGTCAAGAATGCCTTACGCGCCCAACTCCAGCATAGAAATCCTAAAGGTGCCTCGATTGTCAATGCTTCGAGTATCGGTGCGCGGATCGGATCACCTGGCAATGCAGCCTACTCGGCAAGCAAGGCAGCAGTCAGTGGTCTCACCAAGTCTGTTGCAAGAGAGATGGGCCCGCATGGAGTCAGGGTCAACGCTATTGCACCGTATGTGTTGCTTGCTTGGAGTCCATATTTGCGGCGACTGTTGCATCTAACTATTGACTGTAGTGGTATCACGGACACTCCCATGGTCGACGCTGTACCCGAATCCATTCGCGACGGATGGAGAAAAGCCAACGTCCTTGGACGTTTAGCGGACCCAATTGAGATGGCCAATGTCATACTCTTCCTGCTCAGTGATGGTAGTTCTTTCATCACCTCATCGGTACGTATTCGACTTCTTGCCACTGGGTCTACGGACACGTGAATTGACATGCATCAGGTCGTTGATATTGATGCAGGCCGCGTTTGATCTACTGTCATAAGCTGGGCAAGTAGATGGGCAGCGAAGTTACTATACTCTCGCTCCAACTCGGAGATGCTCGGCTTCGGATGCGGTGTATAACACGGATGGGACGTCTGATAAAGCTTGTTCGAAAATGAAAGAGATAGTTGCGAGCACTGATCTTTTGCACGAACTTCTGGTCTGGCATCACAGCCTGCCTAATCGTAACGGTCAAGGCAAGTCTGTAAGCTAACTTCAACAGTTGGTGAAGGCGAACTTCTACAATGTGATATCAATGAGTGGAGAGGTGCCTCTAGCAATTACAAGACGCATCCGGGCGGAAGATGGAAATGTGGCTCAATTCAGCAGGTTCCCCTTAGGTAGAGTGGATAAGTCAGGCAAATTCTGAGGCCCCTGGATTGATAGTAGAGTGATCATTGTTGGGCCTGAGGGGCTCTCTAGACTGCTAAATCTATAAGCAGAAACCATCGTATGGTAGGATCGTGTGTAGGTGCTGAGAATGCTAGGTTGTCTGACATAAACTAAATCAAGTCTTACAGATACCGTTCAAACGATACTACAGTCTAAGAAGCTATGCAACCTCAGGCCTTACGACACTCGTAGCGTAGGTGATTTGTTCTCCAAACTTTACTGTCTAGCTTCCACACCAGTCGACCATCACTAGTAGACATATCTGAATTGAGGGTTCTATATTTTTGCTCAAGGTCAGTGAAGTCCCGGGGGCTAGCCAGTCACAAGAGGCAGGTGAGCATGTATTGTAGTAAGCATACCTTCTTGTCTGTCACATCATCCTCATAGGCATGATCATAGGCCTCCATAGTACCGGCGCGGTCCCGACGTTTGTTTTGGCAGACACAGATGAAACGGTAAAGGATGTTGAGACCGGCCGATGCCGCCGCGGTTACGAGGACTGCAATGAAGCCAGGGGCATATTCTGGCGCATCTTTGGCTTTGAACAGAAGCGGTGCAGTGAACTGGCCTGATTGACGGTAAGTCAGAGGCCAATTGGGGCCGAAATTGTTGCAGGGCTAGAGGAACTTGAGACTTACCCAGGCAGTACCCAATGTGGATGGCCGATGAGCTAACAACACGCTTGGTATATCCAGCGGAATTGGCAATGGACAAACCCATGATGACACCCCAGCCGCCACTGAAAGCCGTCATCATATACACCGCAAAGAGGAGGCCGCCCTTTGAATGGCGAGGAAGCTTCCACAAAAGTAATGACGACATGATAACAAGGAGCTCGCAAACAAGAATTGCAATTGTTCTCATGTTGCGAAATTTGTAGCTTACGTACGTTGTCCCAAGGATGAGTATAGCACCAGCGGCTCCGGCAGGAATAGTTAGAAGGAGACTGTTGAGAGTATTGTAGCCAAATCCGGAGATGATGATGGGCATAAAGGTATTGACCGGCCCTGCAGCAATCATGCTCAGGAATGCTTGGGCAAAAATGAGCCAGAACTTCTCATCGCGGAATAGTTCCAGCACTTGTTGCTTCTTGAAATGAGTATTTCGCACTCCGCTGTTGTTGATTCGGAGACGAGCGACTGCAATGTATCTCTCTCGCTCGCTGAAACCTTTTGCGCGAATCGGATCAGGCGGCATAAACAAGTAGATGACAGCGGACCAGAGGGTCGTAATGATTCCACCCACGATGTACATGTATCTCCAAGGAGATAGGGAACCTTGAATGTGACCGAGACCATAATTGACCAGCGGCGCAACGAGAGTTATAAGTCCAGATGCAGCATACCAGACACTAGGAGAGCGTCAGTTGGCTGTACCTTTCCACACCGAAGGTATTGATCTCACCCCATCCTGAAAGATTGCTCGTTCTTTTTGTAGAACTGGCCCACCATAAGCATGAAAATAGGGCTCACTCCTGCTTCGAGGAAGCCTAGGAAGAAGCGTTGGACGTAGAGGGCCTGCCAGGCAAAACAAGCCGCAGTCAAGAGGAAGGTGATACCCCAGAGCAAGACCAATCCGCCAGCGACTCTCTCGATCGGAAATCGCTGGGCTAGCTGAGAAGCCGGATACGCTCCTCCGACAAAGCCTAGATAAAATATGGCAGATGCCATGGAATATCGGTTCCCCGTCAGCTCAAGATCCTTGCGGAGTCCGAAGAGGGCCTGGAAGCAAGCGAGGAAAATCAGTATCTGGCATTGGCCAGTGACCATGCGACTAGGATGGTTTTGGGGAGAGCTTACAGCCTGAGAAATCATCGTCTTGTCTGCATATTGTAATCCATAGGTTATGACGAGGATTGGCAGTAAACGCTTATCAATCTTGGTCCTGACCCTCTTCTCTTCCTGGCCGTCCCAAACTTGGTTCCCATGGTAAGCGGCCAGCACCTTCATAGCCTCGTCATTATGGACGGTGTCGACGTCGAATTTTTCGGCCAGATTTCCGTGGTCAACATCCTGGCCCGAAGGTGCATCATGCGCTTCGACAATGTCCTGCGCCTTCTCGGTTCTGGTGGGATCCATGGTATACTCAAGCGTAGAGCCCGTTGCGTCGATAGTCTTTACCTCGTACTGCAAGGGGAGACCAGGGTGGAATAGGTGGGATGGATTAAATACATCTCGGAGATATGATAAATTCGACTGAGCTTTTGAAGCTTCTAATGTCGTTCAACCACCCCTATCAGCACTTACGGCTAACAGACGAGCGGCGTCCTTGAGAGTGGGGAGCATTTTGCGGTGATTTGTGCCTCGCGAAAAGAGACGTTACATCTCTTGGTTATCACTGGCGAGATAGAGCTATCAGTAGCTCATTCGTTTAACTAGAGGATGTGGACAGCCAGCAGAGTCTGGGGAAGCTCTACAAACATGGGGTATCAAGCCCTCAGAACCCAGGGGAGACCCTGATAACGGGAAGCATGAGATTATAAGGCAGTTTACACGTGACACGGTCCGGCGCACGAATCAGAATCGTCGCTCGGGGCGGAACCGGGAATAAGAGAAGTCGGTCGGGCGGAAGTAAATCGCTAGCGGGTGGACCGCTGAATGGTGGACAGTGGATGCTGGGTGAATGGGCTTATCAGCTTGACTGACTTTCTAATCAACATACTCTCCCTTTTCGAAGACCCTTCATGTCAAGTCCAAGCCGCGATCAAGGTCCACTTGGAAACTTGTCTGGTCAAACCTTCCTCCACTGTTGCCATTCCCGATCTCGACTGCTGTGAGCTCTGACCGTCGTGGGAAGCACAGGTTCACAGGCTAGAGCGAAGAGCACAGTCAGTTCCAGTTTCTGGTTGACTGATCCGAAAGTCGAGACTGAAGCAATGGTGGAAGTGCTAGTCAGCAGGCCTCATAGGGCACGAGTCGCAAAGGGCATGGCGAAACAAAGCAAGGTATCGTTCTCCAAAGAAGGACAAAGCGAATGGCAGGAGATATACGGCCCAATCTCCTGGTGCAGAAACGACACCAGCAGAAATACGATCAACAATACGAACGGCATGTCACCTTTCGATAGCTGTAGCATAACACAACTCCAACTTCCGTCTTTGAAGATGCCAACCAGCTATCTCTCAGTTACACGTCTGCAGCCACCCTGAACGAAATGTTCGGAGCTGTTGGTCGCCATTTGCGGAAAACCAGTATGGCAGGTCTGATGTCCAGGCAGTGGCGAAACCATCGTGCATAGCACACAGTCGAGGAAATTCTCACCCTTCATGACCGGCCCTGATGCCTGTACACCTCGTCAAGCAGCCACGACAAGGAGACTTATGCGCGGTGAGAGTGGCTTGAAGGAGGTCGGCGAATCACGCACGAACTCATAGTGGTATATATCAGTAGGTCAAGATCGAGTTGAGAAGATTCGGAATCGCACGACGATTTTGTCCGTGTATGCTGGGCATCCTCGGATGGATGCTTACACCATGGGCTGTGAAGCAGCCCCTGCATGTACCGCTGCGGTGGGAAGCTCAAGGACGTGGGGATGATTCTCGCAAAGTAGACCCTCAGCGCAGCCAAAAACTCCCACTAAGGTGACAGCGAGCACGGTGACGGAATTTCAGCACGACAGTCGACATGTCTGCAGTAATCGAGGACTCATCTTCCTCGAAGGCATGACCTTCAATAATGCTATAAATCTGCAAAATGGAAGGCTTTGGGAGTCAGACGGTGTCCTATGAGATGTTTTAGAGTGGTCTGGCCAAGATCGGCCAAAGGGGAAAGGCATGGGGAGGGAGAGAGAGCGCTATTTGAGACTTTTGAGATATTCTGAGGCTGGGCAGACTTGTTCAACTTCGTCTTCAATAAATGTATAGAGTTACGACTACTATTCCGATATCACACTCCGCAATGCATGTTAGAAGTGCCTTAATGCCAGAGAACAGATGAGCCAGAGCCTCCTTCCTCGGCGAAGGGGAAACCCTGGAGGTCCCTTTTCTAGGCAACATTGTATAATACATAGAAGAAGAATTGCTCTTAGCCAGTTACAGAGTGACTCTCGCATTCATACAATATTTTTTTCCTGATACTTCTTTAACCGCAAGGGAATATCCAGTAGGTGAGTCAAGGGTGGTTGCTCCCGAGGCTCGGGCGAGCCAGGGGGTGAGCAAGGGCGGCATCACCCTATTCCCCGATTGGGGGTTTTGAGAAGCGACTAGTTCGACCATGTCTTGGCACGATTTAGGCTGCAACGCTAAGTCAACTGCCCATTAAGGCTCGCGATTGATGCTCGTATAGACAACCTGGAACTGATCCTCGTATTGACAACTGACACTCGTACTGACAACCAATACCTGAATTTGTTCCCTATGCACCTGTTACACAGTCTCTCGAGGCCCGGCGCCTATTCCAGCAGGGCAACACCTCGACCGCGACCACGCCCACAGGCGCCCTCGCCCGTTCTCCGTCTTGATATATACCCTTCGATTTCTCTACTCTTCCACCCTCATGTTCGTTATAGATGAAGCTAAGTCAGGAAAGCGACGACTGTCCTCGCAAGTCCTCGATGATGTTCAGCAGGAGCAAGCAACGAAGAAACACAAACCATCTTTGAAGACTCGTTCCGAACCTCAACATCGTCCTCCCAGCTTCTGGGACACTCTATCCAAAGTTTACCTGAGCTTCAGTGCCCTAAAAGAGTTTGACAGCAGAACAATTCAAGAGACCAGCCAGCAGTATTGCACGTTCAAGCCCGCCGCGGAACATCCACAAGGACAGACTCTCCAACGGCTTAAGAGATTTGCTCGGCGCGGTGGTCCTGACTTGTCACATATTAGAGGAGTGAGTCCTATAGTATGTGGTTGATACAATTACGGCTAATCTCGGGGTAACAGTTTGCGAGTTTAGCACTTCCCGTCACCGATGCCATGAGCGAACCTTCTGGCTTGCGAGGCCGGAAACGATCCTCCAACTCGTCGAAGAGAAGCAAATCGACTCGAACCACAAACACGACAACCAAGAGTAGGAATTTTGAGCAAAAGATGCTTGACAATGGTATATACCCTCCTGAATATGAACACCCGGATGGAAGAGAACCGGTTGAACCTGCAAATTTGGAAGACATTCAGCATGAGCTCACTACTTATCGAGCATCCCTCTCTCCGTCGCGGTTCATTGATGACGATTTCAAGGCATTTAAAAGAGCAAATGCACGGGCGTCCGGCGAAGCTACCGGCCTGTATAGGGTCCATCCGCTCATTGCTGGAAATGAAAAGGATCACCTTTCGAAGCTGATCTTCCCTTGACCAATCTCGAGCCGCTGGTAAAGGAGGTGAGCGATGCTAAACCTGATTTGTACTACGGCGCACAACCTTCTCGTATTGACCAACGTGTACGAGCCGACCTTGAGAAGTACATCATTCCCTCCTCCACCACCAGCCGTCCTGCAGCCCCCAATTTCTTTCTTGAGGGCAAGAGCAAGTCCGGAAACGCCTATGAGGCCCGAAACCAAGCGATGTATGACGGGGCCGTTGGGGCTCGGGCCATGCATAAACTTCAGAACTTTGGTGAAGATGAGTCAGTGTACGACAACAAGGCGCAGAGTTTTAGTAGTACATATCATGCCGGAACCGGAACGCTCCAATTGTACGCGACCCATGTCAGCCGAGCTGCCGACCCAGGAGGGCAGTCCGAATATCATATGACGCAAATAAATTCATATGGAATGACGGGAAACGTGAAGACTTTCCGGGAAGGTGCTGCTGCCTACCGAAACTGCCGAGATCAGGCAAAGAGCTTCCTTACTGATGCCATCGATCAAGCAAATGAGACTGCTCGTCGGCCGCCGCCTAAAAAGTGCGCAACCGAGATCTTGGACAGCAGTACATCCTGGTCAACTAACCTAATTGACGCCTCCGACACTTCTGAAGATGAGTTGGCTCGTAATGAGGTCAGAAGGATCAAACGGTCGAGACCTGCTCCGGCACAACCCTTGGCCACCAGTTCACCTAAAGCCAGACGATCCGGTCGCACTTCTGAATCCTTGGACGTTTTGGACGCTTCCGAATAGTGCCTCACTTCACAGTAAAATCTAACCCAGAAGTTCACAAAAAGGACGAGAGGCTTCTCACGAGAAAAGATTCGATTTGTCGTCCAAAACCAAAAGTTAAGACAGGTCAAGATGCTCTGAAGGCAAAGGAAGTGTCTCCGAAGCGAATGTGCTGTCAATATGACGTTCAATGATGTCCTGAACGCGCCCCTCCAGCAGTCATCGAAGACACTGGATTCACAGAGTTACAATCTTGGAGCAGGATTCTTCTGAAGCCTCTCTGCCACGCGCAATGCCGTCTTCAGCCCGCTCTCGAGTGCACCATCAATGAACCCTCGCCACCCATCAGCCCAATCAGCACTAGCAAAAAAGACGTTTCCATGGTCTTTCTGCAGTTCCTGAAGATACTTTGACATACAATCACTCCCCCAACAACACCATTCACCTTTGGCCAGGGGGTCATTCGCCCAGTCATGCGTAAGATATGCTTCCACCGTGGCGTCAGGTCGCACGTCCTTTCTGAAGTCTTCGATGATATTCTTGCTGTCTCGCGGATCCGTCAGACAGTTGTTGTATCCAAATCCGATACAGTAAGTACCATTTGGTCCGGATGACGGGTTGGTGGTGCCATTGTGGTCAGACAAAGAAAAGCAGAAAGACGAGGGAGCGGAACCATCGCACGCCGCAAACCACCCTGGCTCGGTGGACGCAAGTTTGAAGTGGATTTTGGCGCCTCGGTTTATATGTCCCTTTGCGATTGCTTCGCGTTTCAATGGACCAAGTGGCGGCCAGAACTTGATGTCGCCGAGACAATTTAGTGGGATGGTGCAGATAGCTGCCTTGGCCTTGAATGAGCATTTACCATCATTGGTCTTGATCACCACCACACCAGAAGCATCGTCCTGTATAATCTCGGTGACTATGGTATCAAAGAGGATATCGCCCCGAAATTCCTGGAGCACAGAACGTGAGAATGAGGTCATGCCACCCTTGCCAAGTTTGTAGATCCCTGCCAGCTCGAACACCTGGGTCATGTTGTGACCACCCAAGGCGTACCAGCGGAGGGCTTCCGTGAATCCGATCTCTGAACTGCGTGCGCTGCCAAATGTATTGACATTACTCTCGAAATAGCCCTTGTGAATCCCGGGAATGTCTTCAAGTTGATCGAGGCGCTGCCGTACCGTGAGATGGTCATACTTCTTCCAAAGTGCCGGCTCTCGGAACGGATCATGAGGGTACGGCATCAGGTCTCGACTGGACAGCCCGTCGATGGTGAAGAATTTCTCAGCCACGTCTTGGGTGATTTGTGCCAGCGCGGCCCCATCCATCTCTTCCACAAGGCCGCTTTCCGATTGCTTGTAATACGTTTTCTGTGCCGCGAGAGTGCCGGCCGACGTCTTTAGATTCTTGTGTAGGCCGTATCGATGTAGCTCGGTGTAGACATGTGGCTGAGCCCAGTGGACCTAGAGATCTTAAAATCAGATCAGGAACTCACATGACCTTATGTGGTGGTGGTGGTGGTGGTGGTGGTGGTGGTGGACATGGAATTTTCTTCATATCATACCCAGGTCCCACCCATTTCAAAGTCCTCTCCCAACGCCTGTGCCGTCCATGTTCGACCGCCAATGCGGTCTCGTCCCTCGACGATCAAAACGCGCAATCCAGAGTGATGGCTTGCGAGCTCCCGCGCAGCTCGTAGGCCAGCGAATCCCGCCCCGATGACGATCACATCGTAATCATCTGACTTGAGATTATTCACTGTGCTGCTCGGGACCACTGCCTGCGTGTCGAGGCCAGTGATGAGTTTGCCGTCAGTCCAAATATATCCTTCACGTGACTTCGGCATGGTAATATAGTAAGCTCCAGGCCGGGTGTTTTTGAAAATGAAAATGAAAAAGACGAAAACTTGCATTCGTTTGGGGGGGGGGATGAGGTACGCTTTTTGACCCGGCAAGGGTTCTCCTTAGCATGGCGGCTGGAGGGCATGTTTCTTCAACATCAAATTGCTTTGCTAGGTTCCCCATGTCCGCAGCGGAATGCCTTCCGAAGCCCTAAGATTTCCCAATCTGGAAATCTTTTTGTATCAAGCATCGAGAGGGTCCGAATGTCTGATAGATAAACAGGAAGACCTCCCCAGAAAGACCGAGTGTGTACCTTCGCACCTAAGAGACCTGTGCAAAGATCCTCAACGAAAGTCACCATGGTCTTAGAAGTCGAATCCAAGACCAACATTTTTAAGATCCAGAACCTACCCGGGACACCGCACCACGTGTACTTCAGTAAGTGAAGCAACCGTTTCAGTTAGAGTCGTTCTCCGGCTTGTAGCCTTCTAACCACGTTCAACAGCCGATCTTCTTGGAAGTCGTGACGAAGGGGTCCCCAACCCCATTACAGGCTCATGGTTTCGCATCGAGAAAGGACCTCCGGCCACATCTCCCAAGTACGACTATGATGAGGTTGGCGTTGTCATCAAAGGTGAGACCGCTCTCAAGGCCCCCACACAGATGTATGTGTAGACTGCAACCAGGACTCTCTGACCGACCCCGTGCCGTTGTAGGTACTATTATCTTGGAGGACGAGATGGGTACCAAGAAGACTGTCGAGGCTGGTGATACCTTCGTGATTCACCGAGGAAGCACGGTTGCCTTCTCTTCAAGCGACTATGGAATCGCGTTCAAGTGCGGGTCTAGGCTGATGGCTAGACTTTAGAGATGGCAAGTGACAGATGAGGTCGGATAGGAGTGGGATTTCTGTGAGGTTCACTACAGCCCCGCCAGACAGCTCCACATGTCGTTACAAGGCTCTCAAAACCGACCAATCGCACTTTCTCTCCGAATGTAGTAAGGCTCATGACGATAGACCCCATAAATGTCTTTCATCTTGGTCATGTCGTCTGTCTGCCGTCGCGAGACAAGCAATAATGATGCTTCTGAGTCTCTCAAACCTGGCGAAGGAGATTTGTCAACCGGCATCTGGAAAAGAAGTTGCACTTCAGTTTCCGTTAGTGGAAATAATTCACACTTTGTAGGAGCGGAGCCGCAATATAACTGATTTCAACTTCTTTCGACCGTTGTCAGTCCCATGGCTGCGGTGCCTAAGGGGGTAAAATCCAGATCCGGCTGTGTAACATGCAAAAGGCGAAGGGTAAGTCGAGGCTCACAACCGTGTGCTAAAGATGTTCAACTAAGAGGCAGGTAAAATGCGACGAAACCAAACCGCTCTGTAGACAGTGCGTATCTAAGAATCTGGAATGTCCAGGCTATGACATCCGATGGAGATGGTCAACCAAACATGAGCGGTCGACAAACTTCGACCTCCAACGAAGTCCTACTTCCCGCAGGAAAATTGCGGATTCTCTCCATTCTCCCCTTAAGCCCCCAGCAGGCATCATTTGTCATTCTCGGCAGCAAGGAAACGAGGGAACGGCGGCGCATGTCGACCAATTCAAGTCTGCGAGTCCCACTATCGACCCCGACCTTGGCAGTCGATATGGAAGTGACAGATTCGGTTGCAATACAGATCACGCATTGTTGAGTGACGTATGGGATGTTGTCGAGCGCCCTGCTTCGAGATCAAGAAGACGTCGGAGCGTCTCGGTGTCGAAATCCTCATTACCAGAACAATTGACTCTCGTCACTCGGAAACACATCTGGCCACCCCCGGACACCATCCTCGGCGGCCCGCAAACTCAAGTGGATTTCTTCGCGCAAAGGATATGTAAAGCGCTGACAGTATTTGACTCGAAAATCAATCCGTTCAGGTTGGTGAGCATATCGCGGACGAAGGAATCGCTGTTGTTCTTCTCCCTAGTCCGCTACGTCACTGCGGCCTTCTTGACCTCGAGCGGCATGGACACGAGCAGTGCCCTTGTTGTGCAGGATGCGCAGACCGATATACTACACCGATTACACAATGAGGTGGCGCGGTTACATACCTCAATGGGAGCAAACCCCGTGGATGTCCTGACAGCGATTATCATGTACGGCCTCAGCATTAACTGGGATGGATCTGACAGTCCCAGTATCTTCCACTACAATGCAGCTGTTCAGCTATACCTGCAGACATACCGGCACGACACACTTGAACCGCGAGTTGAAGATCATCATGCATTCTTATTGCACTCACTGGCGTACTGGCGGATGGGTCTTGCCTTTGTCACGGACACTACAAAAGAGACTTTGCTGGCATCTCCGGTTCTCGAGCCCGGTAATGAAGATGATACCTACAGCAAAATTCCAGCCAAGAGATACCCACATATCCTGGCTGGCGTCTCCCCGGAGGCACAGAAGCTTCTTGGGCAGGTCGGATCACTGATTTACTCGCAAAGGGTGAGGTCCCGGGAAATGTCTTTCACTTCCATGGCCAGATTACAAAATGATCTCGAAGCTGTTCAGAAGGCGCAAGCTCTGGAACAAGATGCATTATCTCTTGCCTTGCCCGAGGTCGGTGAATTCGCTGACACCGAGGATCCGGACACCCCCATACAAGATCTTATCAACACCGCAGAAGTCTATCGACTTTCGGCCCTGGTGCTACTGTACCGAGCCTTCCCTGATCTGTTGAATGTCAGACTAGGAGCCAGAGGAGATGGATTCGATGCGTGTCATTCCACAACCACAACGAATCGACGGTTGCTCTGGGTAACATCACTATCCCTTCACGCACTCGACATTCTTTCCAGGAACGGACAACGATCTGGCACCCGCAGTGTCGAGCAGATACTTCTGGTCATTCTTGCTGGAGAGCTGCGCAGAGACACGTGCGTCAATGGCTCTCGCATCACGGAGGAGCGGCTGAGTCTGGTGGACTCTGGATCGCCGACAGCGGACGCCGACGATTCTACGCTATCCCCAACGACAAGCTCTGCTTTCGACCACTTCGAAGGTGTGCATGGCTTAACAAAACCCCGTCATTCTCCTGAAGACGTCACCCCTAGCTCGAGCATCACTCAGGCTCGGGCTACCGTGCTCAAGCGTCTTCGAGCGATTCGCGAGATTTTGCCATACAAATCAATTGAGCTCGTGGAAGAGCTGGTACTCAAAACATGGCAAATCAGTGATGATGAGAATCGTGAAGTCTTTTGGATGGATGTTATGATCGATAACGGGTGGAAATTCCTAATGGTTTGAGGCAAGTCAATCAAATACTGAATACTCCCGGCTTCCACAAGCAAACCCACACTGAAGTGCAAAAACGGACAACAATGACAGACAGTTAAGGCTTGAGGCCATTGACATCCTGAGAGGGCTTGATACGAAGAATGAAGGTGCAAAGCCCAAAGCCACACGACCAAATGACAAACACAGAGAGCGCCTTTCCGATTCCATTGATCTAGATCTCGGTGAAGTACAAGTCGACTGCCATGATAGGACCCGTCTCTAGAAGTCTGGTCTACTCCTTTTTCGGCGGCTGGTGTGTCCTTGTCACGGACCCTTTTCTTCCTCACACTGATGACCTACATTGGAAGAAGCGCCAACGATGTTGCAGTTGAGGCAAAGAGATGGACTATCTCCGTTCGACAAGTTTGATTTTGTGGGGGCGCACCGGTGTGCTGGCGCTGTGACCCGACCAAATTGTCAACATCCTTGAACCCTTATGTATCCGTCATGAAATCGTGGTATGGCGCGGAAGGAAGCCATCAGATAGTCATCGTGGTCGCAGAGCACCACCTTGTCCGCCATAACTGCCTTTAGTTGAATAGTCTGGTGCAGTCGATATCTACGAATCTAGAATTGTCTTGATCAGGTTTTCACTGCGGAATTGAGCTACCGGACCCGTTGTATGTGAAATATTAGGACAAGGAATTCGCGTCCCATAGAAGATCCGGATCCACATACTCAGTGCCAGGGACGAAGTCGAAATACTTCGAACGCAGCGGGTGGTCGAGGTGACCACTGGCGCGGGACCACTCGGACATTTCTCTCCTCTGACACGACCATTTTAAGCAGCAAATGTCGCGATGGGCTGGGTTGTTGAAGTGACTGACTTTTGTTCAGAACAGTACTTCGTAGTTGTGAAGGAATTGTTAGTTGTAAGATTTGAGAAGTTTGAAGGATCCGAGTTTCACACCACAACTCCATTTTGCACGAGCACCAGCTCATCCACTCTGTCAGCAGCATATTCGACACGTTTCCAAGTCTTTAAGCTCCCCGTAGTGGTGTCGATTTCCCAAATCCTCATTCGTCGGTGAAATCGCTCCCTGCCGTACGAACAATATCCCCCGAACCCACTGCCACCTCCATAGCATAGCCAAGGGCCAGACCGAGGAGTCATGTCGCCATCTTGCTGCGATTGTGGCAGCAGAGCGCAAAAATCATTAACGTGATCATGTCCGCAGCCTAATGCTGATATGCCTCCCTTAACCAAGGCGTCGTAGAAATGGGAATTAAAGCTGGGGCACTCTGTCGGTTCTCTCCGATGGCCGTTGCGTATATTCAGATGGGGATCCCTGAATTCGGGAAGAGGGATGTGAAAAAAAGCCAGAGACACGTGAAAGAGACTGTCGGTACCTTCCTCACGAGCTCTTCTTTGCGCTTGGGAAATGTTCGTGAACCAGTCAATTTGGCTTTGCGTGACTGGGTGATAGTCGGGGTCGGTTGTTTCGTTCGGAACCTGACCGTGAGAATCTAAGAAATACAAAGTCGATAGCGGACGCTGTGACGGTGCGGTAGCCAGGATCTGGAGGTAGAAGTTGCCTACACCGTCAACCTCCTGTGGACCTGACTCGCAGAGGCTAAAAGGCAGTTTTTGAAGTATTGACATCTGTGCTGTGCCTGTAATCTGGTCAGCAAGCATGGATAGCTATCGTCCCCAAGGCTCAGCTTATTGAGATTGCATAAGTGTCTTGGGGAGCATAGTGGTCTACATGGGTTGGGAGAGTGCAACTCACGTGTCAATGCATGGGTACCCTCGCAGTCATGATTACCAAAAACAGCTGCGAATGGGATTGAACGCACGATCATAGGAGCAACCACTTTGAATAGGGCAGATTGGCTGTCGGAGATGTCGTGGTGTAACTGGTCTCCAGCGAGAATTACAAGGTCTGGCTTTTCGATATCCAAGATCTTTCCAATGAGGTCCATCGTGAGTGGATCGGCCTCGCTCTCTGGGAGATTCTTCCCGTGCGCATCAATAGCGTCGCTGCATACCCCGACGCCGGTCACCATGTGCGTGTCAGAGATCTGGACAATCCTGAATTTGCCATTTTCTCTGACTCTCAAAGCTGCCGAATCATTCGGTCTCCGCTTGGCCCTGCCGCGGAGGAGGCTTAGTCTTGCACCCGGCACCTTTGGCTGAGCGTCAAGCTGTAGCGGTGATCGCATGAGAGTCCATTGTGGTCGTGGGTCGACGGCATCTATGCCAAAGAGAACATCAACCTCTGTCACAACATCGTCGACCTTACCAGAGAACTTGCTTCTCAGCACCCAAATTCCGCCAGGTCGGCTCTCCCATGAACGATTTGAGCTAGGGTTGGGAGGCGCCTCGCCCATTGCGATATCCATAACCAGCAGATCTTCAGCTGTAAGGTCATCCTCATTGGCCAGCGCCACATATAGCCATGCGCTCCGCTGAGATGTATGCAGGTAGAGCTCCTTCTCTATGCGGTGCCATGTTTCCGGATTGAGCTCGCAGGTGGAGAGAGAATCTGTCGGAGAGAAGATGTGTATGGTCAGATCTGTGACAACCGGATAAGCAAGTGTCGTTGTGGAGGGAGCAGAAATCGTCGACATTTTGGAGGGCACGGCTCCAAGAAAGTGCGCAGCATGAAGCATCGCTTCTGCACACATTGCTGCAGATATTTGCCGAATTACCCATTGGGTACCAAGTGTCACGTGGGATGAGGGGATGGGCACCTTGAACATGAAACAGGTCTTTGTTGGAATTCGGCGCCGTGCTGGAGGAGGATGAAGACGAAATCGGCAGGGCCAGAACCATTGAAGGTGCCTTACATGAAAGTCTCGTGTACAAATATTTGTGCGACAAGCGAAGACATCAATTCAGGAAGCGCCGAGAGAAGATGTCAAAATGCGCATCGTGAAAGGTATTCTCCTAGAGTAAATATACAGGTATGGATGAGACAGGCTCCTTGGACATTACCTAGGAATAATGTTGCGAACCTACATACAAAATGGCCCATACTACTTATATATGCCGGAAAGCGCTGCGAGCGGCATCATTGAATTCGCGATCAGTTGTCAATGCTATTCACTCTGAGTTGGGTCTCGCTGCTCATTCATTTTGGCTTCACTCACTCCTATGGTCTGCCTTTGCATTATCAAGAATGTTATTGTGCCAAAAGTTTCCCTTTGATTGGACCATTTTGAATCAAAGCATTCATTATTCACTTGAAACAATTGTTGAGATGATGCACTGCATGAGGTTACCTTTGAGCACGTCTTTCTCGCGCATACACAACCAACCAGCACACTCCTCATACAGCACCATCAACACCTATCCATCTCTCAAAGAATTGTACAGTCTTTCCAATCACGTTGACCATTTACCAAATCTGGGCTCGCAATGGCCAAAGCAATTCGAAACCCGAGAAAGAAGACCGCAACCGGAAAGGGAAGGACAAAGAAGAACGCAATGAGGAAGCCGAAGTGGACAAGACCATCTGGCATGGTTGAGATCCTGAAGATATGTGACGATGACGTTATTCGCACTGTCAGACGCCGACTCACTCGCAATGGAAACGGTCAATATTCGAACTCCAACCACCGGTCTGAACTACCATACTAACAATGTTGAAGTAGACAACTTCAAGCAGTCAGCACAAAGCTCTCCTGCCAGTGAATCCGAGCCTGCAAGCCCTGCTGTTTCGGTAACTTCTTGTTCAGATGTGTACCCATCTGATGATTCGGAAGACAGTGATGTAGGAAGCATTCATCGTGAAGGAGAAGAAGAGAAAACTGCTGCGCCACTTGAATATCCAGAGATGGTCTCCCCAGAAGACATCTCAGTGTCACCGTGTGTGCTTTTCACCAGGTCAATGGCACGTCTTCATCAGCAGCAGCGAGCTCGGCGCACTCCAATCACGGCTGCGGTGGAGGATGCATACGAATCAGGTGGCGCCGATGATGATGATGATGATGATGATGATGATGATAAGCCTCTTCGCCAGGAACGGCGAAATTTTCGATTGTGTCTCACATCGCCGAAACAAGACGATTGTCTTGAGTCACCGCAGGATACTAGGGAGAGATCCCCGACCCACAACGTTGCACCTGCGAAGAAACATGGGCTATCCAAAAAATCCTCGCAGAAAAAGATTGTCAAGACGTGTACGTTTCCTCAGTCTCACCAGTCTTCTTCTTCCATATTGGGAGATTATGGACACTACTGACCTTTTCATCAGCAAAAGCCAAGAACATAAAGCCTGCCCGTAAGGTTACAGAAGAGAAACAACTTAATCGACTTCGATCTCTGATTGACGAAGACCTCCTGGTGTCGACTGACCGGAAGCGAAAAGGCACCACCAAGAACGGGAGGATGCACGAGGCGAGTTTCCAGATGATCGATCGGCTGTTGGGAGACAGGAACACTGCGAGTGGTGACATCATCAAACTCGAGAAAGAGGTCGTGGACTTGAAGAGAAAACTTGCGGACGTGAAAAAGGACAGGAAGAAGGATGTGAAGAAGGATATGAAGAAGGACGGGAAGAAGTCGTTGAAGTGATATAAGTGCACGCGTTGCCCTCCGAGACGATGTCTTGAGTCGCTGAAGCCTTGCAATGTCGACATCTACCAAAATGCCAGATCTGTTGGTGCTTTTATGGCGTGCATTTGTCAAAGCACAAAGACGGCAGTAGTAGTATGGTTGCAACAATGACCATATCGACGTGTACGTGGCTTTTTTAAACGAACTCATCATCCAGAGAGTTATAGGAGCAAGCCTTACTATTATTTCCGTTGAGACCTTCAAATATCTCCTTGATAGACCTGTGGGAGCTTGAAATCACTCTCGTTATTGTCTGTACGTGTCTTTGCGCTATATTGCTCTATGCTGACCCGCTTCTATCCTGTCTATCACCCACAAGAGTGGCCTCTTAATCACCGCATAGAGCCGCCACTCTTGTGCCCAATGTCGACTCATGACATGAAACCATGCTCTCTTGAACCCACCAGAACCCACCAAAACCCAACTGCCCCCATGGTCCTTGTGTGTATAGGTGGGCAATTCTTGAACAACAGCCAGATATCGTATAAATTGACACGGACAAAAACAAAAGATGCACTGACAGGCTATCCAATCTCTATACCCGCCACCACGGTGACGACGCCTCCGAGCCTCCCATATAACAAAATCATAATTTGGCAGCCGTCGAGAATACAGCCTTGTCGTGGACGCAAGTCACGCAAAGTTTCCCATTGAGGTAGATCTTGCCGTGAATGTTGGCCGTGTTGCGTCCGGCCGCCTGGGTTTCGCACTCGATCCGGACGCGGCTGTCTCGGGGTACGGGACGGAGGTAGGTCATGGTGATTGTCCTCGAGACGTGCCCGCCGTCCAAGAAACCCGGTTTCGAAATCGTGATCAGAGCGGTCGACGTGAGGTTGTCGAGCAAAGTCGCGGCCGCGCCACCGTGGAGGTTCCCGGACTTGTTGCACAGGTTGCCACCGATGTCCATCTCCCACACCGTCCTGTTGGGTTCGGCCTCGAGGAGGGTGATGTTGCTGCCCTTGAGGGCGTACGTGTCGAAACCGAAAAAGTCCGGGTCGGCGACGATCTGGGCCTGCAGGGCCATCACCCGGTCGCGGACGCTCATGCTCAGAAAAGCTTCTCGTTGCCACACCATACGAGATGGGTTCCGCGCCGTGTCCGGAGTTTTCGACATTTTTTTTTGGTCTATCTTGTCTGGAAGTCGACTTCTTCAGGGTTGTTGTCTTTTGTTGTTGTGTTGCCGTGTTCGTGTAATTTCTAGAGAGAGAGAGAGAGAACGGTCGAGGCTATTAGGGTCAGGACGGATCAATTTTATTGAATGAATGAATGATTGACACTTGTTGAGGTAAGAACAGAAACAAATATTCCAGTAAGAATAAGTAGATGTTTGATACGGTACAATGTAGTAATAGGATGACGATGAGTAAGAAAATGCCGTCAATGAGCCGAGGTTCATTTCCATTCATTTTCATTCATTTTCAGGGGGAGACGGAAAAACAGACAACACGTGCTGATAAGAAAACACTGTCTGGACCTTATCATGCTCGTACTCGTACTCGTATGCGTTTGGAGACAAACATGAAACCAAGCGACAGGCAAAGGGATTTTGATAGGAGAATCGACCCATTGTCTGCGCCCCCCCAAAGTCAGCGACTCAGCGATTTGTCAGTAGTAACGAATGAATTTGGTTGCATGATCATCCCAGCCTTGAGTTGCATTGTTCGGTGGCTTTGCTTTTTGCATTCGTCTCGCATCGCAGGGTCATGCGTGTTTAACGCGTGTTGGGCATTTGACGGCACCGCATTCCAATTCCAATTCCAATCCCAATTCACTGAACTGTCCGCACACACACCCGGTACAAGTACTCTGTAATGTAATGCATACTGGACGAGAACTAGGTATTCATCTCCTGCCTTTTTGCTGCTGCTACGGAGTTGCAGTACTCGGACATCTATCTACATTGAACGATCTTCTTGCTCACAACGTCGTTTTAGGGCGGTGACACAGCCACTGATCGTCCCTCCTCCCCCCGAATCCACATCGTTTCAAGACAACCCAGCACCCTCGCGATCATCCTTTTGTATCCGTGCAGTCTAGTATAGAACCTACTACAGAGTACGTAAACTCCTGCAGCACATGTTTCCCTGAGACCTCCTCCTTACAATGATCTCGACGATACCACATCGTGGAAAAGATGGAAGGGGATGAAAGCGCCGCTGCTGCAGCGCAGGTCCACCACGACAACGACAGCAACAACAAAACATCCAAGCGTGATCGATTTAAGGGAGCCTTGTCAAGGACAAAGAGTAAATTCAAAAAGAATGACAACAAGAACGAGGCGGAAAACAATGACGTGGTGAATGATTTCTTGGCCGGAGGGAGGCCGTCGACTTCGAGTTGGACTTCGGGCAAAGACATACTGCGCTTTGGGGGCAATACTACAACTTCTGCGACGCGGCAGGGTTACTCGTCGTCGTCGCCCGATCAGGCTCCTTCGCCGCGACCGTCGACATCAGACTCGGCGTCGATATCCAAACACTCCCCGAGGAGGCCCATCGCGGTGCCCAAGATCGACGTCTCCAACTCGCAACGATGGCCTGCGGCGCAGCCGATCGGTCCTCAACGGGGTGCCGCGTCGGACTTTCTCCGTCCAGAGTACCATGGTCGAAGCCAGTCTGTGTCGTCCATGACCAAGAGAAAGGGCAGGGCACGCGGGCTGAGTGTCACCTTCATCGACGATCCGCCGACCGTCATCGGCGAAGGGGGAGATGACGCACCCACGCCGCCCGTCGAGATTTCAAAGGCAAAAGCGAGAGCGAGGTCAGTCTCGCCAATGTCACCACGAGGCAGACAGAGACATGCAGACTTGTCTGCGCGCTCGACGGCCGGAGGAGGCGCTGGACCATCATACCATCAGCAGCGACCACAACCGCCGCCTCCGCCTCCGCCAGCACCGCAACTGCCAAATCGACGTTATGAACCGCCTGATGTCCTGAGACCTAGAGGGTTACAGCGAGTGCAGACGGGTCTCTCACCATCGACGGCCGCCACTGCGTCCTCAGGCCTGGACAAGGAATTCGAGATGACTCTACAAATTGGTAACAAATCCAATAATAATAGTCCCGCCGACAACGATCCCGCGTCCAACAACGGTCCGGAAATCATTGCTCCGGAACCGGTCCGTCCCGTCCAACCACCGCCACTAGTCATGGAGCGGCCTGATCGCAATCTCAAGGACCATTTTCGAGAGGGTGACGTTCTTCGAATACATCACGACCCCAACATTCCTAATGTCGAAGACACCACCTCAGCATCAGCTTCCAGCAAGGAGGTCAGCCCTGTCAAACAGCGACAGTACCAGAACTTTGTGTGACTAGTTTCACACCCATGGTTCTATTCTTTTCCGACCTCTGTATGCCTATGAATGTCCGTAACGAATTACAACGAAAGTTTCTTTCTAGGGCCGTTGCTCTCCTAAGGCCTTGAACCCTTGAATCAAATCATCCAGCAGATCTCTATCGTCCTCGATACCCACACTAACCCGCAACAAGTCCTGTTCGACCGTCGAGTCAGTCATAGTTCGCCATTCGATCAAGCTCTCCACGCCACCAAGACTGGTCGCATGCTGGAAAAGATGTAATTTGCTGGGCAAGGCTCGAGCCATTTCCGGGGTCTTCATGACGATGGAAAATACCGGACCATACCCATTCGGCATCTGCTTCCTCAACCAAGTCTTGTAGTCTTCGGTCTGAAGGCTTGCATGGTGAACCTTCTTGAGCACAGACTTGATGATCTCGACATCGGACTGAGACAATCCAGTGCCTACGGTCGCCCCGGTCAATGCACCATCAAGTGCATCAACCAGCCTCTGCGCACTTTGACTCTGTCTCGTTACACGCAACTCGAGCGTTCTCAGACTCCTCACACCGAGCCATCCCTCGAGTCCCCCCATCACCGAGCCTAGAACCAAGCGATCCTCTAATAATTGTGGAATGCAATCCTTGTTCTTGACCGCCAAAACACCACAGAGCATATCTGAATGACCACCGAAATATTTCGTTCCCGAGTGCATCACAAAGTCTGCCCCATGTCTGAACGGATCTTGCAAGGGTGGTGGTGCGAACGTCGCATCAACACTGAGATAAGCACCTCTTGAATGTGCAATGTCTGCATAGTGCTGGATGTTGAACGCCAAGCCAGTTGGGTTGACCGGCGTTTCCAGGTGTAGCAAGTCACCCTTTTCCAGCTCTTCGGGCTTGCAGTCTAGCGAAAGTATCTTACACCCAGATAGTCTTTGGTGGAGCTTCAATACACCGTGACAGCCGTGGTATCCAGCACCGATTGCGACTCTTTTCGGGTTGACGAACGTTACGAGGGCGTTGAAGGCAGAAAGGCCAGAGGAGTATGTCAGGCAAGGGTTGTGGAGGAGGACGCTCAGGATGGCTTCCAGTCGCGAGGTGCTGTGCGTGGTGTGCCGTGAGTAACAGTGTTCACCCTGGTCGTAGACAGGCGCTGGACGTTGGTGAAAGGGACGCAACTTCTCTGGGTCTTTTTCGTAGCGGAAGGTTGTGCTGACGTGGATCGGTGGTGCTACATCGTCAACGAGATTCAGAGGGTCGTCGGCGTGGATTGCTTGCGTGGCGGGTGAGAGGGAGGATATGTGTAGAGAATTGAATTCAACGTCTTCGACTTGGTCCATCGACACTCCGTTGGTAGCCATCTTGCAAGCAATAAGAGACTGGGTTAGACTAGAGATTTAATGCCAACAGAGTTTCACGATTGAAAGGAACAAATACGTCGGCAACGTGGTAGTAGTTTGGGTGCGAATCATAAAAGATGGAGCGATCCGAAACAAATTTCCAAAATATTGTAGATACGGAGTACAAGCACGCCCTACATACACCTACGACGAGTACGAGTACGAGATGCCGTAATCGGCGGGGAACTGCGGCTCGGCAAACTTGCCGTGCAGACGCCGTCTCATCGACAAGGCTGAACTCTCAAGGCTGAACTCTTATAGACGGTTTACTTAGTCATACTCCGTCCCAAGTACTGTATGCCGAGGTTCAAAGTCGAACAATCCGGCGACTCTCCAGCTTTCAAATTGCGGAGATGTGCTTGATGTACGAGGGACACCGTACAGAACGTATATTAATCTTTAGGAGTGTATCTCTAGATTTGTTTTCTCATCTGTGAGATCGAAAGTTGTCCCAACCCTGTGTACTCTCGATACTCTCGCTCTCCAACGCCCCAAAGTACATAACAGTTACCAGTACTCCGTACATAGGTACTGATCACAATGTCCACCGAAGCAGCATGGGAACCAATCGCACGTCGCAAACAAGCCGAAAGAGCATCTAGGATTCCTTCACAATGGAAGGTACCCTCTCACCTCCTCCCTTCTGACCCTCCATTGCCTTCCCAAGGAGCTCAAAATGTCATGCACATCCCTGCCAAAATCCTTTCGCCGTCAGAAGTCGACATCACCGAATCGTACAGCGTCGCCTCGTTGTTGGACGCCATCTCGTCGTCCAGACTCAGCAGCGAGGAGGTGACGAGGGCATTCTCCCACCGGGCCGCCATCGCCCAACAGCTGACCAACTGCTTGACGGAACCACTGTTCGACACCGCCCTTTCTCGTGCTAAGTACCTCGACACATACCTTCGCAAGCACAAACGCGCCTTTGGGCCCTTGCACGGCCTACCGGTCTCGGTCAAGGACACGTTCAACGTCATCGGGGTCGACACGTCGATTGGCCTCGCGTCGCTGTGTCACCAACCGGCGAAGCAAAACTCTCCCTTCATCGACCTTTTGCTGTCGCTGGGTTGCGTGATCATCGCCAAAACCAACATTCCCCAAACCCTAGCTTCCCTGGACTCGGTCAACAATGTGTTCGGCCGGACCATGAACCCTATCAACCGTCTCTGCACAGCGGGGGGCTCTTCCGGTGGCGAGGGTGTGCTAGTCGCCATGAAGGGTAGCATGGTCGGCATTGGCACCGACATTGGCGGTAGCATCCGTGTCCCCGCAATGTGCAACGGAGTGTACGGCTTCAAACCTTCCAACGGCCGCCTCCCCTACGGCGGACAGGCTCTCACGGGCGTCGAGGGTATGAGCAGGACGAGCGTCCAGGCCGTGGCGGGTCCCATAGCCAGGAGCGTCGAGGACATTGACGTCTTTTTGCGAGAGGTCGGCCCTCGTGCCCACTTATTTGGCGAGGATTGCATGCCGTGGACATTGACGCCCAGCAGCAGAGACGCTAAGCAGCAACGACGACCGACGCCGCCACACGGGAGCGGCAAAAACGGCGAGTTCGTCGTGGGAGTGCTCCGGAGCGACGGCAACTGCGCCCTCTTGCCGCCCATCGACAACGTCCTCACCGACGTGGTGGGCCGGCTGGCGGGCACTCCCAACGTCAAGGTCGTCGAGGTCCCCTGCCCGAAAGCCTGGACCAAGTCCCAATCGGTCATGAGCAAGTTGATGGGGGTCGACGGCGGCGTCACCATGGCCGACATGATCGACAAGACGGGTGAACCTCTGGTGCCGTGGATGAAGACCCGGTTCCGCAAAGGCAAGCCTCAACCCTTGACTCGCGTGGCCGAGTTGCAGGCCCTCCGAGCCGAGTTGGAACGCGAAATGCTTAGGGTCTGGATCGAGGACGACGGCGAGGGTCGACGGCGCCAAAAGATCGACGCCCTCGTCTGTCCCGTCGCCCCTCACCCGGTGCCTCCCATCGAGGGTTACAACGCGGTCGGCATGACGAGCAGTTGGGTCCTGTTCGATTACCCGGCGG
Source organism: Exophiala oligosperma (assembly GCF_000835515.1). NCBI lineage: Eukaryota > Fungi > Ascomycota > Eurotiomycetes > Chaetothyriales > Herpotrichiellaceae > Exophiala > Exophiala oligosperma. The sequence continues at coordinate 1,729,024 of NW_015622824.1, forward strand.
GAACGGTTCCCGTCAGAAATTGTACGGAGGAGGATCTCCAGTTGGGCACCCCCCAACCCGGTAAGCCCCTGAGCAGTTGGGACGAAAAGACTCGCGAGCTGTGGGACGAGAACAAGCTCAATCGACGAATCTACCTGGACACGCCATTGAGCGTTCAGGTCGTGGTGCCTAGGTTGCAGGATGAGAAGCTCGTAGAGGTCATGGGCTGGGTCGATCGAGCTTGTAAAGGCCAAGCGGATGTCAAGTCAAAACTATGAGAGTGGTCGTGGAGAGTAACATTCCATCAGAAAACCCATTTGGATGGCCATCACAGCCAGTTGTCTGATCTTGGTACAACATCACAAATTTGAAAAATAAGATACAGTAGCATATTGAAAATCAATCAATTTTTGACCGCGAGAAACTACCTAGATAATACCTGAAAGCACTCGTTTTCGACTCACTAATTCACTCATTACAGTGCACCTGCTGAATTGATATCAAGCCTACCAAGCCTCACAGCTTTGATGCCACGGCCACAGGACGACCGGATCGAATTGTAACGTCCATGGTCATGGTCTGTGACGGGGCCGAAATGTTCCTGATCGACACCCTACTGTCACGACCAGCGTACGTGCGACTGTTGGGGCTTGTGAAGGCCCCGAAGGAGGTATTGTGCGCGGAGCCGGGGTAAGGATCACCGGCGTCGCCTCGATTGCCCACGGGTCCATCCTCTGCCGCCTCGAGTTGTCGACGGTTGTCACTCTGGACCAGACCGACCTTGTAGTGATTCTCGTCTCGATTATTTTCCTTCCTGTCGTCGACGTGCCAGACTAACATTTCTGATCAGTACCATGGAAACTCTCACGGTCGACCCGACATACACAGGCCGCGAAAAAAAAGGACAGCACTCTGCGGGGGGTTTCAGTGGACGAGCGACTTACTCAATAACCCTTGACCTGGGAGAGATCGATCGAAGCCGTCTTGCTGTCGATTCTCGATCAAAAAGTACTCCTGGCTGACGGTGTCGCCGTTCGTCCAGAGCCGGTGGACCTCGCGGGGTTCCCTCTTGACGTCCTTGAGCGAGAGGGCGCGGTTCTGCTGGTCAGGCACGACACCGATCCAGCCTTGGTTCGCCTTGCACCAGGCGCTCGGGTGGCACGGGGTGGTTCCCGGTTCGTTGCCCGGGAGGTGACCCCAAGACCCGCTGCCCATGAGACACCAGTCGCCGACGCCCGCAGACTGGACACCAATGTCCTGCGGGTCGCCATCGCCGTCGATGTCGTAGAGGTCGGGCCAGCCAAACAACAAATGGCCGAGCTCGTGGGCGCAGACGCCGATCTGGGCGAACTCTGGTACGGTGAGAAACCCATACACGCGGGTGGAATCAGCCCGAGTTTCATTCCTCAAAACCCATTTGGCCGACCAGATGTTGCCGTTGCGATCGGGCCCAGGCGGGAATTCCTCTGCTCCTCTGCCGGCATGGACCACGATGAAGGCGTCGACCTGGCCATTGTGGTCGTTGTCGTAAGGTGTGAGGTCCAGGCTTCCGTCGACGGCCGCGAGAGCGTGAGCTGCGAGATCCTGCGTGTTGGGGGCTTGGTCGACTATGCCTGACGCGTTGTGTGCGTATTGGGCCAAGGTGAGAGGCATCCTGAAAGGGCCGGTGGCCTCTCCAATCAACGAGACCTTACCACCGCTGACGTCCTCGTAGTACTCGGTGACGCTGCCTGTGGCAATCTTTCCCTTTGAGAAGAAGAGATCCTCAAAGTGTTGCCTCGACATCGTCATTGGCTTGTCGGAGAAATCGACAAGAACGATGGCAACGCTACATCACACGGCACGGAACGGCGTTAGCGTTCACCCAAGACAACTTGCTTGAGACTCGGTTTCGCGGAACATACCGAATTGCTCCTCTCAATGGAGTCCTCTCCAGAGCCGCCCTGCCCATTCGGGCCAACGATGGAACAGGTACCTGTCGGTAGTGTGATTCGGGGAAGATGGTGCCATCGTTCAAACCATGAAGTGTCCCTGTGGGACCACCCGGTGGCAGTCGTCCTGGGATCTGCTCTCGTAACGCATCTCGCCCACTCGTAGTGCTACCGACCAGGACACTTGGATGGGGTGATACGAGGCACGGCCCATGAGAGTGAGACCTCGAGCCAAAGCACATGTTTGCTAGGTTGAAAATAGATTTGCAATGAGATCAAGGTTTTTCAAACGGAAGATCAGAGGTGCAGATGACAGTGGTTGGGAGAGGAAAAGGAGGAGAAGATCATTCGATCCTTCGGCGTTTTCTTATACCTTTCCACCTATTCATTCCACTCCTCCCAGTGTCATCAATGCAGACAAGGGGGGTGGAGGGAGCCTCCTGTGACAACTCAGCCTTTCGATGTTCGTGTTTCTCCTGGATCTCGCGTGAAAAGTCTTGGGTGTCGCAAGCCATGAGCACGCTCCTGTATAAACACGAGAAGAAGCTGAGACCAAGACTGATGCGGCGGTCGACGTCAGGCGTTGTCCAAGGTGAGCTTTTGTGCCACCGTTTGCATCTCGACTGCTCTACGGCGGACTTGGCAGTCTCGCCAGCGCCACCAGCATCTTTGGAACTTTTGCATGGGAGCACCAAGAGGAGGAAAATCCTACAGCCTCATGACAGTGTTGCAGACCACAGCAAGGTGTGTCCAATCATGTTGAGCCATGACCACATGAGAGGAGGCGCCAAAGGAGGACACGAAGTGTGGGACAAGAGCTGAAAAGACATATCCGGTGTGGCAGGTCTTGGCCTCGCTTTCACAACCCCTTCCAAGCAACACCTGAGACATGGTCCCATACTTTGATTTTGGAAGATACGAGGATACCATTGCGTCTTGTGGCAATAGTCCAACGACCCCGCCTAGCGAAGCCATGACGCTGTATCGCGGCATTGGGCGCATCTGCGTACTGACGCATTGTCCTAGTGAGAGGCAGGTTTGGAGAAATGCTCGGTGGTGTCGACGCCGTTGTTGTTGGATGGGTTGAATGAAGGCGACTAAACAAGTCTGTAAAGAGGATGAAGGTCTCCTTGCTCATTCTTCCCTCACTCATCGTAGGGGCGATATCAGGTCTATGGAATATAAGGCTTTCACAGTACGACACTAGAGGACAGGGTACCGGGTAGACATTAGTCGCATTCCTCAAAATTTGTCGACTATCATATTTCTTGTGCCTCAGAGTCTCCCTGATGCGGAAGTCCGAGAAAGAGTGGCGTATTTGGTGGCGGGCTCTCCTCGAGTAAATGCTTTGGAATGCCTGGATTCCCAATGAGAACACTTGCTCGCTTCACCTGCGCAGCCACCCAATCTTTATGGATTGGGTCACGAATCCTGATCAAAGCCACAGCTAATGGCCAGGCGTACCGATACACCATGACCGGCTTCTCTCCCAGCGCCTTATACGCGATCCCAAGGAGATCTCTCAATGTGTTGTCCAGCCAAGGAGAAAATGTACTCTTGCTGTCACCAAGGCAGGAAAACAATATCTGGATAGCATAGTATTCGAGTGCGGCATGATAAATTGTCCACATAACTCGGCGTCCTCCCGAATTTGTGGCGATACGGGCCAGGGCGAGGACATCGAGGAAGTCCTGCGAGCCCCCCGAAGAAATTAGTAATTGAACTCCATTCCATGAATGCGGCGCGAGATGAAATTACCTGGCCATTGTGTTTTATCTTCTGCCACAATTGATCGAGGCTGCTTTGGTTGACAGTCAGCCCCCTCAACGCGAGGCCCAAGTTCCACACCTCCACCTTGAGCTTTGCGCATGCCTGTATAAAACTCAGGGGCCGATAGTTTTCAAGATCATCGAGCAGCTGCTCAGCAGGGTATTCCGGTCCCCACATCCTTGGGAGACAAGTGCGTGCTTCTTGAAATAATCGATCTTGGTGCAAGTGTGAATCGGCCTGCAATAGTTCCTGGGTCAATTGGCCCACCCCTAGGTTGCCAAGTGCGAGGTGTGTATCGACGATTCTATTCGATATTAGTCCTTGTGGCTACGGGTCCCAATAGTGAGGCAAACTAACGAGATGAAATAAAGGAGTTGTTGCGATGCGGGCGGAAGGCAGAGTTGGCCTCTAGGACCATGCACATCTTCCACAAGAAAGCTGCGGATGCCACTCAGATGAACTTGAGAAGCTCTGGCTAGCTCGACGTTGTAGTATCCAACCCATAGGAGAAGGAACCACGTCGCAAACAAAGAATCAAGGTCCCGATCGGTTCTCGCCGGCTGAGAGGCTCGATCTAAAAGGCGCGATAGATCTCTCAGAGCCTGGTGATAATGATCAGTGGCGAGTATCTCATGCTGCTGCGCAGTTGCAATGTCTCCAGAATCTCCAGAGTGGGAAGACATGTATCTGCATCGAAGTTCCATTGAAGCGAGCGCGATAAAGGCCCTCATGACTCCACTTTCGTAACTCGCGATTTCTGAATGGACGTACGAAAGCATGCTCCATTGCCATGGTTTCCCGATGAACTGCACGAGGAATGAATTGGGAATGTATTGGAAGCATTCATGGTCTTGTGGACAGAGCTTCAAGGAGTTTGACAGGGGAATATGGCTGGTTGAGAGTGCGGATTGGGGGGAGTTAGTCCTAGCGCTGTAGACTGGGCTAAGCTGCTGTCTGGTGTCCAAGACAAGCCGAGAATCGCCATCTTGTTTCTCGCAATTCTCAAACGTGCTTGGAGCTTCCTCAAGTCCTGAATAGATCAGTGACTTCTGTTCATCGCTGGCTGGTGAGGCTTCTGTTGGTGGTTGCGCTGAATCGGGTGTGCTGGAGGGAGTGGAAGTCGCTTTCACGGGTTGACCGAAGACTCGCTGCCGACGTCGCTGGACCGGCTTATCCCACTCACATTTCATGCCTATGCGTTCACACCGTGTGCATAATGGTCTTCGTTCATCGCACTTGAGTTTTCGAGTTCGACAAGTCGTACAGCCTAAGAATTTGCTCAGTCGTCGGGGTGTCGACAGTCACTGAATGGATGGAGCTTCTTTACCTCTCTTGGACCTTGGGCCATGTCGACCGAACTGAGGAGTTATCATTTTCGCGAGATCTGTGGGATATTGCAACCATGGATGCCGTTTCACCTGCGCCGAGGTTGTTGAGAAGAGAAAGTATGAAGAGGTTGTTCATATCGACCCCTCGTTTTCAATATGGAGGGTGGGAAAATATATGATCCGAGATAAGATAAGAACAGACGATTTATCTACTCAATGCAACCGACCAACACTTGATTTATTTTATCACTGCACCAGGGACTCCATCTGTCCATCCATTCACAAGGACGAGTTCATAACATTGTTATGATGGATCAGGCTCTTGAATATCCTTAGAACCGGCAGATTAACCATCTATAGCACATATCTGAAGCTACTGAGTTGTCTGTCCGTCTTATTTGACACCTCCTCGGGTGGCTCTCCAGCTGAGGTCGATGGCGAACGCGAATTGTACAGTTTGTCCCTGCGACGGTTTTCCCAGATATAGTAGAACAATAGAGCGACCAGGAAGACAATTCCAAGCGCAAGGCCTGACACAGAAGCGATGAGTCCAGTCTGTGCCAATGTCAGTAAGGTGGTTTGCTATACAAGAAACTGGAAAGACACATACCTGGTACCTTGGTTCCTGACTCGCCAGGAAAAATTGAGGTCCGATGATGTTTCCTGTGCAATACGCAACGAACAAGGTGGCACTGATGACCGAGCGTTTGGTGAAGCCTCCGACGTTTGAACTGATCAAGGACAACGAGAGGGGAATGTTGGTCGCAAATACCGTGGCCAAACACAAGCCTGCCATCCGAGTGGCTTTTCCTTCGGCAGCGTATACCATTACCATACCAACCAGGGATGTCAAAGTATTGAACATCATGAGAGCGATTCGTGACGACGGAATGAAACTGGCAAGCCCGGAGGTCAGGAGTAAGAAGACTAGTTGGGTGGCGCCCATGGGCATCTGAATCAGGAGTGCTCTGAGATCGGAAAACCCAAACCCTGCAATGACAATGGCACCGAACTGCAGACATAGGGATTATCATCAACATTTTCTTCTGATGAAAGGGGAAAGACTCACGCTTGTCAGACCACCATTTGCGATATTCACAGAGGCCGTGTACAGAAACAGACCCCACGTCTGAGGATCGAGGAGGGCGTCCCATAACTGCGCCATGACGAACTTGTCATGATCAAGGACACCGGTCTTGTTAGTCAACGTGCGGATGACGGCGATTTGCTGGTCTTGTTTCGAGAGAAACCGGGCCTGTTGTGGCGAGTCTGGAAGAAACCAGAAAAGGATAATCGAATAAACAGAAGTGGTGGCTCCGAGGATGAGAAATAAAAGACGCCAGGTAGGCAGAGAAGAAGTCGTTATATTCCCAATGCCGTAGGCGACAAGGCCGCCAAACATGTTCGCGATGGCATTACCTATGAACCACGCGCCTTGTCTGTTAACGCCGGCGTCAGTTTTGAAGTGCACAATTCTCCCACGTGCATGGATCTTACCGGATCGGCTGCTCTTGACGTGTGTAAAACATGCCAGTTATCAAAGCGAATCCAGGAGCGAGACATGCCTCCCCGACACCGAGAAAAAATCTCAAGGCCATCAAGCCTGCAAAGTTTTTGCATGCCCCATGACACATGAGGATGACGCCCCATAAGAAACTGAAGTGTTCACATGTTAGAAGGAGGGTTACCGGCGACGTCCTTCGAATGGAGACTTACACCATCAGAGAAACATATTTCCCCGTGGGAAATCGAACAATCAAATATGAACTTGGCCAGCTCCAGGCCAAGTAGCCAAAATAGAATACAGCGGAGCACCAAGAGTATTCCGAGCCACGAAGGTGCTGCGCGCGTAAGATCAACGGTCAGATATTGTCGACCTGAGAGAAACACCGAGGGATCGACCTACAATATCCTGACGGAGCCCGAGGAGAGTGGCCTGGCTGAGAGCGAGTTTGTCCATGAACTGCAGCATGTAGCAGAAACCCATCAATGGGATTATGCTTGTTGATCGTCAGTAAGGTCGGGGTTTCATCCCTATCAAAATCGGAGAGGCCCTTACCAGTAGTCGATGCGACGAAGGACTCGCTTGTTGTCAGCACTGCTAGGAGCAGTGGTCGACACCTCTCCAAGTTGCATGTCTACCTCCTTGGCCTCGATAGAGCCGGCGCAGCGAGCAGACATCTTCTCTGATAGAACAGACTCTGGGTTGGAGGTGGCGGTCCCCATCTTGGATTCTTGAAATCTATCTCGGGGTGTGTGTCACTGAGAAGACGATGAACAGCTTGCTGTTTCGAACACCTGCGGGTTCTCTTTCTCTCTTTCTCTCTCTCAAAGTGTCGACCAGGCGCCTCTTTAAATACATGCTGCAGCGGAATCTTTTGCTCTTTCGGAATACGTTCCCTTATCTGCAACTGATTCTGAGTTCCGCTTCTGTAGTGAATTCGATGCTGGGCTTGAGATTTGACTGATTACTTTGATTGGATCTGAGGATCTGTTCCAGGTTGAGGTCGGCAATCTTGACAGGACTTTGGTGTTTGCCAGTGTCCTTTGGGTACGCGAGGGAGCCCTGCTAGTTGTTATCTCGGCAAATATTCGACGAGGATTGGTTGTATCGGCAAATCGCTTCTCGCCACTCTCCACCCAAATTCCGCGATCGCTCTATCTGCGTTTAGCCGAAGCATACACTCGAGAGCCGAAGGAGTCTATACTATCTCGCCGTTCACGTATTTAAAGAACGAAGATATTCGATGACAAGTGTTCCGCCATGACTTTAACGACAAGGAATCAAGACATCCATATTTCTCCAGGATGATTGCCAAACTACCCCCCAACCAAGAGGTCAAGGAACGGGTGGATACCTTGATAACGAAACTAAACCAGGATCTCTGGCAGGTCAACCACAAAGTACGTGCGACTCCACTGCTCACCAGCTGGTCTGATAAATCTTGGGGAACCTCCTGACACATCTCTGCGTAGATCTGGAGCAACCCTGAACTCGGCTTCAAAGAGTACAAGGCTCATGACACGATCTGTGATTTCCTTGAAGCTCAAGGCTTCACCGTCACTCGTCATGCTCATGGGATCGAGACTGCCTTTGAGGCACGCAGTGGCTCTGGAGGTCGCCTGGTCAACTTCAACGCTGAGTACGATGCGTTGCCCAATATCGGTCACGCGTGCGGCCACAACCTGATCGCCACGAGCAGCCTGGCTGCTTTTCTCTCCCTCTCCTTCGCCCTCAGGGACTTTGGTATCCCTGGAAGGACGCAATTACTCGGGACTCCGGCAGAGGAGAGCGGTGGAGGCAAAGTTGAACTGCTCGACGCCGGAGCGTACAAGGACGTGGATGTCTCACTGATGGCGTAAGTTACAGACTGCGCGGCCTTTGGTCGACCACTCGCGATGTGGTTGGGATCATTCTAACTTCGGATACGCTTGTTGTAGTCACGGAGGACCCAGGAGAATGGGACCTCTGAAACCGTGTGATGGGATTGCCGGTGTCCGAATGGTGGCTCGAGAACAAATCTTCTGTGACTTTGAGGGTAAGAACGCCCACGCCGGCGGCAACCCCTGGGACGGAATCAACGCTCTGGATGCTTTTGTGGCTTCATACAACAACATCTCCATGCTTCGCCAGCAAACAAACGACACCGACCGTATCCACTCGGCCATTCTCGAGGCCCCCAAGGCGGCAAACATCATACCTGCCCAGATTCGAGCCATGTTCACCACAAGAAGTCAGACTTTGAAGTCATTAAAAGCCTTGACCGCCAGAGTCACCAAGTGTGTCGAGGCTGGCGCACTGGCAACGGGCTGTACAGTCAAAATTACAAAGTATTTTATTTCTCCTTCCCCAATTCACCTTGACATACACCGTACCGATTTCGGAAGGGCCATGCTAACGAGTGGGGGTCAAATCAATAAAGGGAAAAGCACTATGCGGACATTGTCATCAACGACACCTTGTGCCAACGATATAAAGCTCATGGTGACGAGTACGGATTGGAGCTAGAGGCGACCAGCCCAGAGATCTTGACCGGATCGTCAGATATTGGTACGTCGGTTGAAAACACAGGCTACGGAAAAGTTATTGTGTAGCAGTATCTAACTTCGTGACTCTGGTTCACACAGGTAACATCAGCTACGCCCTACCGACACTCCACTCCATGTTCGCCATACCTTGCCCCGAAGGAAGTTATCCTCATCACCCCTCTTTTGCCAGTGCAGCCGGAGAGGAGGCGGCCCATGGACCGGCGTTGGTCGTGGGTAAGATCCTGGCGTTGTTGGGTTGGGATGCCATCACGGATGACGGGTTTTATGAAAAGGTCAAGTCTGACTGGTTGAAGAGTGTTTCAGACACGCCAGCTTAGACTGGACACAACGAGGCACAAAGTTGCTGTATTGTAGTTTGCCAAAGAATGAAGTTGTTCTTCTCTTCTTACTGTAGGAAAACGGGATTTCCATGCTTGCTTCGTGATGCTTGCGTGTTCCTCGTTCTAGGTTCCCCGTTGTCCTTTCTTGATATTAACATCATGCTGTACAGTGAAAGTGGAAGGAAGGAGAATTTTTTCATGTGATGGTTATACATGACTGTTTAGATATTACACCCCCGTGGAGAACCATGTGATGATAGCTAAATGAACATTATTTTCCAACGGGCGCCGCGCCGTCCACAAGAGGGCCAATCGCAGTTTGCAAATCAAAATCAAAGCCAACCCAAGCAAGAAGTCTCTTCACGTCGTTTCGCTCCTCCTACCAGGCTGATTGAGTTTTGTATGCACGCTCAATCCGTTCAAACCACCGGCCGTCCCAGGTGTCCCGGCACGTTGATGTACGGGATAGGTCTGAGCCCGATCGACGCTCGCACCTTCTGCCCCGATATTGTCAAAATCTCTCTGGATATCGGGCCATAGTTGAAGGATCTGGCGTTCAAAGGCACCCAAAGGCTCTTCGCGCAACTCGAGCGTATCCTTTTTGTCATGGTCGTCGAGAACTTTCACTCTCGCCCGTTTCTTGTCCTTTCCACCACTCTCGAGAACTTCCGGGAACACTGCCTTTTTGTACACGACACCCGTCATCTTGCCCACCTGCCCTGGGGCGTTGAGGGCGATGGGCGTGTCCGGGTTCGTCTCGGTACCGTGGAGCATCCAACCCTTGAGGGCTGGCGGGTCGTACGTGCCCTTGTCGTCATACCCAAAACCGTGCTTGCCGCGGCGGATGCGCACGCTGGCGTGGATGGTCTCGTTGGTCCTATGAAGTCTGGGCCGTTTGGTGTTTTCGTCGTTCAGTAAACCACCAAACAACCTGCCGCCGATCTTGCGAAACATCCAGATGAGCGTACCGTGCTGTTGGGAAGGGAGTTCGGCCTCGCGGTACTCCCCCGGCGTGCGGATGCGCGAACCCCCCAAGCGGAAAAATGCCGTCATGCTGTTGTGAATCTTGCCCATGCCCCAGGGTCGGCCGGGGTGCGGCGCGGTGTTTTCTACGCGTTTCGGCAACCCTTCGTGAGTAAAGGTCAGATGGCCTCGTGGGATGCCTATCCCCGGGTGCTGCTGCGGCTCGATCAGCGCAAAGACGTAGGCATGGTCGACGGTCAGGATCGGGTCGAGCTGCGACACCATCCACGCCAGCGTGAGGTTGGCCAGAGCCGTGTCGTCGTAGCTCCCGCCTATGTCGCTGTGCACTCCCGGGAACCAGGTCTGTTTGAGGACTTTGAGCTCGTTGGGCTCGACACTCGGCCAGTCCCAGATGGTCGGGGAGTAGGCGCGGCGGTGCTCGTCGAGAGCCAGCGCCTGGAACGCGTACTCGATGTTGGACTCGACTCGCGTGTCGACGAAGGCAAAGTCACGGCTAGGAGGTTGCGGGAGGAGACCTATCATGGGAATGCCCAAGCCACCGACCGTGTCCCAGACGGCGACGCACTTGATCTTGATGTTTGGCCTCGTGAGGTTTTTGTCTATCAACTGCCGTTGGTAGTGCGGATCGGTGACGGGCGGCTTGTGCCCGGAAAATGGGACGTTGGGCCACTTGGTCACAAAGTCCTTTTTCTGCTGAAACTCCCAATCCTCAAACACCTGGACAAAATACTCCAGGCCTTTGGACGTCAGCAGTCCGACGGCGTTGATCAAGCTCGAGATCGACCGGGCCGTGAAGGCTCCACGCGAGAAGCCAATTATAAAGATCTCGTCCCCTTCGTTGTAGTTCAGGGCGACGAAGCTGTAAGCTTCTCGGATGTGTTCGGCCAGCCCTTCACCCGTGGCACCGCCGACATACCTGTTGTAGAGTGAATTGTCCCCCGTGCCCACGCCGTTTTGATAAAAGACGACCTGGTGGATGGCCTGTGGTGGATCGACGGTCTTGTCGAATCCCACTGGTGGAATGGCGCGGGCGATTCGAGTGACGTTGCTCGGCGTTTGATAATCACCGTCGCTGTCCATCCATGTTCCATCGCAGCATATGACGATGCGCTTTCTAGTAGACCCGTTGGTGGTGGCCATGTTGAGGAGGACGATGAATGGCACTTTTTCGGTAGGAGGTAGATGTGAAAAGAAGACGCTGTCTATAATACCACGGCGTGCTCTAAGGGGTCAGAGGCGTTGATATATCGTGTCAACCGGGCAGGCGAAGAGAGAGAGAGACAGAGACGAGTTCGCTTAATAGTGTGTCGCACTCGCACACACACACACACACACAACTCAACACATGCTCGGAGAGCCACATTCATGAACCCTCTCCTCTAGGTGTCACTGTTAGACCCTTGTTGAAGGCATGATGAGTAGTATGAGGAGGCTTGTGCCACATTCAAAAGTTGGCCTGGTAGCTCAGCTGACGCCCACTTACGCAGCCCTTATTTACTCCGTTGGAGTGATCTTTTTTTGTACGAGCTCTTTGCATGCATGCCTGACAAGGAGGGGGCCAGAACTCTCAGCTTATGCCCTGTCTAGATATTATAACCAATGGTTTCTCAAGGACCAAGACGCCATCAGCCTCCCCGGAAATGTAAGCGAGTGAGAGTTGTGTCAACTTGGACAGTACCTCTGTATTGATGTGGTGTCTGGTTGGTCTTGATCTCATTGGCGCACACCCTCTCAGAGTGTGAGATGACATCTGAGGCCACCAGCATCAAAAGAGGGGGGATTCTCTCAGCCGCATGAGCCCATGGGATCTGTGCGAGAAAACCCGAGCAACTCAGCATGGTCAAATCATTGAAACGGGGATGTGGTACTGCCACATCATGCTGGCCACAAAGCACAAACACTAGATGAGTCATGTGAGGCCAGATATGATCTGTTAAGTTGAGATTGGGATCAGCTCATGCATGTAGTCCGTAGGGTAGATGTCCTCATTGCATCGTCTGTGTGTCTTGCGAGGTTCGAAAACCTCGAAATCTCTCTGGTATTGATTTGGTATCTGTCTGTCTGCTGGTAATGCGTACTCAAGTGATTTGTGAATATTATGTACATATGCAGCAGATTCGTGCCTGCTTGCCCCGTAGTAATCTTCGAAACTAGAATTCTTGTCTTCTGTAGCGCCTCGACTCTCCGTAATCCTTTCCACCCGTCGACCGCAACCATTCAATCGACACTCTTGTAGGATCAAGCTGTATATTCCACATCGCATGCCTCTCTGGGGCTCGATCGTACCATTCGAACGAAGTCCAATCTGCTGTTGCACGGTGCTCTGATGCATAATGTGCTGTATGCAGGTTAGTATCTTCAGTAACTACGGGACTTCACTTGGATCGTTGTCAGCTCTTTTTGGCTGCAACATTTTCTTTGTTTTTTTGTCCTTTTGTCTTTTCACCTTTTTTTGGTGTTTCATAACGATTGACATCTGAGGAGCAACGATGCTCGAAATCAACGAGAACGGTCGCGTCGCGAACCCACATCAGGTCATCTTGTGAGGCAATTTTGAAGGATGCCACAATGTGGCAATGGTGCTACTGGTCAGCTTATCTCTTTTTTTCAAGCCGGGGCTGCAGTAGGTGTTGGAGTGGGAGTAGGAGCAGGTGTAGGTGTCATCAATTTCTGCCGCTTTGCGGTATCACCGTTGGTTTCAGTGGCCTGGTTGAATACGTCAGTATAGAAGCCAAGGAAAACCTGGATTGACGGAAGTTACCTCGACTTCGTTGATACTTCGCCGAACACCTGACTTAGCATCCGCCTTGACCGGCTTTGCAATCTTCTTGACAGGTTTGCTGGGTTTGACTTCGCCAGCTTTAGCATCGAAAACGTCATCGGGCAAGTCCCAACTATTGCAGTCAGTACCTGGAACAACATTTGAAGGAGACATGAATGCTCTTACCACTTAATCGACGCGAGGGTGAGGAAATGCAAGTCTCGTTTGAAGCTTGCCCAGCCCTCGCAGATATCCTTGAAATTCTGGAAAGATGGCGCGATATTGAGGCTTCCTTTGGCAGTCGTGTCGATGCCGATGTAGAAAGTGTATGTATATACGGTGTGAGCGCCTTGTTCTGTTTCTGGCTGGGCACCATCGGCAGCTGGGACAGCAGCTCCATCACCGTTACTGGTGACCAGTTCTGGGTCGGTGGTTTCGACAGTTTTGGTGTCTTCGAACTTGTATTTCATGCTACCCTTCTGGACTTCTCGAATTTGAGTTTCGTCTGAACATTTGTGGACCCTCTTGAAACCCTTTGTGAACGGACGAGCCAGAGTGATGTCTGGAATGCCCTCCAATAGCATTACAAAAATACGGACTTTGGACTCAACCAAACCTGCCCACTGTTTGGCCGAGTCTGCGTTAAGCGTGCTCGCAGTGACTCCCAAGTAGTACTTGTGATCAGCAGTGAAGAAAGAGTGCTTTTTGAAAAGATCACCCCAACGTGCTTTGCCAGCAAAGATGTTGTTTGTGATCTGGCTCCCTCTTTCCAATTCACGCAGGATGACAGCTTTGCCAGACTTGGAGATGTTGTATGTAGCCGACATGCTCGGGAAAGCAGGGGTAATTATAGGCATTAACATCTTCTTGTCACCTCTGTAAAGCGCCGGATTCCACACCTTGAACTCATTGGCCTGCGAGGGCTTTGGTTGTTCGATGTCTTTCAACATGACCGGTGTTGGCCAATCCCAGCACTTCATGACGAAGAAGAATTTGTCCACGAGCGTGGCACCAACTGCATGTGGATACAACTGGCATACTCTTGCAACTAGCATTGCCCATGCCACGCCACCAGGATAACCAACAATATTGGCGTATACAGCTCTTCGTTGCGCCCAAAGTTTGATGGCTCTCAAAGCGGTTCGGAAGGTCTTCTGTTCGGGCACCAAACTCAAGATCTCATCTGTCACACGTGGTCCTGTGACTGCTCGGATAGTTGCTTGATCCAACCCGGTAAGCAAGTTGTTATCGTTCAAAGTCAGGTTCTTCGGAATAGTCTGGAGACTAGCGATCGAGGCAAAGATCAGGTCGATTTCGATATCGTTCAAGACCAGCTTGATGATGGGGACATAGGAATCTGGCACAGGTGTGAGCGACGAGATATCACTTTCGCCAGTCATTCGTTTGAGCACGGTTGGGAAGTATTCGAAAAAGTCTTCGCGAGTGACATGTCTTGGAGCCACAGCCAAAGTATCAATATCAGATCCTATCATGTGTCAGCGCTTTGATCGATCCCTAGGTATGAATTCAAACACACCAGGTCCAAATACTCCCAAACGATAACTTCCGTAAGGAAATATCTTGCCACCGAACTGCTCGATTTGCGAAGGGGGCATCCTCCGCCGGCGACTCACTTCTCTCACGAATTCTTGAGTAACTCTATTGAGCAATCCGAGCGTAGCCATCCTCTTCTGAGTTGCTTCGAGGGGTTCATAGTTGTTTTCTTTCTTCAGTTCTTCGATCAAATCGGCCGTCTTTTCCGTGTCAATAGACTCGGGAAGCGCGGTTGACATGGGAGGAGTGATGCCCCATTGTTTAGACGGAGGAGCAGCCATGATAGCGGAGGAAGTCGAAGCAAGTATCTAATCCAGGATCGATCGTTGGTTGTTTGTGATGATTGTTTCGATGACAGGCAACAGTGGAAGGACAGGTGGGAGAAAGAGAAGGACAAGAATTAATATTGAAAGAGGGCACAAAAAGGGTGTTGAATGGAAAACATCATCGTCCCCAAACTCCAAAGGAAAAGATGATGGCGAAATATGCAGGTCGAGATGATGAGGTGGAAGTGAAGGTAAAGGTGAAGATGGTGCTGATGTGAAGACCCTGCGAAGACACAGCGCAGTTTGACACAACAATGCAGCGGCGCAGAGGGCGACGAGTCTGAGTAGTGGCCAGCGCTAGTGAAGGCGGATAACTGGATACTTGCCCTTGCTGTGTGCCCCCACCCAGCAGTACAATAGGCCCCAGTTCAAGTATCGTAGGCAGCACCGTAGGCTTATTGAGCCACTAAACTCCCACCCTCAGGCGCCTGTATCCATCTTGTCCAGTCTTCACTCGGGTACTGTATTTGTTCTGTTACCATAGTATGGCATTTGACATTTGGCGCATCCCCCAGATCAACCTTGGTAAGATTGTCCTCTACATACACATGTCAATAGCGGCACTAAATACATAGGCAATTAGCTGTGACAATAGTATGTCCATTGAATCTGCTATCAACAATGACTTCTCTTCACCTCTCTGCCATCGTTGTTTCGCCTACACCCGTGCATTCCGAAATGAAAAAACGAATTTCTCGTTTCATACCAAACCCTGGACCTCGCGAGTCAACAGTCCCAGTACGGAGTACATAGGACCCTCGATCGAACAGAGATCCCTCGAGATGCGCAATATCTGCGATGCACTTCGGCTGCTGGGGTTGTGTGCCCTTTTTAACTGTTTTCAGGTTGGGCAACACGTTCTCTATCCCTGTACTTGTTGCTTGGGTTCAGGGATCTTACCCAGGGCAATCTCGTTGAATCTCCCCGGGGGCTGCTATGCGTCGTGTTGCAACGTTCGCTTCTCTTTGGTGGCCGCACGAGACAAGCCGGTAGACTTTCGCCTAGAAAATTTTGACCTAAAGACTGGATCCCGGATCGTGCGCCTCCGTCTCTCTTCGAATGAGAAAAGTGCATCCCGTGCCGTCTCAATTCTGCCATTGCTCCTTGGCCATTTTTGGTCAAAGGCGAAGCTATTATTAACAAGCAATTAGGGGGCACCAGGGGCGCGGTGGATTCGTCGCTCGGGCCTGTATTCGCGAAAGAAATAATATGTAGTGATGGACGATCCATTGAAATATACCTGTCGCATGCTACACTCTACCCTCACCTAGTGCTGAATATTGTGAGGAAGGTCGTGACAGACCAAACGATGACCACAGGACACAATGCCTCCTTTCGTGGGCGTCATCGCCTTGGACGGGTCGTCCTCCTCGCCACGGCCCTTATCATGCTGATATTGTACGCGACCAACTCAAGATGGGAACACGAGCAGCAACCCCATCCTATCGAACCTGGAGTCCTCGAGACTCCTATCATCGATGATCCTGCCACAGTGATCGCCAAACAGGCCAACCCCACCAAGGATCAGGTTGCACCTCATACCATGGCAGCCAACCCTGAAGACTCCCCACCGACCGAGGCGCCACGAGCACCAACTGCAAAATCATTGACAGAGCATGATAAAGAAATCAGCCCGAGTGGGGAGGGAAATCTCTATTCCAAGATCGGAAAGTTGACCATGCTGTACTACAACGAAGTGTCTAAGGATACCATCTGGTATGAGAAGGCTCTCTCTGGGCACAAAGAACACAACATGCGGTTCGGGTACAAACACTTCGTCTTGCGTCACGAAATCGTGCCCGATATCTGGTCGAAGCAGGCTTTCATCCTCTCGATCCTGCTGCAAGAGTTGGCAAAACCCATGGGTGACCGTCTGGAATGGCTCTTTTGGCACGATGCTGACCTGGTCTTAATGAATTCCAACATCCCACTCGAGCTCTTCGTGCCGCCGGTCGAATTTTCTCACATTCATCACGTCGTGGCGAATGATCTGAACGGTCTGAATGCTGGAGTCTTCTTCCTGCGTGTCCACGAGTGGTCCATGTGGTATTTGTCGGCGGTCATGTCGTACACCAACTATCATCCCGAGCGACCCTTGCGATATTCGGAACAGACAGCTATGGAGTGGCTGATTCAAGAAGTGAGTATCCTGCTGACTGCACGTTGTCGAGTGTAAATTAATCTTGGTACAGGAGAAGTGGGGGCGGAACACCACACACGTTCCACAACGTTGGTTCAATGCGTACCAAAACTTTGGCATTGATGACACGGTCCCTCCTGAGTGGGAATGGAGACACGGCTATTTTGAACCTGGAGATCTGCTGATTCACCTTCCTGGCACCAGCGAGGCCCGGCCAGACATCATCAGGGGATGGCTCAGCCGCGTTCGGGATCAGAATGCGCGGTATGAAATACCTCTCGCCGACACGACACACGTCAAAAATATCACTGAATTCTGGAATAACGACGCTCGCCACGATAAGAAGAATCAAGACACGTACTGGCGTCGATGGCATATCTTGATTAGGGTTGGGACCGAACAAGATGATCAGCAAAGAGAGGCTGTCGCTGAAGCCGAAAGGCTTGCGGATAAAGCTGGACTGAGCCCTGAAAAGAAGGAGCAGAAAGTTGATGAAGTCAAGGAAAAATTCAGGATTCAGAAGATCGCAGCACTGCGACGAGCAGAACAGGATAAATTGAAGGAGGAAGGTCTGTTGCAGGAGCAAGCTCCAACGACGGAAAGATGAAATCCCAAACTGTTCTTACTGAGACGAAAGGCTGCAATCGCAGGGCATTGGTATGTCACCAGTCATTCATTGGCCACCACCGGTCCTCCCTTTGCTTCTCGACTACGGAGGACCAGTGGACGGCGAGGAAGCAAAGTCGCCATGCAGATGGCCAAATACGAGTGAGCCGGTGGGCAGCAAAGCAGAGAAGGGGACACCTCGTGCGATGATCTTTTCGACACGACTTATCAATTTGCCTCGAAGCAGAATATTCCACGCCGCCTACGAGTCGCTCTCGTACACGTGTGGAAAAGAGACACTGAAGATCTGTGAAGATCCTCAGACATGCAGGGTCTGCGGCCGCTGGCTGGAAGGGGCATGGCGTGACAGGGAGTCGGTCCCTGTTGTCCCCTGGACGGGGCGATTAGGCTCATTAGGGCTCAGATGTGGCTGGATCGGTGAAATTTTCCGGGCGCTCACTGGTCCCTGGCATCTGGATTCTGGATCTTTGGGGCTTACGATTATGCCCCTCATCTGCGCTGTCTGCCCTATTATCCAGGGAGCAATCGCCAGCTGCGCCAGTCACACGCATTGCGGGCCAACAACAATGCGGTCTAGACCACCTCAAGGCAAGTGGTGTATCAATTAGTACAGGACTTGTAAGGCTTAGGATATTGTACAATAGCCATGTATCCGAGGACCCTGTCTGCATTATTGTGCAGTCGGTACTGTACGTATGTTTGGACGTTCCGCGCGGGCCTGGCCATTGCGCATTGCACATCAAATCAATGTAGACTTTGCATCCACTCACTCCACCACGCAGCAAGTGTACAACTCCTCTGCTTGCTTCTGGTAATACACGAGACTTCTCTTCTTCAGTAACCACTTTTTCGCATTCTAGGTATGATCCCGTTATTGATTGTTCCTGCGCCGGTAACGCAGAATCTGTCATCCCTCGTCCTCCGCTCTCGAGCATCTACAGCGTAGGACACCGTCAGCCATGGCCAACAGCACAAGCACCGGCACGAGCGGCTTTCCAATCCAACCTGTAGACTTCAGTTTGGGCGATCTGCAACGAGCTCGAGAGTTCTACCACTACCTCCAGCCAGACAATCTCATTCACCCAGACTCTCGACGCCCCGACTCACTCTTCGACCTCGCCTCCGACGATGTCCCTAGCCTTAGCGATGCCCTGGCTCCCTTCTGTCAGCTTGCGGTTCTCCGCTGCGACTGCAGGAAAGCCATGCTCAACGTGATGGACCGAGACCTCATGTACTTCCTGGCCGAGGCTACGAAGGAATCCAAAGGAAAAGGAGACACAACATATGAGTTCGTGGAAGATCCCATACTCACGAGGTGCAGTTCGGTGCCATTGAAGGGGAAAATATGTGAATTGACCATCAAGTCACAAAGTGCCGAAGGATCGCAACCTACACCAATGTTTGTGATCCCGGATCTGTCGCAATCCGACTTCTCTGAAATGGAAATTGTTACTGGCCCTCCATACTACAGGTTCTATGCCGGTGTCCCAATCACCACAAGAGAAGGCATCAACATTGGCAGTCTTGCGGTTATGGACACCAGACCTCGCCCCGATGGCCTAACGGATGACGAGGTGAAGTTTATGGCCAATTCCGCGCGACAAATAATGCAGCATCTAGAAATCAACAGACAGGCAATCGAAGGGATGCGGTGTCGCCGCCTAGCGGAAGGTCTAGAAGCTTTCATCGCTGGGAAAAAAACCATCCAATTGTTTGCGCACCAAGTGGAGAGATCCATCAAGAGACGATCCAAAATGCTCAATGGCAGCGAGCCACCGAATGTCGACGGAATGCGAGAGCGCCCATCGTCAAGCGAGTACCGTTGGGCAGCTCAGAGAATAACATCTTGGAACTCCCTTGGCGACAATGACAGCACATCAGGCCATTCATCAGATTCGGACGATGGGTGGGCCAAAGTTGAAGACGATGCGGAGTCGCGGTCGCATATCAAAACCTTTGGTAGAGCGGCCAACATTCTCCGCGAGTCCTTTGGTGATATTGGGGAGGACGGCGCAGTAACATTCCTCAGTCTAAACCCGACCGCCGAGAAAACCCCTGTCCGTGGCCAAAGGCGTCGATCGATACCGTTTCTACCAGCCTCAAAAAATGCCCACCAAAAGCCACCCTCAGATGGAGAGAAAGCCAGTGCTATCCCCCAAACGACGGCAAGTCGGCCATGCTTTATTGCGTACTCGACGCAGACGGAACCTTATCTTCCAGAAAAGGAAGTGGCACATGTGAGAGGCATCGATGATGAAATGCTGCAAAGCCTGATGCGACGGTATCCCGGGGGGAAACTGTGGTCCTTGGACATTAATAACGTCTCGTCCTCGGAAGAAGACAGGACTGTACCCAACTCTCCGTTACGCCCTCGCAAAAAGAGCAGACGAAAACAGTTAGAGATGGATGCCTTGAGAAAGGAATTCCCTTCCGCTTTACAAGTGCTCTTTGCTCCCCTGTGGGATGCCAGTAGTGGGTCGTTTGCTCATGCTTGTTTTGTCGCGACAACACTAGACACAAGATCCTTCAGTTCTACCGTCGAATTGCCTTTTCTCAACTCATTCTGCAGCACCTTAATGGCGGAGTGCAGTCGACTCGATACTATGGTAGCCGACAAGCAAAAGAGCGACTTTGTCGGTACTATCTCGCATGAAATGCGGTCCCCTCTCCACGGATTGTTGGCCAGTGTGGAGTTTCTCACCGAGACCGATCTCACGGGTTTTCAGAGGTCTCTTGTTGATACGATTGACTCATGCGGTCGGACTTTGTTAGACACCATCAACCACGTTCTTGACTTCTCCAAAGTCAACTCGTTCCAGAGGGTATGGCAGGCGTCGAATAAGAAGTCGCACAGTTCCAAACGAAACAACTTTTTAGGCCCCGAAAACTCCTCTAAGCCACTATCCCATGGTGCTCCTCCTCTGCTGCAACTGTTCGGTGTTACCGATGTCTCTGCTGTCCTGGAGGAAGTGGTGGATGGTTTGGTCCTTGGTCATACGTACAATTCTGGGATCGACATAACAGACATTTCTCGCCACGCTCGAGGGCGAGGGACCAGACTTGGCAAACAGGATGGATTGGGCCCGGATACTGTTGACATCCTGATTGATGTTCAGCAAGCTGACTGGAATTTTTTGACACAACCTGGAGCAATCCGACGCATCATCATGAACATCACTGGAAATGCCATCAAGTATACCAGTCAAGGGTCAATACATGTTCAGCTACAATTGAAGTCATCGACCGAGGATGATGGCAATGATCTGATGGTTTTCACGGTAATGGATACTGGCAAGGGAATATCTCAAGAGTTTCTCTCGTCGAAGCTTTTTGTACCATTTGCTCAAGAAAACTCACTGGCACCCGGTACCGGCTTGGGCATGAGTATCGTTAGAAGTATCGTTCTCATGCTTGGTGGTACGATCAACGTGAAGAGCAAAGTTGATCAAGGAACTACGGTCGAGGTGAGCCTGCCTATGAAGAGACCTCTACCAGGTCAAACCTCAACCCAGACAACGCCCTGGTCTGGTGGGACAGTGTCTTCTACTGCCTCGGGTGGAGATGACAGTATCACCTTTCTCCACGCCAATTCAGCAAACGTTACAATGACCTTCTACCAGCCCGTGCCCAATGTGGACGTTGAGTTGAGTCAAGTGATCAAGTCATACGTCCAGGAATGGTACAATCTCGACTTTGTCGATTCCGTGCTCTACAAGACATGCACTGTTGTTCTTGTGAGAGAGGAACATTTGGAGAAGCTGATCGAGGATACTATGGGAACGCCGGGAAACCGCCCTGCTCTCATAGTGATGTGCTCTGTCTCGAGTAAACACAGCGCCGCGTTGCTACATTCTCTCGAACAACGGATAGCGAGCGTGGTGGAGTTTGTTTCGACGCCGTGCGGGCCCCATAAGCTTGCCCGTAGTATACGCATAGCTTTGGATAAGAAGCAAGCTCAGAATCCTCAGTTCGCCGCGCCTTCTCAGTCCGCACCTCCTCCTGCCAGCCCAGCAACCACCCGAACAGCACTCGAGTCAGTCACGGAGGAGTTGCGTGACATGGACTTGAACCCTCCTGGCCAAAACGACAAGGCGAAAGTGGTGCAAGCGACCGAGACTTTTGCAGCGTCACAGGCCAGTCAAAACGCACAGATGGCGCTTCACGAGCCCATCACAGCTCTGCGCACGCCCCGGACTCATGTTAGCGAAGGAGATTCATTTCCATTTCCCATACAGACGCAGGATGCATCAAGGGTGCGTCGCGAGCGGAACAGGAGCATGTCCGGAAATGGGTTGTCTCAAAATACTCCCAGCAATGGAACCACGCCACTCGAAGCGCCTCGGCCTTCCCATCTCTTGACCGAGTTGAAACCTGAACGTATCGACCCTCACGTTCTCCTGGTAGATGACAACAAAATCAACCTCCGACTCCTGGAGACGTATCTGCGGACGAAGAGAAAATACACGCGCATCTGTCAGGCCGAAGATGGTGAGCAAGCGGTTGATGCCGTCAGGCAAGCGCAGGTACCGTTTGACGTCATCTTTATGGATATTTCGATGCCCGTGATGAACGGCTTCGACGCGACAAGGGCGATTCGCCAGTTCGAGGACAGCAGGAGTAATGGCGGCAGTTCCGACCCAGGCGCGATGATCATTGCGCTGACGGGGCTTGCAAGCGGCAAGGACCAGACCGAGGTGTTTGACTCTGGGTGTGATATTTACATGACGAAGCCGGTGAGTTTCAAGGAGGTCGGGAAGTTGTTGGATCATTGGGAAAAGCATCAGAGTCTGGCTGTTGATGTGGATGGGATTACGGGCGGACTGGGTCAATCTCACTAGTGTGACACTTGGTCGGCAACATTGAGATTCAAGCTGGCTTTGAAGAGTCAGTGAACGGGTGAACGATAGAGTCGGAAATGGTATTTTGTCGAATGGGCATGAATGGCACTGTCACGATTTCAACGACATGGGTTTACGAGAAATAGGAGTTTGGCGTAAGAATGGTGTTTTGATATGGTTGCATGGTCGTTGATGCGGTTTGACACATCAACAGTATGTGTACGAAGGTATATGCTTTGGGTGGCACGTTTTTTCCCTTTTCTGACAAGGGATTTTGCAGTTCCGACGATTCAGGCTTTGTTTTACTGATGACACGATATTGTTTGGCAAGGGAAACGAGAAGATATCTGGGTCGGAATGGAGCTGTCCTTTGCCGTACGAAGTATGATGGGTAGTATGAAGTATGGTCGGTCAGTCATGGAGGGGACCTTGATAGGCATGAATTGAGAGAAAGATGTTGCACATTCTGAATACTTATTTACCACATCGTCAGAGTGTAGCAGTCTTATACTACGTACTCGTTAGATTCCTGTGTTGGAGCCATCACTTCCCTCCTCGCTTCACAATCCTATGTCCGACTCTTAATGAATCCCTGGTCAACCCAACTTTGGTGCTTCTGCGAGTAATCTCGCGAGTCGTTCGTCGAGCCACTTGACATCTTCCATGTTCCCCGGCGGGCCTCCGGCCCAGTGTCCCCAGACCGAGGGGTAGACGTCGAGGGTGCCGACTCCGGGGGACATTGATGACACTTCGTATTCTGAATCTTCGGGTCTGGACACACAAAAGTTGGCGATAGATCAATCAAAGAGAAGGGACTGGGTAATGACAACTCACGGGAAATACAAATCCGTCTTACTGGGCAACACGAGAGTTTTGGCCTTGATGGCGGCCATTGCCTTTTCAAAGTCCCCGTCGTAGGGTCCCTGGAGGCTCACGTCGCCGTTTGTCCAGGTCCACAGCATGGTCAGGAGGTTTTCCGGGTCCTTGCTCAACGCCCACGGTTCCCAAAAGGTTTGCAAAAAGTCCTCGAGCGACTTGGCCCCGTATGCCGTTTCGTGGAGTCGTTGGCGGTAAAAGGTCTGGCTGAACCCCCAGCCGGCGTAGGCGCGACCGAAAGCCTTGAGGCCGACGGTGCGTTCGGTCTGGGTCCATTCGTCGCGAGGCCGAGCTGCCGCCCTATCCTCGACACGCTCGAGGGCCGGACCCGCCGAGGACTGACCCTTTGCGGCGAGCAGGGCGACCTTGACCCCCTCGAGCATGGTCTGGTTGTGGAAGCTGGTCCGGGCGGAGCCGCAAAAGGGGACCACGACGTCCATGAACGAAGGGTACTGAGTGGCCCACTGGAAAGACTGGGCGGCCCCCATGGACCACCCCGTCACGAGGCGGAGGTGGGTGACCTTGAGGTGCTCGGTGACCAAGACGTGCTGGGCCCTCACGTTGTCGAAAAAACTGACCTTGGGGAAGGGGGAGACGGACGAGTTGGACGGCGAGATGGACTGGCCATTGCCGAACAACGCCGGGATGATGATGAAATAGTGATTCGGGTCGAGGGCCTTGTCGGTCCCGACGAGCCATTCATTGTCACTGATCAACCCGCTGAACCACGTCGGGTAGAGGATCGCCGGGTTGGAGGGAGACCCAAACGTCCGGTACGCTATGAAAGCTCCGGGGATGGTTTCGCCGGATTGTAGGGCAAAGTCCCCCAGAGAGTAGGTTGAGATTTCCGACATTGTTGCCGATACGTACTGGGTACGGACTCCTCAATAGGAGAACCTGCCCAAGATACTAGGTAGTTGATCGTATGTCGATGACTAGTATGGTGCCTCAGTTGGATGCAGATGATGCTGGAGCTGGAAAGAGAATGTGTCCTTGAATGATGGAGTGAAGAAGTCGAATGACTAGAAAGTCGTTGATCTGGCCCCTCTTCCCTCGCATGGATCAATGGAACAGTAACGAATTCAATAGGTGAGACTCGTTACTCCGTACTCGTAATCGCAATTGTTGACTGATACCATCCCTGGCAGATACATCGACCCCGCAGTTTCGACACGGATAAGGACGGGCATCTCCTTTTTAGCGAAGACCCTTAAGGCTACGGATAAAGAGGGAGTTTTCAAAAGGCCGCACAAGGCTGTGTGGATTACACACGGTGCTTCCTACAGAAAAAAAAAATGATGACGTAAACTTGAAGAATATCTCACCAAATCTACATGACTAGAATCATCATAGTAAGGCTTTTGATGATATAATCTCCTGGCCGGCAGTAGTACTTATTAATACAGTTCTCGTGCCGTCTCTCTTGTCGTTTCAACTTGGACCTGCTCTCTCTCAGCCCTCTCAAGTCGAACACCGAGCTTATCCAAGCAGGACAATAACAAAATGTCTTCGACCGAATCCAAACCGCAAGAAGCTCAAGAGAAGCACGATGCCGAATCGACCATCAAACGAAACCCTCACGGTGACTTCACCAAGGTCCAAGCGTCGAGACCTGACTGGGACCAAGACCGTGAATGGCGTTTCACAAAGACGCAAGATCCGACGTGGACCTACGGTGGTGGCGCGTCTGACAAGTCGGGCCTGTCCCGGTCTCACGTCTCGATCGACCCTTACGCCGAGGGACGCTCGCCCGTGTCGAACTACAAACTTCTCATCTCGGGTATCATCCCTCGACCGATCGGGTTCCTCTCGACTCGGTCCAAGGACGGGGCGTCCACCAACCTGGCCCCCTTCAGCTACACCCAGGTCTTCAACCACGACCCTCCCATCTTCGGGGTAGGGTTCAGCGGGGGGTTCGACAACGCCAAGGACACTCTCCGGAACCTGATGGACACGGGCGAGTGCGTCATCAACATCATCAGCGAGGATTACGTCGAGGCGGCCAACTCTTGCGCCATCGACCTGCCCTACGGCGAGAGCGAGTGGTCGGTGTCGGGTCTGACTCCCGCCCAGAGTAAAACGGTAAGGGCGTCTAGGGTGAGAGAGGCCGTGTTTAGTGTGGAAGGTAAATTACTCAACACTCAAGAATTCGAGTCCAGGACGACCCCGGGGAAGAAGACGGGAGTCTTGGCCGTGATCGAGGGTGTGCACTTTTGGGTCCGAGAGGACGCCATCAACGAGGACAAGAGTATCATCGCGCCCGAAGTCTTGAGACCAATTGCGAGACTTGGTGGCATCACTTACGCCAGGGTCCTCGACGGGTTTGAGATTCCCAGACCCATCCTCAAAGACGAACAGGACCAGGGGAAGATTGTGGACGGTATGGTCAAACCAAAAGTAGATGGGCAGTAGCTGTGGGATGGAATTTCAGCATAGAACATAGAATATAGACCACAGACGTCGGATGTTGGGCCAAATTCAGGATATAGATTCAAAGCCTCAACATTCATGATTCGAATCTGACTGCCAGACAAGAATCCATCCGAGTAGAAAAATGACATCTTCCGTCACTCCATACTCTCCTCTCCCCAAGCTGCATCTGGTCTGAACACTTCACTGACTTGCACATATACGTTACTACCTTGGGCATGTATCTACTGTCACTACGGGATGTATTCACCTGAGTGATCCACCAACAATTCATACTTTATATGTTAAAAGAGTGAACTTGTCTTCAACAAAGAAATTCGCCTTGATGGCCCAACTAGCAAGACTCACCACGTCGAAATGTGACTTTGTTACACGCATGGTTTGGAGGTTGGGCTTATCCTTGGAAAGTCAGCCCGGTTGGGATTAAACTGGGAGTCGGCTGCTTTCCATGACTACTGTAGCAACCTCTACAAGTATTACGGGATGTAATACGTTCCTCAGGGAGTTGAGATTTGTGAATGGTCATAGTCGGGATAAGTATTTAGGAGCCTCGGCCGGTCGAAAGACTGGGGTCGGGGCTTCGAAAAGGACCTTTGAATTTTTGTTCCTTGCGATTTTTTTTCAAAAACTTTTTGGGTCTTGTTTTCTCTTTCTGAAAGGAGAGTGCCAGGCGAGGGCGGTGAATACAGTCCAAAGCAAGAGGCAGTGAGTGAGTGAACATGGTGAAGGTGATGGGTACGAGAACAGTGATATTCCACAACCCACAATATACTATACAATTATCAGACTAAGCACCCCTCTAGCACACTCGAATTACTCTATTTTTTCCTGAGATGCTCTCAATCAAACCTTGTTATGCCACGGCAAATGTACTTCTGGCTCTCAACTTGGCGCCGTAAAAGTACAAGGCAAACATGCCAACGACACCGACGACGGCCAAACCGGCGAGGAGACTGACGCCACCTCCGACGCCGAGGGTGAGAAACATTGGTCGAGAGAAGACGACGCAACCGGCGGCGAAGAGGGCGCGGAAAAGATCGTTGCCGGCGAACAACGACGCCGCGTACCGTGGGTAAGACAGTGGCAAGTACACAAAGATGCACTGGAAGATGAAAAAGTTGGCAGCCACGAGGATGACAACTCCAACCATGCTCACGATCCAATGTATCGAGGCACGTGCGGTCCAGCCTGGAGGGACAACAGATTCATCAGTCGACGCCTAAAAGGGCCGGGTAGAAGAGACGGAGGAAGAGGAAAAGGAGGAGTGGTAGGATGGTACAAGACTTACCAAACATAAAGTACCCCATCGGAAGGGCACAGACACCAAACAAGGCCGGAACCAAGCGATGCTCGGGGGGCCGGAAACCTCGGTTACGAATGTCCGGAACGAGATACAGGAGCAGGTAGGAAGTAAAGCCGGTGACACCGATGAGACAAGCGATGCCGATGGTTAGAAAAGTCAAGCCCAGCTCGCCGAGGTTGAAGCCGTAGATGTCGATGTATACGAGTGGAAACACCTCGAAAAACGAGTAGTATATCCCGTAAGTCAAAGCCGTCTGCAAATGAGAAGGTCATGTGTCAGTGGATTTTCCCTCCCTTCCAAGTCGGTTCGGATTTCAAGGTGTAGAGGTAGGTATGGAGAAAAACAACATACATAGACATTTGTAAACAGTACAGCTGGATCTTTGATCATAATTTCCACAGGTTTGATGACGGCGTCGACAAAGATCGATGACACACTCATGTCTGCTTGCTGGATCTCGCTTTGAGAACGAAGGTCGTTCCGTCCCATGGTTCTACGAAGGCGCCGTGCTCGACGACGGAGGATGGTCGATCCACGTGTCTCGGGGCAGGCGATGAGGTAGAGAACTAGGATGGGGGCTGACATCCACACGAGTTCCCAGAGTGACCAGCGCCATCTATATTCAGTCGTCAGTATCACACAACACCAAACATCTAATGGCATCACTCGAGAAGAAAACTCACCCCTTGGCAGAGACTGCGAATCCAGCAATGACGGGACCCAACGCTGGACCCCAAAAGCACGCGGCCGTCCACGCAGACAGGTAAAGCGGGAGAAGGAGTAAATTGTACTAAGAGAGCAATCAGTTGTTGTTGTTGTTGTCGTCGTCGTCGGCGTAGGATGTATTGGCATCGACAGCTTTCACATACCATGTCACCCACAGATGCACCTCCGTTCGCTAAGCACGGACTGCTCAGGAATCCTTGTAAGAATCGCAGGACGAGAAGACCGGCGTAGTTCTTGACCACCGCGGTGGGTACGGACAGGATGACGAAGAGGAAGAATGTCGGGGTATACACTCCGTTCCGACCGATGGCTGGGATTTCACTGAGGGGTGCAAAAAGGAGAGGACCGATACCATCTTGAACAAGGAACAGGTCAGCTTTTTGTCCCAGGTCTCGGTATCAGGGAAGAAGAGTGTAAATGCTCACATCCTATGACATAGATTGCCAGTCCCATGGCCGCTGCAGCCTGTGAAACCCCAAACTCTTCCATGACGCCCCTATAGGAGGGTTAGAAATGGATGGAAACATGTACCCTCTTCCTGTGGGAACTCACGCCTCACCAACCACGTAGATACTGGATCCAGCATACATTGCGAAACTGTAGAGACTGTAGATATGCATGTCAGTCTACACGTCGGTATCCGACTTCACATGGAGGATCATTACCATATCTGCAACAGGACAAAACTCTTCTTCCCCTTGGACCAATTTTGTGGGTTCTCCGGGTCATCGGTCGTGTACCAGTCGACGAGCACGGTTCCATCGGCGGACTTGTGAAGAGATATCGGGATGCTTCTTGTCTTTTCCAGTTCAAGCTGACGATCCAATTCCAGTCGTTCCTGGGTAAAGACTCGACTGATTTGTCGCTCAAGACTGAGTCTACCCGCAGCTTCTTCATCGGTGCTCGGTGTTCTCTCGTCCTCTGGGGATAGATCTCCTGGACTTTCGGGTGCCTATATACGAATGCCATTGAGCAAAAGGCGGCTCGAGATGAATGGGTAAAGATGACGAACCAGCTTCGGGAGCGCGAACCCGGGTCGCTCGTCAGGGTACAGAACGGTTCGATTGTTGGTGATGAACCGAATGAGCTGGCCGAGGGGCGCATCTCTTATCGTGTCCAGCATTTGGATGAGTTCGATGTTATCGTCAAGAATTGCGATAACCTTACAGAATGCATTCTGATCAAAGTTTTGCAAGTTGGACTTTTAAGGTAGTCCAGCACCCCAATCATTTTTCCTGACCATCGTTCAGGAGACCGCCGTCTCGGACGAACACAGCTTAGCAATACAGCACCAAATCTGTCTGGGAACGACATCGTGGAGGGCTCGGAGACATTCATGTGAGTGGTCAATTCGTCAGCAATGCCGTGCTGGTGGTGGTAGTGCATCTAAAATGGGCTGCCGTATTCGGACTGAAAAGCAAAGCCCGATCCATTTCGGTCCCATCACAGGTATTCTCGTCATTTCCATGCTCCACGGTCCGCAGAATGAATGTGGATGATGGTGCTTGACGAGTCGGCCAGATTATGAACAGGGCGTTACGGGTGTCTCGAGCAATTAGTAATTTGTTGGGGCCTGGACTTGTGCTGTTAGTTCTAGGAGAAGCGAAAAAAGAATCTCTACTGGCCCACCGTGCAATGATTGACCGGGAACGAATAGTAATCACCACAAGAGTCATAACATGGTCTCAATGATTGGTATCTAGACATCTTTCCGGGAAGAGTAAATTGTCCAGAGATCGCATCCGCTCATTGATCCATAGTGAGCAAGTCGATTTGGATAGTAATTTAATGATTGGATTCAACCAATACAGGATCAGCTTAAACCGAATGTACCGAGTAGACCCTTGCAAGTACAAATATTTGATTGTCCAGAAACTGCAACTGCATTATCCTACAGTCCATTAAGGAGCGTGTATATGAGCCAGAAGGTAACAGTATCAACTGCCATGGTATCATCTTCATCCACCTCGTCGTTGTGGTCTCAATGTCATTTAGTCTTCCCATTGTTTACAAGCCTCAAGACCACCCAAAAGCATCTTAGAAAAGTTGTGTTCCTCACACAACTTGGTGTATTCTTCCTTGCCCGTACCTTTTCCGTCGAGACCAAACGACTTACCAAAGTCAGATACGAAGTTGTCAAAAGTCGTCTCACTCTTGTCACGGCAAAGGCCGCACATGATCTCCACGACTTGATCGCCGAAGCCAAGGCGAGGGAAGGCAGTGACGACCTCCTTGTACTCGGCGACCGAGATTGGGTTTCCTGGAATTGGTATATTTGGCCCAGCAAAATCAGCAAAGATACCCAGCTGTGCAGCAAACACTTCTGGCTCCTTGTTGTGAGCAATAGAAGGCGTTGTGTGCAGTGCGATCGCGTCCCATATCAATTGAAGGCGATGTTTGCCCCATTCTTCATCGTTGTTGCGGATTGATGACTTGAGAAATTCCCGCGCAATGTTGGCCCCGTCGACCTCGAAGCGCTTATCGGTAGACAACAATGATTTCGTTGTTGCCCAACCCATGTCGTGAAGAATGCTCGACAGCACGACAGCCTCGACGTCGACGTCGCCGGCCGCGAACGGTGGCAGCTTGCGCATAAGAAGCAATGAGAAGGCCGCCGAGCGCAGACAGTGGTTGACGGTGGATTGGTTGGTGTGCGCCTTGGAATATGCCAATGCCGCATTGACGATTGGGCTGGAAGGGAATGTGACCTGACATATTGGAAGAGCTGGGAAAGGTGAAGACATGATGGGATATTGTCAGAGATCTCTCGACCAAGGTAATGTTCTATGTTTGGATTCTGCTTCTTTGTCGATGGAGCTGGACCAGATAGAAGATATGATTCCTGGCGCCCACACCTACCTTTATATACACAATTTCATCACCCATCATGCACGGTTGCATGGTTGCAATTCCGCTGTTGGTCCGGTCTGACCTTAAAAAGGCATTCTGAAGCATTTGAACAACGCGCAAAGCCGATTGCTGGACACAAAGCCACCCATTTCACAGCGCTGTATGGAATTCCCTGCGGTCTTTAGCAGATTTCCGGGTTGACATGCATACCGTGCTGACAGCCTTGTTGCGGCAGTCCGGACAAGCTGGAACATGACTGGTGGACGTCGAGTGGGACATCCTCACTTGGCGGAGTGTTTTCGACTAGACCTTCTTCTCTAGGAAGGGGACTACCTTTTTGGGATGTTGTACCCTGGTACAGCGTGTTGCAGATCGTTGTAATGTTAATTCAAAGACACGCGGGTGCAATTCCGTTGATAAAGCTGAGTCAAAAGGATTCTCTGACTATTGACAATTGCGCTGACTGAGAACCCTGTTGGATATGTATGAATACTAGGTAAGAAGTTGGCATCCTCTCTGATGGTTTTCTCTCGAACTGTTTCCCGCGACAGGGATGTAGAGACGGGGAAGGCGGAGAAGGAGTTTCTTAGCCAGTTTTTCCACGCCGAAAATAACAGAGCGTGATTGGCGGATACTTGGTCCCGGGCAAGAGAATCCGCCCAGGCAACACGATGACAAGTCTGAGACCCTCTTCCTCCTCCTCCTCTTCCTCTCCTCCTCGCTTCGTTGTTGGTGACGACATTTCAACCAACCACCAGCATATGGTACAAGCACTTGTACTCGTACGCATACACCCCAAGTATTCAATCAATACTTGAGCACATCGATACGGACCCTCGAATCTCGAGTTCTGTTCTGAATTTTATCGATCGGAGACACGACTTGATCGTATACCACTGCTTCTTCACTAGATTGACTGAGCCCGCCTCGACAGGTACCACCACAGACTTTGTGTAGAGACGCAACAGAAATGTACCGCGACACGCTCGCAACCATTCCTCGCCTCGGCGTCGTGGTTCTCCTCCTCTCCTTCCTCCCAATCCCCATACCCGTTCTCGCAGACCAAACGCTCCTCCGACCGTCTCCTGAATCGAAACACCACCACCTGTCAATCCCCTCCATCGGCCTCGGCCTCTGGAACTCCAAGGACGACAATGCGACCGAGGCCGTGACCTACGCCTTTGACGCCGGCTACAGGCACTTGGACTCGGCCGCGGCGTACGGCAACGAAGCATTCGTCGGTCGCACCCTGTCGTCCAAAAAACACTCCCCGCCCCGCCACAAGTACTGGGTGACGAGCAAACTGTGGAACGACGCGCACAAGCCCAAGCTCGTCGCCGGCGCCCTCAACAAGACCCTCTCCGACCTCGGCATCCCCTACCTCGACCTGTACCTGATGCACTGGCCCGTCGCGTTCCTCCCGAACCAGTCGCCCGGCCGGACCGTCATCGACCAGGACACGTCCATCCTCGACACCTGGCGGGCCATGGAGGATCTCGTCCGGTCAAACGGGACCCGCCACATCGGCGTGAGCAACTTCTCCCCTCGCCAGCTCGACCAGATCCTGAAAAACTGCGACATCTGCCCGTACGCGCACGAGTTCGAGACCCACCCTTACCTCCAGCAGCAGGACTTTGTCGACTGGCACGCCGACAACAACATCACCGTCATCGCCTACAGCCCGCTGGCCAACATGAACCCGACCTACGAGGGCAAGTACCCAAAGCTCGGCCCCATCCTGGAAGATGGCTTCTGGGAGGACCTGGCGGGCAAGAAAAACTGCACCGTCGCACAGGCTGTCCTCGCCTGGGGCATCCAGAGAGGCACCGTCGTGATCCCAAAGTCCGTGCACGAGGAGAGGATCATCGAGAACCTGGCAAGTTTGAACGTCACCTTCTCAAAGGAGGAGATGAGGGATATACAAATGCAAGATAAGAGGTCGAGGTTCAACAACCCGTCAAAGAGCTGGGGGGTTGAACTATTTGAAGGGCTAGACGATGGCTCCAATAGGTTTTTGGCGACCAAAAGTGATTTACGATGAAAGCTTGCCATTTCGGCACCAACTATACCGGGACGCAGGACGTGAACGGTTAGGATATGGACTAGGGTAATAGGAATAGGATGTTCTGGGTGCATCCCTTCTAGGTGGTTTATACAATGCTCAATGTGACATGACTGCAACGCTCAATACTTGCACTCCCCTCCTACCAATGCTCTTGACGCCAAGTAATGTTCACTTCACCGCCAGCCCCCAAAGATGGACCCCGTTCAACCAACGCCAGGACTCTTATTCAATCTAGGGACCAAACAATATGAGGGTCATGCCCATCCCATCTTCTCAAGTGCAGAATTGTTTAATCATCGATATCCTGATGACGGGCCAAGACCTTTCGCTGATACTCCTCAGGGTCTTTCTGGTGAAGTTGGGCAGCTTCGTTGTTCAAAGGGCTCGCGCTAACTCAATGTCAGTTATTTTGTCGTCACACTTATCCAAAAGTTTCATACTTATTGGGCTCCCCGAGCAAACTCTGCAAACTCAAAAGTACCGTTTGCACATTGTAGACTGCACTCCACTTGTCCTTGAGAATGTCGAGGCATATCCTCCCGCTGAAATCAATGTTTGGATGGTAGATCGGCGTCTTGAAGAGTACGGTAGGAGCAACATAAGGATAGTTTCCCGGGAATTCAAAGCTAAGCTTGAGATTGAGGTCTGCGTATGGGGTGTCTTTGGGTCCGATGATGGTGGCGGTCCAGTGTAGCAAGTTGCCATCTGCATCTGGAAAGGCCGAGATTCCCGGAGTGGGAGACATCATCAGCGTCATCAGTTCAGACTGAAGTCTATGCCATCGTTAATGACCAGAGCAAGAGACAGAGTTGACCTGAACGAACGTACCTTTTCGTGACGCTCTGAGTATCTGCCTTTCTCGGTACAGCCGAGAATTTCTGTTGTTCCGCCATTGTGGACAAGCCAGGAGCTGCGTTCTGAGTATATTCAAGAGCAAAGTCCATAACAGTGGTGACAGGTTATAAAGATTCGACGGACGGTGGAGACAAAAGTCTGCTTTCGAAGATGGTGAGAATGTATGAGCTTGGAATGCTGCAAACGGAACAATGTTCTAGACAACAAAAAGCAAGGTCCGCTGTGCCGGCGCCAGAAAAGACTCGACTGTACAACGCAAGAAGACAAGAAAAGGTACAAGAAGGATTGAGGAGTTCTTTTCACAATGGAATAATCATCGAGGTTGGACAAGAGATATGAAGCAAGAACGACGAAGGTTAGTGGTGCGTGGGAGGATCGATTGAAGTTTCGGGCCTTGTTGACTGTGGGAGTGTCACTGGAGTAACAAGTCGCGCACAAGACACGCCTTTGCGGTGGTAACAAGTGACGTCGGGGCGCAGGCACCACTGCTTAAAAGTGCCTAGACAGATATTCACTAGTGAGCCTAGGCGGCTATTGTATAAGCTAGTGGACCCTCGTATTTAGGCGCGCCCTGGATGTTTCTTCACGCCTGGAGCCCTGCACGCGGTCTGCTCCACCTGAAAACACGCCCGCGTTGCCCATACAATCGACGGCCTCACCACATATGCGAGACAATATTCTCAGACAACGACAGCGTCAAAGGATGACGAGACGACGTTGACGTTCAGCAAGACCCTTCTTCCTCTACCGTCTCGTCATGAACGGCATTCCACATTCCCAATTGGCACCTCTGCCATCTCAGCTGCCGTTTCGAATCGTCTCACCTACAATAGGATCTGGAGCATATGCATGGTAACGACTTCTTGTTTTTTTTTGCAGATGGCTGGTCATCGAGATTGAACGCTCACTGACGCGCTTAGTATCAAGAAAGCCGCTCCTCTCAAGGAAGAAGTCCCTGTCTTTGCCATCAAATTCATCAACAAACTCTTCGCCCAGAAATATGGCCGCATCAAACAGAAACAACTCGAGATGGAGATCTCCCTACACAAACATCTCGGTCTACATAAAAACATAGTCGAGTTCTTCGACCATGGTGCGGATCCTGACTGGGTGTGGATAGCCATGGAGCTGGCAGAAGGAGGAGATCTCTTTGACAAGATCGAGGCAGATGCTGGTGTTTCCGAGGACATTGCCCACGTCTACTTTACGCAGATGATCAGTGCCATTGGTTACATGCATGCAAAAGGGGTGGCTCATCGAGAT
This sequence comes from Exophiala oligosperma, assembly GCF_000835515.1. NCBI lineage: Eukaryota > Fungi > Ascomycota > Eurotiomycetes > Chaetothyriales > Herpotrichiellaceae > Exophiala > Exophiala oligosperma. The sequence continues at coordinate 1,764,000 of NW_015622824.1, forward strand.
ATCAAACCTGAGAACGTGCTGCTGTCTGCGGAGGGAGACCTCAAGATCGCTGATTTCGGCATGGCCACATTATTCGAATACGGAGGCCGGAGAAAACTTGCAACAACTCTCTGTGGGAGCCCACCATATGTTGCTCCCGAAGTGTTGTCGTGTAGCTCGCAACCAGGCACGAAAGTCGCCGGCTATGCAGCCGATATGGCGGATATATGGTCCTGCGGTGTCGTCCTTTTTGTTTTGCTCGCGGGAAATACGCCGTGGAGTCGTCCGGTAGAAGGACGAGACGAATATGGCAGACCGAACGAGTACAGCGAGTACATTTCCAGCAACGGACGACCCGATGACGAGCTATGGGAGGCGCTTCCTTCCGAAGTATTGTCGCTTCTTCGAGGAATGATGCGAGTTGATGTCAAGTCGAGATTCTCCCTTGAAGATGTTCGGCGGCATCCGTGGTTCACGAGACCCAATAGATTTCTGGACCAGAAGGGCAGACTCAATGATCCTATCACTCTGGCCACAGACATGTTTGAAGCACTACATGTCAGCTTTGATTCAGATCCTTTGGCTGGTACGCAGCGACAAAAGTCTGTCGACGAAATGGACATTGATGGACCTGCGGCCAAACTATCGTCAACGCAACCTGAAATCCCGACCGAAGACATGCTGTTTGATTGGAGACGGCCAACAGATCTCACATCCTTCAACACGCAGGCGGCGCACGGTTTGAGCGCAGGCGGATTTGCTACACAATCCATGTCAACCACCAACTTCCTCCTCGATGAACCGGCGACCCAGCAATTCTCACAGCGTCCTATGGTGCCGTTGACCAGAACGCAAATGGCTCGTAAATTCGGTGACATTCTACCTTCTCACGGAATGACCAAGTTCTATTCTGTTTGGGCATTACATTTGCTATTCCCATATATCCTGGAAGCTTTGAGCCGGCTGGGAGTACCGACTCCGAACACACCTCGACCTACAGCCAGGGATGTGGAATGTCGAATCAAGGTCAAGGCACAAGATAGTCGAGGATGTTCTCTACGAGGTGAGATTGCACTTGAGCTCGTCGATACTGGACTTGTAGAGGTCAATTTCGTCAAGGCATCTGGAGATCCCCTGGAATGGCGAAGATTCTTTAAGAGAATGGCTGTACTTAGTCAAGATGCTGTTTACAAGCCAGAAGAATAGAAAATATCAAAAGTTGTCCTCGGATGAGTGTTGGTACATATGACAACATATGACAATGATATGTAACGGTACCAAGTTGCTCCAGTATTTGTCTGCCATTTGGTACCGAGATGTACATAGTCCCGGGCGATCGTTGTGGGGAGAGAGAGTAGAAGGAGCTAGGGCCCTGGATCCCATGTGTTTTGTTGTAATATTGTGTGTATACACATGCTGAGCCTCGGCGAGAGACTTTTCACATGCACAATTACTGTGTATACAGTGACGTATTTCAGTGTTGACCAATTTGCCTAGGCATTTCGAGTTACGGAGTGTATCCTTGTCATCTTTCTTTTTGAAAAGCCCTCGTGATCGATCTCTCATGTTTCCTTTCTCTATTACCTTACTTTACCTAGATTTTAAGTAAACTGATTATAATCACTTGAGGATCCGACATCTGGGCCAACCCTACCTGAATTCTCCCCGTCTCCTACTGCAAACCATCTCACCCTTTCCACCAGAGCCCGAGTTTTGAGTCTTACACCAGAAACAACAATGTCTCTCAAAAGCGGTATGTATGCGCAGAATGGTCTTCTTTCGCGCGTGTGAGAGTTGGTTTTAATTTTATCAAAACACAACATGATGTGCTAACGTTGTTGCGCTGCTTCTTCTTCTCCACAGACGCTTTCCCTTCCTCTGAAGCCTTTGACGCCATCAGCGACGCCTTGTCCAACGACGCCGAAAGAAAAGCCGCCATCAAGAATGGTGGTGCGGTCTTCGCCTTTGAATTGACAAACGACAAGAATGAAAAGGAGTCTTGGTACCTGGACCTGAAAGAGAGTGGAAAGGTCGGCAAAGGACAACCTCCCAAGAAAGCAGATGGTGTGTGAGATCCTTTCGAACCTCTCTACCTGACAGAACATGGGCCTCGAAGAAGCATACTCTAATACAAACTCCGCAAAAATATAGTCACATTGATTCTGACGGATGAAAACTTTGGCAAATTGGTCGCCGGCAAGTCCAAGGCTCAGACACTCTTCATGGGTGGGAAATTGAAGGTCAAGGGCAACGTCATGAAGGGTGAGTTTAGTTTTTACTGTTTTTTCTTTGACTCTGGACGACTTGTCGACGTTGCAAACATTGTCAGAAACACCCAAAAAAGGACGATCAAATGGGCCGCTGGCTGACATACATTTTTCTAGCAACGAAACTTGAACCAATTCTCGGAAAGGCCAAGTCTCAATCCAAGCTATAAGTGTGTCGTGTCGGTATATATAGTATACACTGTGTGTGTGTATGTGTCGGGCGACGGTGACTGCGACGCCCTTCTTCTAGACAGACAATTGGTCTCGGGGACGTCGTCAAACAGGTCCAAACCCCCTGTACAACAAGATACCTCCTACCTAGGTAGGGACATGTGTACCTCTGAAAGTCTCACTCAAAGATATACATTGTCCTCCTTATGGACACACACGTATTTTGTCGAACTGATTCTCAAGCACGATCTTCGAGGTCGTCCGTCCTTCCTTGCCTTGCCTTGTTCTCTCGTCCACGTCTCTTTGTTTTGGCTTTGAGCAGTTCCTAACACTTACTTGACTTTTCCCCAGCCCAAACCCCAGGATCGCCTTCCAATGAACCATTTGTCTCCTCAACTGATGGGATTTGAACTCGATACGGTTTGCTCGCCTAGCGATCACCCGCCAACCGCAGGAGCAAGGGGTAAATTGACGAGAGATGGAGTTGCCTCTATAAAACGAACCTCTAGATGGAACAGACCGGTTTCTTCAATTCAAAGCTCAGTTGTAGTTTTATCGTAAACACCGTACTACGCGGCTCCAGAAAGGACCACCTCACTACTACGCTTGGACCCTTGAAGGACGGTCGAAATTTAAGTTACAAGATCCAATTTTTAAAAAAGGGAGGCATGATGAGTATACACATAAGAAGGTCGCCTCAGCACTCTACTAGTGTGTATTGCCGTTGTTTCGTCTGGCCGTCTATATCAATCACGTGTGGCGGTACAATAATCCGCCTGTATAGAAAGTCTTCGGCCTACCACCTACGTGTGAATGGCGTACAGTCACGCTCCCGGCTCTCCCTGGGAAAAGCCAACGACCAAGTCAGTACGCGACCGGGTCAATGTAGCTGGTTTCGCCCACTGCCCTCTTCACGACAAGCACAAGTTCATCCATGCTCCCGAGGAATTGCGTGAAGGCAGAGAGGGCCGAAAGATACCTGCGAGTCTCCCTCTTCTCGAGCACGCTGTGGTCCATCTTGCCGAGATTCGTGCCCATTTCCCTCAGCCTGTTCTCCATCCTCGCGAGTGCCTTTTCCATCAGCGGTACGGGCAGAACCGTGGGAAGTGGTTTCCCGTTCTTCAACCCGTGTTGCGCGATGGTCAGCACGGCCATGACGTTGGCCACATTCTGCTCTTCTGCCGCCCCAGTGTCACCGAAGAAGCGTTCTTTGGCGTCGGCGGGGAGCGAGTTGACGTACATGATCAGCTGGGTGATGTACTGGTTTAGATTCATGCAAAGGTGGCACACCAGCCCGAGGGTGTTTGAATCGATCGTGGACGTGGAGAACTCGAGTCTGGTCAATTTGACGCCCGATTCGGCCGGGACCAAGATCTCGCCCAGGCCGACTGCCATCTTTTCGGCGATCTCTTTGATGGTGGACGGGGAATGGACCGAGGCTTTGCAGCCGACGAAGAGCGCGTACTGGTCCTTGACGGTACCCAGGGCGTTCAGGAGCAGTTCGCGGTAGTGGCGGTTCGCGGACGGGGGCCGGGGGAGCAGAGTCACCAACGTGGCGGCTGTGAAACCGATAATCACGAGGAGCATCCGCCGCCAGAACACCTCGTATCCCACCCCGGGGTTGCCAAATCTCGGCATGTGCGTGTCCACCCAACTGTACGCGACGACCAGGTAGACCGTCGCGGTGGTGATCATGATGGCCTGTAGAAACACCGGTTTGGTGAATAGTCTCAGCCACATGGCGACGACAATGGCCGGGGCCAGGATCGCAGCCATGCCGTAAGGATTGCCTGGGCCATCTCCGGCACCGATGTACCAGGCAGCCAACCCGATGATGGCTCCCAGGACTGTGCCACAAAGCCGAAGGATGAGACCGAACAAGAAATCTGCCGTGTACGGGGCGAGAGCGAACTGTCCCATGATCAGACCCCATATCCCCTTTTCACGGTAAAAGAAGCCCGCGGTGTGTTTATTGGCGGCGATGGCCCCGAGGGCCATTGTAAGGATCAGCATCCTCAGGGCGTATACTCCTTCGGTACTGCTCAACCAGCCTACCACGGCTATCGTCAGCCTGGCGACCCCACTTCGTCGTCGTCCTCCTCGTGGCTTGACGACGTTCGAACTTGTCAGCTCCACGCTCAACGCAGGCGGTTCGTTGTCGATAGGACTCTGTTTCGTGGTGGATCCTTCTCCTCGTTCGGTCACAGTCTGGATGCGGTTGAGTTGAGGGTCCAGTTCGTCACTTCCCGCGTCGGTGGCAAGCACCCAGGGTATCACGTCCTTCAGACTGCCTGGCATCCAAAGCTTGGTCTTGATCCTTTCATGTTCTAGTGTTCTGACGCGACCAAGCAGCGACTGTACCGAATCCGCGAAGTGGATCAATCTTTCTTCCAATACAAGGACGCGCACAAGACCGGCCAAGGAATGAGTCGATTTCGAGGAAAGTCCTGCATTTGGGCCGGTCGATTGTGAATGTTGAGCGTACCTTGACCAGAGACTCGAGGCCACTTCGGCGACAAACTTATCCTTGTGAAGTTGCAGCTCTCTCAGCACCCCGTCATAAGTATGACGTCTCTTTTCGCAATCAGCCTGGGCCAATTTCATGGACCACCTTTTTCGGTTGCACTCTCTGATACCCTCTCCGACACATTCAAGTGCCTGCTGAGCGGTCTGCAGCAAGTTTCTGGACGAAACCGCGAAATCCTTCAATGAATCTTCTATAATCGATTTGTCTCTTTCATCACGGAAGTTTCTCCGCAGATCCAAAGTTCTCATAAGCTGATATTCTCCCGAGACTTCATGCTTTTCAAGAGCTCCGTGTATCTGTTCTGCAAGTTGGAGTAGTTCATCGTCTTTTAATCTGAATTCTTGGACCCCGATTTGAATATGCAGAAGAGAAAGAAAAGATAGTAGTAATTGCCGAACGGGGTCACGGAGCGATTTGATGTCACCGGCGCTCCACCTGCAGAAGGATACGTCCAAGGCCAAAAATTTGAGCTTCAGATCCAACCCACCGTACGTCTGAACGAGGTTCGCCTTGGTTTGCTTCAGTCGGGCTAAATCCATGGTCATGCTGGGCGTTGCGAAGTGTATGGAGCACGCCTCGATGAATTTGTGCATGGGGGGCAGCATTTTCTCCATATCATCCAGCACCAGATGTGACGTGGATTTGGGAAACAGCAGAACATTGCAGATCAGGCTGAGCGCCACGCCTATGGAGGCAGGGATGACAAGTGTTCGAGCCAAGGTTCCGTTGAATGTCGGCAGCAATGGACCAACTGTGAGGAAAGTGTCGCTGATGATGATCCCAAAAAGTGACACCAAGGTCAGTTTAGGTGCGGCCACACGCAATCGGGCGATCAGATAGACGAACAGGCCGATCATGCAGAAATAGGTGATGGTCACTCTTGTGTCGAGCATGTATCCTTCGAAAATGGCAACTTGCAGGAAAGTGCTGGGCGAATTTGGTGGGATGGATTCCTGTAGCGTTTGGTACTGGCGCTGTAGATCTGCCGCCGGTCGTGTTGAAAGAGCGGCCTTCATAGAGATGACTCCCCAAGCCCAGGCTAGACACATGCCGACCAGGACCGTAAGACCGGCCGCCAGTCCCATGAACACAACACCCGATGGCGGCGCAATAATGATGACGACGACACCGAAAAATGTCGCCTGTCCGATTACCCTCAGGGCCGGATTGATGAGGATCAAGAGAGTCATGACCCATGCCGCAACGCAGCATTTGAACAGGGTTTTCAGGTCTGCTTGGTTGAAGTGATCCAACCACTCCGGCAGCCTGTTTCTCCTCTTCCCAGGCGGTGTGAAGAAATCGTTCACCTCGCTCATCTCGTCCATCGTCGCGGACCGGGCTGCGTCGCTGAAAACGGGTCCCACAGCGTGCTTGAAGGAGTATGCAGACTAGATTAGTACCAATGGAGACATTCTCGTCTTAAGAGCCACGGCACGCTATCAAGTACTCCGTACTGTGGTAGTAACTGACAGAAAAATTACAAACACATCTTCTGTAATCTCAAGAGGAGCTCGCACTCGGAGGGCTGAGTGGACAGTCCGCGGACCGGTGAGTGCATTGCCCATCCGTCCTCCGTACGGGATCTTGTTTTGGGTCCATGCGCAGAACGACTCCGAGTCGACAATCACCACAAGCCGAGCCATGATTTGTCAATAAATTGAATTTTGGGTTTGAATTTGAACGTCGGCGCAGAAACTGACCATAGCACCAAACACGGCGCTCGACTCAGAGCACCTCGTTATCATTGGCAGCGGTAATATCAGAGAACTATGCAAGGCTGCCACGTGACCGAACACTGGAGTGGACAGCCAGCCCCAGAGGCCATGTGTGCATGTTTATGCATTGGCATAAGTTTCATAGATCTCGGGTTGTGCACATCAGAAGTAAGTACGGAGTATGAGTACCTGCAAGCACGAGATGCCGGTCTCTTCTCTTGAAAGGAAGAATCGAAGCTACTCCTCGATGCTCTTTCCCTCCTGCGCCTCCTTTCATGCTACATATGGAGTCAATGACCTCTTCCAAGTGTTTTCGCTACTTCTATTAGCGACTCCGGCTCGTCAAAGCTCGTCTTCGCTATGGCAGACCCCTTAGCCAACAATGAAAAAAATACCCGAGATTCGTCTCGTTCCGATCCGAGCATTGACGCAGAAAAGGGCTCCGAAAAGCCAGGCAGGTCCGATTCGTCGAATGAAAGCCGCCGCAGCGATCCTGCCATTCAGCCTCTGCAGTTCGACGCAAACCGTGACTATGAGACGCACGAGCTCCGAGAAGAGATTCCAGTATTGGAGAGAATCTACAGCACACGCAGCGAAGTCAGCAGGATCCAGAATCAACCACCAGAATTACCACTGACAGATCTCGATCATGGTATTGTTGGGTGGGAAGGGCCAGACGACCCCGAGAATCCGCTGAATTTCGCATGGCGGCGAAAAATGTTGCTGCTGCTCTTGACGTCCGCAATGTCTTTTGTTTCTCCCTTGGCGTCAAGCATGTTCGCTCCCGCAGCCGGATTTATGGCGAGAGAGTTTGATGTAAAACAGCAGACCCTCCTTGCATTCAGCGTGAGTGTTTATGTTCTTGGATACGCGGTAAGTTCACCATCTTGGGAGTCTGGCAGATCAATGGGAAACCCAGTGTGTGCACCACACTCTTACGGACGGTCTTTGCTGACCTGAACCCTAGTTCGGCCCCTTGGTGCTCGCACCCATGAGTGAGATATGCGGGCGACGGATCGTGCTAACCTGCACGAATATCTTCTTCGTCGCCTGGCAGATCGGTTGCGCTCGTGCCCCCAACATCGGTCTCCTGGTCTTCTCTCGGTTCATGGCCGGCATTGGCGGATCGGGGTGCCTGACTGTGGGCGCAGGTCTTATCGCTGATATGTTTCCGGTCGCCCAACGCGGTATGGCAACGTCCATTTGGAGCGCCGGTCCGCTCTTTGGTCCAGTGGTAGGGCCGATCTGTGGCGGCTTCATCGCCCAACAAGCCGGGTGGCGATGGGTCTTCTGGGTTTTGTTAATCGCCGGTGGCGTGGCCACGGTCGGCATCGAGCTACTCAACAAAGAGACATATGCCCGAGTCTTGATCCGCTGGAAGACACAGCGACTAGCCAAAGAGCTCGGCCGTAACGACCTGATCAGCTGGTATGACCGAGAGACCGGTCCCGTCAGCCCTCAGCATGCTCTCCGCATAGGGATGCTCCGGCCCTTGCAAATGCTCGTCAAGTCTCCGATCGTCTTCGTCTTGTCTCTGTACATGTCGATTGCCTACGGTCTGATGTATCTGCTCTTCACCACGATCACAGAGGTCTTCGAAGGCCAGTATAAGTGGTCTCCTCAAATGACCGGTCTGGCTTACCTCGGACTCGGCATCGGTTTCTTCATTGGGGCGGCTATAGTCGCTTTAAGCTCAGATCGCATGGTCGTGAGGTTGATGGAACGCAATGGGGGCGAATTCCAGCCGGAAATGCGAATGCCGCTGATGATCTTCTTCGCCTGTTTTATTCCAATCAGCTTCTTCTGGTACGGCTGGGCGGCGGACAAGAAGGTACAATGGATCGTGCCCATCATCGGACTGGCCCCTTTCGGCTTCGGAATGATTGGTATCTTTTTACCCATTCAAACTTATCTGATCGACTGTTACCCCACATACGCTGCATCCGCTGTAGCGACCCTTACCGCTACTCGATCACTTGTGGGCGCCGTCCTCCCTCTCGCTGGGTCTCCGATGTACAAATCCCTGACTTTGGGCTGGGGCAACTCACTCTTGGGCTTTATTGCCCTGGCCTGCATCCCGATCCCGTTGGTCTTGGAAAGGTTTGGAAAGCGAATCCGAGAGAAATCAACGTTGAAGCTAGGCTGAGCTGAAGCCTGCGATTCACGGAGACGTCGTCTGGGAAAGGGCATACCTCAATCTCTTAATTTTAGACTCTCTGGACGGATTAGTCGGGAACGTTGCCCCTCTGTTCATATGTTTCTGAGTGAATAAGCCCCTCGCAGACTAAACTCCAATGAATCTCGACGATGAAGACATAAGGAAGGAGCCTCTGAAAGTATCGCTGGTGTAGTATAGTTAGTGGATAAATTCAGACTTATCGCTCGTCTATAGTGGCGTTTCAGAAATCGTCGCGCGTCAGAGCATTGTCCTGCTGCAGAGGATCGTCGTGGAGCCGAGCAAGCAGATCGAGCATGCGCGAGGGTGAGTCTAGAAACAGAATGGCCGCAGGAGGTGTGGACTGATGAGAAGATAATGACAGTTCCCAATGAGAGTATGCAATTATGTAGCGGAGAGGAAAAAAGGACCGACTTGAGAGAACGATCGACGAAAGACGTGAGCGCACCATCGACACGTGATAAGTCACGTGAGTCATCCTTGAGGTAGAGTAGAAGGTGGACCACTGCACGTGTCAATAGGAAGGGAGCCAGTCGGTCCTCGTCCTCGTACTCGTAGTGCACGACGATGCGAATAGTGCCCCATGTTTCATAATGTCATGATATGTTTGGATGCCACTGACGCCGAGAACCACTGTGGCGGTGCCAGCTCTACTCGTGGTGCATGTACAATGATATCATTCTGTATCAATCTGAAGTTTGTGCCATGTGAAATGCGGCAAGAAGTTGGCAGCATCGGGGAGGACACTTCGTCCATCTGCAGAAGACATGTGTATATATGTATGTACGCAGGTCGCCCACGGTGTCACAACTGGACACAGCAAAGACTACTCGTAGACTTGTTATTTCCTCTGTCTAGTCATTTTTCTCGCATAGAGTATCCTTTTTGGTTTAGATTCCCTTCTTTTTGGTCCAGGGCCACTCCTGTCCTCTGGAGCCTGCGAGATTTCATACTGCCAACATATACACCGGTTTTACGAGGTATCAGGCTGCAGCCGGTGTTACGCAACTCCAACGATGGCCAAAACCCCAGAGAACTACTGCTTGCTGCAAGGTTTCGAGTGGAACGTGCCGGCAGACCAAAAACACTGGATCCGACTACGAACCGCACTGCAGAGCCTCAAGGACATCGGCATCGACAACGTCTGGCTCCCGCCGGCCTGTAAAGGCCAAGGCGGGTCGCAGGCCAACGGCTACGACATCTACGATCTCTACGACGTGGGCGAATTCGACCAAAAGGGAGGCAAGCCGACGAAATGGGGCCCGCGCTCCGACCTCGACGCGTTGGTGGCGCACGCCCAGGACGTCGGTGTCGGCCTGTACTTTGACGCGGTGCTGAACCACAAGGCCGGGGCGGACCGGCAGGAGAAGTGCCGCGTGATCGAAGTCGACCAGGGCGACCGGACCCAGGAGGTCGGCGAGCCGTTTGAGATTTCGGCGTGGTTGGGCTTCGACTTCCCCGGCCGAGGGGACACGTACTCGTCCCAAAAGTACCACTGGGAGCACTTCTCGGGGACCGACTACGACGCCGGGGCGGAGCGCACGGGCATCTTCCGCATCCTCGGCGACAACAAGCACTGGTCGCACTCGGTGGGCGACGAGGACGGCAACGCCGACTTCCTCATGTTCGCCGACGTCGACTACTCGCACCCCGAGGTCGAGCGGGACGTCACGCACTGGGGCGAGTGGGTGGTGCGCGAGTTCAAGCTCGCCGGCTTCCGCTTCGACGCGTGCCAGCACTTCAGCGAGCGCTTCACCAACGAGTTCGTCGCCAACCTGGAGCGCCGGTTCGGGAAGAACTCACTCTTCCTCGTCGGCGAGTTCTGGTCCGGCGACGTCGACGAGATGCTCAAGTACCTCGACGATATGGACCACAAGTTCTCCCTGTACGACTCGCCGCTGCTGAACACGTTTTCGCGCCTGTCCACGACCGAGTCGGCCGACCTGCGCGGGGTCTTTGACGGGAGCCTGGCCCAGGCCCGGCCCGAGAGCGCCGTCACCGTGGTCATGAACCACGACACCCAGCCCGGACAGACGGTCGCGACGCGCATCGAGGGCTTCTTCAAGCCCATTGCCTACGCGCTGATCCTGCTGCGGAACACGGGCTACCCGTGTGTGTTTTACGGGGATCTGTACGGGATGAAGGGCGACCACGAGGAGCCGCCGTCGTGCGGTGATAGACTGCCTCACCTGGTGCTGGCGAGGAAGCTGTTCGCGTACGGCGAGCAGGATGACTACTTTGACGACGCGAATTGTCTGGGCTTTGTGCGCCGGGGGACAGAGGACAGGCCGGCGGGGTTGGCGTGTGTCTTGTCCAATGCCGGCCCAGGCCAGAAGCGCATGTTCGTGGGCAAAGAGCACAAGGGAGAGGTGTGGACGGATGTGCTGGGCTGGCAGACTGACGAGGTCACGATTGACGACGAAGGACTCGGCGGCTTCATGTGTCCTGGAACCAGCGTGAGTGTGTGGGTGAATCGAGGCGCCGAGGGCAGGGACAAGATTGATCATCTAGAGTTTGATTCTGACATCTACAGCATCGCGTGAAAGGAGAAGACAAAGACCTGAATAGATTATTAGACAAAAGAGTGTGGGGTACGGATACACTTGATATACCGGCAAGACTCTGGTGGTGTAGAATACAAACGACGCACTAAGTAGTCTCTCGGACTACATCGTTATCTTGAGGGTAATGCAAAGAAATTTCGTCGTCTAGTCCGTCTCTTTCTTCGCCGCCATGACCGGTGAGGCGGCTCGCGCGAGCCGGGATTGTGAAAGAGCGGCATCACCCTGTTTCCCGATCCGGGGTGAGGCGCGAGCAGTTCGACCATACCTTTGGCGCCATGGGGGATAGATACCAGGTATACAAGACAAGAGTAAGCTTATGCGATGGTTGAAAAAGCCAAACACCAGTATCTCCAGTGGACCATCCTGCTTACCCCCCTGCACTTTTACGCAACCTGAAAAGCTGCCCACCTGAGCGAACATTTGCATACGAGGTCAGGTATGTATCTATCTGTACGTAGTCGCTACTCCAGTGGCTAGCGAGGGCGCCGGCGCTGTCGATGAATTGCCTGAAAAAAGACAGTGTCAAAAGCTACTTAGCTACCTAGGTTTACCTTCTTCAGATCGCGTTACGTATTGCACAATTCTAGGCGTTCAGGCATCCCACACTGGCGCAGGAAACTTTAGTATGCCAGAACGAATACGTTCCGTTGTTGCCGCCGGCATGATGCGACTTGAGACAAGAAACCAAAACGCTGACTAGAGCTTGTCCCACTAGTACATACCGTCCAACTCTCTCTTTAGGGCCCATGGTATCATGGTTTCGGCTCTCGCATGTGAGACGTTGATAGGATACATATACGCGCTGCAGATCAATAAATCTCCCACAGGTTTTCTTAACGACAATGGAGGGGATGGTGGAGATGTGATGGCATATTCCGAATGATTTCGGCATCGTTCGATGTCACATAAAAGAGCCATGGGAATGCCGCCTGACATAGGAGGGCCTTTCAGATATATCTTCCATCAACAATGGCTCCAGAGACAGCAAAGGATCAATATTTTCTGGGTCGCGATTTCGACGCCTCCGTTCGGTAAATACGCTTGACCCTACACATCCTTCCTCCAAGTCTCGATGTATGAACTGACACGCCCATGCTAGGCTCTACGGTCAACACTTCTTGACCACAAAGCGAACAAAGTGGTTACTACATCCCAAGGTACAGCGCCTGGCTGAGAGATCGGGGGTGAAGATTGCCGACGTGGCGACCGGGAATGGGTACGTACCGGTTTCCCTCTTTTTTCATTGCACGTACCCAGAGCAGGTTCAGGTGGGCAGAAAGTTCAATCCGATTTTGATCGAACGAGAACGTCGCCCAGCAAGCTCTCATCCTCCTCGCTGAAAGAATAGTGTGCTGACGTACCTCAATGACAGAATCTGGGCGTCCGAACTCGCAGAACAACATCCCAATGCCACTATTGTAGGACTGGATATCTCCGATAGACAGTACCCGCCAGCATGGACATGTCCAGAGAATATTTCTTTCGACTTGTACAATTGTCTTGAACCTCCGCCCGATAAGTTTGTTGGCACCTTTGACATAATACATATCCGCTTCCTTGCTGGTGGGCTCAGAGGTATAGACAACTTTGCGAAAGTTGTGCAGAATGTGGGATCCATGTTGAGTATGTTCCGAGTCTGTCTCTTGTAATGCAGTGTCGGGTCTGCTGTAAGTCGTCAATGAAGTCGTCAATGTGCTAACACTTCCATCTGTCATGGATAGAGCCAGGAGGATACCTTCAGTGGCAGGATGCAATGGCCCCAGGTTGGATACTCGTCGACAAGAGTCTCGAGATAGACGATTCGAAAACGGAGTTGGCAAACTTTGCCGAAGCGTTTGACAGAGCCAGTGGTGGGCTCTTGCAAGGATCTCTCAACTATAAACTTGATGAGATATTTGAGACCAGCGGTTTGTTCGAAAAGGTGGAGACTGTTAATCCGGATCTTGTACCGAGACTATTGAGGTTAGTCACTTGTTTTCATATTCATGTCTTTGTTGGCCTGTGTTTCTTTCATACTCGGATGGTGGTAAGATACGAGTCACGAGCGAAGCACTGAACTACAACTCTACAACCCAACTATAAGTCGAGGTAGTCCAGGTAATTGAGGCATGCTGATGATGGTGGTTACTCAGGTACGAGACGGACTTTGCTATCAAGGTTTTTGGCGAGATCTCGGGGCAAGTCAGGGGTATGCTCACTGCAACGGGACGAATGACTGCTGAGAAGAGTCAAGAGTTGGATGAGAGTGAGCGCTTGTTTGCTGAATATCTGGCAAATGGTGGATTGATCGTATACAAGACTGCTGTCGTACTTGGGAGGAAGGCTGAGTGAGTCTTTAAGGGAGGAGTGGTGCCAATCATAGAAGCCCATACGTGCGTATAGGAGAAACAGGGGCTCTGGAAGTTGATATACGACTTTCTTTTTTCCTTAGAAGCAGACGGAACGTACCTTCCTAGGCTCGCTAGGGAAATGTATGATGTCGGCGTAGCATTGTGCTTTGCAAAATTCCGTAACAGCCTTAATTTTTGCAACATCCAACACTTCGAACCGACCCAATGTGACAATATGAGATCCTGCTACAACAACAACAACAACAACAACAACAATAACTCCTCGTTCATTTCATAATATCTCTGTACAGATCCACTCGGATTCTAATCCTCTATCCTCTATGCCAGCATTACTAGTTATAGAGGTGTACTTAGTGTGTAACAATAAGAGAATATCAGTAGTCAATACAACACAATACAAGTGTTAAGCATGGAGTGCGGTGGCCAAGCGGAATCACTACTATTGTGTTGTACTGACTACTGATATTCTCTTATTGTTACACACTAAGTACACCTCTATAACTAGTAATGCTGGCATAGAGGATAGAGGATTAGAATCCGAGTGGATCTGTACAGAGATATTATGAAATGAACGAGGAGTTATTGTTGTTGTTGTTGTTATTGTTGTTGTAGCAGGATCTCATATTGTCACATTGGGTCGGTTCGAAGTGTTGGATGTTGCAAAAATTAAGGCTGTTACGGAATTTTGCAAAGGTCAGGTTCTGGTGCTGGTGCTGAGGCTTGGTTGAAATTCACCAACGACGTTTCTGGCCAATAATAATTTCACGTGACTCCGCGTTGTCCATTCACTTACACATGAGTTCACTACTCAAACAGTCCCTTTTCTCAACCTGCAAAAAAGTGAGCGCAGGAGATAAAATACAAAGAAATGGAACAAAAACCACACAAAAAAAAAGCTTCATAGTCTTCCGCATCGGGGAATCGAACCCCGAGCTGCCGGGTAGAGGCTTTCTTAACTGAAAACCGGCGATGTTGACCGTTACACCAATGCGGATTGAACCAGATCCTACTGAAATTTGTGGCAATTGTGATACATTTTTGGAGGTATTATCAATATATATTTGAGTTGTGTGGACGCTATGTGGGGTTGGTGCAAACTGAATCGTCCTTCACTGAGCCGTGTGGCTTTTCAGCGCATTTTAGGTTAATAAGCGGCTGCTGTCTACGTCCACCGATACTACTGTACGGATGCCACTTTCGCAAGTGCGCATCTTCACTCAGGTTCTTCTTAAGTCTTCCTGTATGACAAACTATTCTTGAAGATGCATCATTGACATTGGGAAAGCCATCCGTCACAAATCATGGCAATTTGATTGTTAGACGACATACGATCGTACCTTACGTTAGCGGTCAGCAGCCTGAAGTAATATCCATCCGGGCACCCTTCTTTGTAATCCGTACATCCTACGAGTGCTCGTACAGTACTCCGTGAAAGAGGGACGGGATGGAACTGCTCGCAAGGTCTTTTGTTTGTTCCGGTCAAATCCCGCGGGTACCAACAGAGTAAAGTCAAACTCCATCTAATTACTCCATAATTGATGAGTATCGTCTTTTTTACTCTGCGAAAAAAGAATCCCACATGAGTCTCCGTGTGCTTACCAAACTTGGCCGCATTAAATTTAGATATCGAGGGAAACTTACCGCTCGGTCCAACTTGCAAGTCTTTCGTTGCGTTGCGTGGAAAGTTTCCACTCACAAGACCACGATCAAGCACAATATACAATAGTCCGAAGCCGCTAAATCCCTAAACAGTCTACTTCGACGGGTACCCAAGTAAGATATCTCAAATCATTCTACTCCGTACTGTAAGGATGCTCCGTACTTGACGTGCTTGAAGGGAACCAATGCACTCGTTAAAGTGGTACAATACTCGTACTCGTAGTAATAGCAGTATGACCGGCCGTTCCCCCAACGGTGACATTGAGCGGTCGTTTTCCAATGAGACGACACAATCTAATCATTGAGCCGCATCCGCCAGCGTGGCCCTTTGCTATAGCAGAGGTACATTACAATATGGTAGACTAATTACGCATGCGTGTAGGCGTGTACGTGTCGACGAGGCTGGGTGTGTGTGTGTGCGCGCGCGTACAACTCTACATTGATTCCAGACTCTTGACCTAATCAACAATAGTCACCAGTGATTCGACCTGAGTGATGAGTGGTGGTAGTCACAATCACAACTTCAACCAAAGAAATATTGTAGTTCATACCAAGAATATGGGTTACACTCCAGCCAAGGAAACAGGAGTCAACAGGGAGGTCTTCTCTCTCGTCTCAAGGGGGGGAAGAATGTTTTCGAATCGTTTCATGACTTATAGCGAACCACTACGGAGTACTCATACCGAACAACATCGGTTTGATCTCCTTTTTTGCCTTCCCATGCTACAGATCAATCCAGCTCGCAAGCCCACCCCCGGGAAACGTGCGGCACAGCCCCCCACCGAAGGGGGACTATCGAAGTACGTCCCGTAGCCAGTAAGGCTTAGCTAAATCAGAACCCTTTTCTCTCAATTCCAACCCCTTTTCAGGGAACGCCATCGTGGTTTTGGACTGGCTCAATCGAGCCAAGCGAGTCCCTCAAAACGTTTCCAGTCTCGGATTCCAGTCGATGCGAGCCGACGGCGGTCCTATCATACAACAACCTACTACTTCTGTACAACTCCGTCTGAAGACGTCCCTAGTACCCCGTACTCGTGCGAGTATCCCATGTGTGTCCAGTCAGTGCACAGGTGTCCACACCCCTACTGGACTCACTTGCTCGTAACTCCGTTTGAATCTCTTCGAACGCGCCCGCCTTGACCCTAGCTAGTAACCACCACTACTACTGAAAGGGTCACCCAGGATCACACTGACCAAGGTCACATTCTCTTCTTCTGGGCAGTCTCCGACAGTTGACGTTTGGGACCTAAATTTGGCAAATCCAAAACGTCCACGTCCCCTGTACGTACAGGGCCGATATACGGAGTCACCTTTCCGGCCTAGGTAAGCACGTCCCCTTTAATTGCACGGGTATGGCAGAACAGAAGCTGTATATAAGTAGGTAGTCGTGTCTCCTTACAGAAAAAGAGATTCTCACGCCTCAAAAAACCCAAATAAAATCGCACGCAGCACACAAACCTCCCATCATCTCCTTGCCTCTTGTGAACCCTGGTGGTCATTTTACGTTCCCCAAAGCTCCATTCTCAAAAGACAAACAAAACACAAACCTCACGACAACCACCACCACTTAAAAATAATCATCAACACCCTCAACCGAACCGAACAAAATGCATTCAGCAATCACTTCCGCCGCCTTCGTCCTTTCCGCCCTTACCTCGTCAGTCCTCGCGTCTCCTCAATACGGCGACTCGGGATCCTCCTCCACGATGAGCATGGGCATGTCTTCCGCGACGGCTTCCGCCTCTGGCTCCTCGTCCACCGGTATCCACAACGTCAAGGTCGGTCCTGGCCTGACCTTCACCCCGGACACTGTCCAGGCCGCCGTCGGGGACTGGGTCGAGTTCACCTTCGGACAAGGCCACTCGGTCGCCCAGAGTTCCTTCGCCGCGCCCTGCGTGCCCATGGAGAACGGTTCGGCCGTCTACTCTGGCTTCCCCGACGACGGACAAGTCTGGCGCATCCAGATCAACAGCACCGATCCTCTGTGGCTGTACTGCTCCGCCAGTGGCCACTGTGAGGGCGGTATGGCCATGGTCGTGAACCCACCGTAAGTCCTCGGCTTCTCCCAACCCAAACTTGGGGACTTTTGCTGGTTCATATGCTGACTGCATGACACAGAAACAGCGCAAACACCCTCGACGCGTACAAGTCGGCCGCTCAAAACGCCCAAGGCTCGTCACCTGCCACGGTCCAAGGTGGTGTCTTTGGTGCCGCCACCGCCAATGGCTCATCCACCACGTCTGGCAGTGGATCGACCACCTCTGCATCGGCCACTGGCTCGGGTTCTAGCGCGTCCACTACCGCCGGCAACGGAGCCGGATCTGTATCTGTCAAGAATGGACTCTTGCTCGCAGGTGCCATTGCTGCTGGTGTTGCTGCTGTTTTGTAGTGACAGAAAAATTTGCTTAGTTGTTTTGAGGTACTTATTCTTTTGGGAGTGTGAGACGGCCTGGAGCATATTTTATTAGATCTGTGCAGCATGATTTATTCAATGAATCAGAATATGCATATTTGCGTGCAAAACTTTTATCATCTGAAAAAGAGAAATGTGATGTCTTGCTCGATTGTTTCACTCGTAGAGTGTGTATGAAGGACAACATGCTGCTAAATTCTGTTAAATTTGCCGAAAGGTGATGACACAGCAAATGATTGCATTCGTCAGTACTCTGTAGAAATGAGCCTTCTCAACGTCTTTGAATGATAGAGAGAGAGAGAGAATGTTGGTGTAGACGAAGTAAAGATACAAGTGAGTGGTAGATTGTAGCGTAATCGACGAGGCTGAAAGAACAACCACGAGGCTGCGCCAAGCGTATTCTGATTCCCCACACTCCTCTACAAGTTACTTGGTGCGGTATCTCCAAGCGTACTTGTAGGTACTCAGTTCTACGTTACATACTCATAAAACCACAAAAATATAGACAAACGACGCAGCTCCCCGTTTGTGAGAGGGACTGACAGTGTCTAAATCGCCAGACTATTGAATTTCCTGGCGCCCACCATGTCTCACGCTCGAGTGGAAGAGCTGTCCGACTCGGATCCAGACATCGAAGACCCCTCCGACTTTCTCCCACAATCAGACAACCAGATCCTGCGCCCTGCAGCAGCCGCTGCCCCGACTCAACGCTCGTCATCCTCGACCTCTTCCTCCCCGAAACCATCGCCTGTACCTTCAGGCACCCCCAACCCGACCCTCTTCCGCCCTCCACCTCCGACACCGCAGACGCAACAGCAGCAACAACAAACCAGAGAGAGCATCAAGACCTACCAATGCCTCTACCCGATCTACTTTGACAGCACGCGGACCAAGGCTCAGGGCCGGCGGGTGGGATCTAAGCTCGCCGTTCCCAACCCTCTGGCCTACAACCTGGTCATGGCCGCTCGAGACACCCTGGGCAGTACGGCGCTGCACGTCGCCTTCGAGCCGGACAAGACGCACCCCAAGGATTGGGCGAACCCGGGTCGGGTGAGGATTCAGCTGTTCGACAAGGACACACGGAGGCCCCTTCACCCTCAGATCAAAAACAAGGCTCACTTATACAGGGTGATTGGACAGTGGCTGCAGGACCACCCGACCTCCAAGGAAGACCCTCTCGAGTTGAGGATCCAAGGGTTGCCGGTCCCCGAGAATTTTGGCAAAGAAGAAATCCCAAAACCCAGAGGTTGGAAGATGGGTACGATCTTGCCCGTCCACTCTCCGGCCGTCAGTGGCGGGGGTGTGAGGGACGATTTCTTTAAAGAGGCGATGGAGGAAATGAGACAGGCTCAAAGTGCGGGTCAATTACCTGGTGGCGCTGGTGGTGGTATGCCTGGTATGCCCGGCGGCGGTGGTATGCCGGACATGGCTGCCCTACAGAACATGATGAGTAGTATGGGTGGCATGGGAGGAATGCCTGGCCTCGGCGGAGGAGGAGGAGATTCAAGTGGCGGTGGTGGAAAGAAGAAAAAGGACAAGAAAAAGGGTTGATTCTGGCCAAAAAACAAAGATGAAACGCATGACCGCACGACCCAAAAGGAAAACCAATATCAGTTGTTTGCATCACTTCCTTTGTCTCGGGGGAGATGGTTCGCCGTAGACTGTAAGCAAGTGTACCAGTAGGAAGACCTCCTTTATCTTCTCTAGAGTGCTCACCATGCCTGTCTCCATCCTCGAAGAAGATCCCTTGTTTAGATGTGATGTTATTTCTTTTCTAGCTCATGCTTAATGACGAACGTGACTTTTATGCTGAATCTATTCATCTGATCATGGACATGACTTGATCAACACCATTGTTATCTATGCTTACTATGTACTTTGGAGATGTTGTTTTTTGGAAGTGATTAGAAGACTGACATACGCGCGAAGATGTTAAATTTGAAAACGAACGGGGAAAAGAGGAAAAAACCGATATACTTTGTGGAAAGAAGTAAAATGAAGATCTGGTATATATTAAATTTTTATATTTGATTATGTGTATGTATATGACTGAGTGTTTGTAATTCAGCGAGGGCCATCATGCCCTGCCGTTGTTGTTTTTTTGGTTTGTTTGTATTTTATATACTATTTTTTTTGCCTGTACGGCCAACAGCTCGACACCGTAGATCATGATCTTTGTGGTGACACATGAACTTTCGTATATATTACTTGCATTTGCACTTGCACTTTTGTTTTCTTGTGCTGAAATGAGAACACTCCAAGACGTCCCTCGAAAAAGAGAGGAAAAACCCATTCCCAAGAAATTGCCCTACATATCCTTTCATTCCTTCCTTAAACCTTGCGTGGGGTTTTGGTTTCCGTAAAATGTGTCGTCGTCGTCGTTGTTGTTATTAGTCGACGTTGATCTTGACGTACTCGCCTTCATCGTCCGACCCTTCTTTTTCCCAATCACTCATATGTTCTTCTTTTCCTTCATGAGCGTCGGTAGTAGTAGCCTCGGCCTCGTAACGAGGTAGAGTCTCGACCGTCTCGTTTGGGTGTTCAAAGTCCAAAGTCGTAGAACGTTCGCGTTCCGCCTCGGCTTCCTTGCGCTTGCCGTTGGCATCGTTGCTACTACTCATGGATGCCTTGGCAGGGTATGGCTGGACAGGGGGGGAGTTTGGTAGGTCCGTGTACGCGTCTTGCATCATTTGGTCATCTTCCCCTTGTTGTTCCTCGGCGTCAAAAAGAAGATCTCTCTCGTTGTCGTTGTTGTAGATATCCTCGGGATTCTCGACTGGAATCTCCGGCGAGGACGAGGCGACGTTGACCGATTTGCGCTCAAAGGCTTTGTCGACCTTTGGCACGCGGACGACGAGGACACCGTCGACCATTTTTGCGGTAATGCCTTGGACGTCGACCTTGGCGGGGTCTCTGGGAGTTCCGAGGCGGATGTTCTTTTCGAAAACTCCCGTCTCACGCTTTCTGCCGTCCACAACCAACTTGGTCATCATCTCCTCGTCGACACCGGGTCTGTGAACGACGCCAGTGATCCGGAGGGCCGAGTGTTCACCGTCATACTCGACGCCCAAGTCGGTCTTCTTGGCGCCAGGAAGTGAGAGGTGCATAACATACTCGTTCTCGGTTTCGAAAATGTCAGTTCTTGGTTCGAAGTCGGTGTCTCCCGACTGGGGCGACTTGAGACCCAAGCCTTCAGCGGCCGTGGAAAGATCGACGCCAATACGTTCTCCCAGATTGTTGAGGAAGGCGTTCAAGTCGAACCCTCCAGTGCGACCGTGGTGAGGATCAAATGGGGGGTCACCTCGTGAGTGGGGACCATGCGGATGGGGACCATGAGGGTGATGATGATGTCCTCCTCGGCCACCGCGAGGACCGCCGCCCATGCCCCTTCCCATTCCCATGCCCATGCCCATAAATCCACCTGGACCGCCAGGATATCCTGGAATGGGACCCCTGCTGCCCGCAGCCATGAATGGTGGAGGACCGAAAGTAGGACCGTTTCTCCAAGGGCCTCCAGGTGGCCCTCGGTTACGCCACCACCTGCCACCGAAAGGGGTCCAGTTGGTGTTGGTGTTGGGGTTGTTGTCTTTGTTTCTGTCGGTGTCGCTGGAGCTGGAACAAGAACTTGAGCTCGAGGAAGAGCTTCGACTGCGGCGTCGACCTTTGCCGTGGCGACGATGGTGGTGATGGTGATGATGAGGTCGACCGTGACGGTTCTTAGCACGGCCAGGGCAGCCATTGTTGTCGTTGGTTTCGTTGCTGTTTTCGGCCTGGAAGGCTTTTTCAAATCGTCCACGGCCACGGAACGGCATGCCTTGTTCGGATCGGACGGTAGAGGGATCAACTTCTGGTGGATCCTCGACATTCACATCGGCTTGCTTGCTTTTGGCATTGCCACTCGCCTCCGCCGCGGCAGCAGAGGCTGTATCCGGTGGTGGTCGAGTTTGTTCTCCGCCAGGTCGTTGAGGTCTAGCTGGAGGAGGAACGTTTTGGCCACGTTGAGCGAAGAAAGGGTGGTCTTCGAGACCGGCCACAAAGTCCCAGAAGGGATTTGGTGGCGGATTGAGGTAATAGATGGGAGGCATTGTTTGAATAGAGGTAGAGATGGATAGATGGATAGATGGATAGATGGATAGAAAGGAAAGGGAAGTTCTCGTTCAAGCCACAAGAGAAGGGATGCAGACCTTATACCATGATTCCCCGCGATTAGGCAAACGTGTTTCCTCAGCGAGTGTCAAGACAAAGAGGCAACCAAGCAACGAATCAGACTCACCTAGAGACGAGGCGAGAAGGTGCTCGAACCGGGGGGATACCACACTACTATACACGAGTGACGATGGGATTGGGTGAAATCATACAAGGCAAGACTGTAGCCACGCGGCCAGGGCCGTCACTATTTCACACATCATGATTTGAAGTTGTGGTGGTGGTTGTCGTTATTGCTTGGTGCCTGGACGGGGGAGGCGAAAGTGGCAAGGAGTGTGTTCGCCTCGGGCCTTGCGGAGTATGAGAGGAATCGGGGAATTCTAATGTCCGGACCGAGCGAGTTCACGTGTTTGAACTTCACGGGGCCGACAGATTTTCATATTCCGACACCTACGGGCCGCAATCCGAGGCCCCGTGCAGGTTTTCAACAGGACATAAAAATGAAAAATTAACAAAAAAAAATAACTCACGACGAATGTCATGATAATGATGATCAGAGTGGGATTCGAACCCACGCGGTTTTACCCACAAGTAGGACTTCTTTGAACCCAAGAAGCTGTTGCTTCAGGTGTACCTGAAACTTGCGCCATAGACCACTCGGCCATCTGACCGTCAATTGGCTTAATATCTCGCCATGATTTAGGAGACAAAATTCGGGGCGAAGACTTATGATGTTTTCGCCTTTTCTCACTGTTCAGCATATCATTGTGGCTTTCTTCTCGCCGACTCGAGGACCTCACTTACATTATTAACTCTAAATGACTTAATGAAAAGCCACAACAAGTGTATACCATGAATTATGTCTATTCTGCTATCTACTCCGTGGTTGTGCTAATCATCCTGGTGTAAGTTTCGAGTATACGCCCGTCCTCCATTGGTAGCCAAAATCCAGGAGAGTCATCGCTCCAGTGACACAATCTTAATCTCTGTAGCCACTGAGTGGAAGAATCCACAATTTCGTAGACCGTCGGGTATGATACATGGGAGTTCAGAGACAATAAAGTCAAGTTCCTTGCAAATCTTCACAAAGTTTGCAAAAGTGTCGCTTCGTATCGTGGCGGAGATCAATATCTTTGTTTCGGGAAATGCGTCTTTTAGGGTCTTTAAGAGTTCGGCCAGAGGTCGCAGTATATCCGGATGATACGTGATATCTGCACCTACGATCAGACCGTAGCGTACACCAGACTGGTTGGCTTCCCTCAACAGTCGATCGATCTCCAGTCCGTCCGTCCAGTCTAGTTGACGGACCTCGGGTGGAGTGTGGTCGTCCAGTGTGCCGTTCTCGACGTTGAGATCGACATTGTTCTGGAGACTTTCGCAGACGTGGCCGAGACCGTCGGTCGCCAGGACACCTGAGGCTTCGAGATGTCCGGCACAAAGAAGGGACAGAAGACCTGTCCCGGCTCCCAGTTCGAGCACGCCTTGACGCCGTACGAGGTCCGGTCGCTCGACGGTCAGATACCACGCCAGATGTAGAGCCGCTTCCCACGTCCGGAGGCCGACATTGTTGCCTCTCGAGAGAAGGTTGCGCGCCTCCTTGATCAAGACCGGCCGGACGCCGTGCCGGTCGAGCGGCAACGGTGGAAAGTACGAGTGAACGTGCAGCTCTTGAGCTTCGTCAGACTCGTCTTGTTGCGGGATCGTCGTCAGGTAAGCCATATGCTCCATCAGCTGATCGGATACTTGCTGTGGTGGATTCAAAAAAGAAAAGTCAGTAGTTCGATGCTTGATTACAGGGCAGCCGCGCTTGAAGAACAAAACAAAACACCATCATGGACAGGGAGACAAGATGACGAGCAGCAGCTAGAGCAGCAATCGGAGCAAAATATAAAAGCCTACATCTTCTTCGGGGTCTTTGCATGACCTTTCGATCTCTTGAATGATATGCTTCAAGATTCTGGCCTGGTACCGAACAGGTGGTAGGAATTTGTTCTGTTTGACGTCGAAGAAATACTTGAACAAACAATCCTGGACATCTTGGTTGACGAGAAGACTTCCGGGAGGATAATTGACATCGTTGATCACCTGCATGTATTGACGATAGAATTTGACCATCACAGGCTCGGTGCCCGCCTTGGTGATGTCCATGGTCCTTTTACACGTTTCGTGCAACTCGCGTGGAGTGGTTTGGAGGTGCAAAGATCCAGTCCACGTACGCAACAATATATGGTGCTGCGGCAAGCTTGTCGACTTGGTCCAGCATCTGGATTTTCTCCTCGAAAGAAGTACCGGAAAAGATCTCACACAATTCTAGGCATATTCGTAACAAAGCCCTTCGAAGAACAATTTTCCATGTCCAGTCCCCAGTCCTGCCTGTAGAAATCATTCTCGGCCACATCTGGACTAGCGCACTTCCCGCCAAGTTTTCGCCAAGAAGCTCACACAATCTCTTTTGGACAGTGAACCCAAGAAGCCTTCGACGACCTCACCCAGGCGCAGTCAAAAAGATCACCCTCGAAACCACCTCAACCGCACCTTCGACGGTCTTTTCAATTCCTTCCTTTGATTGCGAGTCATCCTCTCGTCTCACACACACAGATCCGCAATCATGGCCGACTCACCTGTCACCATTCGAACTCGCAAGTTCATCACCAACAGACTTCTCTCGCGCAAGCAGATGGTTGTGTATGTGAAAAAAAGCCCTCGTCCCTTGCCACTTTCTGTTGTGCTCAAACCTCCATTGCTCGTTTTTTGCGCTGTTGCTACTACTGCACTACAACGGACCCCCCATGAGAATAGCGTTTCCTGACATGTGTAACTTCATACAGTGATGTCCTGCACCCCAACCGACCCAACGTCTCCAAGGACGACCTCCGCGCGAAACTCGCCGAAGTGTACAAGTCCAACAAGGACCAAATCAACGTGTTCGGCATGCGGACGCAGTACGGTGGTGGCAAGTCCACCGGGTTCGCCCTGATCTACGACTCGGTCGAGGCCATGAAGAAGTTCGAACCCTACTACAGACTCGTTCGTGTCGGCCACGCCACCAAGATCGAAAAGGCCAGCAGACAACAGCGGAAACAGCGCAAGAATCGATCCAAGGAGTTCCGAGGCACAGCCAAGACGAAGGGTGCCAAGAAGGACAAGAAATAAACGTGAAGATTTTCGTCGGGGCGGTGGTGATGATGTTATCCTCGTGCCGTGGGGTGTGGATGCGGATGTGGACGTGGACGGCGGGTGTAGGACAGAGGGACGAGGTGAAAAAAATTTTGCCCTTAGTGTGTGCATCGGAGGCGTTTCCTTAGTCCGCATCTTGTTTTCAAGCGGTACGAGGTGTGTCGACGAGCCCAAAATGTGACCGGGCCATCATTTTCCAAAACGCAAAAAACGAAGGGAGGGCCGAGTCACATTGGAACTGAAAGCAAATCTCGCATGTGGCTAGGACAATTGTGCATTGAACAGTTTCAACGATGGGCAAACGGCGCATGAGATCGATAATGCTTTGAAATGAAACAGCAAATGTGAATCACAAACGAGCCTTCAAAACAGACTTGGAGTCGTCGTGGTCATGAAATTCCTGTTTCTATGTATTCTGCTTTTGATGATGCTAGCTTCGTGAACAGTTGCGCCTGACTGGGCTATTGTTACAACTTAGCTGGCGCCGATTCCATGCCCATCGCCCATCCCTCTGGAAGACTCTCACACCAAAAGTCAACCGAAGCCGATGATTCCGTGTACCAGCTAGGCAAAGGTTGAGTGACAGAGCAATCAAACAAACAACAACAAAAAAACGCAGTGCTCCGCCGCTGATGGGAACATATTAGCTTCCAGATGTCCGTAAGAGATGCTTTTCCCATGACCAGAGTCTCCCGATAACACCATTTGCAAAGAGAGACAGAACAACCATGCATACAGCCACTCCAGAATAGTCAAGGTCACAATGGCAATATTGAAGCCAATTATTTCCGTCCTAATAACGAGCCCGAAAGAAATTCCTCTCAAGTACTACAGTCGTTGTAGTCTTGTGTCTCTTGATCTGTAGCCTCAGCCACGTAGCACCCACTAGGCATATGAACCAATGTTGCGATGCACTCGAGACGGAATCCCAAAACTAGAACCAAGTTGATGTGTCAATCACGTCATAGTACAACGTTTGTATAGAAAACAACTGAAGAACAAATCCGCCAAATGAGATGATAGGTGATTCGCTCAGTATCCAGACGACACATTGCTGATGGTAGCGATTGAGCCTCGAGTGGAGTCCATTGGGCATCCTGAGGAGTCTGGGCTGCAACCTTCCGGCATGGATTCTGGTCGTGTCACGAGTGGTTGGGAGCGGCAATACAATGCCCCGTTTGAGAGCTGACTTGAGGTCGTCCTCACTTGGGAACTGCGACCTGTCATCAGTGCCGTGTAACCATACGTGACGGACGTGTTGTCTGAGTGGGATTTTGGACTTTCTCGGGACGCCTGCATACGGGATTGATGAGCTTGCAAGCCTTCAGCAGAGACGACAGGAGGAGATGTATGTGGCACATCAGCAGTGAGAGAGAGTCCAATGGGTAAGATATCTGTAGAAAGGCTGTCGCCCAAGGCCATGTGGCTGTATGACATGTCATGCAAGCTGTAAGATGCGTTCCTCCTATCATCGAGATGCTCTTGGCTTGCATCGCTGTCGACTTGAGATGGAAGATGTTGAGTAGAAGCAACAGAGTCTGGAGACCAGTATATTGAGCTTCTTTGGGTCGACGCAGAATTTGGAACGCTATCCAGTGAGCTTCCGTGCGTTGAACTTGTGCCACGGGCAGAAAATGGGGTGGGTAGAATACGATCGGAGGATAGACTGCCAAGTGCTACGGTCGCAGCATATGACTGTTGAGGTTCTGAGACAACTGTGAATGCTGGATTTGACAGAGAAGTATTTTGCTGTGGAAGACAATTTTGCTGCTCAGACCAAAGCGTACCAGGGTTTGGGCGGACATTCTGAGTATGAACATAATAGCCACTTGCAGATGACATTGGATCAGTGTTAGGAAGGATATAAGGAGGAGGATGGGACGTGTATGGGCTCCGTTCTTCGTCATCGGGATATGGAGAGTATGTTCCAATATAGGGTGCTTTGGTCCAGTCAACACCGGGGTTTGACGTTCCATAAGGAGCGTATTCAATGTTCGAGTGAACAGTTGGATAAGTCACGGAGGTTTGTTGAGTGTATCTTGAGGATGAGGGTACATATTCGGGACGGTGTGACGAAGGCACCGAATAAGGCGAATATCGGAGAGGTGAATGCCAGCCTCGCAGACTGAAAGAGCCCACATCGGCCGAAGAAACCTGAAATGATTATATTAGAGTGAGGTGCGGCGAGATAGGGATTGACTTACTCGCAAGAAGCGACAGGAATCACCGTGCCCGGCATTTCTGCAGTTTGCACAACTCTGGTTGTCTCCTTCGTTCCCGCTACACTTGATTTTGCGCTTGCGGCATCGTTCGCACTATCCATGGTCAGCTCAAACAACAAAAGTGCTTTACCGGATACATCAAACATACTGCAACTGGAACACGCTTTCTCGGCCCACCTGTTGTTCTGTTGTCTGGTTCCGAAGATGGAGTAGTCCGGTTGCTCAGATGTCCTGAGGGCTCATGATAGTCCTGGATATGATGGATTTGGCTCAATGGCATATGATTACCTCGATCACTGCGTCTGAAGAATTCGAGATCGGAAGTGTAGACGGGCCGTGTTGAGATCTAACTCAATTGTAAGCAGTTCCATGGGCGAAGATGGTGGGGTGAATTTACCATGATGCTTGTCCGAGACTCTATTGAAACAAGCAAACATTGCCTTCTGGGAACGAACCAGACTATTCCTTCGACCGATGAGTGGTAGCAAATACCATCAAACTAGAGAACCAAGGTTCTCGGGGGACGTTCAGACGCACTTGAACGCGTTGTTATGAATTTTGAGCAATGAGAGTTGGCGGAGAAGATAGACTTGAGCCAGGATGAGGTAGATGCGAATGCTTTTCAAGCATACACTCCAATAGGAGGATTTGTCGCCAGTCCTTGTATCGATGCCTGAATCAAACCCATGCAATATGTCATATCCCCATTTGTATTAGGCGTGAAATATTCATTGCTCCCTCAAAACCATTGCATGCAGTAGGTCATGCTGTCGGAAGTGTCCTTGAAACTTGATCGTAAGATTTCTTTGTAACGGGCTTGCTGCAAGCTTCCGTTCGTGTCACGATAATGCTTGGTCCACTTCAACAACCTGATTTAGGAGAGGAAAGTTGGGCTGACCAGTCATGAACTTGATCAAACGGTGCCTCCCATATCAATCGTGAAACAAATCGGGGTTACTCCCACCAATGACACCTATATGTTATCTCGGAGGCTGACCATCAATCGTATCCATCATAGAATGTAGGCTGAATTGGATCTAGATGTCTTGCAGATAGGTTCCATGTGGGGAGACAAACAGGTTGTCCAGCTGCTTCTTAGACCGGTTGAGTGGGGTGTGAACATGGTGTACAGGCTGAACCAGCGTCTTCTGTGGAGAGTGCGACTCAAATCATCGTTTCATTGGCACTCCTGGTTATGATCAAGCCTGGAGGTCATGTTCTGTTTGCTAGCAAGATCAAGCTGCCTGATTGGCCGCAGATTTCTGCTTCCAACGTGGCAACTACACCACCAAATATCCAAGCAAACTTATTAGCCGGCAGGACACATTCGACACAGAAATCGAAGGAATCCGAGGTTCGGAGCCCTCCGGTGTTGAAGGGATCCGACACGAACCTTCAATCTGCCTGGCTGCTCTCGCATTGTGCGGTACGTAGACGGTCACAAATGCTGAGCATTTCCAATTAGCGCCAGCTTTTGACGCTGAATTCGGCTCTGGCCTGGCTCGTGAAGCAATGAGTTCGCGCCAGTGGCGGAAATTCAATCAAGCATTCGCAGAAGATTCCATGTAGAAGGCGGCCAGCTCCATCAAGGCACATGACAGATACCAGCAGTGAATCCTGCCACTGGTTTGAGGTAGGATCAAACAGCTTGCAGTGATGCCACAAGGGTAGCCCCTGAGCAGCTGCTGCAGAATACCTGCGGAACATTACAGGGATTTCTGGTAACACAGAGATGTCAAAAGATTAAGCCCCAGCAACGACCGGGCCAGCGCTCAACAATCCTGACAAATCAGAGACAGAGTTAGCAGTCTGAGATGGTCACACAGAGGCGCAATGGTCTAGCACGAAGACCAAAGAAGAATAAGAGTCTTGCCACACCCCTTTGAGAGCTTTTGCTAACGAATGCACCCACAATGGAGACAGGTCATGCGCAACATGAAGGGCTGCTGGGAGATTTTGGTTGGCATGTGGAAGTTACCTTCGTGTTCTAACCATAATCACACGGAAGGAGTGGCGGAGCCGATGTGCAGAATCAAAGATTGGCCTGTGAGTGCAATAGAATGCACTTGTGCCGATGCATCGAAATGTTTTTCTCCAGGTTGTTTGCGGCCCACGTGCAGCAAAGGTAGCCGTAAGTTCAAAATTAGACCATGCCCGATCGAAGCCTTCCGAAAATGGATAAGTTGTGCAAGGAAGTGGTTGATGCGACACAAGGAAGGCCGACAGCCTGACCAGGGCTGAGCGGCTGGACCTGTCATCGAAGCGGGTGGAAGCCGAGAAAGAAGGCGGTTTGTGACAGAATCGGGGGATTTCTGTATGACTGTGGTAGGTGAGTAGGGAGGTTGTGGACAGTTGCATGTGTAGATATGAACTAGTCAGTTGGCAGCAAGCCCTAGAGTTCATAGAAACAAAAGCGAGGCCGTGAAGGGCTTTCAGTGTTAGAGGTGTCAGACCTCGAAGGTTTCATTTGGGCCCATCAAGTCGGGAGATTCGTCGACGTTCCTGGGGATCGTCACTTGGTCCCATGAATATCCCTCTACTTCTCAGCATCGCACCAATGTATCAGATGGGTTTATTCAATTTCCAAGGGGATGTGATTAGCCTCAGCGGAAGCCCATAACCTGGTTGCAAAGACCGCGCTGGACAGGTCCGCAGAATACATTACCGCATAGAA
Source organism: Exophiala oligosperma (assembly GCF_000835515.1). Classification (NCBI taxonomy): domain Eukaryota; kingdom Fungi; phylum Ascomycota; class Eurotiomycetes; order Chaetothyriales; family Herpotrichiellaceae; genus Exophiala; species Exophiala oligosperma. Next base: position 1,794,041 of record NW_015622824.1, read on the forward strand.
ACCAGTCGCCCATAAAGATGGTGTCACAAGACTTGGTCAAGCTGGGTTTCGATGTAGCTGGATGCAGGTCTCTTGACGCAACCATTTTAAGGTGACACACCATGCAGTCAAAATCATCCGAGGATTTTCTCAATTCCGCGCACGATTCGTAGGTCGGATGGGTCTACTCGGTAGGTATGCATTGCACTTCCGCATCAGATGATGGATTGAATAACCGGTGTAGTGAAAGTCGTGATCAGGGAGAAGATGAGTTGATAGACTTGAGGCAGCTTGAAAGCTCGAAGTTGGCCGAACAACGCATTTAGAGGCAGAATAGGAATCTCCAGATGAGCTGTTCCTCTTTTGGAATAGTACATATATATTTTTGTCGACTCGATTTCCAGACATTGGGGAGACTGCCTAGAGATGAGTCTGCACCGACCACCTTTATCAGTTACCTCACTACATTACACTCTGGGAGTGCTCGGATTCAGACCTGTATTCTCACGGAGAATAATCTTCTGTGTTCTTCGGCACAATTTGAATCACTCGTCACCTTGGCCGGCCATGGTTTGAGCCAAGTCCGGTTCTGACGGTTAATTCATCATGAGTGTTCTTCTAGAGACATCTTTGGGCGAGATTGTCATTGACCTCTTGGTTGAGAATGCACCTAAATGCTGTGAGAAGTAAGTACCACACATTGTTGGTCAGACTTGATCTAACCACGACTCTAGTTTCCTAAAACTTTGTAAAGTCAAGTACTACAACTTTTCGCCCATCCACACCGTCCAGAAAGGCTTCTCTTTTCAAACGGGAGACCCGTTAGGACCTGACTCTCCTGACAGTGATGGCGGCAGCTCGATATGGGGGCTTTTGTCCGGAGCCTCCAAGAAGAGTTTCATAGCAGAAATTGATCCGAAATTAAAACACACTCAGCGCGGCACGGTTAGTATGGCGACAGTGCCTTCGTCCAAAGATGCTGATGAGCGGCTCGCCGGTAGCCAATTCATCATAACACTTGGCGATGATATCGACTCCTTGGACGGCAAGGCCGCTCCCTTTGGCACGGTTGTGGAAGGGTTCGATACACTCGAAAAAATTAACGATGCTTTCACCGACGGCAATGGCCGACCTCTGAAGGATATACGCATACGCCATACCATCATACTGGAAGACCCTTATGATGACCCTCCGGGCCTGGCCGTGCCAGATGAAAGTCCTGCTCCTTCCAAAGCCCAGCTCGCTACCGTCAGGATTGCCGACGATGAAGAGTTGGCTGATGATATGGATGAAGCTGCCATGGAGAAGTTGCGAAGAGAGCGCGAGGCACGAGCCCAGGCGCTGACTCTTGAAATGGTTGGAGATCTCCCTTTTGCGGAAGTCAAGCCTCCAGAAAATGTTCTCTTTGTCTGCAAGCTGAACCCAGTCACACATGATGAAGATCTCGAATTGATTTTCAGCCGGTTCGGGAGAATTCTCTCGTGCGAGGTCATTAGAGATAAACGGACTGGTGACAGCCTCCAATACGCCTTCATTGAATTTGAAAATCAAAAGGACTGCGAACAAGCATATTTCAAAATGCAAGGCGTCCTGATCGATGACCATCGTATCCACGTCGACTTCTCACAAAGCGTGTCAAAACTCTCCAATGTGTGGAGAGATGCTACAAATTCAAAGAGGGCAAAGCGATCCGGAGGATTTGGTGGGTTTGACAGTCTGGAAAAGAAAAGCCACTACCGGGAGCAGTATGGGGGAGAGCGAGGTGGACGCGACTACAGAATGGTCTTTGACAAAGATGATATCCGTCGGAATCGCGAGTCCCGACGGTCTAGAAGCCAGAGCCCAGCACACAGTCGGAATGAAGCAGCGAGCGACAGAGACAGACGCTATCGTGATGACCGAACGGACAGAGATCTGGGGCGCCATGACGAAAGAGAAAAGGGACGGGAACGAGACCGAGATAGACACTATCGGAAATCAGATCGAGATAGGGACAGAGACCGTGATAGGGGCTGGAAGGGTAATTCTGATAGGAGAGACAGTCGCAGATGAGAGTCTCTCTCTCACATCCTTTTGGCGGTATTCTGGACGTGTAATATGTACAGTAGAAAAAAGACAAGACTTAGTGATACCCTGATCTTTTCAATCTGTCTCTCGAATATCGCAAAGCATTCAGACTGTGTAGCGGTACGTATCTCGTTGGGTGCATGAGTGGTGGTCATTGCATTGACCATTGGCTTGTCATACGTCAGCACGAGGGATGAAGATGAAGGATGAGGCTGCGCTGCGCTTTGTTTGCGGAGAATTCTTGTCCACGGGATACGGAACGTTTTTTGATCCCTTTGTCTCACTACGCTAACAAGAAGCTGAAACGAGCAGGGCTTGTACTCTTGTAGCTGTTGGGCAAAAGCTGACGGACCCCGATACGTTTCCTTTGACTGGCGCACCCCGTCATCTCTTTCCGACTGTACGACGCCAGACCCTCCCTTCTCTCATCCCCTACGAGTACTGTACCTCCGCTCTGTTTTTCTCGACGGCCGAACTGTCACAAGGGGGGGAAAAGAATCCACCGTCATCATCATGGCAGCAAACATGATGAACACGCTCCTGGAAAAGCTCCATCTGACGTCTGCGGACCAAGGAGGAGCCCCCGCCCAGGAGCCCAGCAGCGAAGACCTCAAAGAACTGCAAGAGAAGTACGAGAAGGCCAAACAAGGGCATGTGTTCGCCTTTTACGACAGCCTCGACACAGAGGGCAGAGCTGCACTGTTCGACCAACTCTCCTCCATCGATCCAGGTCGCATCAATGTCCTGGCGGACAAAGCCCTCAATCCCCCCACGCCGTCCCCGGAAGAGCAGCAACCCTCCATTGAACCACTGCCTTCCTCGGCGTGTGCCTCCCTCCTGGACGCCGCCCAAGAAGAGAAAGATGAATGGTACGACGCCGGCCTAGGTCACATCGCAGAGAACAAGGTGGCAGTGGTCCTCATGGCCGGTGGGCAGGGCACACGATTGGGAAGTTCCGACCCCAAAGGCTGCTTCGACATCGGTTTACCAAGCCACAAGTCCCTCTTCCAAATGCAGGCGGAACGGATCTGGAAAGTGCAGCAACTGGCCAAGAAGCACGCGTCTACGTCGACAGATCCCGTCGTGCCGTGGTACGTTATGACCAGCGGTCCTACTCGTGGTCCTACGGAAAAGTTCTTCCGAGAACACAACTACTTTGGCCTGTCCAGGGAGAATGTCGTCATCTTCGAGCAGGGCGTCCTCCCGTGCATTTCCAACGAGGGCAAGATCCTGATGGAATCCAAGTCCCGCGTGGCCGTGGCTCCGGATGGAAACGGCGGCATCTACCAGGCGCTGATGCTGTCCGAGGCCCGCTCCGACATGCGCAAACGCGGCATCGAGCACGTCCACGCCTACTGCGTCGACAACTGCCTCGTCAAAGTCGCCGACCCCGTCTTCCTCGGCTTCGCCTCGTCCAAAGACGTCGACATCGCGACCAAGGTCGTCCGGAAACGGGCCGCCAACGAGTCCGTCGGCCTGATCGTCCAGAAGAACGGCAAGCCCGACGTCGTCGAGTACTCCGAGATTGACCAGTCCATGGCCGAGGCCACCGAAGGCTCCTCCGGCCTCCTCAAATTCCGTGCCGCCAACATCGTCAACCACTACTACTCCTTCCGTTTCCTAGAGTCGATCGAGCAGTGGGCGTACAAGCTCCCCCACCACGTCGCGAAGAAGAAGATCCCCTACCTCGACACCGAGACCGGCGAGTCCGTCAAGCCCGAGAAGCCCAACGGCGTCAAACTGGAACAGTTCGTCTTCGACGTCTTCCCCTTCCTCCCCATGTCCAAGTTTGCCTGCCTGGAAGTCGATCGCAAGGAGGAGTTCTCACCGCTCAAGAACGGCAAGGGCTCGACCGAAGACAACGCGGACACGAGCAAAAGAGACGTCATGGAACAGGGTGCCAGATGGCTACGTGCCGCGGGGGCCGTCGTGGTATCTGAAACTGACACTGCAGGCGTCGAGGTCTCTCCTTTCATCAGCTATGTAAGTCTACCCACACGACACTCTACTTCTCCTTCTACTTTTTGCCCACGCCCTTGAGTACTAACTTTCTAACAGGGTGGTGAAGGACTTGACTATCTCAACACTCGAGAGATCAAGGCGCCGGCTGTCATCGAAAGAGCTGATAGCAAGGATGATTAGAGTTGGTACAACAACCTCGTGCTGCCTAGACCCTCTGAACTAGAGGTTCTGGCCAGTGGAACGCTATGACTGTACGAGATTTATGAAGGTATAGCATTGTTAAACGGAAAAAGAAATCAACCATTTTTACTTGCACTGGGGTAGATGGAAAGGTTCACGGATTCGCACGGTAGAGAAACATATGTGAGTTCGTCGTACGGATGGATCAGCGGTGCAATTGATATAGCACCGCGGGAAACATGACAATTTCAATGCTCAATGCTCAATTTAGCTGCCAACCTTGATTTCTTTTTCTTTGCTTCGACTGTCTGCCTAGGGTATCAACCAATCTATCGCTCAGTCACACCAGCTTTGCGATGCAAAGTAGCTCCTTTGCTTCACGTCCTGCTGCTCATCCCTCACCCACTCATCACTCATCCACCACTCATTTCTTGGCCCTCTGCTTCTTGCTTCGCTTCTGTCCTTGTCTTGTCCTGCCCAACGCTCGCTCAGCCTACTGCGTCGCTCACTGCCTTCGTGTCATGATTGGCCTTGCTGCGGTCGTGTCATATCAATAAAAAGCGTGATTGTCCATGGGGGTCAGATTTCTCATTGCGGGCTGCCGTCCGGTCCAAGCAGAAAGCAAGTAAATTCGTTGATATAAAAAAAGGGTGGCCATACTCTGCATTTGCTGTAGAAAAGCAAGATCATTGCGCCTGCCTAAAGTAACCGTGGAACCTTGGATGCTCGTGATCGATGTGTGTGACAAATTCCCGAGAGTCTCGGCCACTAACACTTCGCACCTCCGTTGTGGCCATCGTGGTGAAGGTTCGTTCTTGATCATCAAGGGGCATCGACCGTAGTCTTGCCCGAGGCTGTCGTGAAAACTTTTTCCGAATATGTTGTGGGTTGGGGGAAAGTCGTGAATAAATGATAAGAGATGTTGACGACGTACTTGACGTCACCGAAACCGAAAAAAAGAGTCAAGGCATAAACAGCCTCCAGGAAATTTGCGACGAGATGCTCTGATAAGACTCAAAATTGCAATAATGAAAAACCAACGAAATTCGAATAGCTGTGGTTCGTTCGGAAACGACTGTTGCAGCACTTGCAGATCGAGAGGGGAAATTTGATGCCGAACAAAGAGAAATAATTGGAGCTCTGCAAGTGCTTGGTGGTTGAAGATATGATGAGATAGCCAATCTATGCGACCGCCGCAGTGGCAGCCGCAGCGACATTGATGTCGGAGCCATCTGCAGCAGGTGCAGCTGCGGGAGCATCAGCAGAAGTTCCATTTGGAACAGCAACAGCCGAACCATTGGTTTCAGTAGAAGTGCAGTCTTTGCTAATATGGCCGGGCTGACCGCACTTGTAGCAGGTCTTTCCAGCTGCATTCAATGGACCGCCATTGGGAGCGGTGCAGTCCCTTGAGATATGACCCTGTGAGCTGTTAGTGGGAAGCCACCAGGACACTAAAAGGCTGGAACGTACAAGCTTGCCGCAAGCATAGCACTTCATGGCTTGTGCTTGACAATCGCGAGCATAATGGTTAGGTCCACCGCACTTGTAGCAGGTGGCAGCCCGGTTGTTGACGACGTTGTAACCGCCGCGGAAGCCACCGCCATAGCCACCACGACCGCCGCGAGTGGCAGGTCCCGCGCCAGGTGTAGGGCAGTTGCGGGCGAGGTGACCAATTTGTCCGCATGAGTAGCAGCGACCGCCTGCAGGGCCACCGCTAAGTCGCAGGGTGGGACAGTCGGCTTGGACATGGCCTAGACCCTGGCAATGATAACATTGTTTAGCTGCAACTTGTAATCAGCGGCAGTTCTGGTCACCATCTTCGGCTTCTAGACTCACTTTCTGTAGTGCGCGGCATCGGGCACTGGTTGGATTCGTGACCAGGCTGTTTGCAGTTGTAGCACAGTCGTTCAGACGAAGTGCAGACTTCTGCATAGTGGCCGACGTTGCCACACTTGTAGCATGCACGACGAGATAGAGACGACATCTTTGTAAATGTTGTATTTGAAGAACTTCCTCGATTTCCTGAACAGTCTTGAATGTCAGATCCAGCTCTTGTTCGTGATGCGCCAAAAGAAGACACGGGTATATCATATGAAAATGTGTCGCGCGGGCCCGCCGGGTCGCGAAAAGATTGGCCGACGAGGCAGCAGAGGGGTCTTTGCGCAAACGCGGCGGCAGGGTAGACAGTATTACCTGCTCAAGCTGGGCCTTGTAGAAGTATCCCAAATGCCCGCGACCTCTGGCGCAAGGGTTAGCCGCTGGAGCTGCGACTGCGCGCGGGTAGTTGCAGAGGGGGATGGGCGACCGGGGGGTGGGAAAGAGGGGCAGGATTCCAGAAAGAGAATTGAACAGGGTGGACGAGGACTCACAGATGGCGCAACTTCCCTCTCGACCTTTCCAACGTCTTCCAGCCTCCGTCGAACTCGTTCTGACAATCAACACCAGCTGATAAGAAAGGGCGACAAGACGAGTTCGCGAAAAGTCGCAGATGAAAAGCGGACAGCCCCAATCGAGGGAGAGAACTGCCAAGTCTACGCTAGTCCTATAACAGTACTAGCGTATCTGCATCACGTGAACGCATTCTTCTGGCCCAAATGTTTTTTCTCCTGCCGAGGCATCAGATCGACATCCCAGATCGATCGATGTACTGTATCCATACGAGGACGTGATAAGTCGACACGCTCACTGTGCATGTCTGGAAAGCATGTGCTCTTGAGTCGGCGCACTGAACAATTCGTCATGTCGTCTGTCCTGCATGCTCTTATGCCCAATGGCCCAACAGCGACATAATCCCAGCACCAAGGTAAACACTGACGAGCATGAAAACAATCCTCTTCCCATCTCTGGTCCTGACCGGATTGAAAATGAAGTCTCGGGCCAACAACTCCACCAACCCACTATAGATCAAGATTCCAGCAGACACTGCATCAAAAATACCACTCACAACGTTGGCTGTAAAACTATTTGGCTTGTAAGTCGTTCTCAACCCCAATCCGATGGCAATGGAGACGGGCGTCGTAAGGCCATACATGGCGCAGAGAATCCATGGTAGCCAACTCCTTCTATCGAACGGTATGGAAGACATTCGTGCACCAATCCCTAAACCTTCAAAGGATTGATGAAACACCAGCACGGGGTACAAGGTGCTAAATTCATCGCCGGAAACCCCAAGATTCATACCGATGATGACAGAGTGGAATATGATGCCGAACTCGAGGATGAGGAAGCCGGCAATCTGTTGACGGAATGCCGTCTGCACCGCCGCGGCCTCAAGATCTCCATTCATATCGACAGCAGTTTCGATGAATCGTTTCTCAAAGGCCGATTTCCTCGAACTCGAGATAGGTAAGACACAGACGCTGCTAGGGCCATGTCCTTCTGTGTCATGGTCTCCTCTTCTTTGCTCCTGGGATGCTCTCTCTGCTTGACCACCACCACCACCTCCTCCCCCTCCTACTCCCGTGATTGCCTCCTGAAGGTCTGGATGAGGGTTACCGATGCCATACTTGACCTCTACATACCATTCGGCCGCAAAGTCCATGAGGAAGATGATCATCTATGAAGGGAGTTTATTGTTAGTCGGGTTGGATCTAAAGATTCACCAACCTAGCAAGGATATGCATATGTTTTCCACTTACGACAGAAGCTAACACGATGGCCGGACACCATGAATACTCTGCCCACCCACCAGTCATGCCGACACAAGTACTAGGGCCGATCTCATCGTAGGCGGGGTCAAGAAGGTGTATCTAACAAAAAATTTAGTTAGTGGCGAGTTTGTCAACAGACTGTGCAAAAAAAGGGCAGACAAGAGTTCTCACAAAGGCCGTGGCGACAATCACACCGGCTCCAAAATACCTCACAAAGAGATAGACGTAAAGCGGCAGTCTCAGACGTGGAAACCACTTTGCCAACACCGGAAAAACCGTCGCAGCCGAAGATACAAACAAGATGACAAAGATCGAAGACACCCTCGCCCCCAGGTGTCCATTGTACCCGTTGCCCGACTCCGCGAGGGTGAGCGCACATATCACGTCGCGCGCGTTGGCCGTGGCGAGATCGACGTTTCTCGGGTCGAATGTACTACTAGTTTGAGGAGCGCCCAAGAATGCCATTTTTTCGAAGCCCTGAAATGGAATTATAGGGAGTACCAGGTCTATTATGTGGACGATGCGAGAGGTTAAAGACCGTGGGGGAAGGTGCGGTGATATTTATATGTACGTATGTACCTACGGAGTACCTTCTTGCCTCTGTACTCCGTACCTATGGTACAACGGTGGCTTTAGACACCTACCTGGTTGTGGAGCACATTTCTACATGTATGTATGCACGCACGTCATATGTAAATTCGTGTCGTCCTATGAGAGAACAGTCAATTTTGAGGACATGCAAAACTAAAAGTGAGGACCATTACCATGGCGGCATATGATATCCTGAGAGAGGTGCAATGAATAATATTCGCTGTTTGAGTACCTTAAAAGTTGTGGATAATTTAAGAAATATTTACTCCTTACAATTCCCAGAGCAAACATCCAGCCGCCACTTGCAACTCATCACTTCTGATGGCTTCTTGCAAATGACCTTAGACGTCTGTTGAAACGTTTTCTACGTGGATTGGTTCGGTGTTCAGATACTTTAAGTCCAGCAAGGCACTGCCGTGCCCCTTTTCTGGGCCAGCATAGAGAATCGTACAATTGCACCCTTGTAAATAGCTTGACCAGATTCATAGCTAGAAGCATGGTGGTAATCATGAACTCAGCCGGCCGATGAGCAACACCAACGAGTCACAAACTTGGCTACAGTGTGCCTCGCGCTGTGAAAACAGTTGGGATCTTGGTTCATTAGGTACGCAAGGCTAAGCTGGTGGTGAGCACAGGGCGGCATCATCCTCTTCCGAAAGCGGGGCGAGCTAGCCGTTGATTTATCTTCTCTTGGCGCGTCATGCAAGGATCTGCTCTCTCCGTCTGCAACTTTTTTTTACAGTACGCAGTGTAACAGACAATGTCCTCCCCCTCCACGTTCACTGCTTTCGTTTGAGCCCTCGGAGACATCATCATGGCAGAGACAGAGGTCGATGCCACCTCTCTGACCAGGGTTTACGTTTCAGGCTTGCCTCCGTCCATGACCAAAGAACAACTGCGATCGCATTTTCAAGGAAAGTTCCCAGTTACAGACGCTCATGTTGTAGCAGACCGCCGGATTGGCTTTGTTGGGTTCCCTTCCCACCAGCATGCAAAAGATGCTGTGCATTATTTCAACAAGTCCTTTATTCGTATGTCCAAGATCTCCGTCACCCTGGCCAAGCCTGTCGAGATCAAACGTGACCCTCGAGGGCAAGCAGCGCCCGTATCCCAGCGTTCTTCGAGGCAACGGCAAGAGAATGAACATCCTAGGCATACTGTAATTGGCAAAAGGAAGCGTGCAACTCAGGACGATGGAGATCAAAAAGCCAATTCTAGGCAGGAGCCTGCCGCACAAGAAACGTCTAGAGCAGATGGTCAGGGTGAGGCGTTGGTGTCTTCTACAGAAGCACAAGAAGATCTAAGCCTTGCCCAACCACCAATTGAATCCCCAGAAGATGAGTATATGGATGCGACACCTCAATCTGATAACGATTGGCTTCGAGGGAAGACCAGCAGGCTTCTAGACTTGGTAGAGGATGATCAGACCGACATGCAACAGCAGTCCTTGGGTGACGGTCAGCCCACAAAACCAGAAACTGTCACCAACGATGTTGTAGAGGATAATACAAGCGTCACAGGGCACCAAAATTCCCCCGAAAATCCCTCTCAAGTGTCGGTACCGAATGCGCGACTATTCGTCAGAAACCTGCCGTTTGATACCAGGGACGATGATATCAGGGCGACGTTCTCTCCTTATGGCCGAATATCCGAGGTACGCTATACCATTTCTTCCTTGCCCATTTTTTCATGATGATTTCCTGATAGGGACAACTTATGCATTGCATTTGATGTGAACCGGGAAAGAGTATTTTAGTAGATGCTTCTCACTTCTGATCATTCGATGTTCACTCTTAGCCTTGATTGCCATGCTATGCCTGAACACATGCTGACCAGACTCAGATACACTTAGTCACGGATACAAAAAGATCTACTGGCAAGGGTCTAGGCTACGTCCAATATGTCGAACCGCAAGATGCAGCACAAGCTCTTCTCGAACTCGATGGACGAGATTTCCAAGGCCGACTGATGCATATTTTGCCCGCTTCAGACAAGAAGATCTCAAAATTGACTGAATTCGAAATATCAAAGTTGCCCTTGAAACAACAGAAAGCCATAAAACGCAAGACTGAAGCATCCAAATCACAGTTCAGTTGGAATTCATTGTACATGAACCCTGACGCAGTTCTCGCGTCAGTGGCTGATCGCCTTGGGGTATCGAAAGCAGAATTACTCGACCCTGCTTCAGCTGATGCAGCTGTTAAGCAAGCTCATGCAGAAACGAGCGTGATCAAGGAAACCAAAGATTATTTGAAATCACATGGTGTCAAGATTGAAGCGTTCCTCAATCAGGCTCGTGATGATAGGACGATTTTGTTGAAAAATTTTGCCTTTGGAACCACTTCGGAAGAACTGTCTGGAATGCTAGGTCAGTATGGCACAGTCGAACGATTCGTGTTTCCTACCACTGGAACTATGGCCGTTGCTCAGTACGCTGAAGCAAACTCTGCAACCTTGGCGCTGAAAGGTCTTGCTTATCGAAATCTCAGAGGGTCAGTCCTTTACCTCGAAAAGGCACCTCGAGGATTATGGGAAGGTGGCCAGGATACGGTACGACATGAGAAACCCTTGTTTGTTGTAGACACAGATGGTGAGGCACCAGGCACCACGACAACCCTCTTTGTTAGGAACTTGAACTTCGCCACAACCAGAGCAAGGCTGGCTGAAGCATTCAGCCCTCTCCCTGGGTTTTTATCCGCGCGTGTAAAGACAAGAAATGATAGCAAGCGACCTGGCGAAGTCTTGAGTATGGGCTTCGGGTTTGTCGAGTTCCGCTCCAAGAGCCAGGCTGAGGCTGCATTGTCAACCATGAATGCCCGAGTGCTCGATGGGCACGAGCTCCTTGTTCAACTATCGCAGAAATCTACCGATCTAGCCGAGGAACGTCGAAAAGATGACATCGCCAAGAAGAGAAATGCCAACCAAACGAAGGTCATCATTAAGAACTTGCCGTTTGAGGCAACGAAGAAAGACGTTCGCTCTCTTTTCGGTGCATACGGTCAGCTTCGCACCGTCCGAATGCCCAAGAAGTTTGACAGCAGTGCTCGAGGCTTTGCATTTGCCGAATTTGTTACTGCCAAGGAAGCTGAGAACGCAATCGAGGCATTATCTAATACTCATCTCCTCGGTCGCAGACTCGTCCTCGATTTCGCGGAGAGCGAGATCATCGACCCCGAAGCTGAGATCAGTGCCATGGAGAAGAAAGTACAAAGTCATCAGAACAAGTTGACTCATCATAGGATGACAGGATCGGTCCGGAAGAAATTCAACGTCGATGCACGAGAAGATGTTGAACCGCTCTGATCGCCTAATATGCGTTGGACCCACCCTACCCCTTGCAGCGTTCATCTCTAGTTCGTCAGAAATACAGGAGAACTCTTCTGCAACTCCATCTCAAGGCGAGGAAAACATCAGTATGGTTAGTTCTAGTGAAGAACTGCCTCAAGTCCTTTCCTGGAGCCGCCTCACAGCCATCTCCATTTGCTCTCTATCAAGTAGCGTTCAATGCACGGGATTTTTCTACTCTGCCAACGAAGGGGGTGGGTTCCTAACCGACCAAGATGAGTGCACTGGCAATCGTTGTGCGCACGGGCCGGCTCTACCTCTGAATTCCAGCAGCAGCGGCAAAGGCCAACCATTCACCCGGCGCGCTGATCGAAGCAAATCGCATCCACGCTCCCTCCAGTCGAAGCCTGGGTTCTCAGCATCCCTTGCATTGCCCCTTCTAGACCTTGCACCCCTGCGCGGTAAGGATAGCAGAGGACCTTTACGTCGTGAGATTGCTTGTCTTGCTTGTCCGTGATTTCTAGGGCGGAACGAGATCAAGCTCCCTGAGCGTCTCTTTCCGTCCAACCAAATATCGCAAGGGTTGTGACCAAGATGCATTGGTGAGGTTTGCTGAAGAGATTGCACCAGACCAGACCATGTTTTACAATGGCTGTTATATTATAAGCCCTCCATATTACGCTCGACTCCCCAGATTCACATTCCCTTTTCCCATTCCTGAGTCTTTTTGTTTCCCATTCACTGCATATTTGCTCTGAGCATGATGCAACAAGCCCTGCTCGCATGACTTGCAATGAATATGCTGCATTCCGTGTCGTTCCAACCGCACCAGAAGCCTGAACTGGGCGTGGACCCTCTGTCTATCACATCAGGCAACATTCAGTCGACAGTCCGCACAATGCGGGATGGTCTCGAGAATGAGCAACCGCTTACTTCCTGGAGCACGCAAGTCGAAGTCGCATCTAAACCATCACTTCATCAGCTCTCTCTTCCCACAACACTGTTGTGTGACGTCCCCGACCACGCTTTCGACCGAGAACCACAACCCCAGTCACAAACCCAGTTCCTCGGTCGACGTCACGTTCCTAGGCCTGCACGCTCATTCAGATACACCAAGAATGACAAGTATCAGACCTATCGAAAACGCCCACGACAAGATCTTGGTGGTGATGGCAAACCGGTCTGGCCTCTCTTCATCGAAGATGCCTTCCAAGAAGGTGTGCTCTAAACCAGACCCTGTAGACTTCCTCTGACATTGACAGCGCTCCAATGTATACAACCCATGGGCCGTAAGAAGTGGGCCAGAGGAGGGAAATTAAATGGCCGTAACATGCTCATTTCCGAATTCATATATCACAGGACAGGACAGCGACGCACAAGGAAGCAAGTTTCGAGCCATATTCAGGTGCTTGACAAATTCCTGCGAAATGAGCCGGAATGTGTGTATTCTTACTTCTTGCAAGTTCCTTCTATTCAAAGCTGACGTATTATAGGGGTACGTCTTACTAAAGTACCTGACGACGTGAAAGGTGGCTCTCAAACTCAATCAAAAGGCCCATACTTTCGACAAAGGCCTCTGGATGACATTGGGAAACTCCCGCAGCGACCGATAGGCGGCTTCGAGCAATCCTATTACCACCCTACAGAGTGCAGGGAAGAAGATGCCTGGGATGGCAAAGATGATACTTTCTTTGATAGCTCTGTTCACACATTCATCCTGGCAAGCTACATTGTGCAGCACATGCAGTTCGAAGTCCGTGTTATCCCTCCAGCATCTTCCAATCATCCGGAGCCTGATTCAACACGTGTGTTGCATCATTATACGCAACTGTCCTCCCGCAAGTCGAGACCCAGAGACTTGCCCCTCGATAGTCTCAACAACTGGCGCCGTTCTTTCCCTCGTTTGAACACCATCATGGACGAACTCTGCACGAGTAATCCGTGTGAGATCATTCTACTCAATTCGTCGTTTCACCTCCTGGATGGTTTTCCACCTGAACATTCGAAATTGGGAATAAGCCTGGAAGTCGATTTTCAGTGTCAGGATTGGCCTGAGATGGAGCACAGCAGAGAATCTAAGCGTTGGACTGTTGCCACCCATATCTATCAAGACGGCCAGCTCGTTGCCTCGCCCACCCACGAGGAATGCCGAGCCACGATAGATGGGTTAGTCGAGCCTTCTTTTCACAGCACGTGGTGGGCATCGGCTCTCACAGATCTCACGGCTGAGAGGCTGATGGCAAAGGACTCGAGCGAGTCCGGTGCTCTTCAAGCTGCAGACGAACATTCGCGTGGATTCTTTGCAGGTCTGACGATCATGCAGGAGATCCTCGCGCTACGATATACCGTAGGCGAAAACCTCAACGCAAAGAGTGAACAGCCCCGAAGAGCGGCAATACTTTTGTGGAAGTTCGCCCAGGCAAGGTCTAGTTCAGAACGGACCACAACCTGGCAACCACTGACACTGCCCGAGCCTATCGATAGGTCCTTCAAGAATAGCCCTCTTATGCCTATGCCGAGCATGGAGTTACCATCTTTACCAATCAATACGATCGAGTACGCAATGGGATCCGTCGCTCAAGAACCTCGTCACACCTTCAATGGTTTTGACGAATTCCCTATGATGGCGGGTGAAGATGTGTGTCAACGTGGCAGTTTCAATCCATTCGATCCAGAACTTTCGAGCGCAGACCACCTACACTCCGTATTGAGTGTTTCAACTGCACCGGAGTTGAACATTGAAAACAACAACGGTAACAACCTACAATACTACGGTTTCTCCCCTCCTCACTTTCCTCCTGCGACAGAGGGCCCAGTGCCCCAGGCTGGAAATATGTTTGATCTTCCACACCTCCCCGAGCAAGACGAAACCATGCATACCTTGACAGACGCACACGAAGACGTGGTGCAGACTACCAATTGCAGTCCTGGTCTGGTCCTGCAGACGCACCAGGCGTTGCAGGAACACATCGGCATGCCGGCTGAGGGTTTGAAGATTGTGATACCATCGTCCAAGACCACCTTCGCGGAATCAGAGCAACATTCACGTACAACAGACATCCAACCATGGGATAAGGTGCCCGAGGAAGAGATGCACGTTTTGCGTTTTCTGGCGGATAGCCACCAGGAGCAGACACGCAAGAGGAAGAGGAGTGACGGGGACAAACCATGGTCACCGAGCCAAGATGAACAAGCGACGCAACGTCTTCGTCGTCGTCATCATCAGCGGCATAATCATCTCCATCAGGCTCATCAGCATTTTTCTGCGGAAACTCCGGGCGTTCATCCTCATTGGGGCTCTCATCTGGCTCGTCCGGCCATGCAGACTCACCACAGCTTTGACACGTTACCTCGACAAGGCTCTTTTGCCGACTCTGGTCTATTGGACCACACCTTCCATGATGTTTACGACTTCAACTCGGCAGTGGATGGGTTTGGTGGTGGTAGTGCTGAATCACCTTCTCAACAACATGATCATCAGTCATTCCAACCGCATTTCACACAAAGTCAACAAAATGGCATGGATGTCGGGAGTCGAGGATTGCCTCGGGCGCACAGCGAGTCAGACATCTACACGCTCGTAGGGGGTGCGGAAAACAACACCAAAGGCATTCCCCCTCTCCCTTCTTTGCCCAGTGACATTAATGACGCGTTGCCTGTGTTGAACGTGGTGGAGGTTGATGACGATGTTGATGCTGATGCCGACGACGATAACGACGACGATAACCACGTCAAGGTATTGACCCCGCCGTCGCAAGAGACACGGGAAGTGAAAGCGGTGCATTCTACGGTCGATATGGACGCTGCGAGCCTGGGTGATGAGCGCGGTGGTTACGTTGAACAGTCCGAGCTCGACGTGTAAAGCATCACTGACTTTTCTGTACGATCCACATTTGATTTAAGAGTTTAGTGGGATATGCATGTCTCGGGCAGTACGAGTGGAAGGGTTCATCGCTACGGGGAGAGAACAGGAGAGATTATGGCCGCCATTCATTCATTTTCCATGTGTATTCGTATTTTTTACCCTGGAAAAGGGCATGGATTTCACTTGACGCGGTCAAGGATCGTAGTGTTTTGATTTAATCATTTTATGGGTTCATGTTTCATACCCTTTTTCATTGTTTCTACCTTGCTCCCACTTATCAGAAAGGCTCATTTTATGATTGTAGGTCCACATTGCATACCTGCCTCTTTGCTTTGTACCTGTTCCGTGGTTGAAACGCCGGTCTCACATTTCCACTTGTCTTTCGGTCTCGGGATTTTATGATTCAGTGTCCAGCCTGGATTGACCCATTCGTGTCCTGCACCTCAAGCGGCAAAGCCGCTCTTTCAATGAATGTCGACCGCAACACGATCATCCATGTACCTGTGGATCTTGCCTATGAAGCACGAGCAGATAATGGCCAATCCGCCGAAGGCGAGTGAAATGTAATAGACGATGGAGTAACTGTCGGAATAGGCCTGTTGGCCAGCGCGAACGATCATCTCGTACGCCGTCTGATTGCCGGCCACGCCGGGGAGGTAGATGATGTCCTCGGTCAACGACGTCGCGGTGTACTCGATCGCGGCGGTGATCTCGGTCTTGTTGAATATACCCAGTTCGCCGACCATGACGTGGGAGATGGCGGAGATGAGGCGAGGCTCGAGCTTCTGCACAAAGACGCTGTGGTAGATTGCGTAGGCGACGCAGCCGCCGATGACGCGGATGGACAAGGTCAAGGCCGTGACCGTGGCGATGATGTCGTCGGGGCAGATGATGGTGGTGATGATGCTGGCCGGGACGACGATGCCGCCGATGCCGAAACCGCCAATGAACAAGAGGGCGTACACGGTGTGCAGGTTGTGCGTGTTGGCGCACGCCAGGGCCCCCGTGCCGGCTGTCATGAGGATGCTGGACCCCAACAAGATGGAACGGACGTGGCCTTTCATGTAGGACAGCAGTGTCAGGCAAACCACGCAGCCACCGAGGATGGCGAAACCGATGGGGAGCGTGCGGATGCCGTTGTCTAGAAAACATGTGATTTTCAGTCATGGCTCTCATCGCGATCTTCCGACGTGGCTCTTTGGGTGGAAACAAAAGTGAGGGAGGAATGAGTAGGTCAGAAAGAGTGAGAGACGTACCAACAGGATCATGTCCATAAACATTAAAGGACTGTGTGGGCCAGAACATGAGTACGGAGAAAAAATTGGCCCCCGAGATGGCGGTGATGATTAATGTCATGGTGAACAAGCGCGCTTCCTGTTTCATGCGCGATGGAAACATCGGGTGAGTTGCGAATTTGATCTCCCATACTGGAAACGCGACGAAGAGTAGCAGTGCCCCTACGACCAGCGGGGCAATGACATGGGCCGATTTCCAGGGATACTGATAACCACCCCATGACAAGCCGGCGACGAAGATGCTGACACCTGCGATACTCAGGAAGCCACCAACAAAGTCGATCTCGGAGATGATCTGTCGTTTATTGAGGCCTTTGGAGTTTTCTCGCGGTGGAGGAAAGTAGAACTGTCAATATAGAGAGTGGTGAGTGAAGGATAAACAGCCATTTGAGAAGAGCACTTACAAACAGCACACCAACGAAGCCAACCAAGGCCCACCCACCTGCGAAGAGACAGCAGTATCTCCAGCTTCCGTATCCCGCAATCAGCTGAGCATACAAAGCGGACGGACAAAATGGGATGATCTGGGAACCATCAGAAGACCCATAACAGTAAGTCTTTTAGGATGAAGTGCCTACCGTAGCCACCAAGAGTGCGACGTAAAACCCACGTTTTCGTGCTGGTACCAGCTCCGACGTACCGGCGAGACAGGTCAGCTCACAGATGCCTGCTCCGCCACCAGAGACGCACATGCCAGCTGGGAAAAACAAACGTCAGTTCGGGCCGTTCAGTTCGTAGAGACGAGATGCATGACAGACCAATGAATTGGTTCATATTGAACGAGCTCCCACAGACGGCCATGCCAATAATGAGCAGACTGGCCCCGAGCAAAGCAACATAACGTCGACCCAAAAGGTCAGATAAGCTGCCGACGAAAGGGCACACGGCAGCAAGTGCTACGGCATGACCGATCACAAACCATGTCCATCGGTCAAGACCGCCAATGTCCCTGTAGATGCGAGGAGGAACACTACCGAGGAGGTACATCGGGATCTGGGAGCCTGTCCACAGGAATGCCATGGCCACGAAACTCAAGATACGCTTCACCGTCCACTGAGGAGCACAATCATCGTCAGCCACCGCCAAAGTTGATCGTCCAGATAGATATAGGGAGTCGATGTTCTTACCGGTGGCTGGCCCTCGTTGGCTTCATCTTCACCTCTCTCCTTGTCTTCAGTCTCGACCTGCTCAACATGACGGTCAATGTTGACGTCGGAACTGGCAGAGGAAGCGAGGTGGGCTACCTCGGGTTTCTCGATCATGGAAGATCCATTCTTGAAATCGGGGTTCTCCATTGCTTTTGCCATCAATGATTGCACTGGGTTATTCAAAAGGGCTTCGGGGGTTGATAGGAGGAGCTTGCTGGTATGAGCCGACAAGTCTGGCATGGCCAGATCATGGTTGTTATATACATCTCAAACGACTTGAGGTGTAGTCATGGTGTTGCACAGGACTACTAATGATTGAGGCTTGTCAAGACTCCGGGGAACAGAAGCTGTGGGGCTTTGGTGGTATTTGTGGGGGTTAGGGCGCTGCCGGTGTGCAGAGCGACAGTCAAAGCCTCCCTCCTGGACAGCCTGACTCCATATATGAGTTTGCGGGATTGGTTTTGACGTGAAGTGAACTATTCAGTAAAGGGAAACAAGTGCCCGGAGGCGAGTATGAGCCCCGTATAATGCTCTGGCGATCAGGCCTCTTCAGGCGGGTCTTCGTTGTTCATGCCATATTGGGCTTAGTGGCGGGGATTTGTTTCCTAACATAGTCCGCAAGACAGACATCGTACTTCTCTTTCAACCCCGCCGTCTTCGCTCCCTTTCATCATCGAGTACATGGTGTCCAATATTGTCCTTACCAAGTACGATCCCTGACTCATTCGCTCCGCATGTCGACAGCCAGCACCACGAAACCCCGAAGATCGTGTGACCGCTGTTACGCGAAGAAAGAACGATGTACGTTCAACAGCCACGGCGCTTCTTCGTGCACATTGTGCGAGCGCCACCAAGCCGACTGTACATTTGTCCGCGTTCGGCGAAGAGTGGGACGACGGCCAAAGGTCAATCGCTTCGGCTCGCGCGATTACATGCACGTCTGGGACAGTGATCGAACATCACAAAAATCGACCGTCCCTGGTGCCGAGGCATCAACCTCCAGCAGCACACTTGCTCTTCCAAATACCCCTGCCACCACAGCCACCTCTGCGACGGAATGGGCAACCGAAGATTCTAGCGAGGGCGATGCAGAGACGCTCTCAATACGGACTGATAGATCGCCACGTGCCGTCAGCCATGCCGACCCCGCCACACCCAGTCTCGACCTCGAACAACGAAATCCTCGAGGTTACCGAGTGACCATACGTTGGTTACAGAATCAGTCTCAGTTTGTAGCCAGGGAATTGTTCGAAGATCGATATGTGGACCTCGACGTTTTCTACACCACGAACGACATTTTCATGTCCGGGCCCAGTTTCGCCAACCAGTACCGCGACAGCCTGCTGCTAGTGTATAGGTTCTCACCTGCCTATTTGCGTGATATTGGCCGGGCCATGTTATCTGCACTCACCTGGGCGCGTCTCCGCACTTCCTCCTACGAGCAGGTGGACATTACCACGGGCGCCTTGACTCTTCAACGACTGCGGACGGCTACGGTTTGTGACCTTTCGGGTGCTGTGATGGCCATCGGTCTGGGCCCAATTCTAGCTGCATTCGACCTTCTCACTTCAGGAATAGGGTCAGCTCTGATCCTGCGCCATGCCCTAAGGTTAGCGAAGCCATGGTACCAAACGCTCCTGGATACCCCGGCTCTCAACCCAGTGACGATCTCCTCGATATTCTGGGACACGGCCCATTGCCTCCTTAACCGACAGATACCCGTGGTTGAATTTGAAGCCAGAGATGAACATGTCATCGACCGAGTGGCAGGCTTATGCACGACGCTTCTGCCCTTGCTTTACAGACTGTGCACTTTGAGCCATGGCATCGCCCAATCAAGTCTCCAGGTACATCTTGAGCCTCTTCTAGATCTCCACGCGGCCATCTCATCGTGGACGCGGACATTGTCGGCGGAAGAAGAACAACGGTTCTCCACAATGGAATGCTTGCAGCTAAACACACAAGCGAGGATGTATCGCACAGCCGCCTTGCTGCTGATCCACCGTATCATGAACCCCATGGGAACAAACGACTACGTTGCAGTGGCCTACGCCGATACTGTTGCCCTCGAGCTATCAAACTACCTCTCCGCGGCAGCCCCACGCAAGAAGCTCCAGTTTGTGTTCGTTCCAATATTTCTATCCATGTTGGAAAGCCGTACTCTTTCGGAAGAAGTCTGGAAAAGCTTGAAGATCATGGACGGTCCATCACTCGGTCTGGACAAATTGGCCAAAGCAGTCAAGGCAGCATGGGACAAGCGCGACGCGGGCTTCTCTGGATCGCTCTTTGATCTCCTTGAGAGCGGTCCAAGCTTCGTGGTACTCCCATGAGCAAGAGTAAGAGTCATGCTGATGATATCGATTTTCAGCACTCAGTAAAATTTATTAGAGTTCGCCATTGTCTATCTGAGACATGTCATTCTGTATAAGATCAACCATCTTCCTCGGGATCTAGTGCCCTATCTACACCAACTATTAATGCGCTTCAAATTGAAAGAGACGTGGGATATCCAGACTTTCGCTACGTCCAAACCAACTCCAAACGCCAATGTCGAGGTACATAAACTATACGTACTTTTTCTCAGTCCTAGAAGTGTCGATGAACTTCATTCCCTTTGTCAGACTTCCATACTTTGCAAAAAATACATCTTCGAAATAACTCCTTCGTGCCACCCATGGAGTGTCTTGAGACGCTTTGGGTAGACTTCCAGACCCTAGCCTGACATACGTCGACGTCAGTGGCAATGAGGGAGTGGGTTTGAGAGATCCAGCGTCCTCCAAATATGGTGCAGCGGCCTTTTGCTTTTTACTGTCGAGCGCCTTGAGGAATCGGCAGACGAAAAGAGCCGTGGCGTCAGCACCCAACGTCCACGAGGCATTGGGGTATCCCATGACGAAGGCGGCGTTGGGGATGTCCTGTATCATGACACCATTCCACCAGTATTTTGAGTGAATCTCGACGGGCTTTCCGTCGACTTCGATCTTGACTCCTCCAGCGAATTGCAGCTTCAATCCAGTGGCGGTGACGATCATGTCGCAGTCCAACTTCTTGCCCGAGGCCAGGACGATGCCATCTTCGACGACGCTCTCGATCGTGTCGGTCTCGACGTTGGCTCTGCCTTCTCGGAGCGCCGTGTAAAAGTCGCCGTCGGGACAGATGCAGAGCCGCTGTTCCCAGGGCGAGTAGCTCGGCTTGAAGTGTGGGTCGTACGGGATGCTCTGGGGGAGTTGGCTGACGGCGCCTTTGGCGAACAGGGCCTTGGCCTTTTCTGGATTCTTCATGCACCAATTGTATATGAAGCGGCCACGAATGATCCAGAACAGGCGCTGGAGCTTGCTGAACAGGAACCGCGGCATGAACCGACTCCACCAGGGGCGCATCCGGACCTTGTTGGGCAGTGAGACAATGTACGTCGGACTGCGCTGCAGCATGGTGGTCGAGGCGGCCTTTTGCGCCAGCTCGGGCACCAGCGTTATCGCCGTCGCGCCCGATCCGATCACGACGACCTTTTTGTCCGCGTAGTCGAGATTCTCGGGCCAGAATTGGGGGTGGATGGTGTGTCCCTTGAAGTTCTCGAGTCCGGGGATGGCGGCGGCCAGCGGCGTGTGGTAGTCGTAGTACCCGGCGCCGAAGATGAGGAAGCGGGTGGTCAGGAACGTCGCCTGGCCTCCGTTGACGGAGACGCTGAGCGTCCAGAGGGCATCTTCCGAGGACCACGACGCCGAGGCCACCGAAGTTTCGTACTGGATCTGTTTGTCGATGCCGTACTGCGACGCCGACTTTTGCATGTACTGCTTGATGGACGTGCCGTCGGCGATGGGGTTCTCCTTGTCCCAGGGATTCCAGGCGAAGCCGAACGTGATGAGGTCAGAGTCGGATCGAATTCCCGGGTACCGAAAGAGATCCCACGTGCCGCCCATGCGAGGTCGAGCTTCGAGGATGGTGTAGCTGTAGCTGGGGAGTTGGGTCTGTAGGCGATACGCGGCGTTGATGCCAGATATTCCCGCACCTATGATGATGACATCCCAAAAGGCCTGCTCTTTCGAGGGCTTGTTCGTTGCGTTCATTGTGCCTCCCAGAACAGCTCGTTGTTGGTGGTGGTGGTGGTTTTGGTGATGTTGTTGGTTTTAGACTTGCTGGAAGTGAACAGTGTTGCCTGAGATGTGAGGAAAGATATACCAACTCCCATACGAGTCGCCACAGAACTAAAATGATACCTCGGCTTGACGTCTTGAACTCTGTAGGCGATTGAGCAAGCGAAACCCGGCGTTGTGTACTGTACAAACAGACTTCGCGGGGAGCGGGCTCTGGTGAAATACCCGAAGGTGCCTGAACGGACACACACTCGGACCAAGGAGGAACAATGATGTCCGTGTGTGGGTGGGTTGGGGGGCGGCGGTGCAATCGAAGGAAAGGGGGCGGGGGAGGAGATAATACGGAGTACGAATTTACCAACTACGAGTCCTTCACGCGGTGCCCTTGAAGAAGCCGAGGCTGTGTAGAAAAGATAAGGACGTGCTACTCCGTATGTCCTGTATGTTATGTTTTCCAATCCCCCCTCGATATCTCGTACTGGTACTTGGTATTATGAAGGAACAAAGTCTACTTACTCAGAGTAACTCATTCCTCCGGCTATAGTGTTTGGTCCTCGGCTTCGCAGGGGAAAAAATGGTGGAGCCCAGACTTTCTCGTCCGGGATTCTCGACATCGCGAATGATTCCCAATCGGGTAGCAACATTCCGGTGGAGTCCACCATAGACCATCACTTCACCCTATGTACACACTTGACGCTCCGTCAAGGAGTACGAAACGTAGTCAGTGATAACGACACAAAAATTAAAAACACTTTTGTTGATCTAAGCCACCTGAATAAACAAAGTACCTCGGTTCAATGTGACTCACCAGGTTACATGACCACGAAACCTGTTGGAGTTCAAACGGGACTTTGTTGTACAGTGGCTTCTGTCGTCAGTGTCGCAAGAGGTGTACGAATCGGGGTAAGCCTTGGCCCTTTTACGCCTGTTGAGACGGGGATGGAAAAGTACCTTTCTACCCAATACGGGGTACGGAGTACGGAGCAGATACGAAAAGGCACACATGGCTGTTGAGACCAACCCACCAAGTTGTCAAAACCGAGGACGGTGTTCAGAAGACTGAGCCATGACCGTTTTGCCCCGTACCCATCCCCCCCATACCTTACCTTTCCTGAACAAGAACATAACACGAGGAAGAAACCCAAGTACATATTCCTGTCCAGGGCCTACTTCCCTAGGGAGGTACCCGCTTTAGTATATAGGAAATTGTATCCCGCCTTATTTTCTTCAGTTCTTACAATAACTTGACTTTTTGGACGGGTACTACAAGTCTACTAGTTATCAGTTACTAGCACTACACATTCTGTGTGAATACGGCAACAAGAGCTATTCGGAAAAGAATGGATTCTTCTCTCCAACCCCTCGTCAAAATCATACACTCATTGCTCGACCGACTACCTTCACGGGCACAAGACATCGTCAAAGCACCGCTGACTCGATACGCCTTGGGAGCATGGCTCGCGTTGCGGTTGTTGCGAGGTTTGAACAGTCAACTCTCACGGTACACTCTCAACAATTACACCACGCTGAGCAAATTCGAGCCAACCAACGAACTCGCCGTCGTCACAGGAGGCTCGAGCGGGATAGGATGGCAGATCATGAAGGACCTCTCGGCGTTGAACGTCAGAGTTGTAATTCTGGACGTCCAGGAACCAAAGGGACCCCTGCGTAAGTACGAAATTGTCACTGTCGTCCACGACGCTCCGTTGGAGAATGCCACATCTAACCAAAAAACCTTCATTTGCGGCAAAAATAGCACGTGGTGTATGGTTCTACAAGACAGACATCACGTCCACCGAAACTCTCAAGATCACGGCCGACAAGATCCGACGGGAACACGGTGATCCGACCATCCTGGTGAACAATGCCGGAGTGGGCAACGGCGGTTCCATCATCGACAAGTCAGAAGAGTTGATCCGACGGACGTTCGAGGTCAATCTGATGGCGAACTACTGGACCGTCAAGGAATTCCTGCCCGCCATGGTACGCAACAACCACGGCCACGTCGTCTCGATTGCGAGCGTCGCCAGCTTCGTCTCTTTCGCCCGGTCGAGCGACTACTGTTGTTCCAAGGTCGGCGTTCTCGCCTTCCACGAGGCCCTGACGCAGGAGATTCGGCACCAGTACGGTGCGAAGAGGATCCGGACGAGGTGAGAATTGGCCCTTTTCCGTGCAGGCACAGTGACGTCCACCCCGGCTGAATACTGACCCTTGCCCCACAAAATAGTATCATTCATCCGTTGTGGACGCGAACCCCCATGGTAGAGGCCTTGGAGAAGCAAGGAGCCAAGTTCGGGAACAACATCCTGAAGCCAGAGGATGTCTCAGGCGCCGTCGTCAAGCAGATTGTCTCCGGAAGTAGCGGTCAGATCGTCCTTCCAGCCAACCATCAGCACTTGGCCAGGTTGAGGGCGTATCCTATCTGGCTCCAGGAGTTCGTCAGAAACCAGCCATCAAAGATGTCGCAAAAGGCAGCACGTGTTTAACAGTAAATGGCCGGTCCTGCTTTTTGTTTGGTGGATGGAGATGGGTAGAATCTAATTTGAGATGGGAGAAAAACGAAGCATGGTTAGGAATGTTTGACATAGATCGCTTTGTAGGGTCAATTGGTTTGGGTGATAGAACTTAGCGTCGACGGGTCGGATGGACAGTAAGACATTCGCAGAATTTTATACCCAAGAAGTAGCCGACGATCCTCCTTCTAGTAGTAATCATCATACTTCGTCATCCGGTCGTTCAGGGTCAAGCAACCGTAACGAGAATTCCGACTGATCCTTAGGTTGTCGCTTCTTTCTTGATATCCAGTCCTTCAGTCGCGAAAAGAGTCCCTCGCTGTCCTTCTCCGCTCTTTGATTGACAAGGCGTCTCTTGACGACAGGGATCAAGCGCTTGACAGTGAATACTAACAGGCCGATGACAAGGGCAAGTATCAGGACCAGGCTGATCACAACAACCCATGGATTTATCCCTCTAAGACAACATCCATACATTGACATGTAGAACTCGACCGCACTCTTCAAAAGACTCCCTTTCGGCTTTTGGTCTGGCTCGATTCCTTTGCGTGCAAGGTGCTTGAATTTTGGGCCAGTCGGACCACTGTTGTACTTCTTCAGCCCAAAGTACGGAACAGTACTTTGCCGTGGATCGTCGTCGGGATACTGTTTGTCCCCCCAGCCACCATTGAAATACAACCAATCTGTCGGAGCTGATTCTGGCTCCAAGGCCACGAAGAGGTCGGTCGTAGGATCATATGAGTAGAACCAGGCAGGTGATACCGGATCCCAGATGCGACCTTTATCGGCGACATCGATCAAGGCGGAGTCATGTACGTGGCTCCTATCCAGTTGTTAGCCCTCAACGATATATCAGCATGAAGAAAAGTCCGGCGACACATTACCCTGCCGAAGGATAGTTGGCGTGTGAGCCTCTAGCACTGTATACAACTGGCTTTTTGCGCCAAAATAAGCACACAAACTTGTATTCCATAGAACGAGAGAGCCATATCTTACCCTATCACTTTGCATTGAAAGACAAGCTTCGTCCTCCCAGAGACAAACTTCGCCAAAGCCATGTTGACTGAACCACATACCATAAGGTACTCCATCCTTGAACCGGATCATGTTATGTTCCCTTGAGAAGAATAATTTCAGATAATGTTGGACTGGGAAAAGTAGTGATGTACATCTCCACTTACCAGTCTCCGACATGGTTTCCAAAATGGTCGCCTGGTTTAGCGTCGGGCAGAATTTTGTTCAAAGGTGGCACGACTTGTGTTATGTCGGCGCCCTCGTCAAAGGAGTAGAAGTAAAAGTAGAACGCATCCGTGACAGAACTGTCTTTCTCGACGAGAACGACAGCACATGCGGTAGAGTTGTGCAAGGCCCCCTTGGCGTCTGGTGTCTCTCCCAGCAGCCAGTCCGGCATTGAAGTAACATTCTCAATCGCCGTCAGGAACGTGTCCTTACTCAACCTGTTCAAAGACGACAAGTTGTCGAGATCCATAGCCGGGGAGTCTCGTACGGGCTTGAAACCGTCGTAGGGAGTGGTATGTGATACATGGCCGAGTATATCACTGGGCATCAACGAATCTTCCGAATGAAGCCATATAATAGGAGCTGAACAACAACATTAACACCACTCGCGTCAAGAACGTACATGGGGCATTGAAGAAGAAATGGCTTCCGACCAACATACCATGTTTCTTGACATAGTCTGGAGCGAATGAATTCGAGAGCACAAGTTGTGTAAATCCGATCAAAACAAATGCCGTTATTGCAGATATATACCCATGCATGGCCTGGTATGCCATAGCTCCTACCAGTCACGACAACTCAGCGCCACATGTCCACAAACTGCCAACCAAAAAAAATACAACCAAAATCATCAAAAGCCATCACACGCGAATGCACGGTAAGCTCGATATTGTCAGCATACCTAGAATGAGCTGTTGATGGCCGCGTGGTGCCGGACTTGCCGGGGGCACCCTACAAGGCTGTGATGACAAAATCTCAATCCACCAATAACTCCAAGTCTTGGCCAACAAGGCTCTACTTAACCACTTTCAAACTAGCGCGGGATTTTCTCCATCGAGCTCCAAATTTCGAGAAAAAGTATCACCCAAAGAATTTCGCAGTCTGCAACAAGAGAAGAGACAATCCAAGGTTATCTTTGTCGCCCAATTTGACTGAAAATATCAGCTCATCTACTCTCGGCACTTCCAACCCTTTCACCTTCTAATCCCACAAGGAAAACACACAAGCGAAGAGATGGCTTTCGGAGGCCCTCCACGAGGCCGCGGCGGCGGCGGTGGTGGTCGAGGAGCACCTAGAGGCGGCGCAAGAGGTGGTTTCGGTGGTGGTGGTCGCGGTGGTGGCTTCGGCGGTGGTAGAGGTAAGCCAGCAACATTTTGGAGGTGGCTGTGTCTACTCTCTAAAAACACAAAAGTGTCAGCGCAATGCATATACTAACCCCTTCTCTTCTCGTCACAGGCGCACCAAGAGGCGGTGCTAGAGGTGGTGGCCGAGGAGCACCTCGTGGTGGTCGAGGAGGACGAGGAGGTGGACGAGGCGGTGCAAAGCCTGGTATCAGAGGAGGTGCCAAAGTCATCATTGTATGCTCCTCCTTCCTCTCAGTGACCACCCGGCAAAGGAGAGTGAGCACAAAAAGTATTAACAAAATTTCTTTCCACGCCAGGAACCACACCGACACCCCGGCGTCTTCGTAGCCCGCGGCGGCAAAGAAGATCTCCTGGTGACCAAGAACCTCACCCCAGGCGAGTCCGTGTACGGCGAGAAGCGCATCTCGGTTGATGCAGCACCTGCTCCTGCTACCAACGGTTCCGCCGACGAGACCCCCGCAGCCACAAAGACGGAATACAGAGTATGGAACCCCTTCCGCAGCAAGTTGGCCGCCGGTATCCTCGGTGGTCTCGACGACATCTACATCCGTCCCGGCGCCAGCGTGCTCTACCTGGGTGCCGCCTCGGGAACGTCCGTCTCGCACGTCGCCGACATCGTCGGACCTACGGGCCGCGTGTACGCCGTCGAGTTCTCGCACCGAAGCGGTCGTGATCTCATCACCATGGCCACTCACCGCACCAACGTCATCCCCATCATCGAAGACGCCCGACACCCTCTGCGCTACCGCATGCTCGTCGGCATGGTCGACGTCATCTTTGCCGACGTGGCCCAGCCCGATCAAGCTCGTATCGTAGGCTTGAACGCTCACCTGTTTCTGAAGGTCGGTGGCGGTGTGCTTGTTAGTATCAAGGCAAACTGTATCGACTCGACGGCCAAGCCAGAAGTGGTGTTTGCCTCGGAAGTGAAGAAGATGCGCGAGGAGAGAATCAAGCCCAGAGAGCAACTTACGCTAGGTATGTCGTTCTGTTCCTTCTCGTCCATACCCATAAAATGAGCTAACGTGATTACCCAAACAGAACCCTTCGAGCGAGACCACTGTATCGTGGCTGGTATCTATCAGCACAGCGAACAGTAAATTGTCCCGTCGACCTTTGCACCATTGATACACCAGCCAACGAGGCCGCCTCAAGTTGCTTGGTCGAATCCAAGCTAGATTTAGCTCTCTGTTCGCCCCGTAACTCACGGTGTCTCCGGTCTGATGTGTGAAGTACTGTACAATCCTCTCGTCATCTCGGGATAGCCTGAGCCAGCGAGGAGGGCCTGATTGATCGAATTGCAAATATGCGGCAGGCAAAAAGGGTGTTGTGTTGTATGGATGGAGAAGTCATTCGCCACGCCGAATGGTCCAGTCCGAGGGGTTTGGGGACCGGAAGTGGAACACGGAAGCCCAATGGTCATGTTTCCTTCCTGTATGAAGTGGCAATGCTTGAACTTGAAAAAAAGGGCGTTCACGGCGTTTTCGATGCGTTTGTTGGCAAAGGAGCCGGGCAATGAACTATTTTACAAGACGTCTTTAGGCTAGGTTTTATTTTTGGTAGAATGACCGTGTGAAACAAAAATTTGTGCACATTACGGACATCCTCAGGGAGAGATCATAAACACAGTCCGAGGACACTGACCTTCGAGGGGAGCTGTCGTCTCGGGATATGACTTTCTGACCGCGCACAGGAGTAGAAGAAACGACACGCACGACGGGAGGAAGAAAAGGGGAAGACGGATATACGTTGCCGAGCAAAAGTGCGAATTTGCGCAATGTATTCTCTGGGACTGGCACTTGCAGTTGCCACTGAAATTTGGTGCCTGATATATTCTACCTGTGCGTTTTGTGTCCCAGCACCATGCATCTTGCCATGCGAACTGGCAGCCAGAAAATGATTCAGGCTTCCTTCTCATGTCTCGTATACGGCGTAGCCATGACGGCCACATTTCCCCTACTCCTCACTCCGTTGTAGCCGGGGGAGGTTGATCATACGCTTGTTGGACAACAAAGTCGCTGGGGCTCATCTCGGAAAATGCTCGTGAAACGAAATGACCAGAGCCATTGGTGATGTAGACCTCGACCACCATGATGACGCTCACTGGTCATCTCTCGTGATTACAGGGAGAATCTTCGCCATGGTGTGCGTTAGGCAATCAATCCCATTTGAGTTTTCAAGGAGTAACGACAGTCTTCACTCGAGTGAGAGCATGACTGGTATACCAGGCCTCTGACCTATACTCGGACAAAAGCTGTGATTACCCCATTAGCAATGGTCCCAATTCCCTGTTCGAATCTTGCACATGAAATTTGTACTTACTGGCATCGATTTGTTTGACCTGTGGTAGAGCCAGGCGAACCTTGTTCCTATACACGGCAGGACCGGACAGTTGTAGAGGGTTCATTTCGAAATACACCGTCTCCAGGTTTTCCTTGTCGGCCAGTTCTCGTTCGACCTCTCTGAAGTCGGCGAGTTTATTGCTGCTGGCCCACAACTCTTCGAGGTCCTTGAGATGACCAATGTTCTCCAGATGAGATATCTGGTTGCTCGAGATATCCAACACGCGAAGTTTCTTGTTGTTTGCGAGGGCCGATGGGTCGATCCCAGTGATACCGTTGTGCGAGACGTACAGTTCTTCCAGATTCGACAGCTCTTCAAGACCTGTGATTGAAGTAAGGCGGTTCGACTTGATGTCCAGAAGCCGTAGATTCGTCAACGGCGATAGATTCTTGATCTCGGTGATCTTGTTCTTGCCTAACCACAATTCCTGTAGGCTCTTTAGAGGATCTAGGTTCTCAATTTCACGGATCCTGTTCGCACCCAATTCTATCAGGGTCAAATTCTCCAGACCATCGAGATTCTCGATCCTGGATATCCGATTCTGGACGAAGAATGCCTGTGTCAATTTGTTCAGGTGGTTCAGATTCTTGATGTGTTTGATCTTGTTGAAACTCAGGTCCAAGCTCGTCAGATTCTTCAACTCGTCCAGTCCCTTGACGTGGGATATCAAGTTGTCATAGAGATCCAGCTCTTCCAACGAGTCACCAAAGTTCTCGGGCAGAGATATAGATGTGATGGCGTTCTGGCGTAGACACAACCTCTTGAGTTGCGAGAAACGCTCGAGTTTGAGGGCAGAAATGGAGGAGATGCGGCAGTGGACAAGATCGACATCTTCGGAGTCTAGAGGATAGTCGTCCAGGAGATCTTCGTCCGCATCGATCTGCTCGGTGGGAGGGGCTTCGGGGTCAGAGTAGTCTGGATCGGAGAGAGCCTCCGGATTGCTGAGGACTGCATGGCGCGAAGGCATGCGCAGTTTCCCATCCCATCCATTGCTATTGACCAAAGGTGCAGACGAATGCTGGTGCGAGGAATCTGAGGGAGGAAGTTCTATGTGAGGGTGAACTTGGTGATCGCCTTGACCTTCAGGCTGCGACTGGCCCTCTGAGGCCTGTTCGACCATGACGTGGGGAATTGGCAGGGCTTTTGCAGACGTTTCAGAGGTTCCTAAATGGCATGCGTTGAATGTGAAATTATCTAACCAGCGCAAAGGAAGGGTAGCGAGTCCGACAGTGTGTAGTTGAAGACAGCGGGGTGTGAGATGTTTGCCACAAAGTATCGTGCCACGCGATCAGGTCAGATCGAACGAGATCGTCACATGCAAGGTACAAAAGTGCATTTATAACATGCATAGAGAAGTGGTCACATTCAATACGCCCAGCAGACCCTACAGCGTTCTTCGTCTTCTTTACGAAACAAAACTTCAATAGGCACGAAAAAACTCTTCAGAATTCTGGCAGAACTGGCCAGTGGTCTTGAATGGACAGGAGCAAGAAGTGATCATTTATTCCTCAGACTCCTTCACAACGCGCCGTATTCATCTGTAATCCTTCTTTTCACAAAGCTCGAATCAACTCCGAGGCCGTTGTCGGTATTTCTGCTATCAAAGCTTGAAAGATGGGATAGCCTTGCATGGTGATTTGCAACCACTTGTCGGTACTATACAAAATATGACTGAACTTGAGCTTTTGTCTGCATCCCGTGTACCCGCTTGTCCGTGTTTTGCCAGATAAGTCTAGGAGAATCTCTTCGTAACCTTCGCGATGACTGTAGAGGGTGTTAGCTGTGATTTCTTCGATGACAAACCTCCAATTGGCTGTAGTAAACACATACGATGCAAGGCGACCACGCTGAAAATGAAACCCAAACTCAGAAACAAAATAACCATGGGGTCAACCTTGAGCCCTGGGCTCTCGTCGGTGTATAGCCTCAGCATAGTGCCTGAGGAACCACCTGCGCCGGCGGCGCGTGTTGAGGCTGGTCGAGCATTCTTGACTGATTCCTTGTGGTCGGCAGCTGCGCGACGTCGAATAGCAGATCGAGGACCTCCAGGAGGCGAGCCTGCGCGTGCGATCGAGGACGAACCACTGGTTTTGGCAGCGGACGGAGTGGAATCGGGACCGGATTCAGGGCCAGAGGTCAGAGGTGAGGAGGGTCTGGGAGAAGCCTGAAAGCCAATGTTAGCACCGCATGCTCTTGCAATCTGGCTTGAAGCACATGTTGTGCCTCTGAAACGGAGGATAGGTGATATTGAGCAAGGAGAAGGAAGAGCCGTACCATGGCTGGAAAGAATTGTAGGGGTGGGCAGTGATCTCGTGCCGCGACTTGTGGGCGACTGCGCGAAGGTAAACGAAGAAGTGCTCAAGTGATTGTTCCAAAGACTATCGAGCGCATGAGATATCGACGCGCAGTTGCTTTGCAAAGGAATGTGAGTTGCGGGTTGTGGTTTGAAAGGTGATTGTGGTTGTGGACACTTTTACCAAACGACTGAAATTCTGGGGAAATTCGCAGCACCAACAGCTTCCGAAGTTCTGGCCAGCGCATCCCAGCCTTGTACAGTACTGTACATATTGTAACCCCTGGAATGCCCAGTAGCCCCTGTCACTTTCTGTCTCTCAGAGCTTTGCCCTCCTGACTCTATGCATCCATGCATCATACTACTGTAACACTCCCAGCATGCCCTAATGACCTAGGTAGCCATCTTGTTCTACCTCGCCGTGTGAAGAACAATCCCTAGCGGACTACATCATGACCGCAGCCTTCACCTCCACCACGTGCAAGCTGACTTGCCATCAGTGGCCAACCATCGTGATTATAGGACACAATGCTCATGCTGAATTCAGTGATAGGTCCATGCGACCCTTTGGCTAACAGAATCTCCCTGATAGTGCTTGAGTAGCCGTGATGCCCTGACAGCAGGTAAATTTGATGAGACGATTTGTTATTTTGCCAGGAATAAATGTGTTAGAGTGAGTGTAGAGTGAGTGGTATGATCCTTTCCGATAGCCATCAACAGGATGACATTCACACCATTGTAAGGCGAAGTGTTTTACAACGAACGACAATACTGACACACAATTAGAAGCCCACGTTTGTCAGAGACTCGTGAACAGCAACACTATGAGCAAGCAATCCTGCATAAACACTACCGTCCAGAGCAGGTTGGCAGCGACGGTAACTATTTGGCTAATGATATATCACCAAGGATGAATGACGCAGAGAACGAAGCAACAGGCTCAAATCATAGTTCTAGAATCAAACACAGATTCCTGTCGTTCTGGGAGAAGAAAGTTGTTCCCGCTTTCCCCGAGGCTGTAGCAGACATCACATTATTGAAGGCGACGCTGAAAGTCGAAGCGATGGTTACCAAAGACATCAGGGATGCGACTAAACACCCCGAAATTGCTCAAGTTGCTACTGTTAGACGGGGCTTTGAGCTCTCTCCTCAAGAAGTGGCATTTCGAGAAGCCAGGAAAGCTAGGGTGAAAGATGCCTTCTGTCGGTACTTGGGTCTTGATGCAGCAGAAGTACATATTGACGACGTGCCCATTGTGGCTTTTGGAGGCTCGGGTGGCGGATACAGGGCCATGCTGGGTCTGCTTGGATATTCCCATGGGATGAAACAGTCTGGGTTATGGGACTTACTCACCTACGTTGCTGGCGTGAGTGGCAGTTGTTGGTCGTTGGCCGCCTATTACACATGGGCAGATGCAAGTATGGAAGCGGTCATTGAACATTGCAAGAGAAGGCTGAGCCCATACCATCCCTTATCACCCGAAGCTATTAGAGATGTCCTCCATTCGCCGGGTGGCCCGACAACTACCATTGGGCCCATCGTGCAAAAACACCATTCTGGTCTGCATACAGTTGCCATGGACCTATACTCAGTCTTTACTACCGGGCATCTCTTCTTGCGAAGCGACCCGAACATAGACCCGAAGGGCATGGGAGTTAGAAAAGAGGTTGCAGGATACCACGACCAATGGTATAAATGGTCTTCCGCATAACGATACATCAACGATGGAACAGAGCCTTTGCCCATCTTGACAGCTATCCGTCATGAAAGACCCTGGAAAGACTGGGCAGATGCAGAGCATCCATTCGTGCATGCAGATCCCCATACGAAAGAGCAGCAGGAAGCTTCGGATGCGTGGTTCAATTGGTTCGAGCTTTCTCCCATCGAGGTTGGATGCGACGAACTGGAGGCCTGGGTACCTACCTGGGCTTTCGGTCGACCCTTCGAACGAGGCCAGGATGTTATGCAACTTCCTGAGCAGTCTCTGGCCTTATTGCTAGGTCTTTGCACAAGTGCACCAGCAGGACCGTTGACGTCTTATTTAGCAACCATCAAGAGAAGCCTGCCTTCGGGGTTCATTGGCAATTCTATACAGGACATGGCAAAGGGTATCACGAGACTCTGGGGCCGAGAGGGAACCGAAGAGTTCCAAGGACATCATCCTCTCCATGCAGTCAACGAGCACAACTTTATGTTCCATCTGACAAAGTCTGAGGCTCGAGAGCAGCCATCACCGCCAGTCGAGAATTCACCAAGGATCCATCTGATTGATAGTGGCATGGACAACAACTGTCCCACCTATGTCATGCTGCATCCCCGCAGATACGTTGATGTCGTCCTGAACATGGACGCATCGAGCGACGTATTGAAAGACAGCTTCCAAGAGCGTGTTGATCAGATTGCCAGTCGCAGAAGTCTAAGATTTGCCAGGCGGTCCCCGAAGCCGAAGCCAGACCCGGAGTCGGATAAGGCGAACCAGTTCAAGGGGCTTTATGCGCAAATATATGATGGCAACATTCTTGTCGATAGACCAGAAAAGGTTGTTGATTCTTACGGGCATACAGTCACAAACCCACCAGCACCTCCTTGTCTTCACAAATCAACGATGATATACATGCCGCTTCTGCCAAATGAAACTGCGGTGCCAGACTTCGACCCGTCCACTGCCAAATTCTCTGGCTCGTACAACCTTGTCTGGACTCCTGAACAAGTCGAGATGCTCATCACAGTATGCCTCGCAAATTTCGCGGATAGTGAAGATAACATCAAGGATGTTCTGCGCGAAGCATGGCTCAAGAAGAGGAAACAACGGGAAGGTGGTGACGCCTCCGTTGCCCTATGATGCGTGGATGTCAGCCGTAGTCCGATTGAGAGAATCCTCAACATGATCCATCATCCGCACTTTGGATAGTGTCAGATTCCAAATTGAACTGTTTGGTGGTAATTGGCTGTGCTATCTGACCATCCTGTTTGTAACCCAGTGTGCCTGATGCGGCTGAGCGCTCTCCAATGGCACCTTCTTTCAGCTGACTCCTTCCTCCCCACCATATATCAAGGTACTTCACTGCATCGTTCCTGCCTCGACAGTGAGTGTAAGGGAATTCAGGCCAAATTCATTGCGCTCATTAAATTTGTGATCCGAGATGTACTTACTCAACACCCTCATCTCGAAGACACAACGGTGGTTATTCTCTCCAAACACCATCGACGCCGCCGACATGGGTCCCACCAAAGTCATGCAAGCAATTACCTCGGCTGCGGCCATTCTAGCCACAGCGTCCCCTGCAGCAGGCGGCCTAGTCGTCGATACCGCACCAACCACGCCTCAGCCCTACGTCCTTCCCAACCTGAGAGGCAGCGCAGTCGATTTCGGTGGCCTCATCATCCGAACTCTCGTCCCAAACACCACCTCATGTGGAAGTCTCTCTATCGTCGGCGTCAACTCTGGCCCGTCTCCACTCAATCTCATCCACTACCACAAGGAATTTGAAGCCTTCTACGCACTCAAAGGCGGTGTCCAGGTCTTCCACAATTCAAACCAAGGTCGTCAAGTTCAGGCCAATGACTTCGTTCTTCTCGCCCCTGGAAACAATCACACCTACCGTCCAAATGACCTTGACTTCCAGCTCAGTCTGTGTATGGCCCCCGGTGGCATTGACGAATTCTTTGCGGCTACCGGTGTGCCCTATCAATCTTCTGCACCATTCAATCCCGAGGATCAGTCTGAGCTAAACGTCACCAAAGTCTTGAGCTTGATGCCCAAGTTCAACATCGTTCCTGAGCCATACAATACCATCAATATCGAATGGATCAACGGTACCACCGCAGATGGGTTGGATACCTGGCATATTGCGGATCAAACCTTGCCTACCGACCCTTCGAAGCCATACTTCATATCCAGCAACCGTGGCCCAAAGTACCTGCAGCATGGCTCGAACAAGGTGATTGCTCAGCTTGCCAGCGGTAAGCAGACGAACGACAAGCTCAGCATTGCAACAATCACCATGAAACCCAACCAACCATCTGCCCAGATCAAATTCAGCGTCGATCAAGCGTTACAAGTCACCGAGGGCCAGGTTCATCTCCAGATCGGCAATGACACGGCGCAATTGATCTTTGGTGATTTGGCTTTCATTCCCAGAGGCACGTACTTCAGATATTGGTCTACCGTTGGTTTCACCAAGTTTATCAATTGGTCCGCCGGTCAAGGTCTAGCCGATAGCCTCATTGAACAGTCTCAGGAATGGAGTCATGCTACTTGGCCGGCATGATAGCTATTCTCGAGCTTGAATTGCGCGAGCATTACTTCTCTCGGGCACGATTAGGCAGATGCATCATCTTCTATTCAGATGTGACGATATGATGACACGCATGCTACCACAGCATGATAAACGGCGCGAAGGAGTTTTGGCATGGATGATGAAACAGTTTTAAACCATAGCATGCTGATAAGCTCCATATCTTAATAGAGTAATTCTATTTGAACCCTGGTTCCATTTCGTGTCGTGAAATCGGTGACAATGGAGGTTGTTTGTAGTACTCGCAGCCATCAACGCTCTGCCTTGGTTCTGTGGACGCAATGCACCGAGTATCGCGTCTGTGTTGATGTTTTGGTCATTTGTATTTCCACAAGTGCCACGGATTAGACAAGTATTGTATACGTACTGTACATGCTGTTTGTGTGCGAGAAAAGGAGAGTTTATCTTGAATTTGGTATTTTCGATAATGATGATCAATCCCGTCCAATCTAGTATGCGACCTGAAGTGATGCCAGAAATCGTCCTCATGATACAACCATTCCGCTACAGCAGGAAAGGGGGGAAAGGAAACAAAGTACGAGTAGTTAAACATACAATGCTTGACAGAATGATACCTGAGGTAGGTAGGTAGGTAGCCGGAGGTTTTTCCTTGTTGTTCCTTTCAAAACTTTCCCATAAGAGCTTGAGATCCCATATGCTTTCCTGTCAACCAGACGGTCTTCCAAAGGTTACCAAAATCCAATGTACTACTAAAAGTATCCGCGAAGCCTAAAGGTACAAAATTGTTTGTTAGCGAGCGTGCCGTGGTGGTCGTCGTTCTCCTCATGTTCTGAAAACAGTGGCATACAGACGAAGAAAGGGGGCGGGAGTGTGTGTGTGAGTGAGAGAGAGAGAGCAAGTGCTTACCGAATGGTAACATGGCAGGAATCCAACCTTGGGCGAGTTCCAGGGCGAAACAGGGACCTGGCATCGAATACTGTCTGGATGTAGCGCCACGGGGTAAATGGTTTTGATCTCCTGCCCGGTAGACTTGTGCCGTCAGGTCACCCGGGCCCGCAAAGTGTTCCTCGCCGACCAAGATGGTAAAATAGTCGTCGGCCATGTGTACACCGGAATGACCCTCTGTCAACAAGGCGGTACCGAAAAAGATCAAGTATTCCGTCAATGAAGCGTGTAGAATCACCATGGTGCCCTTTGTATTTGTCAGTTTTTGGCTATTTTACCGAGTAACTTTCTTCAGAAAAAGAAGGGGGGGAAGGCATAAACGTACCATGGCACCACCGGCATTGTTAAAAAACCAATCTTCCTTTGTCCAGTCGTCGACAATGGCACTACCGTATTCCGCCTTCAAATCCTCGGTGATTTGCCTCATCATGGGTAAGGTGTCGTTGCCGTGAACCGCGATGGCATTCTGAGATATCTGTTGTAACTTGACAGGGTCGAAAACGTAAGCCTTGTGGAGGTTCTGGTCGAGAAAGTAGAATATAGGTAGGAGCAAGGCCCCGAAGAACAAGAGTCGTGTCGAGAGCATTATTTCCTCTGCTCTTTGGGGTTGTTTTTTTTGTCCCTGGCGAAACTCGACAGTTCTTCTTCGTTTTCTTTTTTTCCAAAGAAAAGTAAATGCAAAATTGAAAAATTGAAAATGAAAAACGAAAACACAAAAGTGCCCTTGTTTGACAGGCTTGGAGGTGATTGTAAGGTAAAAGTCAATGGGCTTGAGCCTTGTAAAAAGAGTTCGCTCTGCTTCAGCGATTATCTATCTACCGTAAATACGGAGTATAATTTTTGGGTCGGAAAAGGTCTTCCCCTGGTGGTACCACTGAGATTCGGGTGGGTTTTCGGTACGGGGTAGTAAAAAGATGGTGTCAAGCCTACCTAAACGAATGTGCCCTGACTAGTAGGTCTCTAGGTGAAGCTTGGCCCCTAGGAATAACGGGTACGGCCGATGAACCGCCCCCGGAAGAGGGCATATTGTCGCCGGTACGGATGCGAGTACGCCGCCCGAGGAAGCCGTATGTAAGAGCGACAATAATGCACAAGTCGTAATAACCTGGAATGCAAGGAGGCTGAGCAATAAATTTATTGCATACCTACTCCGTACATTCCTTGCTTACGAGCATTTGTCGAATAGCAGCGTACTCGTATATCATCACCACCGCCACCACCACCAACAATAACAACAACAACTATCGTGACATTCAAAATAACGAATACCACCGACACCCATCATGAACTGCTTTTCTGTAATACGAGTCAGAGCATGATCGGTCTATGCTAAGAGCAGCATCAACTCTTATCCCTCCACGTCGATTAAATCATGGCACTTTTAAAACATTTTTCATTCCCATCCACGAAAACGCGTCGATCGTATCTCGTAGCTATCGGAAACATATTCTGGTCATGTTTCATGTAGGTTTCTAACATTTCATTTGGCGACCTTGAGCGCATACTTCCTGGACAATACACCACTGATTTTCCGGCCACCCAACTGCCCTGGTGGCGTGGAACATCATGTCAACTTTTCGCGGCAACAATCCCGGAAACGAGATTATCGGCAATAGTAGTTACACTGATGCATTCAAGACGATGATGCGAGTTGGAGGCGGCTGGGGGACAGTTAGGTAGGTGTAGAAAACTCCCCCTTTTCATATGTGCTGCATCGAACCGTCTCTGCGTGGGTTATACGCGAGATCTGGAAAGCTAGAAAAAGCTCCAAATACCTTGAAACTCAAAAGCTGACCTTTGTCCGCTCGCTCAGTGGTCCAGGCTTGTTGTAAGTGCTGCATTCTCTCAAAGCTCGACGGCTTTGTGCTAGTCATGAGCCTTGGATAGCTTCCATCTTACGTATATCCTGATCTGTACTTGTGTCGGCCACTGACGAAACACCTCTTTGGGCCACAGCATGGTCCGCGTCATAATTTCCGGCACCGTTGCATCGGTGTTTATGGGCATGACTGGTGCTACAATCGGCGCCATGATATTCGACACGGCAACCGTCCCGTTCGTCGCTTCCGCATGTACGGGGTTCGTGCTCGGGACCTTGGGTTTCTACCGGGACGCCGTTCGCAAATCCCTCCGCAGCCTCGATCGGTATCCTCGCCTGTTGCAATTACATCTGGACGCGAACTTCCCACATCGTGGTTTCGAGACATGGCCAGCCAGCCGCTTCAGAAGTTCCGAGTTTCGGCAAAGCTGGGTATTGCGAAGTATGTTGGTCGCCAGTTGGTTGACAGCGACACATGCAATTGATGTAAGTCGCTCGTTATTGTCTACCTCTGTCACTGGATGAAGCTATGTGGCGTATCTTTCTTGACCTTTGCTAATGTATCTATCAGCGAATCTTGGAGGCCGAGGAGGAAGGTATCCTGGCACCTTTTACGAAATCAGCCCTCGAACCAGAGATAGAGGTTGCAGATTCTAGCACCAAGCACTCATAATGTGTATATGAGCTTGAAGGAGCCCATAGTCATGTATATACAAGCAAGCAACACGGATGTCCCTCTGTTATGAAGCCTTTGTTCCGACAAGCCGACTGATCGGTAACATATAGGGCAGGGGTCAAAAACTTTCTATACGATTGAGGCTTTTCTCTGTAGGTACCGGATGAGGTCTCGATCGGCTTAGTCTGAGGGCTCGAGGCTAAACGTTGTTCGCCACAAACAAGCGCTCTTTCAGATACACTACGAAAAGGACAAAAGAATCACTACGGGAAATAGGACTATTACAGCAGGAGTGTTTGAAACTAGTGAAAGGTCTGGCGTGGGAAAGAACGTTGTAAAGACGCGTCTGACGGAGTTTTCCGAGAAGGAAAGCACTCTGCCGGTCAACACCATGTCTGGATGCAAAAACCGCTATATCAGTTGCCGGATAGAATGCCAAGTCGGAATTTGGTCAGACCAGTAATGGCGAAGCTCCCATCAGACTAGACCAAATATTCACAGCTGGAAATTCTTTGTCTGAACTCAAGCTTCACAGCATTCCAACACTGCTGCCTTCATGAGTTATTCACTCATTCTCCTTGATCATCGATTTTTCCCAATTGCCTCCATGATCCTTGACGGCCTCTGTGTAGAGGCAGCTTCGGTCGCTAAAGATCCGGTAAGCTCCAACTCCGTCAATAGATAAGAGCTGCGAAGATGGCCCGAGAGAATCAAGTTGTCATCGCTCCTGATCAGAATTCCTACCTTTGCAATTCCTGTGGCAATCGTTCCTTCAAATCGGAACATTCATTACTTCAACATTGTCGGTACGCAGCATGCCACCAAGACGAGTGGTGTGAGAGATGCCGATGGCTATTTGTCTCTTCACACGCCCGACAGAATCATGTCGAAGCATCGTCGCACCATTGGGACTG
This sequence comes from Exophiala oligosperma, assembly GCF_000835515.1. Lineage (NCBI taxonomy): Eukaryota > Fungi > Ascomycota > Eurotiomycetes > Chaetothyriales > Herpotrichiellaceae > Exophiala > Exophiala oligosperma. Next base: position 1,834,300 of record NW_015622824.1, read on the forward strand.
TCACCTGTGCAATTATTTCGACGGCTTGGATCGAGAGAGCCTTGTCGAACACCTGGCAGATGAGCACGGCTTCTGCTGGGACTGCGAAGCGTCCTTTCGGTCTTACGAGCAGCATCGTAGAAAAGATCACAATCGATGCGCCGACTGCAGCCAGGAGTTTGCAACTCGAAACGCGCTTTTGATGGTAAGTCGTTCATCCTTGGGGCTTTTCGGCAAACCCAGAATGTGCTAACAATGCCTCGTTCAAAGCACGCGCAAGTCCATATGGAACGCAATGAAGAATGTTATGGCTGCGACAAGATGTTCAAGAGTCCATCCGGTATCCTCATCCACCTCGAATCAAGGACTTGTCGCTCAAGAGTCACTCCAGCACACATTGAGCAATGGGCGTTCGACTCCTGGAACAGCGGCAGCTATACCAACCACCGGTCGAGTCACAACAAGTATCGATGCCCCGAGTGCGACATGAATTTCCCCAAGGTCAGCGCATTGTTGCAACATGTGGAGAGTCCAGCCTGTAATGAAGATTATGGTGCCTATTCTGATGTGGAAGCATTGCGAGCTCGCATCGAAAGACACGTCGGAGATATGCTGGATGACTGGAGTGATGATTATTCGTGGTAGAGGTAGTAACTCTTGGTCGAGTGAGCAATCCAGCTGGCGATGAGTGATCTCAAGTCATGTATGAGGAACGAATACGTTGAGGATCATTGAGCGTTTGGGGTGCTACCCTCGAAATTGGACAAAATGGGAAGTGGCGTTTATCTTTCATGTACGGAGTACAACCATGCGAACTCATTATTTTCTGCCTCACTTTCCACTGTGCTGACTTTATTCGTACGGATAGGAGTAACTATGATGCTTGTTCGAGGGCATGAAGACAGAGCACCTGACAAGGGACCCAAAGTCGGGGCTCATCACTGACCGGTCCGACTGGGACCGGTACACGTCATACTCGGCAACTGGGTACAATTACCCCGGATTTCTAAGAAGAGGGGTAAGTTAGTGTACAGTACAGTACGGCGTACTACTGCAAACACTTAGCCACTACGAAGTCTTCGCACGCGTACCCATACATACAGTATGACGGGCTCTTACATTGACCTACGGAGTAATTGGTAAAAGATACGTCGCTTACCAACCCAACTTCTTACCCTTGCTATTCGTAGAGGACTCGTACTCGTAAGTACTCGGATGCAAGCAAGCACTGACCTCATCCTTGACATGGTGGGGAAAGTACGTGTTGTACTCCGTACCTTGGAGGTATTTTCCTCCCCATGGTCTACTGTAATACGAGCACAAATCACACGTGCCCTTATTCTACTTCGTTCCTTACTCCTCTTTCATCCCTCCTCGTCTTGTGGGTTGAACCTCGTATCTTTCTCAGTTACTGTTCCCAACCTCCTCCTCCTCCTCCTCCTTATCAGAACGAACATCCATCCCACGACTACTACCTCTGAATTTTATCTTTAGTTTAGTTGATCTTGCTCAGAGTCAAACCTACAATCTACGATAACTCACCACCATGTCTTCATCATCCTGGCAAGATCGTCGCTTCATGTTCCCCGCGGGCCGTGAGGTCCATCAGGGTTCACGTCGATACAGCGGTAGCAACAAGGACTCGGATCCTTCTGTCAGTACTGCTGCTGCTGCTACTGCTTCCGCCGTTGCTGCGGACTCTGCCGTCATTGATTCCCAACCTCCTCCTACCACCACCACCTCCACCTCCACCGCCGCGGCCGCAATGCCTACCGGAAAGATCCTCCCTTCTTGGGAAGGAGACCGAAGATTCATGGGTACAGTACCCAGGGAGATACACGAGGGTGCCGGAGCTCGTCGGAATTCCCAATCCAGTGACAAGAGCACGGGAAGTACGGGATTCGCAGGGGCCGTCAAGACCTCAGCCTCACCACCGACGTCTCCAGGTGGTGGGATCGCAGCTGCGATAGCGGGTAGAAGAAGGGTACGTTACTGAACACCAGGTCTATACAACCACCACCACCACCATCATCGTCATCACCATGACCACAAAATGACATGACCCCCCAGCCCTCCCCTTAGGCATGTTTTGTCTGTGATTGAGCCCAGAATCCTATTCACTCCAACATTCATTCTGGCATTCCCTTACCAGAGAGTCCAGAATAAGTACTGACATTCACAATTTCTCAATAGTCCTCGGCTTCCAATGGTGGTGTGTTCAGTGGTCTCATGGCCACTCGCAGCGGCAAGGATGATTACGATCAACGCCGTCAGGGTTGGGAAGACATGAAAGCTCCAGGTGGACTGGGTGGCTTGTTTGGAGGATTCGTCAACAAGTCTGGAGACAAGAAGTGATTTTCGAGACTCACTCCCTCTTTACGTCTTTCGGTTCGAAAGTTTGGACTCTTCCAAAGAGAATGGATACCCCCCGAATTGAGAATTGGAAATCCCCACTAAGTAAAACACCCACAAAATGAAAAAAGAAGAAAATCCAAAAGAAAAAAGGGAAAAAAAGAAACAAAAAGGAAACAAAAAGAAGGGAGGGCAATACTCTCTGACAAAACACGCGTTCGAAGGGCACACCGGAAACAGTGAAAACAGTGGAGGGAGGAGTTTATGTAGTATATTCAGACAGTCAAGTATTTGATTTCAACTCTTTGACAATAACAACTCGTGTTCTCTGTCCTTGATAACAAACATGTTTGGTAAACGTTGTAACTGTGACGAGGATACAATGTATCTCGATCAAATGGATTGCTTAATGTCATCTACCTCGCCGTAACAAAAAAGGGTATCAATAATTCAAGTGTGCCACACATCCACATCCCACACATCGACCACATCTTGAAAACGAGACACCAAAAAGGGGTATCGTCACATCAGAGTAACAAGTACTTTCTCGCAAACCTGTTCCAAGTCCACCCTATTCAGTCTTGACGGTGGTCTTCTCCTCTGGCGTGGCGGCTCCGCTGGTCTCGTCGTCCCCGACGGCACTGACGCGACCATGAATGGCCGGATGTTTCTTGCCCGAGATATCCAAGATGATCGACTTGACGGTGTGGGCCATTGTCTTGCGTCCCTGCCACAGCGGGAACAATCCCACGGCGAAGGTGCTGCAGAAGAGCCACAGGATACCGACGACGACCCAACCTGAAATTACACGTCAGCCCAAACACTCACGCACATGGGATCTGAAACATGTCGGGGACATGGTACAGACACCACAATAGCCTACCGGTAAAGAACTTTTTGCTAAAGACGTATCCACTCCCGTACATGGGCATGGGCCACAGTACCAACAAGGCGACGGTCATGAACGCGGTCAGACTTCTGGCGATGATGGCCGCCTTCTTGAGCTTCTTTTGCTCCACGGCCTCTTGCTCGGCCGTCTCGTCCGGGACGTCGGCGGTGGGTACGACGTCGCTCTCGACACTCACGCTCGCACGACGGATGATCTCGCTGTCGTCGCCCTTGCGGATGGCCCTCATGCTCTGCCAGTCGTAGTTTTGCTGGCCGAAGGCAAACGTCAAGACCGGGACGAAGATGAGCGGGCTGAGCAACGCCGTCACGTTGCCCGCCAGCATGGGGTTGTTGCTCCCCGTGCAGTCGACGTTCAGGACGCCGCACTCCTTCTTCGCCGTGACGAGCCAGGCCACGAGGGCACAGGCCAGACCGAGCACCGGGGCGCCGGCCGCGGCCTGCCAGTTCTGGCCCTTCCACATCAGCGACAGCGTGGCGGGAATGACGGCGCTCGAGATGATGCAGCCCATCATCAGGTACAAGTACCCCATCGAGACGCCGGCGTAGAAGAGCCCCGTCGAGAAACTGGCGAGGATGAGCGCGTAGACTATGCAGGCCACGTGCGACATGCGGATCAGGAACTTCCCGCTGGCCTTCGGGTTGATGTAGGTCTGGTAGATATCGTACGTCCAGATCGACGAGACGGCGATGAGCTCCGCCGACGACGCCGACGTGACCGCCATGAAGATCAGCAGGAGCGTCGCGCTGGCACCCCCCTTTCCGAGGAGGGCCACCGCCGCGTACGGCAACACCAGACCGGCAGAAACGTCTGATTGCGCCATTCGATTCGGATAGGTTGGAAAGACCGGGTTGTTCTCCAGAGCGAGAGCCGCTAGTCCCATTGTGGTGGCACATAGCCAGGGGATGGCGAACCACGACAACCCTCCCATGACATATCCTGGCAATGCGTCGACCGGAGAAGCTGCGATTGCCTTGTTGTAATATCCGTTGTCCAAGAAGACGGTCCTATAATTTTCTTCCGTCAGAGATATTCTTCAATACAGTAGGGGGGTTCAACGTCAATCAGAAGAATTGACCAAAACCTTACCCAAAATTGCCCACGATGTTGATGACGAAAAAGATGGCTCCCTCTCGAGATTGCATGGTCAAATAGCTACCTTCGTGATTGCCCTTGACCGGGTGTCGTTTCGCAGCATCGACCAGAAGTTCCCAGACTTTGCCCGGGGAGCCTGCAACTTCGTTTGTGGCATAAGCTGAGAATGCAAAGACGAATATGATGACCAGGATGATAACCGTATGGACATAATCAGTCAAGAACGTCGCCTTGATTCCTCCAAACATCGTCTGAGTACATGAAGCATTCGTTAGCATTGAGAGACTGTCGTGGCTCATCCGAGGTTGCGACGGTGCATCCATCTTCAGGGGTCGGAAAAGCACGAGTGAATGAGGAAAATGGCCAGAAAGTGCGTGCTTACGTAAAGAACAACGCCAACAGGGAGCAGGAAACAAGCTGCCGCTGTGGGAACACCACAGAGAGAGCTGGCCACCGCGCTACCACCGGTCAAGAGCATGGCCGTAACCAAGATGTTTGTCATCAGACCAAATGTCAGGAAGACAATGTGCGTGACGACTCCGTATCTAGCCTTGATGACTTCGAGGAAAGTATGCGCATTTGGAGCTCGACGCTTGAGCCTGAGAGCTTGTCAGGATCGTAGGTGGAGAGGAAAAGTTTTGAGGTGAGTATACTCGATAGCCAATGTCGCGAAAAGTATGATCTGCACAGTGGCTCCTGATGCATACCAGACCGGCCCAGAAACGCCATAAGAATAGGCGACGCCCGACGATTGAAGCAGAGTTGCAGCCCAGGTCCAGCTCGAGACAACAGCCGCTGCAACGAGACCAGATTTGACCGTCCTACCGGCAGTGGAGAAAGCCTCCGAGGTTTGGACCTGGAAATCCTTAGTCTTGTGTATCCTCGACGCCAAACGAGCACAAACCTCTCCATGGTATCGCTTCAGAGCCCACGTAGTTCCTATCATGCCCAAGGCAAAGGCGAATCCTAGACCGAGGATGATGCCATAGCCGAAGCCTTGTGAGAGAGGGACGTACGCAGACCCCGCTGTATCTGGCATGCTGGGTGAGAGTGGATTCTTGGATGTAATTAGAATGAGAAGAGAAGGCCTCCAAATGGTCCTGAAGGGCAGGATTTTCGTGGGATGCCGTGCAAGCTATATAGTTCGTTCAGTATGATGTCCGGAGGCTGGGTGGAGCTACACGAGGAATTTCGATGATCAAAAACAACCACAAAAAGAAGATCTGGAGCTGAAACTCCTCCGTACGGAGACAATCGGTGGTTCCCACGGCTCTCGCATGAGCGCACGCGATCCTGACCCAGGAAGCTCAGCATGTGGGTTTGGTTTGGGTCGACGGGCGCCGATAACGGCAAACTCGACCAGAGTCGCAAGCATGGTGACAGCCAGAACTCGACTGTAGAACGGTCACTGGACCAGTCCGTGGTGGTGTATGTGGTTGGACACGACGGGGGAAAAATCGAAGGCAAGGATGCTTGAAGCTTGTGACGCGCGCGAATGCAAGCTACGAGAACTTTGGGGGGGGGAAACACTGATAAGCAAGCGATGTACCAATCAGTATAGGCGATATAGGGGGGCAGTTACGGTGGTTGTGCAGATCATCCGTGTACGGAGTACGAGTACAGTTGATGAGAGATAAAGAAGACATGACACATCTGTGTCTCTGTGTCGACATGATGTCGTCGGTCGACGCCGTTGCTTATCAGACCAAGGGAGCGCGGATGGTGATTGGTTACGAGGCTCTGTCGAGGCTGATGGAGTCTTGTGGTCCATTACTTGATGCCCTTTGCTAAGCCAATCCCCAGACAAGCAATCAGCCTCCCGCATATCTTAAAAACTACCTGTATCTATGTCCCCGTACCTACGGAGGGGATGTTCGCTATCATGATCTACCTGCCAGGCTCCGGCCCAGACTAGAAATTCTTGTTGGTCCAGCTATGTCTTTTCTATCAGGCTACTCCATGCGAAAGAGGAAGGCGATCCACTCCTTTCACGTCTAGGGAGGACGAGCCTCCTACTTCCTCCGCGGCCAGAAATTGCTTTTTGTTTGCTTATTCCATAATCTACTTCGAACATTGCAATTGCGAGTTCTACTATGGACCGTCTTGCCGCACGACCCGGGAATTGAAAGATTTCCAGTTCCGAGCAGAGGCGTCGTTGCAAGTCTTTGTCCCGAGTAGACATTGCTGTTGCCACCAAGCCCTTGATCAAGACTGGGCGACCAAGATTCGGGATGGAGACTGATACACAGACTTGTCCCCAGGACTTTGTCCATGATCAGAAGCACTACGAGACCAAGCATCAATTCTTGCACAGAAGCTAGCTTACTGATAAGTCACCTCTTGATTGGTCTCTTCAACACTGGAGAATGGTCTGGCTTCGTCTAGGCCGCGATGCAATCCATGGTAATCTCGGCGAGGATCACGAAAGTCAAATCGCCTCTGCAGGTCTCTACAGGGCTTAGCAGGTTCGAGGAATTTTCCCGATTCTGCGTGTCACTGGACGAACATTGCGGCTTCCTACTAGTCGGGAAATGCAGCTGCAATCAAGTATTGTCACAGCCTCTTTCCACCTGATCCGAAACAAAAGCAAAGCGTCCTCGCACAATCGACGCGGACGAAGAGAACAGTGCAGCGGACGAAAGACAGAAGAAAGTTCAGACAAAGCTGTCTGATGTGATAGACGACTCCTCCCACGTGCAGTTTTGTTGTCTCGTGGCTGTAGTGACTGCAATCTTTCGGGGCAAAGACTTCGAATTTCTCTTTCGGATGACTGTCGTTCCCGATGTCGGCGGTTGCTTCCCACGATGGACAAGTCGAGGTATGTCTATTAAACCTGATATTCTTCTGAATGGCACAGTCTGTCAATATTGGCAAGGTTCCGTAGGAACACCAATTCTCCTGGAGTCAATCTGATTCAAGTCATTTTGCAATTTCACAACGTATGCAATTGGAACAGCCATCGTAGCGCATCCTGCACGACTTTTGAGCCCGGAATTACCGGTCCCATGCTGGCATCTTCAATCAAGTATCAGAAACGTAAGACTGGGCGCATTGTTGGGAGCCAGGGAAAAGTCCTCCAGCAAAGCGAAAACAAAAGAGGTAAAGCCAGAATCTCGAGTATGGCTATATTTTCGGCTCTCAAGGCTCTGAGAGATGTGTCGAAAGTGGAAACAGGTACTCTGCGCCAATTAGCATTGCCATCTCTTCGACTTTAGGCATTCTGATAGAACGCCCTCCCCTAAGATGTGTTCAAATAAGGCGCGTAATGGGTGAAAGTCAATGCATTTTGTAATCTGTGAATATGTATTGTCCTTCCTTTTCGATACATGAATCAAGTCCTAAGATTACAAGGGCAGCCAATGCAAAATAGGGCGATGTTTTTTCGTCTAATGCTCGTGGTGTGCCTCGCCGTGATAGCCGACGACCTTGAATCTTCCGATCATTTCACCAACGGTGAAAAAACCCAGTACTTGAGCGAAGACGATGCCAGCCGTAGTCAATTGTCGAGAGTTCATGTTGCGGACGCCGCCGAGGAAGGATTCGGGGCTAACGGTGTTGGACACAGAGCTCAAGCTGGAGCCGATTGTTCGAGGGTTCCGGAAGGCGTTGACCAAAGGCTGGAAGTATGACTGCCATTGTGCTGAGGATCTGGGATCTATCAGTCATTGCTCAGTAGAATATCTGCTTGCAATACTCACGGAGGCGCCATGTTTTGACCCTTGAAAACAATTCTTGCAAGCTCCAACCCGACGCGTGAGTAGTATAGAGTCGGTGGTATTAAGGCTGTCCACAGTCAGTAAGCCTCATCCATATCGATCCCACAGCCATATGACCTACATTCAACAAAAGAAATCACTCGTCCTGTCCTTCCGCCAATCTTGCTCACTGCATTGTAGGCCGAAGATCCAACTCTGGTGATGGCCGAGCTAGCGGAGCTCTGAACTCGGCTGAGGCCTTCTGATGCTTTTGATACAGCTTGCTTGCCGGTTTCCTGTGCTTTCGAGGCCGCCTCTGAGGTGGTAGAAGCTTGTCTAAAAGCGTTGCGGCGCAAGACAAGTCGGCTTTGGCGGAGAACGGCTCTCGAGACCGGAGCTGCAGACATGGCTACAGAAGCTCCCTAAGGGGACGTAGAGAATGAGAGGAGAGGTGAAGGAAGAGCTTGCGTGACTACACACCGGGAAAGGCGCGTCCTGATCACAGATGTCGAATGATGGTGGTTGCGAAGAGGGAGTGAAAAGGCATGAAAAGCAGCTCCCCAAATTCTCCCGATCGTTGCCATTATTCCACACCAAAAACTGCGCCCAGCCGCCAAAGCTCGTGATTGGTCTAAATATTCTCCGGTACCTGGGCTGGCAACAACCAAATTGACATGGCGAAGAAGATACAGAAGGGAGAAAAAAAGACGACGTGTATACTACTTCCCACTCCTCAATGCCTCATTCGGTCATTACCAAGGGTTGACACTGTTGCGAAGTGACCTCATGTGGTCATGAAAGCCAGGTGTTGATTCCTATCTCGAAGCCGCTTCTCCTTCGCCGTCCAAGGCCTCGTATGTCCTTTCACTTGCCACCACCACCTACAGTATTCACAGCAGACCATCTAACCATTTTTCTGCGTCCGGTCGCCTCGCCTCACTTTCTCTCGGACCCCCCTAAATACTGTCTCACGTCTGCCATAACCAGTCTTGCGGTTGTCAAAGGAACCTGAAACATTCCGTGAGGCCACACTTGACCCAGAGGAATCCATATCCGAGCTCCCCGGTGACAGTGCCGGCCCCCAAGCCCCTGCAGGAGACCCGATCTTCGGTTGTTTTTCACCCAACTCCCAAAGACAGGGAAGACTTTTTGATCATCTCTCTTTTCATTCCTCCTTGGACAACGCTCCGCCATGTAGCAGAGACTTGACACTACATACATCATCATTCTGTTGCGTACATGGGGTAGGTCTCTTCTGACTTGCGATTCTAGGGTTCTGGGGAGGCGTTCTTTGTTTATCCGTCATGTTCTCGACTGTCACTACGGTCCCTCGCGTTCTAGCAAACTTTTTATCACAGGCGCATTTGTCCTGATCCTATCCCTCGATCGAGCCACAAAAGTAATCCCTCGCGACGCATAGTTTTGTTCTTCTCAGACAATATTGATCAATGAGAAGGAGAGTCGACAACTAGTTTCCCAGGCCTCGCGCCGTCTCAACAATGGCCGCCAAGCCGCGCCAGGCGCCTCGAAGATCATTAAAACAATCCCTCAAGGATGTCTTTTTGCGTCGAATGCGAAAGTCACCAAGTCCTCCCGACACCATCGGATCGGGCATCCTGCGTAGAGCAGATCCTTCAAGTTTTGTCGTTTCATCCGTCACAACCTTTACTTCATTCTCCGACCTGACCAACAGCCAAGCCAGTTTGGACCAGTGGACCATTTCTCGATCTATACCAAATCGATTTCAGTCGCCTCCTCCCAACGTGGCCTCACCAAGCCGAGCTCGTCAGACTCTTCTTCCAGCGACGAGTTTGAGTCAATTCGATCTTCATCACGCGTATCTGCAACAATCAACAGTTCCATGCGGGTATGCACAACAAGCAGTGCCGCCAAACTGCGCAACTCTGACCAGTCGACAAGGGAGCATATCGACTCTATCATCATTCCAAAGCACATCCACCTTGAGACTGAGAGACTCTCACCAGCATCTCGTCGAGCAGCGTCGACCAATATCGGGGCTTGCCCCCTCACAGCCTGTTATAGGGAATCAACAAATTCGGAAGAAGCAGGTGTCATGGCTGCAATCTCCATCCATCAGTTCTGCATCCATGTCGGAAACTCACAGCTGGCGGAGCAGCGAGAGTGTGTCCGGAGACATGCCCTTGGTCGAACACTTCAGGTCTTTTTGTGTGCTTGACACAGCTGCTCCAGGTTTCCCTGTGGTGGCTACGTCTCAAGAGCTCAGATATATCTTTGAGATTGGCGAGCACTTCTTCCTCAATAGTTGCGAATGTGAAGGAGCTTCGATGGACATTGTGACTGGCCAGGACGCAGCGGGGGATCCTGTCACTCACCTTGTACTCTTCAGCCCACTGGTTATTCCAAGCAGTGGTCGCTGCAGGTTTATGCTTGCAAGCTTGGTCGATGTCACCCGGTTCATCTCCGGGGCTGCGTCGTTGCCAGAATTAGACAAATCCCCGGAAAGTTCTCTCATGGAAAGTGATCTGCAGACCCCAGTGCAGGATCGCTTAGAGCCTAGCTGGGTTGCATCGACTCCCCAGCTGTCAGCAGAGGACCTTTTAGGTGGTTGCGTCCTACCAGGAGACAGAGGAACTGGATCACTAGGCATCGCACATCGAGAAGATATCTGGCTGAACCTTGCGCATGAGGAGAAGAGTAGATCATCCACCCGCAGCAGCACTCCTCGGTCGACACCGAAAAGCCATGCGCGGACAAAGTCGTCGAAGTCGACACCTTCATCTAGCAACAGCAGCACTGTGGACGAGGTTTTGGAGGAGTTTATGGGCAATTTGCAAGAGTTATACTCCGACTGCTTCTTGCTCGGTAAATCTCCTCTCGATGACACATACTATGAGATTTGCAACGTGTCGCCCACGGTGCACGCCGCGAAGGATTATGTCAATGGACATCTTTCGCACACGGGACAGGAAGCTATTGTGGAAATGAGTGAACGCCTTGCGCAGGGCCAGCGCTTCTCAATGAAGGTAAAATGGGGTAACCAAGGCCTTGGGAAACATATGTACTGCAGCCCACTCTACGGGCAGAACTCTACCACGTGGATATGTTTCCTAGTCGACGATAACATGCCACCATTGTGGTGACGAGGCTTTGACTCCATCCGTGATGAAGGCTTCCGAGTTGTTACCGCGGTCGAGACACATGCGAATCGAAAGCTGTTTGGTCTGAATAATAATTTCAATGTTGCTTTTCGTTTTGTGACAGCGAGTCGCGAGGATATCACTACTCATATGCAGCGTGTGATTTTCTTCAGACATCACCGCCAATCAATCCGTCGGCATAAGAGCGTTCGCGGCCTGGGTGGAAACGTCAAATCGACAGCAGGGGTCCGGGCTGAGGTGAGGAGAAGTCCGAAATAAGGATGGGTAGAGTCGGATCAGCAAGAGAAAGGCCGAGAACATGGATCAGCTCCTCAACGTCGCAATTGAAACGGTACAAATCCTTGATTGTCGAGGTGGCTTGCTCGGGGGGCCAGATGGCGCCTCCCTGGCACCTTTGGAGGCACCTCTGGAACTTCTTTGGGCCTTCTCCACGTCGCTCTGGGCACCCTCGGCAGACCACCAAGGCAGCCGGCCATTCCTCCTTGAGCTTGGGCCCCAGAGCCCTGCAACAACCTGCCAGACTCAGCAACGCTTCCCCGATTGCCGGCGGGCGGCCTCTCTGGAGCCTGCATCACCCAAAGCATCCGCCCCATCGATGTTTCGCTCGTATTTTCGCTCGCCTACGAGGGCCTGTGCGGGCACGATACCACGATGGAACGATAACTTTTAAAGGTCCGACACCCCTGCTCGCTGTTTCTTTTCTTCCACACATCTCGATCCACTCACCAGACGCTGTTATTATCCGATAGGCACCGATCGCCTCTTCACTTACGCCATGACGAGCGGCGGTTTATACTTACTCGGTTACCACCCAACATCTAAGAAGGAATGATCTTCTTTTTCAATGTGACTCTCCATTGAATTCAATACCAAAGGACTCTGACCTTCCTCGCGTCGCCGATATAGAATAACGAACAGTCTCGACATCCCACCTTCTCCTAGTCGTCCACATATACATCTCGAAGTTTTCCATGCCGCAAACCGGGACTACAAGCTGCGATTACTGATCTCTCTCCCTGCAGCCTCCTGTCGGTTGAACAGTCTGCAGACGTGGAAGAGGAAGTTGTCACAATGTTCAATGAAAGTTTCTCCTTTGGCTCATCACCAATTGAACATCAGCTACCACCGGCCGTTGACGAGTGTACCTCATCCGACATCTCCCCGTTTACCTCACGATGCTCTTCACCACGCGAGGACCGGAGAGCCTCTTCTCAAAGAGACTCTCGCTTCGATACGCACCGATATGTCGTCGCACCTCGACACCCTTCCGTGACGGCACTCACAGCACAATTACAGTCCCACGCTCTCAATGACACCGAGATGAAGTCACCGTCGCTGTCGCCCAGCGATCCTTGTTCACCTGCCGATTCTGCATGCGCAACTGACGTAGACGAAGGTTTTTATGATGGTCCGGATACTCCAGCCACCACAGCGTCCGATGAATATGAGTCGGCCGAAGTTGATCCTACCTGGTGGGATTTGAGCATGTCCGACGCCATGACAGCTACATCATCACCCCGACCATCACTATCACTTGAAGCACAGGCGCTGTCCTCGTATACGATGCGACGAAAGCAACGGCAAGCATTGGTGAGGCTACAGTGTTTGGTATCACGGGCGCCAGATCTTGCTATGTTGATTGAAGAATGCCATCCGAGTTCACTACCTCTTGGTAACGACACGGCGAGACTGACGAATGGGAGGAGCGATTCGACGAGCGGGCTTTCAGGGTTGGGAACAGCTGAAATTATGAACACCGGACGGATCGAGAAAAGTCGAAGCGGTTCAATTGCCACGGTCAGAAAACCAGCCAGGATGAGGAAGAGAACCAGTCCCTAGGCATTTCTCTGGACAGTCCTACCTCTGATTGCCATTCTCTGTTGTCTTTCGAGCGACGCAATACCCGGCAATTAGCCTCTTTCTTCCCCAGGCGTCACGTTATTTACCCGGCAAACAAGGGTGAGGGTTGTCTCGCAGGCAAAATCAGGGGACTCGAAGCCCCGCACGAGACGAAATACCGACGGCCACACAAAATAGTCATGGCATTCGAAAGACAACCCATGCGATCGACGAGTCTAGACAAAGATGCCGGTTCGATTTCGCCTCGAGATTCTCCGAGATCAACGGGACAGTTGTGCCGCTCCGGCAGCCCTGTCAATCGGGGCTAAAATACTCGCACCATTGTGTACGCGTGTCTTGGCGGACTTCTGCGTCATTATGCATGTGGTATGATAGGCATTATCAACGTGGAACACAATCCGCACCTCCTCGTACTCTACGGCACATGAGACGGCGTCTGCCAAGGGAGAGGTGGAGGGATGGGACCTCTCGTTGAGTGGAAACATATGGCGTTGCCACCCGATGTCGTCGTCGTTGCTTGCGACATGAGTACGGAGTGCCTGATCCCCAAGCACGACGGTTTTTCTCCTTTTCAGAATCACATTTTTCTTTTTCAGACCGAACAAACGAAGTGTTTATAGGAGCAGGAGGTTGGATCTTACAACATTTTCAGACGGCATGGCAACGGGCAAGCATTAGAGGTCTACGGGCGGGGGAAATGGTGAATGTTTTTTTTTAATTTGGTAACGAGAGTTCATGATACCCCGGATGTATTTTGCATGTTTTGCTTATAGGTAGCTATAAGACTCGATTTTCTTTTCCCACAATGGAGAAAGAGTAGTATGTATTGGTAATGCCAACGTCCCAAAACGAAAAACAATTTTCGTATCCAGTTAATTTCTTGTCCGGGTTTCTGCATTCTGGGATGTCGAGAATGATTTGGCGACCAAGTCCCGAAGATCGAGTCAAGACATTTTTGATCTTCCTCTTTGGATGCCCGCGTGTTGTGGTTATGCTCTCGGGGTGTCGCAATACAGATATCTGTGCAGGGTAGGTGGTAACATGTAGAAATTCTAGGTAGTGTCATCTACGCAGGTTTCCTTTCAGCTGGCTGTCGGTTTTTTTGTTTTTCATTCGATCTTGACACACCTCTCGTGTCATTCCTTCACCATCTCGATCCTGGGAGATTGTAACTGGGACATGTATACTGCACGACACTACCAAGTTAATGCGGCGGATCCGCAGAGCACGCGAGGCAAAGAAGACGGAGAAGCGTTTGCGCTTCCGCTTCCACTGGTAGGTGAGTGACCTAGGTAAATCACCTACAGTACTGTGCGGAAGTATGTAATCACAACGCAAATCGACAATAGTGTCCCGGCGGCTGTCGAGAGTAAATGATTGAGTCATGTTTGGCGGAATCCCCCTACCTGGTACCGTCGGTAACAGGAGAGTAGTTCAGTCCCACGTGTAGGCTACCGCCGATTCCGTTTTGCTTGCATGGGTCATGGTCACGGGTATGAAATGTGAGAGGAGGTGTATATAGACGAGGCAGTGGGCGGCTACGACCGTTTGGTGGCGAGATGGCAATATGGTCAACACGATGAAGCGACGGTATAGGATGCACCTCTTCCAGTCGGGAACCATCGGCTACGGGGACCGCCGGTGGTGATGGGTGGTCCAACGGGGTGATGATTTTGTCGATGGGTAAAAGGCGGCTGGCACCAAACAATCAAGCCTTGGCCCCTGGGAAACTCGGCCACTGGTGTTTGTCTAGGCGTGGCGAGACCTAGAACAAAACACCACTTACATACAGTACAGGTAATAAATACGAGGGGGATTACCGAGTACTCAGTAGGGAAATCTCGTATCCGGGTGCCACGCCAGGCTAAAATGAACGCCCCCCCTCTGGAATATCTCGGGAAATTCCCTTACATGAACAATTCGGAACCTCAACCCGCCCCGAAATATTCATCGTGGTACTCGTGATGAATCAAATCGAAGCAAATTGCCGTGCCGATTCAAACAAAAAGAGCATCGGTCAAGTTACCGAGAAGTCAGGATACAATGACCCGAGAAAAAAAACAAGAAGAAAGAAAGAATAATAAGAAAAAAAAGCCGTGCCACCAGTGATTAATCACTGGGTACTAACGAAAAAATGACAACGCCACATCGGATGATATACAGTACACACCGACAGATTCCAAAGGATGAGGAACGTGCGCGTTTTGTACCGTAAGAGGGGGGGTACGAACGAAAGTATTTCCCATTCACGCTTTTTCTAGTCGCGAGTCCACGGAGAAGAGAACGAGGTACATGGTTTGGATAGGGTCAAGGCCCAGGTGGTGGTCAGTGTATGTGTGTTTTTCCTCTCTCTTTGCTCGAAATCACGTAACAGCAAAAGGCACGGTACGAGTACATCCCCTGCCTACCTATGGTAATAAGAAAAGTCCTTCCGTGTATATCCGTACCTACCGCAATCTGAAAACTACGGTACTTATCACTACCAGTGTGGGAGCATCCGAGAACCAAAAGGGCCGCTCCGTCGTTTGCCATCACACAATGGTACTCGTTACGGCCATCCCGGGGCGGAACATCAAAAACGAGAACATCCGGGACCGCAATGTGCGGTACTGTACGCGCTTCCGCTCGAACGGAATGAACAAAGAACCAGTATGTCAAGAGCAAAGTCCCTCGTTGCGGTTCCGAGAGAGAAAAAGAAAAATCAAAATCCACGTCTACTTGCCATGTGAATCGTGTGGCGAGTTCTTGTAAAACATCAGGTGAGAACGACGGTTATTTATTTTGGGGAGGGTCTCAATGGAATGCGGATACGGGCGACGTCCGAGTCAACCCTGTTTGTGTTGCTTGTCGGCAATGTTTACCTACCATACATACAATTACAAAGTCTGGAAGGGACCGCTCAGTCAGGTACGATACCGTACCCAGGCTTGACAGGGGGGGGGTGTGGTTGCGGTTCTAGACTCTTGAGGCTCACCCAACACTTACCGAGTTAATAGGCATTGGACAGGTACGGAGTACACCTGACGTTACTAAGCCCCCCAGTCTGAACACGCACATTCTTTTACCCGGGCCTGTACATGCAATTTTCATAAAAAGAAAAGGAGACAACACACGGTACCCAAACCGACAACCTTGGATCACTATATCGCCCACCTCTGGTGATGACCCGGCGGTAGAAGAAGCGGAAGCAGAAGCGGAAGCGGAATGTTCATACTCAAAACTGCCGGCGTCGTTCAATAAACCGTATTCGATACCAAAGTACTCCCTCCGTACACACAACGCTCAAGTAAACCCTTCCTATTCCCCATTCTCTGGATCGGCTGTTTGGTTTGCTTCTTTCTTCTTCTCCTGCATACTATGCACTATCGCACCACGTTTCCGATTAACCTCGCGCCTCTCGTAGCCGCTTTGCGTGCCGATCCTGGCTTTCCGTTTCATGCGTTTGGTCTTTTCGTCATCGTCGGCGTGGATGGCACGTCGGGACTGGACGCCGTGGAGTTTGAGATCCTTTCGGGTAGATTTCGACACGGATGGCAACGCATGTAGAAGCCACGGCTGTAGGCCCCCGTTGGCAGTCACCGGGACATCGGATGTGGTTGTGGTGCCGCCGCCGTCGCCTGCTCCGGTGGGACGATCCGACCGGACCTGGGCCTTCTCACTCGCGGCGATCACATTGGCGATGCCTTTGACGTATTGGACATCTTCCTTGGTGTAGAAGCTGACGCAGACACCACCCTCCCGACCAGCCCTCCCAGTCCGGCCTGCACGATGGACGTATCCGGCCACCGTGTTGGGGATGTCGTAATTGACCACCACGTTCACGCCACGAAAGTCCACGCCGCGCGACAGCAGGTCCGTCGTGATCAGGATCCAGATCTTGCCGAGCCGGAAATTCTGCATGATGCTCGAGCGTGCGTGCGCCGGGAGTGACGAGTGCAGCACGGCAATCCGTGAAGACCCTCCTGCCGGTGCAGGGATGTCGTACTTTAGTTCATCGTACAGCGACTGTGCTCGGTCAATGGTCTGGGTGAAGACGAGGAACGGTGGTCGAAGCGGTGCCGCCGCGGCTTGATATCCGCCCTTGGAGGATGACGCCCCTCCTGAACGGGACGGATGGAGCAACTGGCGCATGCCCAACAGCTTTCCAGATTCGGTCGCCGTGTAAGTCAAACGATGTGATATAGTTGGTAAGCTGATGTCCTTCAGCCCGATGATCGTCCGCAGCAAAGGTGGTCGATCGCTCCGGCGGATCTTCAGGCTCTTCTGTCGATCGTGGATCTTCTGCACAGCCAATTCCTCAACGTTGGAACCAATCGTTGCCGACCACATGCTGACCCGTAGCGTGGGAGATGTGCATGCTGACCAGATCGCCAGTGTCTGCGCACGAAACAGAGGATCCAGAAGTACATCAGCCTCGTCGAATATCAGGGTTTCGATCTTGGGAAGAGGATTAGGCGGTGTCGTTTCGTCCTCTTCCCAGGACGGACAAAGCGTATGGACAAGACTTAGCGGCGTAGAGACGATGATGTCGGCTTTGGTCAGCGTGGCAGACTCCCTTGAATGCTCGTCCTCGCTCTCTTTCTCGTCATCTTCACCCTCCGATTCCTCATTTTCCACAGCCGACTCTTGCATCCCGAAGAGCCTCATTCCCTTCCTCATGGCTGTTATTCGTACGCCGGTCTTTGTGCAGAGTTTTCGTCCTTCTGTGACGATTTGCGACACGAGCTCTTTTGTTGGAGCTAAGACGATGGCACTGGCATGTTTTTCAGTAGTGTTGGACTGCTCTCTGTGACTTCTGGACACCTTGTCTATCAGCGGGATCAGGAAAGCGAGAGTCTTTCCGCTCCCGGTAGGCGCAATAGTCAATAAATCTGGTTCTTGGGCATCTTTGGAGAGACTCGACAGGAGTAGTGGAATGGTTGCCGTTTGAACTTCTGTAGGCTGGAAATACGCCTGTTCCGAGACATTACGGACAAGAGATTTATTGGCATTCTGCTGAGAGAGTTGATCGAACGTAACGAGAGGCTGAGGGAAAATGCGCGACTGTTCCTTTTGCGCCTTTCGTGATTCTTCGGTTTTACCAGCCGAACGAAATCGATTTAAATCGACAATTTTTATCTTGTGCTTCTTTTGGTATTGTCGAATCTCATCTTCAGTGGGTGGGACCCTGGTACTCGGTGATGCTGTAGTCACTGCCGTCACATCATCTTCTCTTTTCCGTTTCTGACCTGAAGATGCACCGGGAGAAATTGAATTTATTGATTGTCCCGATGTTGGCACTTGATTTTGTTGCGAAGGCCTCGTCGTCCTTGATTTAAGGCCTGTTGACCGAGACAGTATTTGGAAGGCATTCATCTTATGACACGGTCATTGTCCGCGGACTATTCCCTCCGGATTTCGAGTTCGTCTCAAAATTTATTCAATTCTCTCTGTCGATTCCAGGGCAAGGAAGATTTGGCTTTGATGCCAAGAACTTGCGGATAAACTTTGATCCCGGAATCAAAAGCGCGCCGCTGCGGTTTCACCATTTAGTTCTCAGGCTCAAGTACGTGGCAGAACAAAAGATGATACTTCGAAATCACTTTACGTTCGACCTGATACTGGTCTTCTTGTCTCCTGCTGCGATAATACAGCTACTTTGATCATCATGCGCTACCTCCCTTTTACTTGTACTCGGACATCAACACGTCGAAACCAGGAGGTCATCTTTCTGTCAGACAACGTTATTTTTTGTCATTGCACTAAAACGTCTAAAAGCATGAACCATGATTATGTGACAGAACTAGCCTCAAATCGCAAGCTTTCCAAGTTTCTACAGCCAAGTGCCAACTTGCGCCGACTGCAGTATCATCTTGCGCCAGAACATGCAGCGCTTCTAGCATGACGATGGCATTCTCAGAGAATATCTCTGTTATACTCAGGCGTCCATACAAAACATACAAATCCTAAAAGCGCCCCTCACGATGGTCATTGGATTGCTCATATTGACCTCGATTCCTACTGTGACTGGCGTCGCTCAAGCCATCTCCGCCCAGAAGACCCGCGATGAGCGGCAGAAAGATGAAAAACGAATGAAGAAGTTCCACATCGATGTGTACTGCGAGGCTGTGAGCTCTCGCACAAAAGAGATTCATGAAAAGAGGCTGGTCTTGAGGGATGATAGGGTATGGATAGGCCCGAGGGAAGCGTTGAATCCCTGTCCCGAGGGCTATGTCGCTGAGTGTTTCTACATCGAGTATCCGGACAACGAAGTAAGCGATCCGACCTTGTTTACGCAAAGACCTGATCTCCGTGACAACTAACGTGAGTCAAGAGAGTGCCGATACCGATTGGCCTTGTGAGCCAGGTTCGCGAGGACCCTCCTTTGCTGAATTGGCTATATGTGGACAAGGACACAATGGAAGTAAAGTATGGGAACAAAAGCGCAAGCATTGAGCATCATGTCGGGCCCTGGGACTGGACCGAGGATGAAGAAGGCATTACGTTCGATGAGACGGAAGACTTTACAGCCGTGGAAGATCCAAAAACCCACAAATGGCAGATATATTATGACATGGATAACGATGGATTAAGCAGATTTGTACCAAAGGGACGACGGAAGATACAAGTTAGCCTGGAGAGGACATTGATACCTGGAGCCAGTGTGCCTGGAGCATGATGGCAGTGATGGCCTACTGGTTTTATTTATACTTGTAATGACGAATATTTATGCCCAGGATGTAGCCTGTCTAACCAAAAGGATACCTTGGGAATATTTTAGGAATTATATCCGGAACTTCACATCATTCTCATTTCACTGGAACATTAAAACCCATTCACTCAGATTATTAAAGATCAAACCCCTCGACGCGCATTCTATCTCCATGCGACCATTATTCGTCGCATGGTTGACAGGCCTTTGTCATGCACAACACTTCACATAAGGCATGCATGCTGTTCCCGATAGTTCATCTGGACTGGCGCAAGTTGTTGTATCACCGGCCAATTGATCACACTCTCATCGCGCAAGTTGCTGTGTCAGTCAGTAGCTCTCAGCCATGAATCCAACCGCGTCAGAGCCACATATGTGGCAAATCATTGGAAAGAAAGGCGGGCCATGGATTAAAGTCCCAATAAAGCCATTCACTGACGGGCAGTCCAAAACTTGGCCCGGTGAAGGCTCTTTACAAGGCAGATACCGTCCAAGTTCCGAAGAACGCCACTTAATCCAGTTGGCCAAAGCATGGAAGAAGCAACAGCATGACCTTGCTGAAGGAGTTAATTACTACCTAGACAAACTTCCCGAGGGATATGCTGTGTTTGAGCTGGATCAACTTACCGGCAATCAAGTGTGGAAACGCCTGTTCGGCCACCCTAGCGGAAACTATTACGATTCTATTGTGAGGTTTCAGGTTCACTTTTTATGGCTGATGTCCGGCAAACAGGGTGACTGTGGATGTATCAACTGTGGAAAACCTCAGACACGACCCGCCATAGGACGAAAGCCACGCCCGACCGGGTTTGAACGACTCCTTCCCCTGCGCGGAAGCGAAAACAACGGATACCAATCTGATAATACGTCAGGATCGACCTCTGCTGGTGGCAGTATGACGGGACGCCCCTCCAGAAGACCTCAGCGTCAATTAAAACCAGCCGGAGCTCACTACGCCGTTGATGAGGAGGGAAACGAAGATGTTTACAAAGGGTATCTCAAAAAGCTTGAAAATAGCAGGGATGGCAAGAAAGGAATCGAAGACGACATTCGAGAACTCAACTCCTTTGACTGGAGAGCTGAGCACGAGGAATTCGCAAAGGATGAGAAGTATGGAGTCGAACTGATAAAGCGACATCTCACCTTGATCTCACAACAACATTCCTTCGCGCCTAGAATTGGCGAGCTCGTTCTCTGGACGCCACATTTCCTTGACGATCACTATCTGATGCTAGACTCTACCAGGGGCGAATTCAAGTTCTACTCCTTCGACCAGAAACAATACCACGGATTTCCCCGATGGCGGGCTGGTCTTGTCACCCAGGTGCCATTGACAACTGCAACAGATGGCCCTGTTGATTTTCCGGACATTCAAACACTGCCGGATAAGAGCACTTCTCTGAACACTTCTGGCTTCCGCATCGAGACCTTTCCAGACCCGAACGATGAGATTGACAAGACAGCATCCAAACAGTATCGATATGTCCCGCTGCGGAATGTCCGACCGCTTAGCCATTGGCAGATGCTTCTTCGTGGAATTCCCCATTCAGAGTGGCATCCGTCTATCATGTCTGCCATGACCTGTATGACGAGTATATCGTTGTACGAGAAGTGGTGGTTCAAGGGAGAATGGCCCACTGCAAGCGTCTTGTGCAAAGGAATATACATCGGTCCTGAATTCATCATGACAGGTGATACGGTCAGAATAACTCCCGATGCCAAAGCTGCGGGTAAGGTCAAGAGGTGCACAGATGTCATGATCGTGGACTCAATTAGACTGAATCTGCTGAACATCCGATCAGAAGATGTCTTACCAGATACACCGCTCCTCTCTTCTGCATCCTCAATCACTCTTGTCGGCAGAGCATACACTCTGGACATACGGCGTCATTATACAATGCATAACCATGACCCGAATGCCGCCCAGACGGTGCTACCAGCGCCAGTGCCACAAGAGGAAGTCAAAACGGTATTTCGACCTGTTGGTACGGGTGATTACGGTACTTGGTACTACCTACACGACCCAACTAAGAGGTATCAAATCTCTTATGACCGCGTGCTGGGCAGGTTATACGAAGCTGCGGCGGTGAAGCTATGGACCGGCCAATCACAGTTCAAACAAAGAGGTCGTGAGCAGTTGGATATCAGACCGAGCCTGGACTTTGATTTGAGAGCTATCGAGCATGGTCGGAAATTTGCGAGCGAGAATGATGAGCGCATCGAGGAACCAAAGCCAGGTCAATTAGGATGGTTTTGGGCTGACACGAGAGTCGAGGCACTGGATATCCAGACAATCAACGGCATTGAGGTTGGAAAGTATCACGATGCCAGGACCCCACAGACTCTCCAGCAATGGCGGATGTATATGAAGCTTATCAACGGACATACAGATACGCCAGAGCTCTTCAAGTTCAAGTCGGATTTTCCTTCTCTATCAGGACTCTCAGGGGTGGGTGGCCGCCGTGGAAGGAAGCCTGGCTCAAAGCTTGTTAATGGCAAGGTGGTCATGCCAGGCGATCCAGGATATGAAGAGGCTGCTGGTAAAGCGTTCGCAGAGCCCAATTGGACGCCAAGACACGGGAGCAGTCAACTTGCGGGAGCTGCTTTGGTATCAACTGATGATGAGGACGATGAAGGCGACGAAGACGAGAATGAGCATTTCGAAGATGCTGAGGAAGTGTTGCCATCGGTTGAGGATCGGTCGCTGGTCAGTGCAATGGATCGTAGAAGTCCTCTTCCTCAAAAGAAGAGGACGCCGGTTCAATCAAAGGCACAGATTATGCAGAACCCGGAGGATATCGATGACGATGATGACGATGACGACGATGACGACGAGTGGTTGCACAATCATCCCCCAATTCGGGGAGGAACAGAAGAATCCGAAGGCGGTGACTACCGACCTGATTTTGAGTAGATTCCGGCAACAGGGAGTTTTGGGTCTGGTCATGATGGACCTGGAATGGTGCAGTTGTTTATTGGAGTGAGAAGTGAGACCCTCGCATGAATACGAGTTCAGTGATCACGGACACAGAGTTCTTGATATGGGAAAGGCTTCGATGACTGGAATTGTGGTGATTGGTTTAGAACAGAGGGCTCAAATGTACACAATATTGCCGAGAATCGTCTCGCAGCACGATGCTGAATATCCTAACCCCAGATTTAATGTTCTCTAGACAGCTTTTTTCAACCTGTTCGCGTTGTTGATGATGGTTACACACTGTTCCGATTGCTCGTATATACGTAGAAAGTGACTACAGTTCGTAGAGACATTACCAACAGAGACATTTGGTCCGAAGTTGAATTTTGTCCCCATAGCCTCGCGAGCCTGACAAGGCTGTGGATGTGGGAAGTGCCAAGACGCACACGTGACGAAAATTATTCGGTACACCTGCCCTTTCGATTGTGTGAAATCGCAGTCTTGGCTTTCGCACATCCCAAATTCTGGCAAAGTCGATTTCGAGGATCAATTGACAACGCCGATAAACAAAGGACCATCTCTTTACCGCACACAATCGACAAGATGGTAGGACAAGCCCCGATATCATGTTATGCTATACACAAGTACTCACAAATACTTTTGCAGGTCCGCTACGCCCCCGCCGACCGCATCCCCAGCGCCAAATCGGCAAAGAGCCGTGGCAGCTACCTCCGAGTCAGCTTCAAGAACACCCGCGAGACGGCCCAGGCCATCAACGGCTGGAAACTCGAGCGCGCCGTCAAGTACCTTGAGAACGTCCAGGAATTGAAGGAGGCTGTTCCGATGAGGAGATATGCCGGCAGCACTGGCCGAAGCGCACAAGGTATGAATTCATGCACCGATTAGGAAAAAAGAATTTGGAAAAACAACACAGCGGCCCATGGGATTTGTGGTCTTCTCTCGCTGTTGGCCAGCCGTACTTGCTTTTGTCGATGCAAAAGGATGGTCGAAAAGACATCAGACGTTGGCCTTTCAAGAAAAACCTACAACCGCACAAAACCGTCAAAAACTTCAATGTACACGTGGGCTAACAATTCTTCTTCTCTCTCGCACAGGCAAGCAATTCGGTGTCTCCAAGGCCCGCCACCCAGTCAAGTCGGCCGAGTTCCTCCTCGGTCTGCTCAAGAACGCCGAAGCCAACGCCGACACCAAGGGCCTCGACACCTCTAACCTGATCGTCAAGCACATCCAAGTCAACCAGGCCCCCAAGCAGCGTCGCCGAACGTACCGCGCCCACGGTCGCATCAACCCTTACATGTCCAACCCGTGCCACATCGAGCTGATCCTGACCGAAGGCGAGGAGGCCGTCACCAAGGCCGAGGAGTTGGGTGTCTCCCAGAGACTGAACTCCAGACAGCGAGGTGCTCAGAGACGAAAGGCCATCACCTCCTCATAGACGGGGTTCATTCTCTTTGCTTTGCAAAATCAATCAACTCAGTCGAGGAGATTCTGAACCGCAAGCTGAAAGGACACGAATTGAAAAAACAAATGTCGTGAACCGACCTTTTCTTTCCCCCCTGGGCGTGAAAGATGATGATCTCGATCGAATGGCAATTTTTTTTGGTGAAAGTACAAACGTGGTTGATGGATGACGGATGGGAAGGCGAAGGTGTCGTCGCTAGCTGGACACACACAAGTATGGCGGCTCGACTGCAAAAGGAGAATTGTATGTAGTTGGAGTCGATATCGGCTTTCGATGATCACACAACTTTACACTTGCGGCATGGAAGGGCCTTAGGACTTGAACGAGAGAAGAACGTGCATCTTTCAAACTTGTAGCATGGTAATTCCCCGCAATGTGAAAAAGAAGAAAAAAAACCATTTACTTCAAATTGGTGTTTGTTTGCTTTTTTTTGGTCTCATGTTCCATACACGTCTTTTTGCTATCTTCTCTACTCGCTGTGGCATTGAGGCGTCGCAATCTTTTTGGCGCTCTCGTGCCTCTCCTCCTTACCCTATCGTGTTGAGCCTCACAAAAGTATCCTGAATCCGTACAAACTGCAACCAAGTAGTTCCTGATCCCCTTGTGTCGTGCTGATGCTGCTGGTGATACTGTCTCTCAGCAATGAAATCTCGTGCTCGCCAAACGCCTCATCTCTCCCATCCAGTCTCATGTCACCATTCCAATTCTCCCAAAGTTCTCCAGTGCCAGACCAGGTCTGTAATATTCAAGTGGCTTGTGATTCAAGTGTGCAATCGACAGGAAATCAATTTTCTCTTTCTTTCGCCGAGTCTGTTGTATTTGACTTCTATCTTCTGTCTTTCGTAATTGCATGTTTCCATCGATTCCCATTTAGTCCGTTCATCTGGACTTTGCCTGCTGACAAGTACTCTGTCGCAAAGGTGAAATGCGAGTTTCTGACTTTCCGACATTTTGCAAAAGGAATGGCGTGGCAGTTCTTTTAGTAGTTCATTATCGCCCCGTGAGTCTCATCGTGACATTCTCCACTCTTGTGTCATTTCTCAAATCAATGCCAACTGATCTCATGAGTCTCTGATGTATCAAATTCAAGTATCTTTTGCGGGGGTCCGGAGTATCTGACCGCTTTTTCTCAGTGTTGATTCAAGAGTCTTCGTCAGAATCGTCGTCGTCTTCGTTGTAATCGTCTATGGCACTCCGGCGCGGCCAATCGCGCAACGGTTCGGACCTCATCAGGCGTAAACGGCTCATTTGTGCCTCGCCGGGCGTATCGCCGCACTCGAACGCCGCCAAGTCGGTGTCGCCGTGTGGGGTTTCGACGTCGCCACCGTAGTAGCTGACTCCCCGGAACACGTAAACCTCGCCCGGGCCCTGCTGGAACTGGCCGGGTCTGGGGACGGCCGACATGACGGGGTGCCTCGGTGTCCATCCGAAGATTGGGATCTCGAACAGACGCCAGACGAGTTGATTGACGGCCCTCGTCTCGTCGACGACCGTGCAGAGCGTGAATGGCCGGTCTGCGTGGTAGACCTCTTGGAAGAGGCGTGGCGGCTCTCTCACCACCACCACGTCCTCCTCGTCTACATCGGCCGCCATCGTGCCAGCTCCCTCCTCCCTGCCCGCGACCCTTCCGACAGACGTCCCACCTGGACCCATCGTGGCCGGGCTCGCATCCCCCGCCGGCACCTGCTGACGTGATGCCCCCATCGGGGACACCACGCCAGACAGGTGCTGGACGGGAGATGTCCAGTGAGCACCGACCACGCCCAACGACCGCTCTCTGGCGACGGCGTTCCTCACATCACCAGGATATGATCTTCTTGGCTGCTGGGTGATGTCTGTCGGAGGGCCGTCCTCCACCTCCTCCTGACAGCGGCGTTTTAGGGACAACAGCCGCCTCGTCTCCATGGCTTGTCTTGCCCAAGGCGAGACTCGCGTGTATCCGGTCTTTCTGACCCGTCTTGGACGACGGGCCGCCTTGGGCTCGAAGTCGTTGGCAAACGCAGACGGAAGTAGCCTTCCATCTGGCCTCGTATGCTTCTCCACATACTTGGCTTTGTGGTTGTCTGTTGCCGCCGACGCCTTGGAAGTGCCGATGAGCTCGATCCGCACAGACTGCTGGTGAGCCTGCGCGTCCTCTCTGGCCGACTGGATGCTCTGGGTGCGGCAGGGAGGGCCGAGCGAGTTGGAGAGGGTTTGAAAGGTGGTTTGACGTTTGTAGGACTCGAGGTTGGCCAGGAACTCGGCCCATTCGATCTCAACTTCGTCACGTCCAGCTATGGTCGACATTCTTGCTGTCTTTGTGTGGGAGGATTGTCTGGTCACAAAGAAAACTCGACAGTAGCCAGGTGTGATGGTCTTGCAGTCTTTGTTGGATAAGATGAGACACAAAGACGTGCAGAGTCTGATCTCTTGACACCAAAAAAGGACTGAGATCGAGACGTTTGTGAAGTTTGAGATATTGGAAATTTTTGACCAGCGAGAACAATAGTCAAACCCTTTGATGATGCGTGTGTCCTTGTCACTCTCGGCGACACTCGGCGACGACATAATCGACATGGTCGACGATGACATCGTCCTGAAATGCCGGAATGTTCAGTTGTATGATGTCGCCGCTGGATCTTGCGCTGCCGCCGCCCAAGCAGAGACATCCGTACAGTACACAGCCTCAAACAATCCTCCTTTCATTGACCCAATGGAGGACCACCATTGTTGGCGTCGCTTTCAACAAATATATATATATAAATTGCATCGATCCATGTTTGTTTGGATCGGTATCTCGCCCAGACAAATGAAAGAGAACAATTGCTTCGGCACTGCCCTCTTACAACAAACCGCGAACTGCCTGACACGCTAGCAACGTGGTTCTTGCTGAGGGCATTCACCATGCACTCACACGTGAAGTGCTGCGAGACCATGTTGCTCGTTTCTGGAGTCACCACAAAAATCACAGAGAAACATCTTCGCACAGGCGCCATTCGCGACCTTATTCATGTACCGAATCGACCATACTCAACGGAATTCCAAACTCACAACATATGAACAAGAAATTGAGAGAAAACAAGCAACGCCAAAGATGAGGGCTTTTCACAAACCCTATAGGCTGAAAGTGTTTGGACTCAGAAAAACAGAGACCCGAGTTGACAATAAGGTTGCAAAGAAGGTTACAGGGCAGGAGGGTGTTGACTAAGCGCACGGAGGCCCCTCGAAGGAAGAGACGGCCGCAAAGACAGACTCTTGTCGATATGACGAGCATATACGTGACAATATCGAGAAGGCAAGGGCAATGGTTCGGGCAGACGTTGGATGGCAGACACGGTTGTCGAAGAGGAAGAGGTATGTCATGGGAGACTTTGACGATGGAATTGAGGAGCAACCCTGAGGCCTGGGTGAATTGATAGTTAAGCCATCAGCGTATGGCATGGCGATGACACGGACAATGTCAGAATGAGACTTCATGACGGCGAAATTGCACCTCGAAGACAATACCGAAGAGTTTGCGATAAGTTACCGCCGCCCTCTCTGCGTGTTTCCTCCCCTTCTGGTGAGGGAGCGTGAAGAAAGTAGGGGGTTACCAAGAGTCAAGATGGCGCTTGATGTTTGTAATCGACATGATTTTCTCTAGCAACAAGTACTTGACACCCAGACATTTTGTTGCTGGGTGACATTTTGTTGCTAGTAGGAAAGGAACGACGCTGGCCGCTCTTCTAAGCGAAGATTGTACCACACGATCGCCGGCGACAACTTTAGTATAACTGGGCGGGCTCGATATGAGATGAGAAGAGCTGCTTTGTCGTTGGTTCATAGATAGGAATAACACGCGACAAACGGACAATTGCTATACATGGAGATTGGAATTGAACGATCAATGAACAAGTATGTCAATAGGGAGGCCGTTCAAAGTCCAATTATTCCTGAGATTGCAAAGATGGAAGAAATGGTTGTTGTCGTGTCCCAACGTCGCGATATGCTTTTTCCCGCTAAAGCGGCTGTTCCAAGTCTAACCGGTTGTGGCGCTTGACCCGCAATGCCAGCATCACAATAATACGAGTATTAGATCAATTTCCGAGGTCTAAGGATACAGGAGATCCAGATCCTGAAGAAATGTGTCCAGTGGAGGAAGGAGTACAAAGAGTCACGGTTCTCGAATAGGTTGTTGGTGATCACACTTTACCAGTGTTGTCAGTCGCAGTTCATCCCAATGAAAGTGAATATAACATAGCCTATGCATCTACAAGATTGTTGAACGAGAATGATTTCTGCTAGGCGACATGAAGTATCTTCCTTAGCAAGATCTTGGAAATTCGTGAAAGTACGGATGCGGATAGGTAACGTACAGTAGTCCGCATATTATTGCCAATGCCCTTTTTAGCATCATTAAATGACTAGAATACCATGACTACGAAGATCTGTTCCGAACCGAGGCGTCCTCATCGAGCTTAGAGCCGCCCATGCATTGTCGCACGTGGAGTATGTGGAAGACCTCATGGCAAGTCAAGGGTCGTAGCACGATAGAAACATCATTCACACGCGAGAACACTCATGCCCGCGAACGAGGAGAACTGGTTGTCGAGGATTCTCGTGTCAAGCGATCTGTGGGGAAAGAAGTCAGCGTCGCCAAGGGGTGTCTGTCCACCTGGTCTCGACGCCACTGGATACAATATACTTTTGTTACTAAGGTGTGTTCTGACGTCCCGCGCTCGATGTGGTATCTCGTGATGCCACTTACTGGTTATGAGGGAACACTTCCACCGGAGCTTCCGGTGGTTGATTGTGTGTGGCGTCGGGGCCCCGGATTTGACGGCGACCTCGATTTATCGTTTTGAGGGGAGAAAGATTCCATTGAGAAACGACTCGAAATAGGGTGAGGCAGGATCACAAGCTCTGGGGCATTTTGTCTCCTGAACCTTGCCCCCGATATGCGCAACAGTTGATACTGAGTAGACATCATGGTTGACACCGTACCTAGTAAAGAGTACTCCGGATGCCCGTACCAAGCCCGAATATGGATCTTGCTACTATAGCCAAGCCTTCCATATCTGGTAGGACAGCATCACGTGAGGTCCACTTAGCCGGGTGTATCACCGACTTATGGACCAAGCCTTCTCGTCAGGCAAATTTTTCCTCCATAACCAACTGCTGTAATTCCGCACCCTCCATCGCTTCGAGCCCAGTCGGACGATCTCTTTGTGCCCAGAACTTTTGCCATGAATTATCGACGACCGAAGCGGTGGAATTTTCGACGCAGGTCTCGGCGCGCCAGGCCAACCATCACCCGGTGGATGTATGTACACACACAACCACCCTATCCATCCCACGACCTACCTAAACTTTAATGGGCTATATTTCCATATGCATACCGAGGCAGCCTTACCGGATCGAGTTTGAATCTGACAAGGGCCGTCTGAATATCTTGCTGTATCGAGTCTAGAGACCCTCTCCGAGTAGGGCCAAAGGTGTATTCTCCGTGAATGACTCCAGAAGTAACTCCAGCTCTGGCGCAACTCCACGCTTGATTTCTTGCCCATGCCCCCGTGCCCCGCGAGCATGGTAATTAAATGGGTTCCCTTTTCTTTTCTTGTTGTTGACAGTGACCCTGGTATTATAATAAACCCCGGATCCTCTCCAGATCACTCCTCAAAATCATCCCCTGAGCTTCACTTTTGTCCTTTTCCCATTTTCCTTTTGTGCCATCTATACAGTGCACACATTCTGTCTATCTCTCTCTCTCACTCTCTCACAAACACCGACTCACTGACTCTTACCCCCCTGCCATACCCAACATGACGGACAAGATTCAAGATGAGAAGCGAGTAGAATACGGGGCCGAGGAGAAGGGCCTCGGTGGCGTCTCCTCTGACACTTCTCCAGACGTTCGTCCCAATGACGGTGGCCTCCGTACCGTCGACGCTGGTCTCTCTCCTGACGAGGTCATCGGTGAAATGAGCCCGGCTGAAGAAGCCCTCGCCATCCGCAAGATCGACTACCGCCTTATTCCTCTTCTCACCCTCTTGTACCTGTGAGTTGTGGATACAAGTTCTGATTGGCTGCGTTCCATCACTGACTGTGTCCGTACCCAACAGTCTCGCATACATCGACCGAAGCAATCTGGGCAACGCAAAGATTGCCGGCATGTACGACGACCTAGAGCTCTACGGAATGAAATACAACACGGCTCTGACCGTTTTCTTCGTGACCTATGTTATTTTCGAGATACCTTCCAACGTGGTATGTTTGGCCCATTTGAGCGCTGGTGGTGATGGTGATGGTCGTCGTCGAGTTGATCCGGGAAAAGTGGGTCAACAAGATAGACCGGGAGCATTCACCACAACATCACAACGGGGGAAAATGTACTAATGTGACTCTCTTTTAGGTACTCAAAATCCTCCGACCATCGATCTGGCTCTCCATCATTTGCTTTGCCTGGGGTCTCGTCATGACTCTGATGGGTCTGGTCAACTCTTACTCGGGTCTGCTGGCAGCACGTATCTTTTTGGGTGTTGCAGAAGCCGGATTTTTCCCTGCTGCCACTTTCGTAAGTTTGATTGGAACCTCCAAGCCTCCTGTTTTTGTTGTTGTCCTTGTTATGGTGGCGGTGGCGGTTGTCTGGTCGAACTGACACGGCGAACCTCACAGCTCCTTACCATTTGGTATCGACGATACGAAGTCCAGAGACGTATGGCAATCTTCTACGCCGCAGCCTCGTTGTCGGGTGCATTTTCTGGTCTCCTCGCTTTTGCCATCGAGAAAATGGACGGAATCGCCGGCCTCGCGGGGTGGAAATGGATCTTCATCCTCGAAGGCCTGGCCCCGATAGCCGTCTCCTTCACGCTTTACTTCCTCCTCCCGGACAAACCCGAGACGGCCAAGTTCCTCACCATCCGCGAGCGTGAGTTCGTGGTCAACCGGATCGCGCTGAACACCGGCTCCGGCGCCGGCCGCGTCACCAACGCCGACAGGATCAACTGGACCTCGTTCAAGGCCGGGTTCAGGGACTGGCGAGTCTGGCTCTCCGTCATCCCCTTCTGGGGCTGCAGTATCGGCACCTACGGCTTCACCGCGACCGTGCCGACCGTCGTCAAGGACCTCGGGTACAGCGACGCGAACGCCCAGCTGATGACCATCCCCATCTACGTCGCCGCCACCTTCGCCACGGTCGGGGTCGCGTGGTGGTCCGATCGCATCCAACAGCGCACGCCGTTCTTGATGGGCGGCTTCGCCATCGCCTGTGTCGGGTTCATCGGCGAGCTGGCCATCCCTCACCCTCGCCTGCCCGGCGTGACCTACTTTTTCTTGTTCCTCGTCGCCATCGGTCTGTACTGCCCCTTTACGTGCGTGGTCACGTTGGTCGGCAACAACCTCGCCCCGTCGAGCAAGCGTGCTGTCGGCATGGCACTGTTGATCAGTGTTGGAAACGTGAGTCAACTTCTCTTTTTGTTGGTTTCTCTTCATTTGGAGGTCACACTGACTTTTGACCCTTTTCTTTCTTTCTAGATGGGTGGTATCTGTGGTTCCAACATCTACTTCGCGGCCGAGGCTCCCAAATACCCAACCGGTTTCGGTGTGTGTCTCGCCATCTGCTTCCTTTCCATCGTCGCGGCCGTTGTCCTCCGCATCGCCTACCGCCGCGAGAACAACAGGCGTGACGAGTACGTCGCCAGGGAGGGAGAGGCCACCATCAAGGCCAGGTTCACCGAGCAGGAACTCTTGGAACTCGGAGACTTGAGCCCCTTCTACAGATACACTCTGTAAACGTCGAAAGAATGGGCCAGAGTTGAGAGGGAACGAAAACACACACAAGGGACAAGTTTATATATTCCACTTAGGGAATGAACCATCAAGCCAGACAGGGTCAGTCATCACAGTAACGGTATCAGTATACCTGGCTGGCCTGCTGGCCACAAAAATGGATAGTACGGATTGTCAATGTTCACCTAGGTACTCAATCGATAATGATCCAGTGCGATTGTCGGGAATTTAGGGGTATAAGCCTCGCGTCCCGAAAATAGCATTTTTGGATACGAAAAATATGAACAAAACATCGTTTTCCATTATCCAACTGGTAGAACATAACTATGCTCGGAGACGGTGACCCCCCCCCCCCCCCCAAGTGGGTCCAAATCTACTCTTCCTTCATAACACTTATTAAAACTTATCAAATGTTTCCATACCCTCGAGAAAAGGCTGAATGGGTCAGATATTCTCAAAGCAGAATAATCTCTGCAAACGGGTATGCACACTCTGGCAGAGAAGAATTAACTCGCAGAAGAGACGCCATCAAAATTTAACCTTGCCACTTCACCCGATCTGATATTTCTGTTCGGAGGAAATCGTTGCTTTTTTCCTTAATACGAAGTCTCTTCCCTTGCATTCTGACGCGAATCGAGACGAAAATCCTCCGTAAAGAATGCGAGGGCGAAAGGAATGAAGACAATCACGAGCTGAGGGATGCATAGTTGACGATAGGCAGCGTTGAACGATCGAATGACCATATCGTGGGGATTGGCGGATTTCGCCGTGTTCACGTCGCCCACGATTGCGGCGATATCGTCGGCGGAGAGGAAGTCTCCAGCATATCTCCTCAGCTGTCGAGGCAATTGATGAGTCCATATCCCCGTAGAGATGGCAGACCCTATCGATCCTCCCAAGGACGACCAGAGGCCCAGCAGAGCGACAGCGATGCTGAGGTCGGTATGATGCACTGAGCCTTGCGAAGCCACGGTTGAACATGTGACCGACATGCATCCGCCAAGGTTGAGAAGAAATTGAGCCCAGAAGAGTGTTGCGGTGTTGTAGTGCCCGCCAGACGAGTAATAGTTGATTCCTGCACCGACGATGCGGATTGCGAGCGAGACGATCTGTAGAGTCTTGTAGCGATGTGTGTATCGCTGGATGATCCCTGCTATGAGACCGAAGAAGCAGACGGTGACCGTTTCGATCTGGTTCATGTAGGTATAATCACGGGTTGAATAGTCTTGGATGACGTACAACCGTGTCGACCAAAAGGTGTCGGTCAAATTGGATCCGAGCTCGTAGAGGAATTCAATGCCGACGCAGAGGACGAAAGTCCGATTGAGGATTCTCTTCGGCATCAAAGGGTAACGAGTGCCCCATCCCTCCCACAAAATCAGTGCGATGAACAAAATACCTCCGACAGTCTGCATAGCGATAAGCGAAGGATTTTTCCATCCGTGAGACGCCGTGTAGGACAGACTAGAAGGAGCCAGCAGGAGGGCGAAGGAGAAGCCGAGGAGGACAAAGCCGAAGAGATCGGCTGTCTTCAAACGGGACCAGATTGCTGAGACTGTAGAACTTTTGGTGCCATGAGCAGACTGCGCGTGCATCTCGCGAGATGGAGCAGTCGAAGAGTTTACTGTAATCGGTTAACGATATAGCATGTACTGAGAACAGCGACTTGACTTACAGCCCAGCTTGATGGCGCGACGGTCAGCCCAATAGAGGGCAATGATAATAGGCGCGAGGCACACAGGCATGATGATGCAGAACATACCAAACTATAGCGGTCAGCTTCGTCGGAAATACGGCACATTGACACGGACGTACACCCCATCGCCAATTTTGCAATCCTAAGCCGTCGGTAATATTTCCAGCAACAAAAGCAAATGGTATGTATGAGAGATCCAGAACACTGATCATGAAGCCCCGCCATTGCAATGTGGTCAGATCGGCGACAAGCAGGGTTTCCAGATACTCCAACCCAGAATTTCCGAGCGTGTAGACAATTTGTCCCGCGCACACTGCGGATACGGTCGATGACACGGCGGTCACAAGATATCCGAGCGTGTATATGCAAGTAGAGAGGAGTAACGTCGTTGGACGGGTGGTGAAGTTGGCCATTTCCGCCCTTTAAAATCAGTGTTCGCCCCGAGACATTCACAAGCTGAACAGAATGATGCCTTACCAGAAGGGAGAAGTTACACCAGAGATGATCGAAGTAATGATGGAGATAGTCCCTATCACTGGCTGGCTAGAGTATTCAGAAGTAGCAAACTGAAGGTCTATGTTGTGTTGTCAGCTGGGCGCTTCACGGTATTGTGATCTTCTGTCACGCACACACATAGGTTGTATCGCTATCGAGGCTAATGGCAAACGTCCAGGTAAGAAAGGCGGCACAGAATCCCCAAAACCGCCAGGATCGACCGAAGACGGCGTAGAATGACTCGATTCGACTGGACCCGGTCGCCTGGTGCACCGACACGTTCTCGTTTGACAGACTGTCCGTAGGTGCACCCTCGGTAAGGTCTGTAATTGCCGCTGATACATCAGCCTCCTCATGGCGGAAATGCTTCGCAAAAGCATGAATCTTCACCATGATGGGCAAAACGACGGGTGAGATAGGTCAGACACAGAATTGAGCAGAGCCCCTTCACCCCTTATGAATGGGCCATCGAGCCGACCTCCGAAAGTATGTCGCCGAACCCATGTCATTTGTGTAGCCCTCACAGCACCCGACATCGCCTCTACATACC
The DNA here is from genome assembly GCF_000835515.1 of Exophiala oligosperma. NCBI lineage: Eukaryota > Fungi > Ascomycota > Eurotiomycetes > Chaetothyriales > Herpotrichiellaceae > Exophiala > Exophiala oligosperma. Next base: position 1,868,906 of record NW_015622824.1, read on the forward strand.
CAGTGCCACTTACCATTCCTTCTCAGGCATGGTGAAAAAGCCACATGAGAAAAGCCTTTGACCTGATGGAACGTTCAAGTACTCCATGGCCATGTAGTGGGGAAAATCTAATCAGATTACTGGTATCTTATCGAATCAGATGATCCACTCCGGGCTCGCAGCTGCGGAATCGGAGCGAGCTCCAAAACGCTTGACGTAACGCATTCGCCTATGAATCTCTCATATAAGCAGGTTAAGCCTTCTCGGACTGAGCTTGAAAGAGAGGACATCTTCAGATCCCGCTTCTCATAGTGCTGCCCAAACATCAGAGCTGTGGGCTCCTCGAAAGTCCATCTATGTGGGGCCTTATTAGACTTCGAGAACAAGCTCCTCCTTAACCTCTTAACCCTCTTCAACGGCTAAGTCAAGAGTACTCGCTCACAGGGCTCACGCGTTACCCAGGGCGACATCGACCTCCCTCCAAGAACAGGGTGAGGTATGAATGGTCAAATAACGCCTTGGTAAGATAAAAACAATCTCATGTCAAACAGTACGAGCTAGGAGAACTCACGAGATCACAGGCGAAACACAAGTACAAAGTATTGAGGGAGGGCAATCATTTCTTTCTTTTCCTTGTTTAGCTGAACGGCATATGCCTTTTCCCTCCTCCTTGTTCAGATTCGGCAGCTAAACCCACCTATTTGCGAATTTGCTGCTCTTCCTCACCTAAACGCCATGTCCACCAACACCTTTGCCGGTACCACTGTCTTTTCATTGATCAGGCCCGTTGGTGTGCTGGTTTTGACGACGACTCGGGGCGAAATGCCCAGTTTCACTCTTGCACCTCTTGCCTCCAATTGATCCGTCGACATGCCATTTGGCATCGTCTGTTTGGAGGTCACCATCATTGCGTTTTTCTTGAAGAGCGTACTTCCTTCTGGCATCTCGAATCGATATTGGTCCGTGGTCGAGTACATCATTATTGCCAGCCTGTGTGCTTCTTCCATCAGCGAGGCCATGTCGTCCCAATCTCGACTCGTCTTGTTGTGCATCAGGGGCAGCACAATTTGCTGCCAGAGCTCGTTTCCACGGTCCTGTGCCAGCTTGCCGACGAATCTCATGAATTGAGCATTCTGCCTCAGCTCTCGCATCTGTGCTGCGATTTTGTTGAAAAGCTGAAACTTGACTTGGGCAGGCGTCGACTGATAGACCTGGTTCTTGGCATCGTCGATCATCGAGTCGATGTTGGCGTTGAAGCCTCGAAAGCTGTCGGCTCTCAGCACCTTGTCTTGAATCCAGGCATTGATGACCTTCGCCACCAACAGGTAACGGGTCGCTGGTGAAGTCATCAGAGGAAATGCCTGCGTCGGTGCCGCTGCTTGGAGAAAACGCTCTTTGATGTGTCTGTTCAGTTGGTTGTCCCCGTGGGAGCTGGGGAAGTTGACATGTGACCAGCTGAACTTCTCGACCATGCCGAAAACGCAAGCGAACTGCTCATTGATGGTGGTGGCAGTGCTCGTGACTGCCGAAACCGGCACCAATGCCATGTTATTCTCTGGCTGTTGCATGCCGGTTCCTGGTGCCCTTTGGCCTCCTCCGTGAGCCGACGGTGGGTTGCCAGTGTTGTTGGATGATCTATCCGCCGGCGAACCGAACGGGTTGACACTGGATGGGTGGTTGTAGACTGTCTGATGCGTCGAGCGCATCGTTGGCCCCATTGATTGTACCACCGTCCTATCCTGCGGTGGGTTGTCCCCACACCCTGTGGGTGTGGCGTTTGGTGCAGGATAGTATTGTCTCGGATTAGAGATCGCCACGCTCTGGTTCCGGATTGTGGCTTGTTGACGGACAATCGTGTCTCTCAATCCATTCATTTCGTCCTCCATTTGTCGGAGGCGCACTCGAAGTTGTGACATCTCCCCATCTCTTTGTTGACCCTCCACTACTGACATTGGCGTCATAGCCCTATATTGTATGAGACTTTGCAGCTCCTGTTGGATCTGCGCATGACTCATTCTGGCGGAATTCAATTGACTCTGTGCTTGGTCAAGCACAGGCGAGAATCCAGAGGGCATGGCCGTGTTGCCGAAGTAGTAAGACATCTTCCCGGTGGTATAAAGTATGAATATTGTCTTGGAAAGGTATGGAGGGTGTTGGATAAAAGATTTACAATCCAGTCTGTGATTTTTATTTTCTTCAAAAAAACAGGTTGGATGTTGATGGTTTGGTGAGATTGTTTTGACTTCGGTTTCTTCTCTTTCTCTTGATATTTGTGACAAGTGTTCAATCACTTGCACGAGTTCAAAAAGGTTGAAGATCAAACTTCTTCAGATCGACTGTGTTCGACTTAAACAGAGGTGTGTGATGACGAGTGGCTGTTGAGGTTTTTGTGGAAAGTCGGACGTGTTTAAAAGTCGAATCAATATCGCCGATATTCTGATTTTGTTGAATGTTTGAACTTCGAAGGTTCTGTGACCAGGAACAAGAGACTCGAGAGAAGAAGGAAATGCAGTCAGGAGACAAAAAAAGGTAAACTAAGACAAAAAAGGTCAGTTCAAATTCCTGTATCAAAATCAGAACGCCAGCCGCACTGGATGTTATTGACCCTTCACTCTGAAAAAGACGATGGTGTATGTATGTGTTGTGTTGTCCGAGCGGCTGCAAAAATCCGTTCCCTTGAAGCAGTCTTGTCGATGGCAATGATGTTGTTGCTATTCTCTTTCGTGCTTTGATCTGAGCGAGCTAGAGAAGAGCCGGCAGTGTGAGATTGGTAATGTCGATGTCGGTTTCTGAAGAGTGAGATCGATGGCAAAGAATTCCGTTCTTGCTGACCAAAGTTTCGATCGACAGGGGTTTGTGCAAGAAGATTTGCGTGTAGTTGCAGAAAAGAGAAGCTCATGAGTGTGCAGATGGTATGATGCTTGTGATGAAGAAGAATGAGGAAGGTCGAAGAGAGTATCTGGCCAATTTATATCCTGGAGGCGGAAGGTTGTGCGGATCCTTGCAATTGTTGAGGCTCATTCACTCATTCACTTTGTCATCACCTTCTTTGACCGCCAATAGCCATGTGCTTGCTGTGTTTGCCTGCGTGCAAGTGACAATGCTGATGGACACAATCGTCAGGTCACGTGAAAGGTTCACAAGGCGTTGACCCCTGAATAAAGCGAACAAGACTGAGTGAGAGGAATGATAGTTGTCATCCACAGTGGCAGTGGTTCTCATTATCAGATCAAGTCTGACAATATCATTGTTGTCTTCAGGTAAGACATGTCCAAGGTGAGTTTCAAGGCAGTGATGGCTCTCCCTGTACTCAGTACCACAAGTCTCCTCGAGCTTTCCACGACTGAGTCTTTAGAGGGTCCAGTACAAATGTCATGTCATCTTCCAGTATGGGTTTGTTTCATATTATTTTTGGTGTTGATCCTCCTCTTATTCTCATCCAGTGAAGCCAGCGAGACAAAACACAGATATGGCAAAGTGAACATACCAGAGACACAAGAGACACCAACTGCCATCAAGGCAGGGCTGAGCAGACTCTTGATAATATATATTTTGCATCTGCTGATGAATGGTTAATCGAGATGTTTTTGAGGCGGACACTGCCTGCAGATCTCACTTACTTTGAAAAGAGCCGGAAGGTCTCCTAACACGGGGATGATTCTTTACAAGAAAGAATCATCCCCGTGTCCAAGAGGAGAGAGAGTCAAGTGTGTTGCTACAGAGAAAATGATCAACAAGTCCTAATCCAAGAGGTTCTGATGATGATTGTGATGATCTGTCGCTGTCCGCACTTGGGGAGAAAAGAAAAGAGAAAGTTCAGGAAGAGAAAAAAAGTCAAGACTTTATAGTTTTCACCAGGGCTAGAACGCAAGGACAAAGCATCAGCCGCTTCTATTCATGGATTAGACAGCAAGCCAAGGAGCATTCGCGGCTGATGAAGTGCGGCTGTTGGTGGTAGGACGAGGATTATGGTGCCTTTTCGTTCCGCATGTTGTGAAAGCCCTCAACGAGAAAGGGACAAGCGAGAAGAGATCATGCAGAGTGCTGGTTGATTCGAACCGCTATCCTAGGAGATTCCTGTTGATTCTCTTGACCTGAAAGCATTCCAAGTGCTCTGTCTTCGCTACGGCGAGCTACTCTCTTTGACAACATCAGCACAAACACGCCCTGATCAAACATCATCGGGCCTCCTGGTCACATATCCGGTCTCTTCCTTCTCACAGTGTTGAAAAATCCACGTTGGACAACCGGACTGGTCAGCCTATTACAAAGGGAGGGCCGTTCTCAGGATCCTGTCATCTTCGACGCCCTTTCCTTCACGAGTGGTCCTGAAAATAGGCAAGCCTCCACTTTCACCTGCTCAATATCCTAGTCCAAAATCTGTTGACAACTTTCCATGATAGCTAATGAACTTCCTAGTCTAATTGGTCGATAACCCTCCTCCGCATCCTCAGGAACAAGTGTAGCACTATCCCCAGCGATTCTCATTCAGTGTTCAGGGCCAAGAGCTGCTCCCAAGGCAGACCAGTGTTCAGGGAGATGGAGCCTGCTCATCTTCCTGACACTTCGACGATGACAAGCACAGTACAATCATTCCGGCCGCTACAGAGGTATCGATTTGGGTCTGGGTCCGGTTGTGATACGACCCATCTTACAGAAGTCGAGAGCAATACCGCCACCAGGTATCGAAGCATCTGAGATCTGAGAGACACCAATGACAAGATCCCGGAAAAAGACAAATCAGTCTTGTCGTGGCGGAGGCAAGCGAGCGTCAACACTTCTCTATTTGGCTCAAAAGCATTACATTTGCGGCCGATTCGACTTTCAAGGATTACAGGTCTACGACGAATGTCACTAGTTGACGGTCAACAACGAGATGGAAGATGCCACAACGACAGGTGTCCCACTGACCGTTGGAAAATGAAATGATTTGGATTAAGAGACAATAAAAATAATAGGAGGAATGGCAGGGAAGGTCTACACAGCATGACACGTAACTGCAACTAGAGACAGAAGACGCGGGTACCGAGAATATTATTACTTTTCGGGCTCTGTGACTCTAAAGCTGAATCCTCAAAGTTGCGTTCGAATGGCGGTGGTATAAGATGTATTAGATCAAAAATACCTTTATCTACACACTCGCCCAGTGAGCAACACCAAGCACCCGGGGCCAAGAGGCATCTGCGGCACTGAAGGCTGGGAACAACCTAGTTTGACCTGCGAAGAGGAAAGAGTGCGTATCATCTTTTCGACTCAGTACGAGTATACAACGGGCGTGGATTACTATCAAAAAGTCATAACGAACTTTCACACATCAGTAAACATCCAGATTCTGGAGGGGACATACAAAATGCTCAAAGAACAAGGCAAGAAGAGCATCGAATGTGACTAAAACCCCTAGCACATAGATGGTCAGAGAAAAGACGCCGTAGCATTCAAAAGAGTATGTCCTAGCTATCGGTTAATGTCCTTCGCATGAAAAGAAATTCACGTCGTCAAGATCAAATCGAACAAAAAACTGCAACGCCGACCTACTAGAGCACCTGGATGGGCGTGAAGCAGTACTGGTGCTCGCGATGCCCTGGTACTGGAAAGGACCTGGAGAAAGGCACTAAAGACTGTCAACAACAACAACCCCGGATCTTGACACACCAGTCGAGATTCCAGCTCTGACCATCCCGAACTCCTCCCAAAACGACTAGCATGCCCGGCCTTGATGCAGTAACGAGTGCTGACTTTGATGATATAGGCTCTAGTCCCACCATGATTCGCGACATGGTGGCTGGGAGTTGCGGATCAATGTCTTCGTTCGGAAAAGGTCACAATGCCTTGGTCCTAGAGAACAAGCTGCTGTAGACGGCGTCAACGACTGGCTGTGCGCTGATTTGCCTACCACCGAAGTAGCGGCCGTTGAGGCCTTTGATTGCGTTCTCACCACCCGATACACGTTCGAACTTCAGATAGATGTCGCCCTGAGTATTCGGGTCAAGCGAAATGTGCACGACGTGACCATATTTCTCCTCGCACTCGGCTCGCACGTCGTCCTCGAGCTCTTTGATCCAGCTGTCGCCTTCTTCGCTGTACATAACTGTCAGTAAAAATCGCAACGAGCGGTGAAGAACTTACTCAGCTGGGTCGAACATGTTACGCAGCAAGACACAACGACTCGCTTGGCTCACGTTGACAGGAAGAGGCTTGCTCTCCTTCTTCGGAACAACCGTTTTCTTCTGGGATTCGACGTTTGAATCGTCTGTCCTGGCGAGTTTACGCATCAATGCATCTCTGCTATAGTTGTTGAAGTTCACACCGGCAACATCTGTATCGTCTAACGCACTTGCGCCACCAGTACCTTTGTCATTGTCACGGCCGCCTGCGCGGTCGAAGGTCCCGCCAGAGCCACCAGCATGGGCACCTCGTCCGCCAGATCCAGAAAATGCAGAGCCTTGATAACCAGAGTGGTTTTGACCCTGGAAGCGCTGAAGCAGATTGGCCGTCGATTCGGGTGTGAACTTGTCGTTGCCTAGACCCACGCGGATGGGACGACCTGCAAGATCAAAGCCGTTCATCTTCTCAAGAGCCTCACGAGCTTGATTGGGATCACGAAATCTGCAGACGTCAGCACCTGTAGATAGCAATGAGCGAAGAACTTACTGTACAAAGCCATAACCGCGACTACGACCTGTCTCATCTTTTTGAAGTTGTACGAATTCTAGCTCACCGAAAGGTTCGAAGACGTTCTGTAAATCCTGTTCAGTTATGCTGAAGTGAATATTTCCAACATAAAGGCGGTGAAACGGAACGGAATTATGGTTGCCACTGCTCGCCTCCGGGTTGCGAGCTTGTCGATTCTTCTCTGCTTCAGTGAGTTGAGCGATAATGGGGATTCCGAGTAGCTTTTGTCCAGTCATCTGAATGGCGAGGGGTACCGAATCTTCATCTTTGAACTCAACATAGCCAACACTGTACACTTGTTAGTACAAAAGAAGCGACCTGAAATGTGCATCAAGCTTACCCCTTGGAACGTCCGCTGACACGATCCTTTACAATCTGTGCCTCTTTGACCGGGCCGACCTTCTCGAAGAATTGGATCAACTCTTTTGTTCGGAGTCGCGCGGCAAGTTGTTGTACGAAAACCGTTCTCCTGTCACGCTCATCCTCAGTAAGCTGTGGCTCTGGCGTCTTGCGCTTCAGGGCGTTTTTGGGACTTTCGGAGCGACGGCGGTCTCTGTGACCCTTTTCACGATCCCGGCGCTCATCGTCGTCACGTCTTGATCGGCCTTCTGCTCGGTAATAGCGATCATATCCAGGAGACCTCGATCGTCGGCGATGGTAACCTTCGTCACGTCCGGAGCGTCTTCTGTCATCTTCGCGACTCCGACTTCTCCTCCTGCTCCTATGACTGCCATTAGCAGAGCCGTGTTCGCTTCTGGGGCTTCTTATGTCATCGTCTCTGTCTCGATCCCGATCCCTTCGATGTTCTCGACTTCGATCCCGTCTTTTGCGATCACGGTCCCTATCACGGTCTCGCGAGCCATCACGATACTTGTCCTTGTCGCGACGCTCGTTGCGTTCGGTCTGGTGTAGGTCTTCATTATCGCGAGGAGAGTCTTTGACGTCGCTAGTGGCAGTGGAGTCGAGAAGAGCTTCGACATCGATTCCTGACATTTTGAATAATAGTCGGCGGCTTGCTCAAACTTGATATATTTGCTGAAGGAGAGAGTCACTTGAGCTGTCAGAGTCGAGCAATGAAGCAAAGGGTGCGCAGGCAAACCCTTGCAAGAAAAGTTGTTAGACGGTGCTGCTCCGTATAGGAGCTTTCCTTCGGCCTGCGAGGCGGTGGTTCTATCGTATACGGTCAAAAGACTGTTATTAACGATTAGAGTAGTTGGTCGATCCGACCGAGAACAAAGGGGTTTGAGAGTCGATCTGATTCACTTTCTGGTGGGGAGTAGAAGATGGAAGTTGAAGCGGAAAGAACAACGCAGTTTGGATTTGGCGCCTATTTGGGCTTGGCATGATTACATAAGGCGACATTGTCTACCTTACCGACGTACCGACGAGTATCATCTTGGGCCTGGTATTTCTGTGCTCCAAACTCTCATCAAGCAGATCCAAAGCGATCCAAGCACTACTTGCTGCCTTCCATCAATCCTAAGCCAAACCCTGATACAGATTTCATATCCAAGTCCCTTGACATGCCCTGCTGTTGTCACATCCATCATCACCAGCTAGGCTAGTCTCTGACTGAGCATCATCCTTCAATTGTTGACAGCAACCCAGCCAGAGGCCCGCGAGACATATTGGCCGTTCTCAGCACCATCTTGAGCAAGCTCTTCATCACCAGATGACTGTTCGTTGCCACTGATGCTCGCTTCATAGCCCTCGGAACAGCCAACACTTGAGCTTCGATGTATTGGTCCGTCTTCAAAACTTGATTCTAGCCGCTCAGCTGCGAGTTCCGTGCAACGCGGACAAAGATAGTCCTCACAATCTTGTGGTATCTCCGTAAGACCTGCACAACGAAGATGAAGCCAAACATAGAGACACGATGCGGAGCTGCAGCGAATCATCTTCTCATGAAAGAGCGTCTTATCGCAGTAACAGGTAGCTCTGATCTCCTCCAGAACACGCTTGGTCATGCCAGACTTGGGTTCGTCTTCGCATTCGGATTCGGAAATATGCTCAACCTCCAGGTCTTTGACATGGTCCATGCGGTTTTTCCACTCCAGCCCTTGCTTCTTGTAGCTCTCCCTGTAACCTTCAAAGAGTACTGGAGATAGAATGCGAAGACCTAGTTCGTCATTATTCAGGTCTATATGTTGACAGTTATGGCCGGAATTTATTTTTCCGAGTTCCTCATGGATTTTGATAACGTCGTACTGTTTTTGACGTCGGAGCCGGAGGCCTTGTTTACAGTTCGATCCTTTACCTGGTTCAAGTGTTGGTCCTTCGGGCAGGTAGATGCAGAAAACCTCTTTTTGCTTTAGGAGAGGATGAAGCTTTTCAGCAGCTTCCATGATCTGATCCTTTTCACAGGCTCCATCGATGTTGTAGGGGAAGACCTTCCGCTCGTTCTCACCTGCAGGCTCACTTGGCGAAGCAAGCTGGACGCAGTCGAGGCAGAGATAAACGCTATTAGTCCGGGTTTCTTGGAGGTCATTCTCAACGTTGTCGGCCATGCTCAGAGAAGTACTTTCATGTGGAATGATATACGTCAATCCCCCACAAGCAGTGCTGCAACGGTGACAGATTCTGTCCAAATCATTCTGCATCTGCAGGATCTCAACATTTCCTTCATCAATGTGGAGTTAGTGTCTGCAACCAAATCAGCTGGGCTGGGATCTTACTAGGCGCAGCCAACTCTTGCAGCTTGAAGCCAGGGCGCGTGATGTCTTTCGTGATTGCTCCCGCCGTTTGGAAATCTCGTCCAGCACGACCCCGAAGCTCGAATTTTCTGGACGATGAAGACAGTCCCTTGCAGTATGTCTGACCATCCTCCTCTTTCCGCTCAGGCAAAGCCGAACGCGACTCTGCTTCACCATCTTCTGGTAAGTATGAGCTGGAGAGCGGCATGTTCTTCAGTTTCTGGTACAAGCTCGGATGTGACCACCTGACGAAATCTTTAATGTCATGCTCGTGGATACGGTGAGTCGCGAAAAGACGTCCTGAAAAGCTTCCTGCTCCTGACTCGCCGCATAGATAGACCGAGTCGGCGTGACGGCCTCTTCTGTAAACACCACTCTGAGATAATCGCGGCATACCCACCAAGTTTCTATGCCTCTTTTCGATCGTTTCGGAGGGGAAGGGCATTATTGATCTTTGTGGTGTGTGTTCTCGTACTGCCGCGGTGAAGTGGCATCTTGGTCTACTGGGACCTACTCGAGGTAAGGTGAGGCAGACGCAATAAGCTCACCACTTTCCAATTTGAGCGTGAAGCTGCAGTGAATGAAATTTGTCCTCTAAGGCCTCGACGGATTGACCAACCTGTGAATTTTGGTTTGTCCCACCAACCTAGAAACTTGGTGATGCTGTGGACTGCTGACCAGTTCCCGTCCGTTCCCTCGGCAGAGTAAGCCAGCATTCTGTAGCGTCTGCGATCTATCTGCTCGAAGTAAAGGTCATGTCCAAGTGAAGAAATCAGGGATATCAGTGCTTTGGGTCAGTTGATGTCTCCGAGAGCCAGACAACAGTGCATAGCCTTCTTTTGCTGAGTAGAGTCATGTTGAATGATGAGTGATACTGCTTGCGACTACGGCGAGAGGACTAGTGTGGACACTTGGTTTGATAGAAGCAAAGCTGTTCAGCTTTGTTACTGTTGCAGTTGTTGCGACAATCCATAGTACATCACTATTTCTGAGCGACAGTATATGAAGTGTTTTGTTATGGTATTAACAAGGACAGTTACTCTAATCCCTTTCTCTCTGATCACTGGCAGGTCGGATAAGGCTGGAGCCTCTAAATGCTCATTGGACAAGTCACGCACAGACACAGACACAGACGCTATACCCAGATAGGCATGGCTGGTGAAAACTCTTGGCCACACGCACTCCAAACTTCTGCTTGAAACGCAGTCTCACAAGATCTCAAATTCTGATTTCGCAACGACAACGACAATTTACATCGTCCAAACCACCACATCTTTCCGAGGTATGTGGACCTTCATGCGCTCTTCAGCTGGCCTTGGATGAGCAATCCGATTGTCCGTCTGGATTGTAACATTTCCGGATGGCGCACTCAGGATACGCTCATCTTTTGCGACACGAGCTGAAGAACCCTTGAATGGGCACTCTTCCTGCTCGAGGCTTCTGAAGACTAACATATTTCTCGACAGACACCTCAAGTCCTTGTTCTTCCTGACTTGAGAATCTCACTACATACCGCCAAAATGGTCAAGACCTCCGTTCTCAACGACGCTCTCAAGAGCATCAACAACGCCGAAAAGGCTGGCAAGCGTCAAGTCCTGATCCGACCTAGCTCCAAGGTCATCATCAAGTTCTTGTCTGTCATGCAGAAGCATGGTACGTTTGCCCCCGCTGTTGCGATTGTACAAGGAAGAGGAGGACTGCGCATGGTATTCGGGTTGATAACTAGGCGGCGGTTTCAGTTTGCTCAACAGCCTTTGCCCTTTAAGTACCCGAGAAATCAAGATCTCGGCGGTCGATCTTACACATTTGCTTTCTTTCTTCGTGTTGGTTATATGTTTATTCGATCGCAACATACTCTACCTCAACTTCTGCTGACGGCTTTTGCACAGGTTACATCGGCGAATTCGAGGAGGTCGATGACCACCGCAACGGCAAGATTGTCATCCAGCTCAACGGCCGTCTGAACAAAACCGGCGTCATCTCGCCCCGCTACAACGTTCAGCTCCGAGACCTCGAGAAGTGGGTTGTCAAGTTGTTGCCATCTCGTCAATTCGGATACATCGTCCTGACCACCAGTGCTGGTATCATGGACCACGAGGAGGCCAGAAGAAAGCACGTCGCTGGAAAGGTTATTGGCTTCTTCTACTAGACATTGCGTATTCTGATGTTTTCTGACGATGACATGAGCGTGGGAATGATCTCGAAAAGTTCTCTCGAATTTTCCAGCTTGTCATAGACACTGGACAAGAAATCACATAGACCTTGAGGCAGTGACTGTCAATTCAATAAAAGCAATCATCTGCCAGAAAACAGCAATGTAGAGACTTGTATGCTTGTATTATTTGTGCAGACTTCTCTCAGTCCATGCGTTTCCTCGCGTGCTGCTCCGTTCGACTTTGGCGCACCACAAATGTCCCCACCGCACTTTTCACGCCGTGCCAAGCCGGCCCGCCCACAATACCTATCTCTTCAACTTTGAACATCAAGTCTTTCAGTATCCCTAGTTATCCGTCAAGACAACATCGCAAAAATGGTATGTTTATTTCCAAGCCCGGTGCTGATGTCGCGGAGAACTCGTAACTGACGATACCAGGCGCCCGCAGCATCATCCGGCGGCAAGAAGCAAAAGAAGAAGTGGTCAAAGGGAAAGGGTATGTTCTGAACCTGCGCATCCACGTTCACCATCTCAACCAGCTACATTCGAACATTTCGCATTCTTCTGATCAAAAAGCTAATATTCTGCTCGTCTACAGTCAAGGACAAGGCGAACCACGCCGTTGTATTGGACAAGGCCACCTCCGACAAGCTCAACAAGGACGTCCAATCGTACCGACTCATCACCGTCGCTGTTCTCGTTGACAGACTGAAGATCAATGGCTCGCTAGCACGAAAGGCGCTCGCTGATCTCGAGGACCGTGGTGTTATTCGCAAGGTTGTGGCACATCACAGTGGTGGCATCTACACGAGAGCGGCTGCCGGCAGCGACTAAATCACAATTGGTTTACGAAGCAAGGCGACTAGGAAAAATCAATTCAGTCTTTGCAAGGCACCAATGCCGAATAGACAATGAGGCTCGATGGCGCTTGTATGATGGTCACGAATATGCATCTGGGACGGGTCCAAGTGTGGTCGAGGATGGCCACGGATGAGAACTGAGACAGGCATAATGCAAATTTCCTGCACATACGGAGGACTGGGGAGCAATTTTCAGACCCATGGTCACGATTATCCCGAAGGATACGCGATCCCATTCTCGATCATTGTCTGCAGTAACCTTCGTTCCAGGAGGAATTGATATCCATGTTGTCTATCATGATTTGTTTCGACTCTAACGATCAACGCCATTTGGTCTTGTCCTGAGCTCAATTACTGTACCGGCTTTCCTTGCGCCTTATCTATTTGCTTTCCCTTCTTCCTCTTGGGTCGTCCTTTTTCAGCCGGCTCGCACAACTTTGGGGCATCACCTGTGTACTCTGGCACGCCTACCAGCTTTCCCACTTCAAAATATTTCTTGTGATTCCTGTAGAAAGCCTCCCACTTAGCCACTTCCTCCAGGACACGTTTCTTTGCGTTCCTCCTCTCTTTCTCAGCCCTTGTTTTCCTCGCTCCGCTCGAGATGTCCTCATCGGTATCTTCTTTGGGGATGTAGATTTCTTCTGCCCCTCTCAGATCACCCGTTCGATCTTCGAGGAAACATCCGGTGACAAACGCCCTGGTGGCGTCTCTCCCAGCAAATACTTCATAGCTTCCACCAGGGCCATATGTCCGTCTTCCCTCGGTAACATCGAAGATCGTGCGATTGATGGCGAGATATATCGGCTTTCTGGGGTCTGTGCCGTTGTATAGCGCCAGCTCGTCAGGACTTAGATACAGTGGCCCTTTCCACCATCGCGCGAGTTGTGCAGGGTTCGCGAACCAGGGATGGTAGTTCCAAGTGAAGGAAGAGCCAGAAGTTAGGTAGTATGACAATGCACAGGAGACGCCAATAAGAGTTATTATAACCCGAAGGACATCGAGAACGGAGATTACTCGAGACGTTTGGTCTTCGATCTCATCTTGCGCGGGAGATTTCGTTCGCACTGTTGAGCTTTGGGTCTTTGGTGGGCGTCTACGCAAGGAAGAGTCTGCCATTTCCGTGAGTCTTCAATTCTAGTAGCAGAGGATGCACTTCCAAGAATTTGGTCATCGAGTTGGACAATGTTTGGTGCTGACAACAATTCGTCTGGTGAGAAGTGGGCCCTGAGTTGCGTAGCTGCAATCGCAGGCTGGGAAGGTCGAATAGGCCGCGGCCTAATGAACCAGCCACATGGATTCCACGAAAATCAAAGCACAACCACCCATCCCCCAGCGCTCGTCCCTCTTTTGTCCTCCTCATTTCCTATCGATTGCGCATTGACTCTGTACGGAGCACGGGTGTATCGATTTCATCTCAGGAAGTCGTATTGCGCTCACCATAGAAAGTCATCGACAAACAAGCCTCGGCTTGACGAAGTAAACAAACGACCAGCGGTCATACCCACAATCAACATTCCACGACTTCAGAACTTCGAGCAGTCTGCCTCCATGACTATATAAGTCGGCACCTTGTGCGATAGTAAACGCGATATGTCCTATCAATATACTGTCACCGAACGCAGGCGCAGAACAGCGAATACCGGTGGCTACGGCCACTCCGGGCATAGGTCCGCATTTGGCTACTGGGTTCCCTTGGTCGTCACTGTCACAGCTGCGGCCATCGGAGTTGCCGCCTGGGTGTGGAGTGAACGGCGCGATGATGAAGAAGAGGCGAGCGAGGAGGAACACTACCAAGGAGGAGTACCACCTCCAGGATATGCAAGCATGAGCGGTGCTCTACCTGCCGGCCCACCGCCTCCCGGTGGCTATCAAGGGCCTCCAGGCGCTGGGCCAGAAGGCTTTCAGGGTCCGATGATGCCTGGTCCGAATCAACCCGGCGGCTTCCAAGGCTATCCACCTCCTCCTGGATTTCCAGGACAAGGCCCTGATGGTTACCGTGAAGCTGGCGGAGAATATTACGCTTCAAGATCAACGGCGGAAGAGCAGCAGGTAGAGACTGGATTCGTCGCCAGGATGTCAAGTGCACTTGGATTTGGTCGGTCAACAACCCCATCGCAGCCGTTAATACGAGGGGACTCCGTTCAACAGCCTTACGACTGGGCCAACAAACCATTCGCTTCCGGAGTCGCAGCTGCTGGCGCCATGGTGGGTGCTGCCATCAGTTCTATCAGAGGCGATGGTGGCGACGGCTACGAAGACCATGAGCGGTGGAGTGAAGAAGTCGAACAACGTGAAACCGACAGGGACGTCAAACAAGGAATCAAACGTAGGGGCACAGCCGACGAGTTCTTCTCTGGCGATGTCGAAGTTCCAAGAGAGTCGTCCATTGCTCGTCAGAAGAGGAAAACTGTTGCCGTCGTTGTTTCTGCGGCCGGTCTAGGATCTGATGGTGATGTGGATCACGCTGTAAGTTTTATCCAACAGTCAACACTCCGTCTACGCAAGCTGACAAGAGCAAGTCCATTTTGTCACATCTTCCTGAATATGTTGACCCCGACACAACCCGGATTTTTGTACTGATCTACGCTCCTGAATTGAAGACGCATCCACTTAGCCACAGAAGACCATCACAGTCAATGACGTCGTCCTTCTCGAACATTAGCCAGGCCGAAGCACACACACCAGCTCAAACACCTGGCGACTTCCCATCAGGAACGCCAGATGATGGTATACTAGCACAGGTTGATCCCAAGCCAGTTGAAGATGGATTCTCCGCATATAAGGCTCTTCGCGATCAAGCTCTCACGATAGTGGACAGGGAGACCATGATTCTCCCATTCACTTCATCAAAAGGACACAAACACATCTTACGAAGCCTAGCACCAGAACTTGTATACATTCAAGAATCTCTCTGCGGAGCTGATGGCGAACTTGTTTCCGAGCTTTCTGGTTGGGTGCGCCAAACTGTTGTTGTTATTGGTGACGAGGGAGGGCACGGCGGCTTAGTGGACACGGACGATGAGTCGGTTACCCATAAGCATGAGATATGGTGGCAAAAAGAGGAAAGGACTGGACTGGGGAAACGTGTGGGCGTTGTCGAGAGTCTGAAGATAGGCGAGGATTGGCAAAGGCGAATTAATGATCGAGACTGAGCAGATTGATGATTTTGATGTCAACAAATGGCATAATGGCTCTGGAGGCTCAAAGCTGCCACATGAATAGTCTAGTTACTATTTAGCGTATTGAAAGAAGTGTTTTATACCGAAGGCTTCCGCCTCTGATCAATGAGTACAATACATCGATACTTCGATATCTGCCGGGGAGTTCAGCATAGCGAACATCGCTGTATAGGCTAATGAATGGCTCATGTAATTCGGAGAACGTGCCTGTAAAGACTATCAGGTAGGCATTATTGCAGCCCTGGGCCTCTGACTTGACTGCCACTGCCAGTCATCCGTACGGAGTACTATTGCATCAATCTTCTTCGTTGTGCGGATATGTAGCCGACTGCTATTCCATAGGTCTCGACGTATTGATTGGCCAAAGCATCTCCTTGTGGGTCTCAGCCTCGCTCGACAACTTGATGCTCGATACGGAGTACTCTCCAACACAAAGGGCAAAGTGTCAATAGAGCCTAAGACTTCAGATAATATCAGTAACAGCCTCAGAGTAGTCATGATAGTCTTGAGATTGCCATATTCAGTGGGGTGGCGGACCATCAATCAAGAAAACCATTAATCCTTACTGTGTTATGCGGATAGATCACATTCGTAGAGAAGAATTGTATGTATCATCGGGTCTCACTGACCGGCATATCCTAAGCCAGTACAAATTCTGGGTCAACCAAAGATCTTTTTGAAGTCTACACAGTACAAGTACGGAGTAGGGGTAAGTCATATCTGGGCGCACGTGACACTTGGATCGGTGCCAAGGCCGAGCATCTCTTAATCATACCCCGATCTCGCGAGAACCTGGGCATGGGCGACGACATACGAATGACCATCATACAGCAATTTCCATTCAACAAATATCAACTTGTACACGACTGTCGGTCTGGCAACGATACACGTATTGAGACACTTGGTAGAACAGCAAGATCAACAACATATGCCCCCAGAGTTGCCTGCAACGCCCTGACGTGCCCCTCATGATGCGCGTGTCGCCAGTACCGTCGCAATCTGGCCGGGAACCTTTACAGGCTTCTACAGCTTTTGAAGAGTTGTTGTGACAAGTCCAAGAGCCTGGAACCCCACATTGATCGATAGTCACGCCCAAGATGGCTGCTGTCGCGGCAAAGGCCACAGGTACGGCCACCAAAATGAAGAAACCGCCTGCACCTGTCCTCCAGACGAATACGAACGGAACGAAGCCCGCTGCGCCCTCCTCCTCCCCGAGTAGTGCCAGGAAGACGCTCCCTGGTCAAAGCCAAAATGCTCCCTCCGCGGCTAGCAATAGTGCCGCAGTAAATGGTACCGCGAGGCCAAACCGAAGACTACAAAGACTCAACACGAGAAATAGCACGACAGACACCCTGGGTTCAGATAAACGAGGCACCAAGAAATTTCCTGAGCCATATGGTATGTTTCCTACACGTAAGATATCGTGCGCCTTTGGACTAACACGTGTCCTCGGTATAGTTCCTAAAGAATCTCACATCTTACGGAAATTCAAAGGTTCTCCGCCCTCACTCATTGTTCACCTGCATCCTACCCACTTCCGTTTCGATCAGCAAGAAGGGAGCTTCAGTTACCACTCCGAGATGCGCATCTTCATCGACCACCTGGCCAAGGGTACAATACCGCATGATATGGTGGAAGAGTTTCGGAAGTCAGACGTCAAATACTATGATGGTTGGCTCATAGTACGGGTACTCGACTACAAATCCGTCGCGAAAGATGCCGCTGCCAACGATGCTTGTAACGGAGACGAGAAGCCTTTCAGTATACACAATTACAACCAATACATCACTCCATCCCCGTACGTGCCATATCCAACGAAAGAGCAGTCGGTGGCTCGATCACCACCAACGAAGCAAGAGCGTCGGGACTCCATATCAGGAGAGCTCAAAGATACTCTCAATTCTGACGATACTATTGATGTCGCCCCGAAATCCACGAAGCCAAAACCCAAGATATATCATGTTGCTTTGCGACCTACCGTCCTCTCAAAACATATGGATATGGTAATTGATGCTATGACTCCTGATCCAAAATCCGTCAATCGCAAACAGTCACAAGCGAACTCGAGTAATCGAGCACCAGGGTCAGGAGCTCCACAAACCCCGATCTCCGGGGTACCTTCAACGCCATCCACCGACAAAGGTCCACCGCACAAGAAGCTGAAATTGAAGATCGACCCCAAGGATCTCCTCGACTATGAGGCTCGGATTGTGAACGCCACTGCCCCCCCTCTATACCTAGATGCCGTTGAAAGCATCGAAGAGGCAGAGACGCTGATGGATATGCTCCGAGATCCTTACCACGACGCACGTCCTCCTTCACCAATCAGCCGGAAGCGAACTGTTGCAGAACTCGCTGCCGACGACGCGCATGCCAAGGAACAGGAGAAATTCATGCTCATCATGGATGAGCGCACGTCCGGTGCATCTGGTGCGCCGAACGCGGGAGCTGTTGATGGCCAAGCTGCCTCTGCGCTATTCCAACCACGCTTCGAGAAGTTCAACGCTCTTGATAACATTAAGAGGGAAATCGCAGAGCGGAAACAACGTGAAAAGGATCGGCAACTGCAGGAAGATGAGAATAGGAGAGGCCAGCAAGAACGCCTACAAGAGGAGGAAAAGAAACGCATACTGATGCAGCGGGCGCAAGAGGCTAGAGCCATCCGTGCCCGCCAGCAAGAAATGCAAGCAGCGTTGGCGGCGCAACAGCAGTCAGCTCAAACGAACCAGAGACCGCCTTCGCAGCAGATGAATGGCATACCTCCAAATATGCAGAATCAGATAATGGCTGCTCAACAACAACGTGGCTCGCCAATACTCAGACAAGGTACTCCTCACGCGGCATCCTCACCCGTAGTCACAAACGCTACTGCACAAGGTGGGCTTCCCATGGTAGTCTCTGGCTCACAACAAGGCAATGGCTCGCCGGCTCGACCCGGTTCCGCAGTTCAGCACGCTCATCCCACCGCTCCGATGGCAAGAGTCGGTAGTGGACAAGCTCTCAGTCGCAACGGCACACCACAACTGCCCCATGGAACACCTGCTGGTGGAAACGCCACGCCAATCATGCGCCAAGGCACTCCTGGTCAGCATATCAGCCAGGCAAGCCCACATAGTAGCATGGCGGCGCCTACACCTCAAATGATGCCAAACGGCATGCTTCAAGGCATGCAAGGCCAAATGCCGAACGGTGTCCCAAGACAACCCAATCCTCAGCAGCTCGCAGAAATGCAACGACGCCATGCAATGCAGCAGCAGGCTGCAGCCCAACAGGCTGCTATGCATCAGCAGATGATCAATGGCACTCCTCAGATGGCCCAAGCCCAAATGGCTCATATGCAGGCTCAGCATCATGCACAAATGGACCGCCAAGCCGCCATGCAGCGTCAGCAAGCACAGCAGCAAGCTATGCAGCAGGGCACACCACAAAGTCAGCACATGTCGCCCGTTCCTGCACAGAGTCAGAAGGCGTACAACCAGTCCGTTGCCGATCATGTCAAAGCACAAATGCAGAGCCTTCAGCAACCACACTCCCAAGGTTCACCTGGTCAGAATCAGATGACCCCTCAACAACAAGCTGCACAAATGGCACAGGCCCAGCAACAGCAAAGGATAATGGCTGCTCAGGCTCAGGGCCAAATGATGGGTGGCAATGGCCCTCAACAACGACCACAGATCAGTCCCCAGCTACAGGCGCTCTATCAGAACACCCTTAGTGCATACACCCAACGCTTTTTGACCCAAGCCGCTTCTAAGTATGGCGGCAATACAAATATGCTTCAACCTGCCGAACTGCAACAGGTGCAGGGTCAAGCCAAACAGGCGGCCATGACTGCTGTGCGCAAACGTCAGGCTGAGATGAGCCAGATGAACCAGATGCAGATGCATGCTCAGATGAGGCAGCAAACTCAACAAGGTGGAGGAGGAATGAATATGAATGGCGGTGGCATGGGCATGAATGTCAATCCGAACATGGCCGCAGCCTTACAGCAGCATCAGGCTCAGCAAATGCAACAGATGCAGATGCAGCATGCCCAACAAATGATGGCGCAACAACAACAACAACAACAACATCAGCAGCAGCAGCAGCAGCAACAACAACAACAACAGCAGCAAGGCATGCAATTTCAGCACCAGCGAGGGTAAGGTCTGATCTTGACATCTTACTTCTGGATTTTTGCCAGAACAGTGGGAATCTCAATTTGGTTCGCATCCCTGCTTTGGTGAGGCAATCCAGGGACCTCCCCTCCGAGGAAATTGGGTATCATTCTGTTGGTTCGACGGGGTCTCTTTGTGCATTGGGACGGCGGGGTGTGTCGATTCAGCGAAATTTTACGACATGACATGATCGGGTTTGATGGCACGCTTTGGAGTTTTGTGGTGGCCAAAGTTGGGCCTTGCACACGCTGAAGGCCTCTTGCCTGGTCAATATGGCAACGCTTGAAGCTTTTGAGGGAAAATGAGTTGGCGTCATGACGTTTGAGGATCGCTGCACCAGATCACGGATGTTACACGAATGCATAACCCATTGGGATGTATACCACTTGGCATTTGCTACGGCTTGGACATTGGCCATTCAACGAAGTTACGACCAAGACCAATATCACAGTGTCGACTTGAATTGGTGTTTATGGGGGTTGACCTTTTTTTTCTTCTCATTTGAATTTCGGGGAAAAAGAAAGTCGTCTTTGGTCAAAAGACGAACTATGCAAGGCATTGCTTGATTGGTGCGAGTATAGCGGTTGTGTTTTGTTGTGTTTGTCAACTTGTCTTTGTTGTAAAGTGGTAAGCTGCTCTCTCTCTTTCTACGGAGAACGAGAACTTGAAGGACGGCTTCGCACAATAACAATAAACAGGGGTTCGATTTTTGTGATTGTGTGTTGGGCAAAATTCTTGAGCTCTGCAGTCACAATCGCACACATGGAAAAATGTATATTGAATAATATGTACTGAACCCAAATGGGATTGAGACCACTAGAAAGCCTTTGAAGATTCGACCTGGGCTTGTTCTTTTCCAATATTTTATTCCTGTTTCTGATAGTTACTTTGTGTGTGCGGAGTGATGCACTCCAGGTGTGACGATTGCAAAGTATCGTTAATGCTACATGGGTCGGCAGTAGGGAGTAGATTTCTTTAGAACTATCGTAAGCAAACGAATGTTCTTTGGTGTGATTGTCCAACGGTACGAATAGGAAAAAGATGGCTATGCATGCAAAAACATTTTGCTCTGTGGAGCGAGAGTACCAAGGAGAGAAAAAAGCCGATCAGGCCGTCTTCATCATACACTTTTGCTCCAACCACCTGGCCAACTGGACGCTCTTCTTGTCGACGTACCGCGTGACCAACTCACTGATCCAGAACAAGGTGGGGATGGCGATGGCGGCGTAGAGCAAAAACACCAACCAAGAACCGACTTGGCCTTCCGGTCTGAGACCGACGTGGGAGGGAATTCGAGAGAGAAAACGCATCAATGGCCTTCCTATGCTGTTGATCAAGGTGACGTGCATGAGGTAGATTCCGAAAGAGTTCTCCCCGAGGTACTGCGGAAAAGGGGTGGACAGGAACCTCCGAAGCATTCGTGTTTGACCCGTGTAAAACACCAGAACCACCGAGGCGACGCAGACCGGGAACCGGCCGACGCTCGGGAGTTTGTCCCAGCTGCTGGGGTCGAAAGACTTGATGGTGGTGTACAGCCGCACGTCCCCCATGTGAGGGTACTCGGGCATGGTGACGACGGCGAGGATCGCGACGAGGCCTGAGATGAGAGCGACGCGTTTCAGTGTCAAGGCAATCAGATTCGTACGCTGACGAGGATTTTGTGGTTTCTCGCTCGACAAACCGACAACACCGGAGCTGTTGGCAGAAGTCGAAGCGGACGTGGACGTGGATTGTGGCATCGTTCGGTTTTCAAGATAATGGTGAAGGTCGCAGCACAGGGGTCCCGAGAGAAACAAAAACACGTCCCACTGTCCTTGAGCGACGCAGTATAGGACGAGCGACGCTATGACGGCGAACCTCAGGGGCGGACGAGTCCTGCCCAGGGCCAGGAGGACCACGAAGACGATGATCGACCCTCGATACTCAAAGGGGATGGTCCACATGCCGATGGCGTACCGTAGGCCCTTGATGTTCCAGGAGTGGTACCGGTCGAGGTTGAGCGGGTTCAGGCCCGTCAACAGGTCGTCCAGCCAGTGCCACAGGGTCGCGGCCACGGTGCCGTCGTAGGGGACGTGGTCGGCGCCCTCGGGGTCAAACAGCTTGAGGTAACTCAGCACGGCGTTGAGGAGGGTCAGGAAAACCACGGGCGCGTAGAGTCGGATGCCGCGTCGGAAGAGGGCCGACGAGAGGGACTCGGAAAACCGGGTGAAGTCGGCCGTCCGCGTGAGCGACAAGGGCCGGCAGCTCAGGGCGTAGCCGGATATGACGAAAAAAATGTCCACCATCGCCGGACCCGTGCAGGGGAGGCGGAGGACGGGGAGGCGGAACAGGCGCGAGTCCGAACTCTGCCACGCCGCGCAGTGGCCCGGGTACAACAAGAGGGAGTTGTGGTAGAAGACGACGGTGAAGCACGCGATGCCTCGGAGGCCGTCCAACCACGCCGTCGCGTGGACTTTGCGATTTGTCGTCGTCGTCGGACACAGGATGGTGGGGCGGACGGCCACCCAGGCCGCCCTCAGGATCGAACCGGTTTTGCTGTCTCCGGTAGAAAACGCAAGGAGAGATGCTTGTTGTTGTGAAGAGCTGTCTAGAAGTGACCGTCGTGGTTTCAGGTATTGTTGTATCAAATAAAAAACTGCCAATGCTTTGGCGAGTAGAGTACGTCGTCGCCTTTGGTCGTTTGATGAAGCCTGGCACGCGCCGCCGAATTCTTCGTCTTCGAGATCTCCATTCAACAGCGGGTACTGCTGGGACCGGTGCCGCTCGTCGTCGTCCGGTAGGACGTTCTTGAATGACTGTATAGCCATCGTGACAACGAATCCTGTAGGTATGGGGAAACCTTCTACAGTACTTCGACCGAGGAAGGAAGCATCATGCGTTCTACATGAAGAAGCTGAACAAGACTTACCTCAAATTGTACTTCCATGGACATCGAAAGGGGGTTTCTTAGCTTTCCATGTCAAAAAAAAGGGTCACGGACCAGATCGTTCGTCCTTTAGATTGAAAACGCGTCAAGAGAGCCTTTGACACATGTCACTCGACATGCTCCATGGAACAGCCGCACGATGATCGTGCAGAGGCGGGACGTTATAGACGCAGATATGAGATCAAGGATGATCCCATTGTGTACTGTATGTACTGTCAAGGGCAACAGACTGCCACCTACTGTGGTGTATTGTGTATATATGGATCGTAACTTTTCGTGATATTGAGGCATTGTTGGACGTTTGTCAATGTCCGTCGGCCTCGCTTGTTTGATCCACCGTTTTGAATACGGTGGAGTTTATCTTCTTTCGAACGTAGCGCATTGTCCTCTTCTCCCTCTCCTTTTCCTCGAATATAGAAAAGTCCTCAGCCCTCCCTGATGCACCGTCGCGGTGAACAAGGTGAAGACACCCTCCCCAACCACAGTGAAGACATCCTTCAATAATGTTGTGTTTAAATATTTCATTTTCAGAATTCCAGGCAACAATGGGGTACATGGCGTAATGGTAGCGCTCACTTTCAGTCTCTGACCCTCGTCCTGAACGGCGGTTGGGGCGCTCAGGAAACAATTTTCGGACCTCCTTCTGGAGGCTGGGCTCTGTGAACCTGAGCAGGGAGTGACCGCTTGCCATTGACGTTAAAACTCCCAGAGTGTTGCCCCTTTAAACATCTGGCATGTCCAGGTTTTCTATTCTCACAACCCCGATCTCAAGGGTTGTGAGATGAGTTTTTGTTGCTGGCTCTTGCTTCACAAAAGCCTCTCTATACATTCAATTGATGAACAGCCTCCAGCATCTATATAGGATGTCTTGCGTCGGAATCCTGAAGCTCCTCAGACTGCGCCATGAAAACAACTCGGCGCTATGGTTGTATTCCGCCCGGCTGACATGAGACTGATTGTAACAGACCAACTCGGGCCTTTCCTCTTATTCAAAGGCGTCGATTATTTATCGTATGGCGAATCGTCTCTGACGATGTAAACTTGGGCGACAAGAATGGCGCAGCCTATCGCCATCGCCACCGAGATGATGGGCAGGTTGACTTTCGCGAATTCCAGGCGCTTGACCTCGATATACTTGCGTTCCAGGATGTCCCTCCACAGCAAACCAGCAAGTGAGGCGCTGAAGACTGCACTGAATGCGCCGTAATTGACGCCAATCGCCATGCTGTATACGGTGGCCCAGAATGTTCGGTTGGAGATTGGGATTCCATTCTGGCGATGAATCGTCTGCCATGCTTGAACCACCCGAGAAAGAAGGATGGCGCTACCGATGTTCGTCCCTGCGAACTAGAAAAACGCACCACGCATGTCAACTGTGATCTCACTTCCCGTGAAGTCTTACCGAATTTTTGGTGTTCTAGAAAGGACTTACGTTGCATAACACGACGGAGATAAATCCCATACCACCAACGGCGCCCACAGTTCCCGTTTTGTTTACCCAATGGTCCCACCCATAGGCAAAAACTGGAACCCAGCCTCTCGTAACGAGTCCCTGCACAAGGACAAACATCGAGAGAGCGAACGGCACAAGAGCAAACGGCAGATGCGCAGCCACCACTGTGACAGTTGGGAATTTTGACTGAAACCATCCAAACCCTTTTTTCACGAGACTTTCGAACGTCGTCGGGCCGGAAATTGTGCGAGCGTCGAACTCTTCAGACATGTCGTCACTCGACCTTTCCTCTTTCTCGTTCGCTGTCAAACTTGCCCCAACCGGTTTTTCTGCTGATGTCCGTGAATGAAGAGCACCATGCGCATAGTGTCTCTCATCGACTCTGTCGGTCATTGTTCTCGAGACGGAGCGGTTGGGTCTGGTCATTTCGATAGGGCAAGTTGCGGATCTGGAAAAGTTCGGCGACGATGGTGAGCTATCTACAGGCGACACTCGATCATCGTCATTCATTCCGGATCGCCCTCGGGTACCGATATGGGCAACATGCTTGGCACCTGGCACGAGGTCCTCCTCCTCGGACAACACGAAGCTGCGAGATCCGTCGCCACTTTGGCCATGCTTTGCAAGAGATGAGTTTGCCTTCGAATCCGCGATCTGGTATGACTGCATTTGCTCCTGTGCCACTTTTCGTAATTCTTCTTGTTCAATCCGATCGCGCTTCTCCTGGTATTCCCTGAAATCCCGCCGCCACTTGGGCAGCTGAGACAGCCCATAAAGGGCGTCCCAGGAGAACATGACGAACGCGGCCGGCAGAGTGACCCAGTAAACGGGATGGGTGCCTGTGGTTTGACTGACCGCGTTCAGCACCAGGATGGTAACAAGCGTCACAGACATCAAGATGGCTCCGAACGCCGCACTTTTCTCGTCGATGTATGGGTTCATGATTTCTTCGGCCATTCGCATTTTGCCCTTCTCATTGTTGGCCTTTTTATCCTTTTCCTCGTCCCCGCCACCACTCTTGACATGATCGATGTTGGGATTTCCAGGCTTTAGCATCATGATAGCTTCCGGCAAGACTTTGGGTTTTATCGAGGACGGGATGTAATCCTTCTTCTCGACATCGTCCTTTCCAGAAAAGACAACATACAACAAAAAGGGAAACAAGATGATGCCGGTGACTGTGACGGGGACAATCATGTTGGCTGTGTAGTGGATGAACTTGATGTCGAAGGCTCCTGCCAGTACAAGATTCGTCGGGTTGGAAGAGACCAGTATGGCCGAGACAACGTTCGCCACGGTGAACTGCGCGTGGATCCAGGCTCTGGCTGTGTGAATATTGTCCGACACTCGGGTCATGTATGCCAAGAATGCGGTTCCAGATAAGATGATGGGATCATTGCCGATGAAACTCCCCAGGCAGAAGAAGAAGGCGTAAAGGTAGAAGAACAGGGCATGTCCATTGTCTCCACCCTTCTCGAGCGCTTTCAAGGCCAACCACCTGATCAAGCCGGAGGCGTCGATAGACACGGCCAGGTACGCCAAGGTCAAAAAGAAGGCCATGATGTCGATGGGCGAGATGTTATCGGCCCCAACCGTTCCATCGTGAACCTCTTGACGGCCAATGGCAGAGATGGCCAGCAAAAAGAGGTCGGCAAGCAGAGGCGCCGTCACAAAGTTCATGGGGAATTGGAAGCGCATGAAAGGCTTGACTTTGCCGGTACTGTCGGTTCCATAGTTGAGGTGCCGTCGTCGAGGCGAGATGATGCGTAGAGTTCCCAACAGCCGCAAGATCCCATCCCAGACCCGCGTGGGAAAGAACAGTGACACTCTGAATGGGAACAGCACAGTAAGATCTACGCGACCGCAGACAAAATCAATCTCAGAGAACGACCACGGGAATTTTGGGAAAGACCATGTTGTACCTACTTGTCAGGAAGAAAATAATCAGAGTCACGATTGACCGCCAGTCTTTGATCTGGCCAGTGTCTAGGACTTCTGCCATTGCTTTCTTCTCCGCCCTAGATCCAACCTCGAATTGTCGCTTCTACCTGTCTTTTGGAGCAGACATAGCAGGATTTGTTGTTTCAAGTGCGACAGGTGTTTGACTCGGTGTGATTCGGGTAGGGAGAGAAATGCTTCAGGTTCGGCGTAGAAGGTGTCGCAAAATGAATGATGTGATGCTCACCAGAGCACTGCCACTGTAAACCAGCCCTCTTAGGACAAAGCATTTCCGCCACGGTCTGCTCCCTGCCTTTGACGGGCGTGATGAAAACGCACACCGCACAGCAGTCTGCCCCTCAGTAGCTCTCACTGCCACTGTACGGAGTATTCGTAAATATCCGGAGGGGCGGGCGATGCTAGGACCCAAGGCGTCCGACGAGTAACCATCCTGCGGATATGCAAGGCGTGAAAGAGGGCCGCATTAGCACCCAAAGTTTGCGTTTTGCAGCTGTCCTACGGTTGGATGATTGGGGTGTAACCATGTGTTGGTAAAGTGGCTGGAAAGGCATCCCAACCAGTGTAGGGGTTATGACGAGTAGGAGTACGCGAGGAGTTTCAGCTCTACTGCCCTGCTGTACTCCGAAAATAGGAAAAGGACG
Organism: Exophiala oligosperma; assembly: GCF_000835515.1. Lineage (NCBI taxonomy): Eukaryota > Fungi > Ascomycota > Eurotiomycetes > Chaetothyriales > Herpotrichiellaceae > Exophiala > Exophiala oligosperma. The sequence continues at coordinate 1,895,580 of NW_015622824.1, forward strand.
CCTTTCATTCCACCCCCACCGCCACTTGGTCGTTTCTTAGCGAGGAGAAGCTCCACGGGGTGACCACTTTAATCCAGATGCATGGTTCGGAGAGCAGATGAACCTCAGGACATGCTTCGTGTTTGTGCTTGGGTTCCACAATGTCCAGAACGTCGGGCTCTCCTTTGACTTCGCGCGGCTGAGGAAAAAGTGACAGAGTAAGACTGCATGCAGCACTGCAGCAGCTGTTACACTGTCACAAAAAGAAAAGCAGTCAGGGCAAAAATTGCTCCCCCGATAAGGCTCAATACAGGGCACACCCTGGCTAGTACAGCCGCCTCATTTCCAATCAAACTCTACTACCCTAGATCCCGGTTCCAGCTCTCTCCCTCTCTTTTTCTGTGTCTTGTTGTCCTGCCCCTCCAAGTGAATCTCGCACAGTGTATCCAAACGAATGGCAGAGACAAGTGGAAATCTTTCACACTTTGACTCCATCTGAGCCTCTGGATCCAGCACGATGATTGATAAGACGAAATGATGATCCATGATGCCATACGTGCTCCGTACAGTACAGTACATTCGGGCCAGAATGGCTGCCAGTAAGTACTTACCTCGTCTTTTACGGTCTCTACCACGAATGTCAGTTGTTGGCAACACTATAATCAAAACGTTCATTTTCCGTAGGGGTGACTGAGAACATTTACAACTCCAGATCAAACTTGGCTGGCTGTTGTTTGGCAGCGCCACCGTAACTGACCATCAATGATAGCCCTCTTGGTTGTAGTAGTTCGTTCGAAAAGTGAACTTGGAATGAATGCACCGTGCCGTATACTCCGTACTGTGCAACGCCATTTCCTGTTACCAAGTAAATGACTCCAGTGCGAGGACTCCCTGGGAAATCCGGAAATCAAAGCCCCGTCCATATCACAAGAAGAAACATCCACTCGATTTTCTCAGCCTGACACAATCATCGATTAAACGATAGCCTTGTTTTTTATCACCTCAAGCCCTGCAGGGTTCATTCGTGACGAAGGCAAAAGGGCCCGAACCAGCATGGGGGCACGCGACCAGTTTCCGAAAGTGACAAGTAAGCCATCCCCGACATGGGAAACAAAAAGTCCCGTTTTCTCACAGACGATTGGTGCAATTGCGGACAAGGTCGACGTAAGAGTCGAAGTAAAGCTGGGGCGAAACGAAAGCTTCGATGTGGCCGGGCCCTTGTGGTTCGGCCCTTGCTTTCGCAAAACTGATAAACACTCTCCACTCTCGCCTCCCTCCCCAGGTTTGGTCGTTTGCTTCCATTACTCCCAGACGATGATGGTCTTTGGGTTCAGATGAAAGTATCATGCCAGTTCTGCCTCCAACTTCACCCATAGCAATCTTACTGGATCGAAGCGTGACGATCGCTACCACCACCAATGTCAGCAGCCATGCGGTGAAAGTCGTGTGTGCATGGCCAGTGTCAGGCCAATATGGGCCCGGCACGAGGTTCCTGTAAGTAGTTCAGCCCTGTCTGCGGAAACTGCCCATCTGCCGGTCACACCTTCTGCCCCTTCTTTCTCAACAGAGACACTAGCTTACTGTCTCATGAACCATCGATAGTTATTATGCTCTTATCAGCGCATGTTTTTTCGGTAGGGAAATACAGTGGCTCAGAGCGGCTTGTTTGGCGGCGGCTCTGCTGTTCCCTGCCGTTGCTGCCCTTCATGGGATTGTCATCGCCGCTGTCCATGTCGATGGTATGTGAAGATCTCCCGGAGGAACTGCAGTCTCTGTGGCTCCAGAAGAAAACAAAACACTGAAAAACGGCATATCCAGACGCAGTCGACATGGATGTATATGGAGCTTTCCAGGTTTGCTCCATCGGCATTCTCCTCGCTCCAGTCACCGTCATGCTATCTCGAAGCTACTTTGAGCAAGCAGGGAGTAGCATCATCATTCTGTGGACAGCACTGATCCTTGCTGGTGAGTTGCTGAGAAGCAAACACCTGGCCGGCAGGCTGGCATTCGGCTGACCATCTATACGTTGTTTAGGACTACTGAGCTTGACTGTAGAGTTCTTTCGAACAAAGTCAACACATTGCATCGACGACGGCGCCGGCAACCCGATGCCAATCAGTGCTAAGGGCTTTCAATACGGCACGGAAACGTGTGGGCTCATATGCTCGGTCGACCAGGGTCCCTTTTCTCCCATGCGACGTGGCTCCGCGAACAACATCTACGTGATCCCAGCTCCGGATAAGCTGACGTTCAATTCCGCCACTCTCCTCGCCGCCGCCTGCTGTGTACCTGCCCTGCTCCTCCTCATCTCAAATTGGAACAAGATTCGTGAGATCAACGCCCTCGAAGCAAAACGCCTCAAGGAGAAGACGGACGCAGATGCTGAGGAGGATCAAGGGTCAATGGCACCCAGCGACGAGAATGATCAAGGAGACACGAATGTCAACCAACAACCGCCGCCACGACCGAATAGTCACGACGCGGATGATACAGAGGTACTGCTGTGCACTTGCAACGACCAAGACCCAGCAAACACCGGTAATCGACGGACTCGCAACGTCGTGGCCACCCCGATATTCGGGGCGGCGATATTGGCCATCCTCATAATCGGGGAGTGGAATTTCTTCAGCACGCAGGTTTCATACCAGACCGAGCCCATAGCGAGTATAGGTAAGGCCACCCCCGACACAACCACACTTCCTCACGAAGAGTCTACTCCCTTCGGGCTTTGTGCTGATCCAGAGTCTCTATCAAGGTCAATGGGCACCGGTCGTCGGAACAGGCCTCGCCATGGTCGGTTCGGTTTACGTTCTTCTCGCCAAAGACATCGTACTCGAAAAGAGGGAACAAGAAAAGCGAAAACAGGAGAAGAAGCAAGTTGAGAGGAGCAGTAGCATACAAGAAAAGACAAGTCCGTCTGTGGAACATCACGATGATAACAATAATGGTCAACAACAAGTGCCACCACAACCACCAACCAGGCCTGTTGCGGCGCCAAATGCGACGCCAAACGTCGCCACTTCTCCTCTTCCCAGCACTACCACCGCCGCCGTATGTGCCAATTGCGGCCGGATCATGGCGGCACGCGACGATAGCTGGTGGAGGACCAGAGGAGGCCAGTCTCGAGGTCAGAAGGTCATGCAGAGGCTCTCCGACTGGCGAAGACGGGGGACGCGAGCCATGATCAAGCTGGTCGACTTTGTCGGCACCGCCGCCGAGGACACGTTCGAGAACAAAAAGTTCAAACAGGCAAAGGAGAGGTGGATCCAGTACCCGGGAGAGAAGTACAAGAATCCCGCGTTGCGGGAGACGGCCGATCAGTACCGACGCTCGAGGGATCTCTCCTCCAGCATGAACGACCAACAACCGCGTTCGAGAAGTGCCAGCATACAGTCGAGGCGTGACGGGGAGGCCGCTTCGACGAGAACGGCGAACCGATCCCCGGATTCGCCATCGGCGGGATCACCACCGGCACCATGGTCCCGTTCGCCGCAACTGTCGCGGCTCGAGACCGGCACGACCGTCATCACAAATGGCAGCAGCGGACAGGGAGGGTCGTCCTGGGCCGGCGGCGCACCGTTGCGCCACCACACCACGACGGACAGCCTTCAGGTGCCGTCGCCCATCCACCTGGCCCGGACCCGAGACAGTTTGCCGCCTCCCGCGCCGTCATCGCCCACGGAGCCCGAGGTCCTCGTACGGGGTAAAGGCAACCGACGGCCTTCGGTCGTCGTGAGTGACGGTGACGATGCTCCCTTTGCGTCGCCGCAGGTACGACACTTCCGTGCCGACTCCCAACCCATGTCGCAGGCTCGACCACCTCGGTCGCGGCATTTCCGAAGCCGTCAAGGCACCGTGTGAAGACTGTCATGATGGCGATGTCAAATGCACATTGCCACATCAGGACATGTACATCATGTGCCCGCACGGTTCATTTCCAGATTTCTTTCAGACAAGAAGTCCTGAGCCGGAAATGGGGGCTCGAAAACATACCCAGTCAACCGTAACTGCTCGACCAACACTTTGGGCATCACCTCTGTTGAACCACAAGTTTGTCGCGGCATACCACCCTTTTTTTTCAAGTCATGAGAGAGGTCTCTGATGAAGCAGAAAATGATGAGGAACGAGTTTTACGGATCATAGACGGTCAGAATCTTCTATCTATGTAGGGCTTGCAGGTGGATGCAGAGAGAGAGAGCACAGTACGACATAGACCCTTTCGCGGATTTCATGGTTGAGGTGAAACAAGCAACTTCTATGGGAGTCATCCATCAGAATGGCGACCAGGAGAGGTGGGAAATGCTCGTGTACAACCCAGGTGGCTTTTGTGTTATTCACCTGGCTGACGGTCTCGAATTTGGATGCAAAAAGGGTAGGCTGGATCATTGCATAGGAAAGGCGTATACTCAATCAATATTAATTCGAGAGGGAGAGCGATCGTGTCTCTTGAACATCTGACTGCTTCCCACCCATCCAAAAAACCTGTCTAAAGACGGCCCGTGGGACTCTCCTCATACAAAAAGCAGTGACCTTCGGAAAGGGCCTCGCTTCTCTCGTAACCATCTGCATGCCGACGGGGTTGGTATGGCCACGACACGCATTGCTCGAGGTATATATGAGGCCTTGGAGTCAAGGACGTGGAATTCCGCCCATCACTGTACTGTCATTGCATCAGATAGCAGAGACACCGACTGGTGTCTGACCATAGTCACGCTCGAGAAAAAACAGACATCAAAGGCTTTACTCAATAAAAACTCGAGAAAGTCTAATTGATCTTTAGAAACAACTCCTTTGGTATGGTAACCACTCTCGGAGGGTTTTAGGTGGTGCTGCCTCGGTCACCATTATTCAGGCGTGGTACAGACCAAACACATTGTTGCAGTATACTGGTACCACAACCTCCCTCACCCGGGTGATAGCCTTGTATTGGCCCGCCATAGTGAGGCCACTATGGCTGTGGGCTGTGTAAGGCACATGGGCATGTCGGCAAATTGAGGCTGAATGACGCACACATGTGCCTTTTGCTACACTTGTCACATACCATGTTGCGCAACATGGTATGGTTTAATGGGTGTCCAAAACCCGCCTCACCCAATGTGAAATATTTTATCTGGTCAATGGCGCTCTCCACAGCCCGAAGTCGTCGCGACTCATCACGGACCGGACTGACCACGGGGCTTTTTGGGACGGCTGACGACTCAAAGTTCCTTCTTCAAGAAATGCTCCGGTCGATGGTCCGTTTCAAAATCAATGTGGACATATGCTCGCTCCACGTCAGGCAGCCTTTCAAGTTTCATCTGCAACTCCTCCGCGATGTCATGACAGACGCGGAGAGTCTCTTCGGGGTCCATGACGACATCGACCTCGACCACGAGTCGTGGGCCAGAGTGCCACGCCCGCACCGTGTCGATCTGTCTGATGCGGTCGCTGTGCGTCATGCTCACGTACGTGATGAGTTGTTGCGTCTCCGTGTCCGCCGTGATACCGATCAACAACTGGAATTCGGACGAAGCAGTGTGCAGCCACAGGAACGAGATGAGTGCCGAGAGCACAATGGCACCGGCCGGATCCAGCCACCAGCGCAACTTACTGCCACCGACGGAGGTGAGGACACCAAAGCCGTTGATGAACAGATCGTTTCGGTGGTCCTCCCACAGAATCCGCACCTGAGAGTACTGGTTCCGCAAAGCCCAACAGTACAAGAACAGGGCCAGTTTCGTGCAGAACGCCACGGTGACGGCGATCACAGAAGGCAGGTGGAAACTCTTAGTCCCGCTCTCGTGGCCCCGGACGAGTTCTTGGATGGAAAAGGCGATCAGAATGAAACTGACAGAGGTCATGAGGAAGCAGAAGACGATGTTGCCGGCCGTCTCGATCCGCGACCTCCCAGCGGGGAATTTTCGGGCGTCGACCTTCTTCACCGCCTTGTTCGAGAGTATCAACGTGACGTTGGACATGGGGTCGAAGATGGCGTCAGCCATGGTGGTGAAAAGAGACAGGGAGCCCGACGATATGGCGCCGTAGAGTTGTAGAATGGCCAAGATGATGTTGGCCACGAAACTGCCGTACACCGCGATCTGATATCGCAGGTTCGTCGCGCTCTGTACGTCTCTTGCTTCCCTGACGTGCTCGTCCACCGGCTTCAGGAGCCGTTGTATCTGCTCATTTTGAGACTCGTAGAAATCCGCAATCTTGGACGGTGGGATGCGTCCGGTGATGACCAGAGGGTTGCAGGCGTTGCGTTTTCGGGCGGTGTTGGCCGTGATGCGGTCAAGCTCGGACCGGGACTTGAGCCTGCGGGACAGGTCGAGAGGGTCGGAGGCGGAAGCATGGATGGGTGATTGACTCTCAGCGTCGAACATCGAGGGAGTTCGGTGACGAGAGACCATGTTGTCGCTCGGAATCGCAGATGTCTTGGCCTCGCCATGGAGCAGCTTCGATGTCGTCATCGGTCGGTGGACGTCCAGGTCCCGATGGTGGGGATTTTGCGTAAGTTCCATGAAGCGCTCGGAGCCATGACTGATAGAAGAGTCCATCGCGGCGAGGTGTTGTGTTCTTTTTCGTGGAAGGGATGCGTAGGACTCGAGCGAGGCTAATGGAACGCCGGGAGGGGGGGCGGTGGAGGGTAAGGCTGGTGTTGCAAAGACCAACAATTGTAAGGCTTTAAGTATGCATTATGATTAGGATTGAAGATTGATAGTAGCCCGTCTGGCAAGGAAAATTAGGGCATGAATAGAACAAGATAAGAGCGTTGTCGTCGTGGTCGAGATCGCTGAAGTCTTTGACCACGTTCTTGCCAAGGTGTGGTCGAACTGCTCGCGGCTCCCGCCCGATTAGGAAAATATGTGATGCCGCCCTTGCTCACCCTCGACTCGCGCGACCAGGGGTGAGTGACCACCCTTGACGCACCGATGGGAGGGGACGAATTTCTGGCGGTACACTAAGGGCCCTCATGGCTTTGATGGTGCGACGCTTGACTGGCCGGGTAAGGGACAGTGCCAGTCTATGTATCTGCTTCGCTAATTAGGGGTGTTGAAGTGCCCTGTGGGGTAAGGAATAAAGTCACAAAGCAGCGTCAGTTCCTGGCATCCTCACGGGTTGTTTTATTCAAGCTAATCATATAGTCCATTTTTCACTTCTCTCTGTTATCTAGACAGGGGTTTTGATTGTTGCTTTCGCTCTCTTCTTTACATGTTCACATCAACACTTAATGATCACAACTATCCTTTTATAATCCTGTCCCGCCTAAAACTTGACGATATCTTTTAATCTTTAAATAGGCGTAACCTTTAAGAGAGACCCTTGCGAAGAAAGAGCCTAACAATGTTAACTACTCATCTCTATCCTTGATACCTACTAAGTTAGACCAGGTTACTACATTTGTGAACATTGTGCCTTCTACACAGAGAGTGTGACACTAAGATTAACTCTCAAATCCTGATGACTTGATTTGTGACACTCCATTCACAAACAAAACACTCTGAGTAGTTCTACAGTATAGTACTAGGTCTCATACTTTGCCGCAGACTAAATGATTAATAGCATATCTAGTGTGAGCTTATGACAGAAATAGCTTATAATAATCAAAGCTTTAACATGTCTTCAAATGAGGCGGCTAGAGGTGTCAAGATATATCACTACGGAGATTGTGTTGTCAGGTTCACAGCACAAGCTACTAAATCTCCCTAACAGGTGTTGAGATTGGCCGCGAATTGATCACTAATCTACCACTGCAGGTGACAACAGATAAGTCTTAGGACAAGACGTAAAAGGAACGTACCTCATGACCAGATCTAGCATTCCGCATTTGACTGAAGGATTCGTTATTGTCAATGTGTCTTCGGTGGCAGGATTCAAGTCAAGTGCTGGCCATGCTATATCTAACGCAGCAAAATTTGGCGTGATCGGCTTCTCACAGTCTATGGCACTAGAACTTGGGCCCCCGGGGCATCAGAGTGAATGTTGTCGCTCCAGGATCGATAACTACTCCAACAAACAATTCTGTTCGTCAAGGAAGGGAGGTGATCCAACAGACGGAGCAGAGTGTGGCTCTCAGAAGGATGGGGACTGCAGAAGACTTGGCCAACATAGTAACATTTCTGTTCTCTGAGCAAAGTAGCTACGTTAATGGCAGCGTCATTGAGATATCTGGAGGCCTCTAGCGCAGGACTCAGGAGACGGGCAAATTCAATCACTGTTCATACGGCATCGGAAAAACCTAGGTATGTTTCATTCAACTTCATATGCCCATTCGTGTGATCTTATGGAATGGGACATTGTCCTATCACACCTCGACGATAGCCCGATACCTCATGTTTCCCTCATCCAACTTCTTCATGGCAGCCGTAATGCCCTCTTTGGTCATGGGAAACTTCTCCAAGATT